>NC_138768.1:443531386-444131386 GCF_965119305.1 Pelophylax lessonae | reverse complement strand
GAACTAATAACACAAAGAAAGGCTTTGAATGATCTCCTGCAATTTAAGATCAAAAGGTCACTGTTCCTCAAAAAGTCAATCTATTATGAACAAGGGGATAAGGAAGGTAAACTATTAGCTAGGGCCTTGAAGGAAACCCAACTTGACAATAATATCCATTGCATCAAAGGCAAAGATGGTGAATTGATAAGAGACCCACACAAAATGGCAGACAACTTTGGATCTTTCTATTCCAAATTATATCATATCCCACCGCAGAAAAAACCCGAGGGGTTACACGGATCCTGTGACGAGCTAATCCGGGATTACCTGGTCAACAGTGGGTTGCCAGTCTTGCCGAAAGATGCATTGGATGAATTAGAAAAGATGATCTCAGTAGACGAAACGAAGAATGCAATAAAAGAACTGAAAACAGGGAAGAGTCCTGGCCCAGACGGCTTCACATCCCAGTACTATAAAATATACATAGATTCTATAGCGCCTCATCTCACAAAGGCATTAAATTCCATGCTTGGAAAACATGTCCCATCCAGAGATTTTTAGATGGCACACATCTCAGTCATCCCTAAACCCGACAAAGACCCTACTCTCTGTGCAAGCTATAGGCCAATTTCGCTCCTAAATTTAGATTTAAAGATTTTGACTAAAATAATGGCAACTAGACTAGGTACCCTGTTACATCATGTCATAGGGCCAGAACAGGTGGGATTTATGCAGGGAAGGGAAGCCAAAGATAGTGTCATAAAAGCGATAAACTTAATTCATGGAGTGCGAGACACCGCTGTCGAGGGCCTGCTACTCTCCACAGATGCGGAGAAGGCCTTTGACAGGGTGGCGTGGGATTTTCTAATGCACACATGTAAGCATATTGGAATGGGACCGAATATGATGAGTTGGCTTCAAATTTTGTACTCAAATCCCACAGCAAGGGTCAAGGTTAATAACAACCTGTCTTCCCCGTTCCCACTGAGAAATGGAACTAGACAAGGTTGCCCCCTGTCACCGCTTTTGTTTATTCTGACCCTTGAACCCCTTTCTCCAGACATTCATGGATTCCAAAGAGGAACTAGAGAGTTTAAACTCTCAGCTTACGCAGATGACCTACTATTCTTCATATCCCAACCGCACATCTCTATTCCAAATTTAAATAACCAATTCAACAAATATAGATACCTATCTAATTTTAAAATTAATCACAGTAAGTCTGAAGCCCTTAACCTAACCCTCTCTAATGATCTCCTCAAATTAACAAAAGAAAATTGCCCATATAGATGGGAACCCAAGGCATTGAAATACCTAGGCATCAAACTTACGAAACAGATAGATGACTTATACGAAGCAAATTTTATACCCATACTGAAACAAATAGCAGATGACCTTAAAAAATGGAATGTGAAGACTTTTTCTTGGTTCAGTAGGGCGTCCATCATAAAAATGACGGTACTGCCGAGGTTACTTTACCTCTTCCACACTCTCCCAGTCCAGATACCCACACTTTTTTTCCGCAAATTAACGGCTTTACAAAGAACATTTGTTTGGGCAAATAGAAAACCACGAATTAAACTTAGCTACTTACAATTGCCTAAACTAAATGGTGGTATGGCGTTACCAAACTTCCAAAAGTACTATCAGGCAACGCACCTGACAAGGGTCCTAGACTGGCATTGCCATTCTAACAGCAAAGACTGGGTGGGTATGGAAGTTGGTTGGAGCTCTATACCTTCACACCACCTTTTGTGGACAAACCAACGAAATTACCCCACAGACATCAAGAAACATCCGCTCATAAGTAATACCCTTAACATTTTCAGCATGTAGCATTAGCGCAAAAGATCTCCTCCTTCCCAAGTCCACTTGTACCACTTCACAAAAACCCAGACTTCTTACCTGGTATAGAAAATAACTCCTTTCTCCTGGAAAAGAATGGCCGGCTGCTTCCGTTGAGGGTCAATCAATGTTTCCGAAACAATACATTTATGTCCTTTGACAATCTTAAACTAGATTGCTCGAGGGAAAACCCCCTAAAGTTCTGGTCCTATCTACAACTGCATGACTACATCTCACGCACTAAACGTAGAGAACTCCTTTATAGACCACTGACAGACTTTGAGGAACAGTGCATGAAAGGAGAGAGGATTGAGGGAGCCACATCCCAATCGTACAAAAAGCTTATCACAGCGTCACCAGATTTTATTGACCCATATAAAGAAAAATGGGAACAGGAACTAGGCTGTTTAATCACACCAGCTCAATGGGAGAAAGCCTGTTGTTTTTCTCATAAATGTTCCCTGAGCACAAAAATACAGGAGACATCCTATAAAATCAGAACCCAATGGTATCGTACACCTGTTGTCCTTCACCGTTGGTCTGAACAAAACTCTAGTGCGTGTTGGCGATGTGGTTCATCTCAAGGCACATTCCTCCACATTTGGTGGGATTGTCCTGCCATAGAAAGCTTCTGGAAAGAAATTTCCAAATGGATACGACATATCACAGAAACTACACTCAATCTAGACGCAGCATGTTGTCTACTACATATTAATCATTTTCCCTATAGAAAATACAAAAAATCATTGACAAGACATATGCTTAACGCTGCTAAATCCCTCATCCCATTACATTGGAATACAAAAGTGGCCCCCACAACAAAAGATTGGCTAGCCAGAATTGGCTACATATATGAGATGGAGGAAACTCTGGCTATAAAACTGGAAAGAAATGATATCTTTCAAAAAATGTGGGCCCCCTGGAAAACATTCACGGTCTCATCAGAGTACAAAGACCTTATGGCAGCTCAATAAGACTCAAATAGGTCATTCACTCAAATTCAGGCACACTGACAACTTTTACCCCACCCCTACCCCCCCACCCCTTCACCTCCCTACCCCGTCCCATTCTTCTATTATCTCTACTTCTCACTCCTTTATATTCTTCACCTCTCATCTTTCTTTCTCTTCCTTTTTTTTCTGTTTTTCTTCATTATACAGATGAGTCACTTCACGTGACTCGTCTGTTGGACAATATCACAACAGTAACTGATTTAAACTCCTCTTTACGGACTATATGCTTATAAAATGTATACGTTTGGAAATTTATATGCAGGTTTATTTTCATATATGCATCTCACACCTTCTCTTTGAGATTGGATTGTGGATAACTTATATGAATGTTCCTCAGCCTTATTTGATTGTTACTGATCAAAATGTCTAAATCTGATATGCACTCTACCATTGTAATGCATACTATTCCTTGTTTGTTCATTTTCACGAATAAAAGTTTTATTTTGAGAAAAAAAAAAAAGTATTAAAAAAAAAGTTGCACTTACTAGATAAAAAAGCATATCAGCATACAGCATAGGCAGAGACAAGGCTGTGGCATCCCGCAGGTACGATGGAAACTCGGACCGAATGTTGGGGGCTTGGCTGCGTCACGTCTGGAACCACCCGACTAGTTTCGTCATAGGTTGACGTCTTCCAGGGTGTCTCCGTTTCACACGCCAATTGTATATGCATTAGCGCTACACAATTTGTATATTTACTTCTTTGCATAAAGGTGGTTTTCTCTCAGCCGCTGTAATACTTGCCTTACATGTGAGCAGTGCTCAAGGTGAGTCTTGGAAAAAATTAAGATATCATCCAGGTAGATTATCACAAAACTGTTGCTGAAGACATGAAAAATGTAATTCATGAAACGTTGGAAGACAGCAGGAGCGTTACAGAGTCCAAATGGCATAACCAGATACTCATAGTGTCCATTGCGGGTGTTGAAAGCTGTCTTACACTCATCTCCCTCTCTAATTCGAACCAGATTATAAGCCCCTCGGAGGTCAAGTTTAGTGAAGATAACGGCTCCCTTAAGCACATCAAATAACTCCAGAATAAGAGGCAACGGGTAGGAGTCTTTTACAGTGATCTGATTTAACCCTCGATAGTCTATGCATGGTCGAAGACCACCATCCTTCTTTTCGACAAAGAAGAAACCTGCCCCTACTGGAGAAGAAGAGGGTCAAATAAAACCTCTTTCCAAGTTGTCCTTGACATATTCCTCCATGGACTTTTGTTCAGGCAAAGACAGGGGATAAGTCCTTCCTTTGGGAAGAGGTGCTCCAGGGATCAGATTAAGCGCACAGTCAAAAGAACAATGTGGAGGTAAAACCTCCGCCTTTCTCTTGCAAAACACATCTGAAAACTCATAGTATTCAGGAGGCAAGGTAGGAGGTATGGCCGCGGAAGCCAACAGACAACCAGAAAGTCTTGTGGGTCGAGATAAACAGTTCAAATAACAGGAAGACCCCCAAGAGGTTAATTCTCCCTTTACCCAATCAAAGGAAGGGTTGTGTTGTTGTAACCAAGGGTAGCCAAGGATAACAGGCAGAAGTGGGGAATCAATAAGAGACAGAATGATTTCCTCTTTATGGAGTGCACCTACCTGAAGGGTGATAGTGGTGGTCTCAAACTTGACAAGACCATCTCCCAACGGCTGTCCATTCAGGGTGGTAATACTCAGGGGTCTAGACTTTGGAACAAATGGGATGTTATTTTCTTTAGCAAAATTGTAATCCAAGAATATACCAGCGGCTCCCGAATCTACAAAATCCTCACAGGAGACAAGTTTAGAGGCTAAGTGGAAAGTTGCGGGTACAGTAGTCTTGGTTTTGGAGGAAGTACTTGTAAGGTCTAACCCAGCTCCTCCGACACTGGTTAGACCCTGCCTTTTACTGGACGGCCTGGACAACCAGATAGCAAATGTCCTTTAAGTCCACAGTATAAGCATAAGCCCAATGCACGCCTCCTCTGTCTCTCCGATTCTGAGAGGTGGAGATGGCTGACTTCCATGGGTTCCACAGGAGACTTGGATTCAACAGAAATTTCAGGTTCAGGCTGAGGTGGTGCTTGGAAGTTAGGGGCCAAGCCATATACTGGCCTTGGAAGCTTACGAGTTCTGAGTCTCTCCTGGCACCTTTCATTATACCGGAGATCCAGACGAACACACAACTCTATGACTTTTCAAGATCTTCTGGGGAGTCCTTATAGACCAATTCATCCTTAATGCGATCTGTAAGACCTTTACGGAAAGCTGCACGTAATGCCTCTGAGTCCCATTTGGTCTCAGCCGCCAGGGTACGGAACTCAATAGCATACTGTGCCACAGTCCTGTTAACCTGGTTGTATGTCCAAAAGTGAGCACTCGGCTGCAGAAGCTCTATCCAACTTGTCAAATACAGTCTGAAGAGAAGCCAGAAATCTATCTGCATCTTGCAGCACAGGATCATTGTGTTTCAGGTAAGGAGAGACCCATGCCAGGGCTTTCCCTTTTAACAATGAAATTACAATTGTCACTTTGGCAGAAGAAGTACTGAAAGCCCCAGGGTTGTTTCGGAAGTGCAAACGACAAACGTTTAAAAAACCTCTGCAGTCCTCGGTGTCACCACCAAACTTTTCAAGTAAGGGAAGTTTGAGGGGCACAGAAGAGGTGGGTTGGATTGGAGCAGGAGTCTGGACAGATACAGAGGAGCCAGGCAAGCAGGATTTTAGCATAGCACAAAGTTCATCTAGCTTAGCGTCCAGAGAAGAAATATGCTGTTCATGAGCTCCAATCAATTGTCCCTGATGCGTAAGCACCTTAACAATCTCAGCAGGGTCTACTGACATTATGGGCCGTTTGTTATGTTAGTTACCTGTTAGGTAAAGTCCGAAGTGGAGCTTGAGTGCGGAGGATTCAGGCGAAAACGTAGTCAGAGATCAGGCCGGCAACAGATCGGGCAAAGCGGTATCCAAACGTAATCCAAAGAATGGTCAGGCAGGCAGAAGTCATACACAAGCTGGCGGTGAAGTACAGATTCGGCAGGCTGAAGAGGGGTCAAGAATACAGGCAAAAGTTTATACACGAAAGTCTATCAAAGAGCAAGCAGCACACCCAGGAAGATATTCCAAACAAACGGGCATTGAGGAACAGGAAATGCTGCTATTTAAATGCTGGATAAATTGTACATTGTTCACAGCTGGTTAAATTGTACATTGTTCACAGCTGGCAGCAGGTGGAGCTAGTGAGTGCAAAAGTAAAGCATCAGGCTGGAAAATCACTGCCAAAACTCCAGAGCTTCTTTGTGGCACAACAGATAAGGCTGCAAGCTACGAAACAGGGAACCTCCCAGTTCAAGGACACCCAGGTACATGACATCATCTGATCCAAAAAGTGGAGACCCTTTACACCCCACCTGGGAGAGAAAACAGGCAAAAAGAGGCACTGGAGAAAGAGCAAGGAGACTTAACCCTTTCCATACACGTGGCAGTATGGTCAAGAAGTGTGACTGCTTCCACAAGCAGCCTGGTGAGGCCAAGTGAGAGTTGTCCTTATCAACTGTATATAGTTCCAGTTGGAGTATCCCACTATTCCCTTTCAAGTTCCACAATAAATACTAAAAACCAACATCCCTGGACTATTTATTGAGTAACGAGCTATTGGGAGTAAGGATAAATGTGTGGACTGTACCCTAAGTCAGTTTTTCTCAAATCTGGTCCTCAGGGCACACTAACAGTCCAGATTTTAAGTATTACCTTGGGGAGATGCAGACAAGAATACTGCAATCACTGAGCAGCAAATGATATCACCTGTGATGTATTTCAGTTTTCTTGTAAACCTGGCCTGTTAGTATGCCCTGAGTAGGGATGATTGAATGGTTAGGGTCGACCATCGGTTCGACCCGAACATTGACTGTTCCAAATTCGGCCGAATTTAGAACTTTTTGCTGGAAAAAGTTCGGAATTCGGCAACCAGAACCGACCAAAATGCAATGGGACAGGAACTGGGCTTTAAAAGCCTGTGATTGGACCAGAACCATCAGTAAAAGCCAATTGAGGGGGCAGGAGGATGTTAGAAATGTGATTGGAGTGACTAGGGGGTCAAGAGGCCAATCAGTAGTGAATACGCCCCCCAGTATATAACATAGCCCCGCCAAATCTCTAGCATTGTAATACAGGGACGTGGAAGAGAGTGGAAGCAGTTCTTTTACTCCTGCTTCAAAGTGTCATTTAGCAATTTTTAGTGTGAGGAAAGGGATATCTAGTGTAGTTAGGGTACTATTTTCCACTATAGTTAGATTTAATAATCTAGTTTCTGTAGGGAAAGTGTTAAGTGTCAGGGTGACCGTAGTGTAGTGTAGGGTTAACTGACTCTGACTGCTATGGCAGGGTGACCAAACCCTTCCATGTCAGGGTGACCGCCATAGAAAAAAGATTGTTTCTATTAGAATTGCAATAGAGCAGGATAGTGGCTTCGCTCCTTTTGACACCCGGCTTTTTGTTGCAGGCGTTTATTGGGCTTTTTTGTGGACGTGTTTGGAGGCAGGCATGACATCTGAACTTCTGTGTAGGGGTATACACACACACACACACACATGTATGTATATATACACATACACATATATAGGTGCGAAAGTAGCAGAACCCTATGCCTGCGCTAATGAAATAATTAGCAGGCATAGGACTTCGCTCCTATCACACCTATATGTGTGTATGTGTATAAATACATATAAGTATGTGTGTATATATACCCCTATACAGAAGTTCAGATGTTATGTCTGCCTCCAAAGACGTCCACAAAAAAGCCCAAAAAAAACGCCTGCAACAACACACCTGGGCGTTTTTGTAGCAGGTGTTTTTTTGGGCATTTTCTGGGCGTCTTTGGAGGCAGGCATGACATCTGAACTTCTGTGTAGGGGTATATACACACACACACACACACACACATGTATGTATATATACACATACACATATATAGGTGTGAAAGTAGCAGAACCCAATGCCTGCGCTAATGAAATAATTAGCAAGCATAGGACTTCGCTCCTATCACACCTATATGTGTGTATGTGTATAAATACATATAAGTGTGTTTATATATACCCCTATACAGAAGTTCAGATGTTATGTCTGCCTCCAAAGACGTCCACAAAAAAGCCCCAAAAAAACGCCTGCAACAACACACCTGGGCGTTTTTGTAGCAGGTGTTTTTTTGGGCATTTTCTGGGCGTCTTTGGAGGCAGGCATGACATCTGAACTTCTGTGTAGGGGTATATATACACACACACATGTATGTATATATACACATACACATATATAGGTGTGAAAGTAGCAGAACCCTATGCCTGCGCTAATGAAATAATTAGCAGGCATAGGATTTTGCTCCTATCACACCTATGTGTGTATGTGTATAAATACATATAAGTGTGTGTGTGTATATATACCCCTATACAGAAGTTCAGATGTCATGCCTGCCTCCAAAGACGCCCAAAAAATGCCCAAAAAAACGCCTGCAACAAAAACGCCCAGGTGTGTCGTTGCAGGCGTTTTCTTTTGGGCATTTTTTGGGTGTCTTTGGAGGCAGGCATAACATCTGAACTTCTGTAGAGGGGTATATATACACACACACTTATATGTATTTATACACATACACATATATAGGTGTGATAGGAGCGTAGCCCTATGCCTGCTAATTATTTCATTAGCGCAGGCATAGGGTTCTGCTACTTTCACACCTATATATGTGTATGTGTATATATACATACATGTGTGTGTGTGTATATATACCCCTACACAGAAGTTCAGATGTCATGCCTGCCTCCAAACACGTCCACAAAAAAGCCCTATAAACGCCTGCAACAAAAAGCCGGGTGTGAAAATAGCGAAGCCACTATCCTGCTCTACTGCAATTCTAATACAAACAAACTTTTTTTTCTGGTTCTGGACATGCTACGGAGCTGAAACTTCACAGGTACATATTTTAGACCCCCCAGACATTAAATCCAAAGAAATCTCATTTTTTTTTTCAATAATTTTTTCAATAATTGGCTCTCTATCAAAAATTACAATTTTTAAGAACTTTTTTTGTGTGATTAATAGTCCCTGGGGCATGACCCAGAACCCTAGGCACTTTTTAGGGGCATTTATTGGGTTTTAGGGCTTCAAAATTGTGTTTTTTGATTACCTAAGTTCGGGTTCCATTGATTTCAATGGGGTTCTGAAATCCGGGCCGAACTTTCGGGAAGTTCGGGTGTTCTGGTCGAACCGAACTTTTCAAAAGTTCGATCATCCCTAGCCCTGAGGACCGGAGTTGAGAAACACTGCCCTAAGTGACTGTCTGATTGTAATCAGAGGAGGCCCAACAAGTCATCATACAGCAAGCTCTACGGGGACAGTGCTGCACTAACAATACAGAGGGCCCAGACTCTCACCCGCCAACTGCATATTGTGATACCAGCCTTCATATATCCTTATGGGAGGGGTATGAAATAGTTTTAAGTAAAAAAAAAAAAAACAGAGAGAGACTGGTTCTCTTGATCTAGCTCCCTATTCTCTTTTAACAATGGTATAAGATGTAATAGAATCTTGCAGAATGATTTTACCTGTACATTTTTTTTTTTCAAAGACTATGCTTGTTAAAATTCACAGTAAAGCTTGTGCATGCAGGCGATGGTGTTACAAACAATCTCTGTGCCTCTTGATTTAGACCAGAAAACTTTAATAGGCTCTTCCTCTTGAGTGTTCTCACTTTACTTTGGTGAGCAGGTCGAAACATTCTTAAATTGGCAAAAGCATTTAATTGTTTGAATTCATTTCCAATGTATCAACTTTCATTGTATACTAAAATGTGTTTTTTTGCCAGCGGTCAATATACTGCTTTGTTGGAAGCTCTTAAAATGTGTATTGCTCAGTAGTATTCTGATCTTTGGATTTGGTCAGATCAACACATTTGTTTCTTAATCTTAAGCAGCTGTAGCAGAAGGCGTGAAAGCAATATTTTCTCTTTCCTCAAGTGTAAATGACCGAGTTTCACTTTTCTCACTCAGTTGTTTTGATCCAAATTGGCAAAGAAATCCATTTCTCAGGTGAGCACACACTGAGCAAGATGAAAGGCAGATGCCTCATTGTTAATACAAGTTCTAGTAACTTAGGAAAACGATATTTTAAAGTAGCAGGATAAAAGCCTTAACTTTAGGAAGGCAGAATACATCATGAAATGCTTTATACATATAGGAAAGGTAAAGCATGTATTTGCCTAGAATAGATGAGCTCAAGCAAGATTATACAAAACATCAACTAATACAGTTATGATTTTAAAAATTATATTTAAAAGTGGTGCCCCAAGAAACCTCAACTGAGGCCATTCTGTGTCCTGGGGTGTAAAACCACATGTCCCCTCATTGTTTATAATGTAGGAGTTAGTCCTACCTGGAATATCAGTGGTCGGAGAATGTACATATATGTGACAGAATGTATACTTGTTATTAATGTTCTGGAGGGGGAGCCAATTTAGAAAGGATAAGACTGTGAAATTCCAACATGAACTGTTAGCCTTATTACCAAAACATTAACATGGTTATAGCAGTGTACGTGTGATAGATAAATGTAGACATCCGAGTCATGTGTGTGTCCATGTGGCGGGGTAATAGAGTGAAGTGGAGGAGAAAGAGAAATAAGAAAAAAGAAGGACCTGAAACCAGCTTATTTGCTTGGGTGTTTATATAAAGTTTGGTATGCCTGGTGAGCAGGCCCGCATAGCTCCCCAAGTAACTACGGACAATAAGTTCTTAACAACAGGTCTTAGAGCGTGGCTCTCGGGGGGACTTGGGGTGAAGAGTTGGTCTATCAAACCTACAATGTGATATTAAGAGAATTTTAGAAAGGCTTTGGGGGAATTAGGATTGGTTCTATGTTTAGAGGATTAGGTAGGGGAAGGAGGTGTAGGGTAAGAGAGAGAAGATGGGGAGGCTTCATCTCCTCCCTCTGTTTAGCAGCTAAGTGTTGAGTCAGTGGTTTAGGTTAGTATATATGGTTTGATATGATATACTGATTGTGAAAATTGCTATGCGAACAGATTTAAAGGGATACTAGCACATTAGCATTTGGGAGCACGGCACCACTTTTTATTATCATTTTGAACATTGAAACACGTTTAGAGAGTGTTTATAGGTGTGAGTGATCCGCTTTGTAATTTTTAATTGTCACCTAATACAGTTATGTTTTACTTGAAAAAATATGAGACTGAGTTCACACTATTGTGAATTGGATGCAGGTTTTCCCACATCCCATTCGCATGTCAGGAGCCTGTGATCAGTTCTCAATGGAGCCAGTTCACACAGCTCAGGGGAGGCTGTGGAGTGAAATGTACAGGAGTCCTGTGCGTCTTCTGGTCCTTTTCAGGTCCTAATTCAGCCAGAAATTCATACCGAAATAGGACCTGAAACAGTGAACAGGGACCCCTACTGTGAGCCACTCTGCAGGGAGGTGTGAACCCAGCCTTAAGGGGCCATTTACACCTGTAAATTGGACAGATTCTAAGGAAAATTAATGACAAATGACAAGGCAACCTCAGTCCTAATGTCCATTTTTTACTAGACTTCTTGCTCAGCAGTGAATGAAACTTAGCCTTACCAGCAATTTACAGCTACCTACCTACACTTTCTTAATAAACAACAGCCAGGCCACAATTAATGCAGCCACCTCTCCACCCCTATGGCCACTCTCTCTTCCTAATGCACCTTACACACAACCACCAACTTCATTTCAAAACCCATACTTACCCACCCAGCCAGCTCAACAAATGTCATACAATAACACAAACTACTCCTCCAGCTACATGCATACCCCATACATCTACCAGCCGTATACCCTCATGCCAAGCCTCCATCCAACAGTAGTGGTAACTATGTTGAAGACCCAGGAGAAGGGTATACATCATCCCAACATCTCATGTTAAACAGGATTATGTGTAGTTGGACTCTTGTTATCTGATCACAATTGGTTCAGCTACTGTTTAACCCAAGTTGAATATTATTTCTGTTGTATCTATCAAATATTATTTTCAGGAGTATGTCTGTGTAAGAGCCACTGGGGAAGATTTACAAAAACTGGTGCAGCTGTGCATAGTAACCAATTAGCTTCTAGGTTTTATTGTCAAAGCTTAACTGAAAAAGCTGATGTTAAAAGCCAATTGGTTACTATGCACAACTGCACTCGGTTCTGTGTGCACCAGTTTTAGTAAATCTCCATTAGGTCTCAAATGTGTGGCCTAACCATTGAGTCTCGTTACCTGGTCACAATTGGTGGAGTCTTGTTATCTGATCAGGGGTGCAATCTCAGGTTCCTACAGCCATTGCCACAGTTCTCTTAGTTTCAGAGTTGTAGACAGCGTGAGTGGAGGAAGACCACACTAAACAGCATGCTCACAGTCCATTATATTTACATTGATCTCCATACAGCCACTGTGGGGGAGAAGCACCCCTGCCCGCTGACATGGGGGGGGGGTGCTGTGCTGGAACATGTTACACCTTTAAAGTGTATGTTATCCCAACATTTCACATTCCTAGTTTGTGCCTGCTCTCTTCCAATGATCAGACGTGTCCTGACATGCCTCCCCTACACAGCCATTCACTGGGAAACTCAGTTTAATGTTGCTGCTCCTCCCCTCAGCGCTTATGCAGTTGAGAACAGAGGGAATGTGATCACTTTTAAAAAGGGGAAAAAGGCACTTATAATGTTTTTTATCTTTTACAATCACTTTAAATTTGGGTGTAACATGTAACATGTTTCAAAAGGGTCCCCAGATATTCCCATCCTAGGAGAAGTGCCCATAGCATCTGGTGCTGTGATAGCGCCATTGAATGTAAGCTGAACTTGATTTTTTTTGTTTTTAATATTAAAGACATACTACACTTAGGGTGTTACCTGCCCTGTTTGGTTTCTTTTCTATACCCAGAGATTGTTGTGAAGCATTGAACAAGTGGAGGCTGCTTATGCAGAGAGCAAAACTACATTTTGTGTGGAAAGGTATTTGGGTTTGGTTTTGAGAAGTCCAAGCTAACAAGGGGGTTTGCCACTAGCCTGCATGGTAAGCTCTGCATTGTACCATGCAGTCTTATGTGAACCTAACCTTAATTGACACTGACTGAAAAAACTGAGCCCAGCTACCAGCTTTTCAGTGGAGGAGACTGCAATAGTATCTGGGAGCTTCTGTTGTTAAAAATTATGATCCTTAGCTGGAGTTTTGGCCAACAGCCTTTGTACTGCCTCCTTAGCTGAGCGGGGGGACAGGCAACCTTCTTGGCCTGCTGGATTGAGTGCCTTACGGCTGTCTTTTCCCCTTCTTGTCATCACTAGGTGACTGGAGAATAGCAGGTGAGGGTAGCCAGAGCAGAGTGGAAGCAGGCTAGGTGCAGTAGGAGGGACTGCAGGCAGGGGTGGTGGCGCTATCAGCAGGATTGTCAGGATCACTGGTGGAGCTGCTCAGTAACACTGAGTAACTCAGTAACACATCCTGCAACATGCCACACTGGCCATACCCCCCATGCCCCCCCCTTCCCCCGAATGATAGAAAAGGAGCTCTGTCATTCACAAAAACACTAGCCCACAACACCACACCTCACCGTGGGCTTGTGCCTTAAAGCACAGAGTGAAATGACTGTAGTGGGGCAGACAAACCAATTTTGTCCTATGGAGAGAGGCAGGGGGCGGATCATAGCTGTGAGCTCATCAATAGAGATGGACGAACATCGGCCGGGGCGGTTCGCGAACACCAGCCGCAAATTTTCTCAAAAGTCCGCGAACCGCGAGTTCGCGGCAGGCCCCATTGACTTTAATGGGAGGCGAACTTTAAAAACCTTTAGGTCATATTTGCAGCCACAAAAGACGTACTAGCTGTCCATTCCACAATTTGGCGGAACCTTTACAGACCCATTGTTTTTCATTTCCAGTCTGAAAAATCAGGCATTTACAGGATAAAGAAGTAAGTGTCCGCCATTCCAGGCCCCAAAAATTAGCCCACATGCATTTACCTGACAGCTAAGAACGTAGTATTCTGTGGCTGAAGGTACATTATGCATTCACAGGTAACAGAAGTAAGTGTTGGCCTGTATAGGCCCCAAAAATTAGCCCACATGGGTTTACCTGACAGCTAAGTACGTAGTATTCTATGGCTGAAGGTACATTAGGCATTCACACAGTATACAGAAGTAAGTGTCGGCCTGTATAGGCTGCAAAAATTAGCTCACATAAGTTGAACTGACAGCAAAGAACGTAGTATATGATGGCTAGAGGTACAGTAGGCGTTCACAGTATACAGAAGTAAGTGTCGGCCTGTATAGGCTCCAAAAATTAGCTCACATGGGTTGAACTGACAGCAAAGAACTTATTTTTTGATGGCTAAAGGTACAGTAGGCGTTCACAGGATACAGAAGTAAGTGGCGGCCTGTATAGGCTGCAAAAATTAGCTCACATGGGTTGAACTGACAGCAAAGAACTTCCTTTTTGATGGCTAGAGGTACGGTAGGCATTCACAGTATACAGAACGGTAAGTATCGGCCTGTATAGGCTCCAAAAATTAGCTCACATGGTTTGAACTGACAGTAAAAAACTTAGTTTTTGATGGCTAGAGGTATGGTAGACGTTCACAGTACACAGAACTGTAAGTGTCGGCCTGTATAGGCTCCAAAAATTAGCTCACATGGTTTGAACTGACAGCAAAGAACTTAGTATTTGGCATGGGGGGGGGGGGCAATTGGTCTATCACACCAGTTATAATACATTATAAGTCTCACCACCACACCTGTCACAATGCTGCACAGTGCACAATAATGGTACTAATCCACTATAATATGCTTTCTACAAAGTATATTATACTGTGGATTACCCCCCTCCCCCACCCCCATTTTAGTGCACTGCACAGCAATACCAAAAAATTTGCAGCCCTTTACATGACATTTGTGGACATTAACAGAGCAATTTGTGTGTGACTGCAGCCGATCTCTAATTGCCCCTAAAGCAAACACTGGATACCTCTCCCTATAGTAAAGAGACTGTAATAGACCCTAGAACGACATTGGAGCATTTTAAATGACTTTTGTGGACATTGACAAAGCGATTTCTGTGTCTCTGCAGCCGATCTCTAACTGCCCCTAAAGCAACCACTGGATACCTCTCCCTATAGTAAAGAGACTGTAATAGACCCTAAAACGACATTGGAGCATTTTAAATTACTTTTGTGGACATTGACAAAGCGATTTCGGTGTCACTGCAACCGATCTCTAATTGTCCCTAAAGCAACCACTGGATACCTGCCCTTATAGTAAAGAGACTGTAATAGACCCTATAACAACATTGGAGCATTTTAAATGACTTTTGTGGACATTGACAGAGCGATTTCTGTGTGACTGCAGCCGATCTCTAACTGCCCCTAAAGCAACCACTGGATACCTCTCCCTATAGTAAAGAGACTGTAATAGACCCTAAAACGACATTGGAGCATTTTAAATTAATTTTGTGGACTTTGACAAAGAGATTTCTGTGTCACTGCATCCGATCACTAACTGCCCCTAAAGCAACCACTGGATACCTCTCCCTATAGTAAAGAGTCTGCAATAGACCCTAAAACGACATTGGAGCATTTTAAATGACTTTTGTGGACATTGACAAAGAGATTTCTGTGTCACTGCAGCCGATCTCTAACTTACCCTAAAGCAACCACTGGATACCTCTCCCTATAGTAAAGAGACTGTAATAGACCCTAAAACGACATTGGAGCATTTTAAATGACTTCTGTGGACATTGACAGAGCGATTTCTGTGTGACTGCAGCCGATCTCTAACTGCCCCTAAAGCAACCACAGGATACCTCTCCCTAAGCTCAAGAGATACTAGACCTATACCGAAATACCAGCCCTCAAAAGGACTTTTGTGGACATTGACAGAGCAATTTGTGTGTGACTGCAGCCGATCTCTAACTGCCCCTAAAGCAACCACTGGATACCTCTCCCTAAGCTCAAAAGATACTAGACCTATACCGAAATACCAGCCCTCAAAAGGACTTTTGTGGACATTGACAGAGCAATTTGTGTGTGACTGCAGCCGATCTCTAACTGCCCCTAAAGCAACCACTGGATACCTCTCCCTAAGCTCAAAAGATACTAGACCTATACCGAAATACCAGCCCTCAAAAGGACTTTTGTGGATCTTCACAGCGCTATATGTGTCTAGCAAACTCTCCCTGATGAGCACAGCACTGCCTTTGTCCAGAACAACGTGACGACGGCATCATGGAAGGTGGAGTGTTGGACAACTGTGAGGAGACAGGAGAAGGGGGAGGAGAAGGAGAAGAGGCTGGACGGTGAGAGCATGGAGTGCGGCTTTGTTGGTTCTGACAGTTTTGCTCCCACTGGGCTTGGTGATGGGATTTCAGGTGTCTTCTTAAAGCGGTTGTCCCTAGGTGAGTGTTGGGCTTACCGCGACTTATGTGTTGACTGCAAAGGCTGCAGATGGCAACACTGGTGTCAGCAATGGACACATTAAAAAAAGCCCACACTGCAGAGCCATGTGCCAGCGTCCTGGGAGCGCCAGATGTGACTGTACATGGTTGATGGCTCGCTCCTGATACATTTGCAGTCTGCTTTGTACCTCTTGTGCAATGCAAGTTCTGCGTGTCTCTCCTCCCTATCTGCCGGTCTGTCAGTCCGCCAGTTCTACAAATAATTGGCCAGTAACTTTTGTCACTATGTGTGTAGCACAGTTAACACAGCAAAAGAGGCCAAATGTTTGCAGGACTAAAATACAATCTTAGAAAATTATACTGTTAAATAACACCCCACTTCAATATGTGGCATTGGGGGGGGGGGCACAGGTTTATTACACCAGTTCTACAAATAATTGTCCAGTAATTGTTGTCACTGTGTGTAGCACTGTTTACACAGTGAGAGGCCAGATTTTTGCAGGACTAAAATACACTCTAAGAAAATTATACTGTTAAATAACACCCCACTTCAATATGTGGCATGGGGGGGGGGCATTGGTGTAGCACACTAGTTCTAAAAATTGGCCAGTGAGTTTGGCGCTGTGTGTACCAGACTTCACTCAGCAAACTAGGCAATATTGTTGCATGACACAAATACACTTGAAAATGTTTACTCAGATAACACCCCACTTTAATATGTGGCATGGGGGGGGGGCAATTGGTCTATCACACCAGTTATAATACATTATAAGTCTCACCACCACACCTGTCACAATGCTGCACAGTGCACAATAATGGTACTAATCCACTATAATATGCTTTCTACAAAGTATATTATACTGTGGATTACCCCCCTCCCCCACCCCCCATTTTAGTGCACTGCACAGCAATACCAAAACATTTGTAGCCCTTTACATGACATTTGTGGACATTAACAGAGCAATTTGTGTGTGACTGCAGCGGATCTCTAACTGCCCCTAAAGCAACCACTGGATACCTCTCCCTATAGTAAAGAGACTGTAATAGACCCTAAAACGACATTGGAGCATTTTAAATGACTTTGGTGGACATTGACAGAGCGATTTGTGTGTGACTGCAGCCGATCTCTAACTGCCCCTAAAGCAACCACTGGATACCTGCCCTTATAGTAAAGAGACTGTAATAGACCCTATAACAACATTGGAGCATTTTAAATGACTTTTGTGGACATTGACAAAGCGATTTCTGTGTGACTGCAGCTGATCTCTAATTGCCCCTAAAGCAACCACTGGATACCTCTCCCTATAGTAAAGAGACTGTAATAGACCCTAAAACGACATTGGAGCATTTTAAATGACTTCTGTGGACATTGACAGAGCGATTTCTGTGTGACTGCAGCCGATCTCTAACTGCCCCTAAAGCAACCACAGGATACCTCTCCCTAAGCTCAAAAGATACTAGACCTATACCGAAATACCAGCCCTCAAAAGGACTTTTGTGGACATTGACAGAGCAATTTGTGTGTGACTGCAGCCGATCTCTAACTGCCCCTAAAGCAACCACTGGATACCTCTCCCTAAGCTCAAAAGATACTAGACCTATACCGAAATACCAGCCCTCAAAAGGACTTTTGTGGACATTGACAGAGCAATTTGTGTGTGACTGCAGCTGATCTCTAACTGCCCCTAAAGCAACCACTGGATACCTCTCCCTAAGCTCAAAAGATACTAGACCTATACCGAAATACCAGCCCTCAAAAGGACTTTTGTGGACATTGACAGAGCAATTTGTGTGTGACTGCAGCCGATCTCTAACTGCCCCTAAAGCAACCACTGGATACCTCTCCCTAAGCTCAAAAGATACTAGACCTATACTGAAATACCAGCCCTCAAAAGGACTTTTGTGTACATTGACAGAGCAATTTGTGTGTGACTGCAGCCGATCTCTAACTGCCCCTAAAGCAACCACTGGATACCTCTCCCTAAGCTCAAAAGATACTAGACCTATACCGAAAAATACCAGCCCTGAAAAGGACTTTTCTGGATCTTCACAGCGCTATATGTGTCTAGCAAACTGTCCCTGATGAGCATAGCAGTCCTCCCCCTACACTGGCAGAAAGCAGAATGTGAAATGGCCGCCAGATCGGGTCTATTTATAGGGTAGGGGGACTGTCCATGTGCTGGAATGTTTCAATTGGCTGTCCCGTTCCACCTAACGGCTGTGTCATGGGTCAAAATTCTCCCCAATGTAAATAAATATGGCCGCCGTGAACGACGCCATGTGTCCGCAAATTTTGCGGGTAGCGAACAAGCAAAATTTGCTGCGAACCGCAAGACCATCCCTACCCATCAAAGCCACTGGAAATTACTTTACAGTGACTCTTCGGAAAATGTGCAGAAGGTCGAAAGGTCTGCTCTTTGCCTCTATCACACAATGGCTGAGATATTAGCACTTTTTAACCCCTTCTGCTCTCCACTCACTGCTCCTGTCACACTTCCTTCTGACTCCACTATTCCTTGCCCAATATGCCTTTCTCCTCTTCCTCTCTCTGCCTCATTAACCTCTTTGGCTCCACCAGTAACCTCTGCTCAGTTTACCTTTTCCTCTCGTCCAACGTCCTCTTCTACAATAACCCTTTCTGCTTCTCCTCCCTCCTCTCTTCCGTTAACCTCTTCTGGTCCATCAGCGCCTTCTGATTTATCGGCTCTGGTTGGTAGGCCGCACCGTTCCTGTCGCTCTGAAAATTAATAAACCCCTTCCCCACTAAGAGCATGTACAAGGAAAGGCAGTGTTACCACTAGGTCCTAGAGAACTGGATCTGCAACATGCTAGGTGACGCATGGTACTGGAGGAAAGTCTCAGGAACATTATGCGCAGCGTGGTAGTTGTCGATAGGCGGTGAGTGCAGTCGTCACTCCTATTGCTAGTCAGGCTGCACCCGTGGTTTCCAGGGGATTTCATGTTGACCCGGTACCCAGCCCTTAGGGAGTACAAGAGATCATGCTACTTCTGGGATCAGGGGTTCTCAAGGCAGTGGGTCTTCAGAAAATGTCCCTCTTCCTACAGACAGTGTTTCCTCTTTGTCTGTGCCAGTCACAGGGCCCTCGGTTAATCAATTCCCTTCCTCCTTTTTTTCTATCTCTGTCTCAGTACAGGCCATCCCTTTGACTGGGGTATCTCCACCTGCCACTCCTTTACAGTTATCACCCAATAGCTTATGGTTTCTTCTGGGATGCAATGCGGTTCTTGGTGGTGCAGATTCTGGTTCTTTACCTTTATCTTTCAGTGTTCTACTGCATCTTCCACTGGGCCTTCCGGATCAATGTCCACAACAGTCTCTTCTACCATTGGAGATTGTTAGGCGATGGCTTTTGGACTGACGGGCACCGTTGTCTTTTCTAATGCTGTTCCAGTTGGCGAAAATGACACTACCGTGCATCCTTCAGGTGAGACAGCTGTATTTCAGGTTGGATGCACACACCCGCTATACTACAGTCCCCTTCCTCTCCGGGAGCTGCGGGGGTTCAGGGATTTATGGAAGGGCTCTGTGCTCTGTTAGATAAGTTTAACAACACATCCAAGGCTGCTGGATCATCTCCTGGGCAAATGTGGCTTGGAATATACAGTGGTGTTGCTCATGGTGCTGAGGCGGTAGGGTCTGAAATGTTCTGTGTCCCCACCTGGCAGAGTTCACTGGGCAAACCAGAACCAATTTCTGATTTTTGAAAGTTCCTATTTTTGTTTTGAAGGTCCTCTTGGTGCTCACCTTAAACCAGAAGTGAAGGAAAGGATATGGAAGAGGGAATATATTGACATTTTTATTTTACCTTTTACCCACCTATCAATATTAAAACACTCCAAACGTAATAAAAAGCACAGAAAAGAAGAGGATAGGTGGCGTTGTAGGCTTATCCTGAGAACTTTTGGGAACTGGCTACAAGCATTTACTATTCTTGGAAGTGTTATTGGAGAAAAATAGCCAGAGAGCTGTTTCCCCCTATTTTGCTACCTGGATACCATCTGTTTAGCCCATAGGACATATGGGGGATTGTTTGGCTAAGGTATGATGAGGGACATGTTAGTTATTCATGCAGGGGGCAACAACCTGGGCAGTACACCTATGTGGCATCTTATAGGGACAATTTGGTCTGACAGTTTTTATTTGCACTCTTTATTCCCAAGGATGGCAGCTTTATGTTCAGACATTTTGCTCAGGTTTTACTGGCACGGGACAAAGTCAATATGGCCATATCCAAATTTATTTTAAAACATGGCAGTTTGGTAGTGTGCCATGTTGAATTAGAGTATCAGTGGATGTACTGTAGGTGCATTTAAATGATGTCGGCCTTGATTTGTTCAGTTTGCGCTTGCAGGAGTTAA
The DNA here is from genome assembly GCF_965119305.1 of Pelophylax lessonae. Taxonomy (NCBI): domain Eukaryota; kingdom Metazoa; phylum Chordata; class Amphibia; order Anura; family Ranidae; genus Pelophylax; species Pelophylax lessonae. The sequence continues at coordinate 444,110,753 of NC_138768.1, read as the reverse complement.
TTGAGGTGGCTCACGCACATTGGTGGTCAAGCTGGTGATGAGATATCATCCTCACCCTGAGATGGCAGTGTCCCTTGGCTGACTGAGATGGCAGCAAAAAGTCTGGTGGAGCGGCTCAGCTTTGAGGTTATTGATGAGGGCTAGAATCGTTGCAAAAACTGGTCAGCTTATCAGTCCCAATAACACCAGGGGAATGAAAAATGTTGTCTGTTTGGAAATGTCAGTTATATTAGAACATTTATTACAGGTTTTGGAACGGGTGAAGCTCTGTTAAACTCCTGAACCAGAATAAATGGTTGGGGGCAATATTTGGCTTAAGGCATAAATACGTTTTTATGTTTTTTGGTAGAATCGAGCGATTGCATAAAATATAAAGCATTCCAGCAAAAACTGTGTAAGTGTCATTTGTTATAAGGGTGTAAGGCACTTGGGAGGGAGTTGTGCTTACTGGGGGAGTAAAGATGACCATTACACCAGTCAAGGATCACACTGTGCCTTTAAGCACAGAGTGACATGACTGTGGAGGGGCAAATGAACCATTGTGTCCTATGGAGAGAGGCGGGGGTGGGTCATAGCTGTGAGTCCAAAGCCACCGGAAATTTATTCACAGTCACTCTTTAGAAAACGTGCAAAAGTTCCCCAACCGCTCTCCCCTTTTTTCCCTCTTTACTTGTTTTTATTGATTTGTCATTTTGCTTTTGTATAGGCATCTGTACGCGTTCATGTTTTCTACTTGAATATTTTTAATGGCTTTAATGGCGTGGTTTCAACAGCTGCAGGGCAGCCAATCAACAAGCGTTTAACTAGTGTGCCCTTAGAAGCCATAATAGCCATGCCTACTAATGGTATGGCTGTGATTGGCCAGTGCAGCATGTGACCCAGCCTCTATATAAGCTGGAGTCACGTAGCGCCGTATGTCACTCTGCTCTAACTATTGTAGGGAGAGATTCCTGCTGCTGCTTATTTGGGGGAGTATCAAGGGAAAAACCTGCCCTAAATATGAATATGCATAAAAAAATTAAAATGGAAAAAAAGCTGCTAAACACTGGATCAATAGAAATCCAAAACCAATATATCAAACAATCATGTAGTGCTAATCATTAAATAGTGAAATAGCAAATTAAATTAATAAAAAAAAAATTCAGGCAGAAAGTCTAAAACCGCGGCGTCCCGCAGGAATTCAATGCAGCCGGCGTTCCAGGGGGCGTGGTCAGCGTAGCATTTCTCACGAGTGTTTTTCCTCCTACCTCACCATCTGTTGGGAATTCCATCTTTGGATATCAACTGTCAGTTCATCGTCCACTCTGGGACCCACGTTTTTGAACTTTTTCTTATTGGACTTTATTTGATGCACGTTTTTGACACTATTAATGTCTCATTTTGTATTTGTTTTTCATGTATTAATTTCATTTGCTATTTCACTATTTAATTATTAGTGCTACACGATTGTTTGATATATTTGAGGGAGAGATAGGAGATTATTGTAGGAACAGGCTGGAGATTGCTTTCAGGGAAAGAATAGGACACAGGACAGAAGAATCTTCTTTAATCAGACAGCGATCTACTGTACATCGATTTTATTGTGTGGTGGTGCAGTGCCTGACTGTGCAGTTTGCCCTGACCTGAGCCCAGTGAGGAGGAGGGAGAAAAAAAAACTTTTATCAGTCTGTTAGGTGGGCGGCTTGCAGCAGCCATTTAATGCAAGCTCAGTGCATATGTGTCTGCTTAATCTGGATTTAAAAAAAAAAAAAAATTTTTCCTTCATATTTTACTGTGACATACAGCGTTTAGACAGTGCTGTTGTAATCTGCTATTCAAAAATCACCAATTTAAAGGGAAAATATTTTTTATTTCAGTTTTTCACCCATTTAGGGAAAAAACAAATAAATTGCGACCTAGTCTGTATATGTACGAGTGAGATACACCCGTTGGAAACTGTTGTTCTATTCTGCTATTCAATAAACTATTCAATAAACATCCATTTAGGGGAAAAAAATTAAATTGCAGCCTAGTCTGTATCTGTACGTGGGAGATACACTCGTTGGATACTGTTGTTCTATTCCGCTATTCAATAAACACCCATTTAGGGGAAAAAAATTAAATTCCGCTAGTCTGCATATTTTACTGTGAGATACACCCTTTGGATACTGTTGTTGTTGTTTTTCTGCTATTCAATAAACACCCATTTAGGGGAAGATCCTAAATTAGAGAAATATGAGGAGAAGGTCAAATAAGGGACGTGGCCTGGGTCGTGATGCTGCTGGTGGAGCTTCTGTTGCAAGGAGAGGATGTGGTCGATCTGTGCCAGCTACACGCACAAGTGAAACACCTTCCTCAGGTGTGAGTAGGCGACAGGACCTGCAGCAGTATTTGGCAGGGCCTAATGCGCCTCTAGAAATGTTGAGGCCAGAACAAGTACAGGCGATAGTAGATTGGGTTGCTGACAGTGCCTCCAGTTCCTTCACATTGTCTCCCCCCCAGTCTACTGCTGAAAGGTCAGAGTTGGCACCTGCAGCCGATGTCCATCAATCTTTCACCTCACCCCCTTTGCAAATCAGCCAAGCAGTCTGAGCCCCAAGTCATGCAGCAGTCTCTTCTTCTTTTTGATGACTCTGTTAGCAGGGTTTCCCAGGGCCATCCACCTAGCCCTGCCCCAGAAGTGAAAGAGATTGAGTGCAACGATGCCCAACCACTTATTTCTCTAGATGAGTACATGGGAGGACCATCGCAGCACGTCTCGGATGATGACGAAACACAGGTGCCAACTGCTGTGGCATTCCGAATTGTGGAGACCGACAAGGAGGGCAGGGGTGAAGACTGGGTGGAAGATGATGTGGAGAATGATGGGGTCCTCGACCCCACATGGAATGAACGTCATGCAGGTGACCTGATTGGTTTGGAGGAAGAGGCAGTGGTTGCACAGAGCTACCAGCACAGCAGAAGAGGGAGAAGGGTTCAAAAGCAGAGCGGCCATGCCCTAGACACTACGCCTGCTACTGCCCAACGCAGCAAGGGACTGAGCACACCAAAGCCAGCTCAAAGGAGTTCCCTAGCATGGCAGTTCTTCAGACAATGTGCTGATGACAGGACACGAGTAGTTTGCACGCTGTGCAATCAGAGCCTGAATCGAGGCATAAACCTTCTCAACCTGAGCACAACTTGCATGACCAGGCATCTAAGTTCAAAGCATGAGCTGCAGTGGAGTAGACACCTCAAAAACCAAGAAAGGTCTCTGGCTCCTCCTGCTTCCTCTTCTGCTGCAGTCTCGGCCTCTTCATCCACCTCTGTAGTGAGACCGGCACCTGCCACCCCGCAAACAGAGGATCTGCCAGCAACACCACCATCTGGGTCACCAACCATCTCCACAATGTCCCATGGAAGCGTTCAGCTTTCTATCTCCCAAACACTGGAGCGGAAGAGGAAGTACCCCCTATACACCCATGATCCCTGGCCCTGAATGCCAGCATTTCCAAATTCCTGGCCTTTGAAATGCTGTCATTCCATCTGGTGGAGACGCAGAGTTTTAAAAGCCTTATGGTGGTGGCTGTTCCACAGTACGTCATGCCCAGCCGCCACTACTTTTCCAGGCAAGCCATCCCTTCCCTGCACAACCAAGTGGGTGACAAAATCAGGTGTGCACTGCGCAACACCATCTGTGGCAAGTTCCTTCACCATCAACTTCAGCACAGCCAGGGGTAAACGACAGCAGGCAGTTTTAAAACTTGCCGGTTTGGGGAAAAAACCCCACACCGCGCAGGAGTTGTGGAGGGGCGTAGAACAGCAGACCGATGAGTGGTTGGTGCCAGTGTCAGCCTCAAGCCCGGCCTGGTGGTGCACATGCTGGCCAGACTGTGTGAGCAGCAGCAGGCCATAGTGGAGTCTCAGCTGCAGCACCACGCGTGAGTTGCTCTGCAGAACAGCACCACTTCACCACCAATAACTGGGCCAGTGCCGATGACGCAGTTCTCAGCTTAACTATCCCACTTCTATGCCTCCTTGAAAAAACGCATCGGGCGATGATGGAAGAGGATGTGGCACAGGAGGAGGAGGAGGAGGAAGAGGGATCATTTCCAAGGCTTTCAGGGCAGTCATTCACAAGTGGCTCCGAGGGTGGGTTCCTGCACCCACAAACGCCAGGTACACAATTGTCCAGCAGGGGCACAGTTCTGGAGGATGACAAGGTTGAGGAGGAGGAGATGGAGGAGGACATGGAACCATGTTCACAGCAGTGTAGCACCCAGGCCAGCTCATGGCCATCACTGGTGCGTGGCTGGGGGGATACAGAGGACACAGACGATACATGTCCCACAGAGGACAGGTTTTCGTTGCCTCTGGGCAGCCTGGCACACATGAGCGATTACATGCTGCAGTGTTTTCGCAACGACCGACGAGTTGCCCACATTGTAACTTGTGCTGATTACTAGGTGGCCATGCTGCTGGATATCCGTGACAAGGACAACGTACTGTCCTTAATTCCCTCACTGCAGCGTGATCGGAAAAAGCGAGTACAAGCGCACACTGGTAGAAACGCTGCTGGTGGCATTCCCACCTGACAGCGGGGGCACAGTGGAAGCACAGAGCCAAGGCAGAGGAGGAGGAAGAGGTCGCCAATGCAGCCAGGGTACCGCCAGCACCCCAGAAGGCAGGGTTAGCATGTCCGAAATGTGGAAAAGCTTTGTCAGCACGCCACAACAAGCAGCAGCACCACCAGCTGATATGGAATGTCTTAGCAGGAGGCAGCATTTCACCAACATGGTGGAGTAGTATGTGTGCACACGCCTACATGTAGTGAATGACGGGTCTGCCCCCTTCAACTTCTGGGTCTCCAAGTTGGGCACCATGGCCTGAGCTTGCCCTTTATGCCTTGGCCTGCAGCCAGTGTATTATCTGAACGTGTATTTAGCACGGCTGGGGGCGTTATCACAGACAAGTGCAGCCGCCTGTCCAGAGCCAATGTGGACAAGCTCACGTTCATTAAAATGAACCAGGCATGGATCCCACAGGACTTGTCCACACCTTGTGCAGAATAGACACGTATACCGGCCTTACCCAGCCATTGTTGTATTTTTGATCTTTCTCACTCTTTTGGGGTGTACCCTAATTTAAAAAGAAATAAAATTAAAAACAAAAACCAGTATTGGCTACCTCGTCCTCCTCCACCGCTGCTTCCACCTACACCGCCACATCCACCGCCACCTCAACCTCCTACTCCATATTAGCCTCGTCCTCCTAGATGATTCTTTTTTATTTTTTTGTTTTTTTATGTTATTTTAAAGTTATTTCCCTATTCACATTTGTTTGCAGAGCACTTGCCATGCTCTTAACAAGCTTTTACTGCCATTTGCAGCCCTTTCCATGTTTTTTTAGAGCCATTTTAGTGCTCAAAAGTCTGGGTCACCATTGACTTCAATGGGGTTCGGGATCGGGGGTCAAGTTCGGGTTAAGTCCGGGTCACGAACCTGGACTTTTTTTTCAAGTTCAGCCAGACCCGCCGAACCCGGACATCCTGGTGTTCGCTCAACTCTAGTTATAAGGAACATTTAAAAATGTTAATTGTTCCTAAGCAGTACCCCGAAAAATCCTTTATCTGCAGTTCCTGAAAAAAGCGGTGCGCTTCCTGGTATGTGAGGTTGCCCATGTACTCCAGTGTCTGCAACCGAGTAGCTGTACATCTGCAGTGTGTAACCTAAGGCGCTGCTGCCTCTGACTGCTAGTCTCACCAGAGTGAGATTTGGTGCTGTTGCTACCATTTTACCCACTGTTCTCCTTTCTAGGGTCTTTGACATAAGGAGGCAAGGTTCTGCCTTTGGCAAGATGGCAAACTGCAAGCGCACACTTCAGAACAAGGCATGGTAGGTATTGAGGAAAAGATCCACTATAGGAAGATCACGGACAATACTTTTGACTAGTCATTTGCCTTATGCTAGTCTTTTTCTGGGCAGAGCTTTCAGAGTTCTGTATCTCTTTAACAGCTGGCAAGTTGGCAGTTTGTTCTATATGACTACACAATAGAAATCAGCATGGCTTAGACACACACACACACGACACCAGATATCAAATGGTTCTTAATTCTCAAAAAGCTCTAAAAGCCTGCATTTTCAGTTGTAACTGCCATGTAAAACTCTATTATATAAGCCAATTTTGTCCACAGGCCCTTTAGTATCGGTGCTGCATTCTGCTGCTTTTCGAATGGAACAAATACAATACTAAACAGTATGTAAGCCTGCAAATGTACTATTCACTTTACAGCTAGCTACACTCCAGAGCCACTTCAATCACTATAGTCTGGGTATCTTTTATAAAGAAACTTGTCTGTGGAAGGTTCTCTTAAAAAAACAAAAAAGTAAATATTTTAGTTTAAAAATGTCAGACGCAAATACATAGTTACTGATTATTTTCACAATATGTACTCTCAGTTAATCAATGCTAAACACACTAAAGGATTCTTTGTTGTATAGAACCGTAACTCAACTTTTTGTATATTTAATGCCTAAACATACATTATTCAGCTACAATAATTATACATGTTATTCTCTTTATTCAAAAAAGCCCTTAGCCCTTCCTTGACTAATTCTGACCGTATTTTTTCATAATACAGTGATTTTCTATGATCGTCAGCTGCATATAGTGGCCATAATGCGGTATTTTTTCTGAAATGCCTCAATCAAAAAAGTACCGCATTGTGGCCACTAGCCACTTTAGCACCAGCCACCGCAGATGTACTGTGGCAGGCTGGCGCTCCCAGGCAAAAGCCTGCACATGTACAGCGCTCGCCTGGGAGGAGCTAGGGGGCGATCACGGCGCGCTCCCACCGCCCCCTCATCAGCAGGGAAGCTAGTGCGTATGGCAAGTGGCTCCGATGGCCACCGGCTACTCGCGATGTCCCGCCGCTGACAGAGAAGGACGGACGGCTGATGTAAACACAGCCGCCCGTACTTCTCCCTGAAGTTATCACAGCTGTCATGTGATCCTGCTATATAGGATCAAATGTCTCTGTGATGACTTCACAAGCCACGCCCCCCCACACTTAGAATCACGCCCCTAGGGTCACATTTAACCCCTTCATCACAAACAGGGTTAACCTCTTCCCTGCCAGTGTCATTTTTACAGTAACAGTGCATATTTGTAGCACTGATTACTGTAGTAATGTCACTGGCACCCCCAAAAGTGTCAAAAATTTCAGTTGCGGGTCCGATCTGTCAGCTGCAATGTCGCAGTCCCGCAAAAAATCGCAGATCACCGCCATTACTAGTAAAAAAACAAAAAAAAACAATAAAAATGACATAAATCTTTCCCGTAGTTAGTAAAAGCAATAACTTTTGCGCAAACCAATCAAAATACGCTTATTGCGATTTTTTTTACCAAAAATATGTAGCAGAAAACAAATTGGCCTAAAATGTTAAAAAAATTTGATTCTTACATTTTTTTTTTGAGAATTTCTTACAAGTATGTGAAAAATATTGTGTTTTTTTCAAAATAGTTGCTCTTTTTTTGTTTATAGTGCAAAAAATAAAAATCACACAGGTGATCAAATACCACCAAAAGAAAGCTCTATTTATGTGAAAAAAGTACGTCAATTTCGTTTGGGTACAGCGTCGCATGACTGCGCAATTGTACATTAAATTCACGCAGTGCCGAATGGCAAAATAGGGCCTGGTCATTGAGCAGCCAAATCTTCCGGTCTGAAAGTGGCTAGATGGAAACCACTGTATTAGGAAAAATACAGCCAGAATTTGTCAAGGATGGGTGAATGCTTGCCACATTTTTCCAGAAGTTTCCGCATGTGTTCATAATTTTGTCTGGTGGGGAGGAAAGTTTGTGGCTGAATACAGTCTCCCACCGCTTGTAAATATAGAAAAGCAGACCCTGATTTGTTATACCCATCTGTTTCCTGGTCCCAACCCCTGTAGACTCACATGTGCAGCTCCTCTCCTGTTCTGGATTGAAAGACATCTAAAATTATTCAACCCACTTCCAGTGAGCCCAGGGTGACAAATGTTCATCAACAAAAGAAGGGCACACTGACCTTGTGCATTACCACTTAAAAAGGTTTATTGTAATCCAAAGACAACTTACATTATACTCACAAACGAGTGATGATATAGCACATAAAAGACAATGGAACCGGTCATCAATTATACAGTACATAAAATACATTTCTCCTCTAGGTGGGATTTTAAGGGCAATAAAAATAAGATATATAAATAAAATGCATAATTTATTGAAAAATCCACATTTTCTCCCCTTGACTTGTAGTTGCAGCCTGTACCGGCGGCCATTAGTCCTCTTCTGGCTTTTTATTTTTCTCCAGACGGCGGGTGGCAGGGTTTATCCTTTCCTTTGTGCCCTTGTTACATCCGGCCGTGAAGTTCTGGCTATCTCCATCAGATGACGGTATGTCCAGATCATCGGGATGGGGGGCGTGGTCTGCACGGCTTCCCGCGTAGGTGCCCTATGTGAGGACGCAGAGGTCCGCTTTTGGCGCCAGTTTCTTTGAGCTCTCACAGGGAGAGGATGTTGTTCCCCTCCTATGGAGATTCATATAGGAAAACTTTTTCAGCATATCCTTCATTTGGCTGTTCAGTGAGGAATATCCGAACCTCAGTTGTAGGATTGGTCCCAGAGGCCCCTTATTGGATGCTTGAATTTTGCAAGTTTCATATATGGGATGTGATTCTTTTGGTGTCCTTATCATCCTATATGGGGAGTGAACTGTTTTATATACAAAAGATTATTTGAATATTATTATTCATTATTTTTTGGCTTTGCAACAGTGGATTCTTCCTCTGTAGCATATAGCATCCATGTATACTTTTTTCTTTAACAGTTTTTTCTTTAACATTTCTTTTGATATGAGCTTGCATTCCTTCCCTGATGTGTCAACCATAGTACACATCGGGAAGACATGATGCACACTTGTGTCAAACTATTACATTTATTTATTTTATTTATTTATTATCATATATTTCTTTCTATATTAAGGGTACCAAATTCTGTTTATTGGAAGTCTATTGTCCAACAGAGACATGGTGACAGTCCAGTTGATGACACATGGGATTTATTTCCATATACGTTATCGGCTTTAAATGGCAAGGCACAGAAGCTGCCTCTTTTTGAGGATAAATGCCCTTGAATCCCTTCCCCCTTGTGGTCAGTGGTGATGCAATACCCATACATGTGTGCAATGTGATTTTGGATGTGTAATTTAAGGTATAAAATATACGTAAATATTGTTGTTTTCCATCACAGAGGAGGAGATTCTTACTTTATTCGAAACGCGTTGGATTCTCCCTCAACATGGGGACTTTTATGGTCTCTACATCAACTGTTATGTGCTGTTTGTATTACGGCTATTTGTGGGCCCAACCAATTTTTAATGTTATTGTGTGGCTTATTTTGTAAATGTTGATTTTTCAATAAATTATGAATTTTATTTATATAGCTTATGTTTATTGACCTTAAAATACCACCTAGAGGAGAAATGTATTTTTTGAACTGTATAATTATGGGATGGTGGCAATTGTTACCAAACATGGTTTGAGTTGCCCATTGGTCTAGTATTAAACTCCTATAGCTGCCACTGCTGGTTGTATCGCAGACCCTACAACAGCAAAGGAGGTTTTTAGAAAAGATTGCAACTTCTTATCAGCTGGATCTTTAATTTTTCCTGTGGATAATGCCCAGGTTTTTAAACTTTTGTTAACAGAAGAAACGGCAGCATCCACAGTAGGTACACCCCATTTTCTTAGTTTTCAATAAGTTTTTATTGAGAAGAAATAAAAAATGAACAAGGTAATACAGTATCAAAACAACATGTGACACAGCATTAGAGAGACAGTTACACTACCCCGCTGCATGAACAAAAAAAACAATTTGTGTCTGTTAAGCCCTGTGGGGCACGTACTATAGAACCGACCAGGTAAAGCCAGAAGCATAAAATGGGGAATCCTCACCACGCTATGGTAGCATGATACAGTACTAGAACTACAGCATCGTGAGCACAACAGAAGGCAAAGGAAAAAATATAATACAAAAAACATAAAGTAAAAAAGGACAAAATCACTCTACTCAAATATTCAGGTGCAGGTAAATTCTGACAACGAAGTAGAAAACACAGCTTAAATTTCAACCTCTGAGAGCGTCGTACACAGAGTTGACATCCCGGGTCCCCAGCACCCGACAGAGGTTGCAAAACATTGGGGAACCAGGACGGGCAACCAATTAGAAAGGGTATTGGATTTCCTCCGAAGTGAGGAAACTAAGTTCTCAGCTTGGGTCAATAGAGGGAGCAAGCAGATGTACCTTAGAGGAAAGAGGAAACGGCCCTGTGAGATCATAGGTAAGAAGGTAGTCAGAGAGGGGTAGAGAGGGAAAGGAGAGAAAGGGTGGAGAGAAGAGGAAATGTAGAAGGAAGAGGAGAAAAGGGGTAGGATCACCGGGAGACTTTGAGCTATGGTAGGTTAATCTATGAAATCGATATATGATTTAGTCTAGCCCACGGTTCCCAAATCAGTTAGAGGTTGGAAACTTTATCCTGCAGGATTGCCACCATTTTTTCCCGAGCCATGATCCAAGATATTTTGTGCTTGGCGGCACTATATGAAACTGAGGGTTGCTTCCACGTTTTAGCCACCGTGAGTTTAGCACCCAACAAAATAAAAATACCAAGGATAGAGAGTGTTTGGGAGGGCCCGGGAGTTTTTCATGTAAGAAAGCTGATTGAAGGGTTTGAGGTAGTGGGATTCCTGTGACCGTGCGAATGAGGTGGAAGGTTTTGTTCCAAAAGTTCCTAATCCTGGGGCAAGACCTTCATGTATGCATAAAGGATCCTAAGTGTTCACAGCCCCTGAAGCAAAGTGAGTTGGGACCATGTACCAGCGAGTGAGTATTTCTATAAGAGTGATATTAATGATGCCCTTAAAGGACCTACGGAAAATGCGGTTCCAGACTTCAGCAGGTGGGTTTATCAGAGGAGGACATAAAAGCCGAGTATATAATAGATATTAGGAGTTTGATAGGGTAATTGGCGCTGCCAGTAATTGTAAAAAAATCTATATATACAGGGGAGTAATGTATCTTACAAATACAAGGAAGATGTAGGTGATAAAAATGTGATATCAATGGTATAAGTAATGGTCCTTATATATACCCAATTATTCCAATGCAATGCCACAGTGTGTATTCTAACCAACAGTTGATAAACTTATAGCATTAATAAATAATTAATATCTCATAATTAATTATAAACCAATGAATAAGGTGACACGACATAAATAAATCAAATGTGTGCAGTGCCTACAGGCAATAAATAGAAAATGTGTGAGTCTAAAAATAAATAAATAATTAAGGTGACTCGTGTAATAAATAATGTAGACACTAGGTGGTCTTTGAAGACGCTGTATTGACGGCGAAACGCGTTGACGCACTTCCGGTTGCGGACCAAAACAAACTTCACTTCCGGTCAGGAACTTCCTGTGTGTGGAACGCACGCTGAGAGCGGCGCCACACGAGTTCCTTGTATATGCCTGAGTTCTATTCATGCTTGTGAGTACCCATCTGAACATTTTTTGGGAATAAAATTGCTCATACTTACTTCACCATGTATGGCCATTCTTTTGTTTAACGGTGGAAGCGGAAGCTGACCCAAAAAGTTCCAAGGCTACATAGGAGAAGTTCTGGTCCTGAAAAGATCCCGGGCAATGTGCAATAATTTTGAAGGTCTATGATTTCTGCAATCTGGTGAGTGGGGAACCTTGAGGGGCACCATATCACTCTGCAAGCACCTTAATTATTTGGCACCTTGGCACCTTAATTGGATCACTATAAGGACTCTTTTCAAGCACTGAATATTTATTTGGACTATTTCTAACCACCTATTTGTTTATTGTACACTATTATATATATTTATTTGTTATTGCTCAGATATTTATAAGCACTTAGCACTTTTTTATATTTGATCATACAGTGTGCACTTTATAAAATATTGATTATTGTATTTATATCACAGCACTTAACATTTTATTTGAGCTAGCGCTGCATAATTTCGTTTCATCATATTTTCCTAAGACTTTCTTAGTGTCTGCAGCAGCTGCCCATTATTGCATTCATCCATATTTAAATTTTCACGTTGTGTAGCGCGGGTTTAATTTTTGTTTTTCACATTCACTAGGTGGCAGTGCTATTAAAAGATGATAAGTGTGGATATCCAAGTAAAACAATTGTAAAGTGATAAAACGTGCCAAGTGGTGTATTGATATCAGGAGTAAAATGTCAATACCAAAAAACAAAGAAATCTCCCAATATAGTGAAATAATGGATATCCAGGTGAGAATTAATATATAAAAATGGTAATAAAAAGTTAAATATTGTGCCAAGTGAAATAGAAGTGTTTGGGATCTCTAAAAACACTTATAGGGATTCCAGGAATAAATATAATTGATATCTGGTGAATAAAATAAAGATACACAAAGAATTAAATAGTCTGTAATGAAAGTGAAGAAAGTCCACAGATTTGATCAATATAATGATCTTCCAAAATTGTGCAGCAATATTGTGCTATAAAGTGCCAGAAGAAATTTTCATGGATGGAGGGGGTGCTTCCCAGTGGTGGATCAGGATGTGGGTGCCGGGTGAGGGAATTTCCGTGCTCCCCTTCCTATGTAGCCCGCACTCACCAGAGAGCAGCACCCCTACAGGGGTAACCAGCGTTGGATTAATGGGGTGTTCCCCGGTAAACTGCGGTGAGCCTCTCCACTCCTTCTGGGATCAATTGCACTTCCTCCCTCCAGTAGTTAGGTATTTAGGCAAGCGATGTGTAGTATGGGATCATAGGCAGCGCTCCAGAGTATTAGGAATGATGTCCGAGATTATATGGATAGAAAACGCTAATATAGTGATGTACCGTAAAATGTATCCATTTATTAAACAATTTACATAAAGTACTCACATTTAAAACAAAGATACAGCATCCGTAAGCAGGTAGGGACCGCGAACCCCTCGTATAGCGGTACTTCCGGACGCCGTGAGTCTCAGCAACCGGATGTGCGTCTCAAAGGGCGGAACTGACGTGCCTACGCTCTACGCGTTTCGTCATCAAGCTGACGTCATCAGGAGCAGCTACATAGGAAGGGGAGCACGGAAATTCCCTCACCCGACACCCACATCCTGATCCACCACTGGGAAGCACCCCCTCCATCCATGAAAATTTCTTCTGGCACTTTATAGCACAATATTGCTGCACAATTTTGGAAGATCATTATATTGATCAAATCTGTGGACTTTCTTCACTTTCATTACGGACTATTTAATTCTTTGTGTATCTTTATTTTATTCACCAGATATCAATTATATTTATTCCTGGAATCCCTATAAGTGTTTTTAGAGATCCCAAACACTTCTATTTCACTTGGCAAAATATTTAACTTTTTATTACCATTTTTATATATTAATTCTCACCTGGATATCCATTATTTCACTATATTGGGAGATTTCTTTGTTTTTTGGTATTGACATTTTACTCCTGATATCAATACACCACTTGGCACGTTTTATCACTTTACAATTGTTTTACTTGGATATCCACACTTATCATCTTTTAATAGCACTGCCACCTAGTGTCTACATTATTTATTAAACGAGTCACCTTAATTATTTATTTATTTTTAGACTCACACATTTTCTATTTATTGCCTGTAGGCACTGCACACATTTGATTTATTTATGTCGTGTCACCTTATTCATTGGTTTATAATTAATTATGAGATATTAATTATTTATTAATGCTATAAGTTTATCAACTGTTGGTTAGAATACACACTGTGGCATTGCATTGGAATAATTGGGTATATATAAGGACCATTACTTATACCATTGATATCACATTTTTATCACCTACATCTTCCTTGTATTTGTAAGATACATTACTCCCCTGTATATATAGATTTTTTTACAATTACTGGCAGCGCCAATTACCCTATCAAACTCCTATTATCCTGATATAGTTTTACTATATTTTTGGGGTAGGCTGCAGCCAATCTAGTAACCAGATCCATTCGCGCGGAATTCTCTTTTTATCATATAATAGATATGCCCCCCTTCTGAATATGGGAGTCCGCACACCATCGTTCGAAGGGTGTAGTCGCAGGGGGGATCCCTTTATCGAACCATAAGTTCCGGAGGAAGTGGGAAATTTGTAAGAAACTACATTTTTCAGACGCCGGCATTTTGAGTTTGGTATTACAATAGTTTAATGACAATGGGCCTGATGGGGTAAGGAAAGTGACCTATACGGTAAAGACCTTTGTCTGTCCACCACTTAAATTCTTGTATATTCTGGCCAGGGATAAAAAGAGGGTGGTGGAATAAGTGAGCGAGTGGCGTCATTGTAGATATAAGGGAGTCTAGTTTAAATAGTTGGGAGAAAAGGGTAATAGAATGAGAAAGAGTAGGCGCCATGATAGGTGGCTTAAGGTTTACAGGGTAACAAGCGATAAAGTCTAGTGTGTGGTGTGGAACTGCCTGTCTTTCCATGCTGGTCCAAGTTGGTTTATACCCCATTTTCTTATGCACTTTTCCTCCATAGGATACAATATAGAAAACATTTTGAGAGGAACAAAAATCCTATCAGTAATACCCCAATCAGCATACAATACCTGCTCCAAGAGCGGATGTAAGGGAAAGACCTGAGGACTATGAGGAGGCTCAATGAGCCTAGAGAGGAAAAACACGTTTCCTCCCTCCTTGCGATGCTGCAATCATGCCAGCAATCTTACCCTCAAGGCCGGACAACGCAGATGCCATAATGTCCTTTGATCAACACAGGGGGGAAGCAATATGTTTAAACAAATAAGGTGTTTTTTGACGTAGCTGATACACCTACTGTTTTGCACAGGGAGCAACAAGGTGTGCTTTGACACAGCTGATACACCTACTGTTTTGCACAGGGAGAGCGTGCTTTGATACATGTGTGCTTTGATACAGCTACTACACCTATTGTCTCTTGTAGAGACCAACATGGCACACAATATCTGTTATCTTTAAAGGGAACAGTGCATAAAAATATTTTTAAAGTGGACTTACCAGTCCCCCTGCAGGATTCTGTAACAAGAATCTAATCTTCACCCATCACGGTGAGTTACTGTCACTTGCTGGCCTTCAAGGACTGGGTCCCTTTGCTTTTGAGGGGCCACTCCCTTGGACCTTTAGAGCACCTTCCCAGGGCGTCTTTGGGGTTTGGTTTTACCAAGGGTCTGGATCCCAGGGTCCAGTGCCTAAAAAGGACAAAATTACAGGTAAAGCCTTGTATCTCCTTTCCCGAGGCTCAGGTACCATCCTTTTTAGTCTTTGACTTTTTTAGATGGATCTAATTGCTAACCCCTTAGATTCAGAGATCTTTGATTGGGGTTTGTAGTGTAATATCCTTTCTTCTTATTTGAAAAAACATACAAAAGTGTGGAGAGCTTCTCCCCTATGACCATCATCTTTAAGACACTGGTGAAAAAACGGAAGTACTTCCTGTGTAGGCGGGGTTATATGGGGGGACTTCCTGTCTGCTTGGTTGCCAGTATCCATTCACCTATATGTGGCATATAACCCATATGGTAATAAATATTGCTCTGTGTCCCATGATGTACATATAGATAAAGAAAACACACAAGCGAATGCTTCTGTAGCAGATGCACACATTGGTGAATAGAATAATTTGAATGGTGGGAAACATTAGACCGTGAAAAGAGAGTCTGATGGGAAGTACTAACCTTGAAAAATGTATTAATACAATAAAGATGTATTTCATGCTAAGCTGTCACTTCATAAATATGTGCACTCCATGGGCAACAGCGGTAATATTTGGAACTGTAGTTTATTCAAGTCAACACTTTGACAGGGCAGACTATATAGAGTTTATTATATATGCTAAAAATCAAGAAGTAAACGGTATTAGCTTATTAAAGTAAGGAGTAGTTGCATAAATGTATACAACCCATCACAAAATGACCATTTGATACAGAAGAGGGGATCAGGGTTACTATGACTGCAGATAAGCTGGAGGAGTCAGCATTAATACCAGTAGCACATGTGGTTGAGACATTCTAATGCAGGGATCCTCAAACTACAGCCCTCCAGCTGTTACAGGAACTATACATCCCATGAGGCATTGTAAACTCTGGCATTCACAGACAGGAGTAAGCATGATGGGAATTCTAGTTCCTGAACAACTGGGGGACCATAGCTTGAAGACCCCTGTTCTAATGTGTTAGAAAAAGCCATAATTGAGAAGTGTGCATGGGTTCTTACCAAACATCTACTTTCCGTCAAGAATCAGCGGCAAAATTCTGTGTTTGTAAGATTGGCCATTCCCGAGAATAGTTCTCATACATTTTAGCAATCCATCTACTTCCTGGTGCTCTGCATTCCAGTGCGAGCTGCACAGGCCCAGGTGTAGCTGGATTAAAGGTTTAATGCAGGTGTCTTCAAACTATGGCCCTCCAGTTGTTCACGCACTGCAATTCCCATCATGCCTAGTCATGTCTGTGAATGTCAGAGTTTTACAATGCCTCATGGGATGTGTAGTTCTGCAACAAATGGAGGGCCATAGTTTGAAAATCTCTGGTTTAATATATTATGTTTGACATGTGGTAATGTTGAATCAGTGTCTGGAGTACTGTAATGTTTTAGGACTAGAAATGTAATCAAACAAGAATATGTATCAAAAAGAGATATGTTACTGGAAGGAGATGATGGGTTAGCATTCTTGATCAAAATGAGTGAGAAAGAACACCATACTAATAATTTATACAGGTAATAATATATGAATTGAAACTACAAGGTAATATATTTAGGGAATTGTATAGATATTGATACATGATAATAATAAGAAAAAATGGAAAATATTCATATATAAAAGAGGGTTTATAGATATGGGTAAAATACAAATGGTACAAAGTAATTTCAAGGAATGTATGGGGAATGAGGTCCACCTTCGATCACAAAGCAGCAAGTTCTACTGGTAGATGTGTGCAAACATTAGACCGAAAAGAGAACATTTTAAAAAATGGGATATGTAAGGTTAACAGAGGCATATGGGTGGAAAGACCAAAAAGATACATCGTAAGGCTCATTCACACTATAACAAAATTAGGCGAACGTTTTCTTCCAAAGAATTTTGGGACAATTTTTGTAAAGTGTGTGCGCAACTTTCAACAATTGAATCTCGACAATCTGAATTCCCAAAGGGACAAACTTTCTTGTACGGGAACAGAACAAACGATTTTCATTTAATGTGTACCTTTTTGGTACGATTTTCATACAAGAAAAATCAGAAAAGAAAGACTGGGCATGATCAGAAACAATAAACAACAAAAAAAAAACATTTATCGTGTGAGAATTTTCATATAAATTTTCGTTCGTCAGTCCTGATTTGCTGTGAAACAACAAGGAAATTCAGACGATCCTTTGCCCAATTTTCTTATACTGTGAACTCCGCTTTAGATTCAGTTTGTTTGAAATGTTTGTAGTTAGTTGGAGACTATGAATAGTAAAATATAAACATTAGAAATTAGTAGCCTGATTCTGTTGTTTTATTTAACCCATACAGGTGTAGTTTTATTAAAGTGAAAACCCAAAATAACTCCATTGCTTTTACCTTTCAAAACCTATCAATTGTAACGCTCCGGCGTTTGTTTAGTGAACTGGATTTGCAGCTGCAGAATTTCCACTCAGTAGTCGTGTAGAGATGTGTTGAATCACCATATCCAACTCTCCAGACTCATCATTGTGGCCCAGCCTGCCTCAGCATGCAAATATACAGGCACTCAGATAAGATGTGCCTGGAGTGATAGGTTGTATACGATAGTATAGAGGTGATGTGCTGAAAGGACAGGTGTGAGTAGTGATAGCAATGATAGGCACTCAATAGTAATGTTCAGGAGTGTTAGCAGATGGTGATAGATAGTATGCAGATAGGTTAGCAATCATGTACAAATAACAGGTGGTAGGGGACAGCAGATGAATAGTGATGCCGCGAACCTAAAATTCGCCGTTCGCGAACGGCGAACGCGAACATCGGCAAATGTTCGTGAACCGGCGAACCGGGCGAACCGCCATAGACTTCAATAGGCAGGCGAATTTTAAAACACACAGGGACTCTTTCTGGCCACAATAGTGATGGAAAAGTTGTTTCAAGGGGACTAACACCTGGACTGTGGCATGCCGGAGAGGGATCACGCAAAAAAAAGTTCTTAAAAATTATAATTTTTTGATAGAGAGCCAATTATTGGAAAAATTTAAAAAAAATAAAAATAAAAAATTTCTTTGGATTTAGCATTTGGGGGGTCTAAAAAGTGTACCTGTGAAGTTTCAGCTCTGTAGCATGTCCAGAACCCCTAAAAAACAGCATTTGTCTTATATTTTCAGGAATATGGCTTCTCTGCGGCTGGCTTTTTCTCTTGCAGGCATTTATCGGGCATTTTTTTAGGCAGGCATGTCATTTTTTGTATTTAGTGTCTGGGGGGTCTAAAAAGTGTACCTGTCAAGTTTCAGCTCTGTAGCATGTCCAGAACCCCTAAAAAACAGCATTTTTCTTATATTTTCAGGAATATGGCTTCTCTGCGGCTGGCTTTTTCTCTTGCAGGCATTTAGCGGGCATTTTTTTAGGCAGGCATGTCATTTTTTGTATTTAGTGTCTGGGGGGTCTAAAAAGTGTACCTGTCAAGTTTCAGCTCTGTAGCATGTCCAGAACCCCTAAAAAACAGCATTTTTATTATATTTTCAGTAATACGGCTTCTCTGCGGCTGGCTTTTTCTCTTGCAGGCATTTATCAGGCATTTTTTTAGGCAGGCATGTCATTTTTTGTATTTAGTGTCTGGGGGGTCTAAAAAGTGTACCTGTCAAGTTTCAGCTCTGTAGCATGTCCAGAACCCCTAAAAAACAGCATTTTTCTTATATTTTCAGGAATACGGCTTCTCTGCGGCTGGCTTTTTCTCTTGCAGGCATTTAGCGGGCATTTTTTTAGGCAGGCATGTCATTTTTTGTATTTAGTGTCTGGGGGGTCTAAAAAGTGTACCTGTCAAGTTTCAGCTCTGTAGCATGTCCAGAACCCCTAAAAAACAGCATTTTTCTTATATTTTCAGGAATACGGCTTCTCTGCGGCTGGCTTTTTCTCTTGCAGGCATTTAGCGGGCATTTTTTTAGGCAGGCATGTCATTTTTTGTATTTAGTGTCTGGGGGGTCTAAAAAGTGTACCTGTCAAGTTTCAGCTCTGTAGCATGTCCAGAACCCCTAAAAAACAGCATTTTTCTTATATTTTCAGGAATACGGCTTCTCTGCGGCTGGCTTTTTTTCTTGCAGGCATTTAGCGGGCATTTTTTTAGGCAGGCATGTCATTTTTTGTATTTAGTGTCTGGGGGGTCTAAAAAGTGTACCTGTCAAGTTTCAGCTCTGTAGCATGTCCAGAACCCCTAAAAAAAAAACAGCATTTTTCTTATATTTTCAGGAATACGGCTTCTCTGCGGCTGGCTTTTTTTCTTGCAGGCATTTAGCGGGCATTTTTTTAGGCAGGCATGTCATTTTTTGTATTTAGTGTCTGGGGGGTCTAAAAAGTGTACCTGTCAAGTTTCAGCTCTGTAGCATGTCCAGAACCCCTAAAAAACAGCATTTTTCTTATATTTTCAGGAATACGGCTTCTCTGCGGCTGGCTTTTTCTCTTGCAGGCATTTAGCGGGCATTTTTTTAGGCAGGCATGTCATTTTTTGTATTTAGTGTCTGGGGGGTCTAAAAAGTGTACCTGTCAAGTTTCAGCTCTGTAGCATGTCCAGAACCCCTAAAAAACAGCATTTGTCTTATATTTTCAGGAATATGGCTTCTCTGCGGCTGGCTTTTTCTCTTGCAGGCATTTATCGGGCATTTTTTTAGGCAGGCATGTCATTTTTTGTATTTAGTGTCTGGGGGGTCTAAAAAGTGTACCTGTCAAGTTTCAGCTCTGTAGCATGTCCAGAACCCCTAAAAAACAGCATTTTTCTTATATTTTCAGGAATATGGCTTCTCTGCGGCTGGCTTTTTCTCTTGCAGGCATTTAGCGGGCATTTTTTTAGGCAGGCATGTCATTTTTTGTATTTAGTGTCTGGGGGGTCTAAAAAGTGTACCTGTCAAGTTTCAGCTCTGTAGCATGTCCAGAACCCCTAAAAAACAGCATTTTTATTATATTTTCAGTAATACGGCTTCTCTGCGGCTGGCTTTTTCTCTTGCAGGCATTTATCAGGCATTTTTTTAGGCAGGCATGTCATTTTTTGTATTTAGTGTCTGGGGGGTCTAAAAAGTGTACCTGTCAAGTTTCAGCTCTGTAGCATGTCCAGAACCCCTAAAAAACAGCATTTTTCTTATATTTTCAGGAATACGGCTTCTCTGCGGCTGGCTTTTTCTCTTGCAGGCATTTAGCGGGCATTTTTTTAGGCAGGCATGTCATTTTTTGTATTTAGTGTCTGGGGGGTCTAAAAAGTGTACCTGTCAAGTTTCAGCTCTGTAGCATGTCCAGAACCCCTAAAAAACAGCATTTTTCTTATATTTTCAGGAATACGGCTTCTCTGCGGCTGGCTTTTTCTCTTGCAGGCATTTAGCGGGCATTTTTTTAGGCAGGCATGTCATTTTTTGTATTTAGTGTCTGGGGGGTCTAAAAAGTGTACCTGTCAAGTTTCAGCTCTGTAGCATGTCCAGAACCCCTAAAAAACAGCATTTTTCTTATATTTTCAGGAATACGGCTTCTCTGCGGCTGGCTTTTTTTCTTGCAGGCATTTAGCGGGCATTTTTTTAGGCAGGCATGTCATTTTTTGTATTTAGTGTCTGGGGGGTCTAAAAAGTGTACCTGTCAAGTTTCAGCTCTGTAGCATGTCCAGAACCCCTAAAAAAAAAACAGCATTTTTCTTATATTTTCAGGAATACGGCTTCTCTGCGGCTGGCTTTTTTTCTTGCAGGCATTTAGCGGGCATTTTTTTAGGCAGGCATGTCATTTTTTGTATTTAGTGTCTGGGGGGTCTAAAAAGTGTACCTGTCAAGTTTCAGCTCTGTAGCATGTCCAGAACCCCTAAAAAACAGCATTTTTCTTATATTTTCAGGAATACGGCTTCTCTGCGGCTGGCTTTTTCTCTTGCAGGCATTTAGCGGGCATTTTTTTAGGCAGGC
This sequence comes from Pelophylax lessonae, assembly GCF_965119305.1. Lineage (NCBI taxonomy): Eukaryota > Metazoa > Chordata > Amphibia > Anura > Ranidae > Pelophylax > Pelophylax lessonae. The sequence goes on along the minus strand of NC_138768.1, from coordinate 444,089,582 downwards.
ATGTCATTTTTTGTATTTAGTGTTTGGGGGGTCTAAAAAGTGTACCTGTCAAGTTTCAGCTCTGTAGCATGTCCAGAACCCCTAAAAAACAGCATTTTTCTTATATTTTCAGGAATACGGCTTCTCTGCGGCTGGCTTTTTTTCTTGCAGGCATTTAGCGGGCATTTTTTTAGGCAGGCATGTCATTTTTTGTATTTAGTGTCTGGGGGGTCTAAAAAGTGTACCTGTCAAGTTTCAGCTCTGTAGAATGTCCAGAACCCCTAAAAAACAGCATTTTTCTTATATTTTCAGGAATACGGCTTCTCTGCGGCTGGCTTTTTTTCTTGCAGGCATTTAGCGGGCATTTTTTTAGGCAGGCATGTCATTTTTTGTATTTAGTGTCTGGGGGGTCTAAAAAGTGTACCTGTCAAGTTTCAGCTCTGTAGCATGTCCAGAACCCCTAAAAAAAAACCAGCATTTTTCTTATATTTTCAGGAATACGGCTTCTCTGCGGCTGGCTTTTTTTCTTGCAGGCATTTAGCGGGCATTTTTTTAGGCAGGCATGTCATTTTTTGTATTTAGTGTCTGGGGGGTCTAAAAAGTGTACCTGTCAAGTTTCAGCTCTGTAGCATGTCCAGAACCCCTAAAAAACAGCATTTTTCTTATATTTTCAGGAATACGGCTTCTCTGCGGCTGGCTTTTTCTCTTGCAGGCATTTAGCGGGCATTTTTTTAGGCAGGCATGTCATTTTTTGTATTTAGTGTCTGGGGGGTCTAAAAAGTGTACCTGTCAAGTTTCAGCTCTGTAGCATGTCCAGAACCCCTAAAAAACAGCATTTTTCTTATATTTTCAGGAATACGGCTTCTCTGCGGCTGGCTTTTTTTCTTGCAGGCATTTAGCGGGCATTTTTTTAGGCAGGCATGTCATTTTTTGTATTTAGTGTCTGGGGGGTCTAAAAAGTGTACCTGTCAAGTTTCAGCTCTGTAGCATGTCCAGAACCCCTAAAAAAAAACCAGCATTTTTCTTATATTTTCAGGAATACGGCTTCTCTGCGGCTGGCTTTTTTTCTTGCAGGCATTTAGCGGGCATTTTTTTAGGCAGGCATGTCATTTTTTGTATTTAGTGTCTGGGGGGTCTAAAAAGTGTACCTGTCAAGTTTCAGCTCTGTAGCATGTCCAGAACCCCTAAAAAAAAAACAGCATTTTTCTTATATTTTCAGGAATACGGCTTCTCTGCGGCTGGCTTTTTCTCTTGCAGGCATATATATCAGTGGTGGGTGGGCAGTGGCACAGTACACTCTCTGTGGACCTGACAGCAGTCACTGGCACCCAGGCAACTGCAATTTAAAAAATATATATATATTTTTTTTACTTTGCAAGCTGCTGTGCCACTTTATATATCAGTGGTGGGTGGGCAGTGGCACAGTACACTCTCTGTGGACCTGACAGCAGTCACTGGCACCCAGGCAACTGCAATTTAAAAAATATATATATATTTTTTTACTTTGCAAGCTGCTGTGCCACTTTATATATCAGTGGTGGGTGGGCAGTGGCACAGTACACTCTCTGTGGACCTGACAGCAGTCACTGGCACCCAGGCAACTGCAATTTAAAAAAATATATATTTTTTTTTTACTTTGCAAGCTGCTGTGCCACCTTATATATCAGTGGTGGGTGGGCAGTGGCACAGTACACTCTCTGTGGACCTGACAGCAGTCACTGGCACCCAGGCAACTGCAATTTTAAAAAATATATATTTTATTTTACTTTGCAAGCTGCTGTGCCACCTTATATATCAGTGGTGGGTGGGCAGTGGCACAGTACACTCTCTGTGGACCTGACAGCAGTCACTGGCACCCAGGCAACTGCAATTTTAAAAAAATATATTTTATTTTACTTTGCAAGCTGCTGTGCCACCTTATATATCAGTGGTGGGTGGGCAGTGGCACAGTACACTCTCTGTGGACCTGACAGCAGTCACTGGCACCCAGGCAACTGCAATTAAAAAATATATATATTTTTTTTTTACTTTGCAAGCTGCTGTGCCACCTTATATATCAGTGGTGGGTGGGCACACAGTGGCACTGCAGTGGGCACAGTACACTCTGTGGACCTGACAGTAACTGGCAGCCCAGGCAACTGCAATAATAAAAAATATTTTTTTTTTCAATTTATTGCAACAAGATGCTGTGCCACCGTATATATATCAGTGGTGGGCAGTGCACTGCAGTGGGTACAGTGCACTCTGTGGACCTGACACAGCACTCACTGCAATTATGACAGAGGAAAAAAAAAATATTTTTTAAAATGCAAGGTACTGTGCCTGTGCCACCCGAAATGAGTGTGGTGTGCACACAGTACAGTCTGTGGTAGGTCTGTGGCCTCTCACACACAGCGGGCAGGCAACTGCAGTGTACAATAGATATATATAGATATATATATATAAAGAAAAAACTCTATTACCTTACCAGCCCTTAAAAGGGCTTTTGGGGACACTATATATATATATATATGTATATATATAAATAAAAAAAATCCTCAATTACCAGCCCTTAAAAGGGCTTTTGGGGACACTAGATATATATATATATATATATATATATATATATATATATATATATATATATAAGAAGAAACAACTCAATTACCAGCCCTTAAAAGGGCTTTTGGGGACGCTAGGTATATATATATATATATATATATTAAAAAAAAAAAAAAACACAAATACCAGCCCTTAGAAGGGCTTTTTGGGGTGCTGATATTACAGCAGTAGTGGACCAAGAACACTGCAAGACCAGGAACACTGACTAACTGTCCCTAGCTTAACAGCAGCAGCAGCAGCAGCAGCAGCAGCAGCTCTCTCCCTACTCTCACTATACACACTGCTTCAGAATGATCTAAGATGGATGCTGCCCTTGCTTATTTATAGGAGGTGGGAGGGTGTGGGAGGGAGGTATGCTGATTGGCTGGAAATGTGTCTGCTGACTGTAAAGTTCAGGGTCAAAGTTTGCCTCAATGATGTCTTATGGGGCGGACCGAACATCGCATATGTTCGCTGGCAGCGGCGAATGCGAACATGCTAAGTTCGCCGGGAACTGTTCGCCGGCGAACAGTTCTATACATGTCTACAGATGAAGTGTACAGGAATTTCTAACTCAGTGCAAGGATATAGATGGTAGTAGACTCAAGAGCTAGCAATCTATGTAACAGTGCAGATGATAGAAATAGTAGTGCATAGATAGCAACAGTCTTTAGTATGCAAGAGTAGATAGTGTAAGTTGATAGGAAGGAATCCCCTGTGGGGTACTTATCACTAGTTGGTTTAGAGAGATGAGGGGTCCGGTAGTGAGATAAGGATCAGTTAGCGAGATACAGGATCAGTAGCGAGATACAGGATCAAGTAGCAAGACTCCGGTCTATCCAGATACTGGGGAAATAGCTGGAGGCTTCGGCAGCGTCAGACAAGGCTGTATAACAAGCGGTTTGCACGAACACCTTGTGAGTGAAAGCCGGCGATTGAAATAGCCGCTCAGAGCGGCGCCTAGTGATGACGTCATGAGAATTAAAGGGACAGGTAGCTATATGCGTTCCACCTACCTAAATGGTGGAACGCAATGCGGAAGAAATGGGCTGGAAGGGTACCGAAGGTACCAGAATCTTACAGTACCCCCCCTTAAGACCGGCTCCAGAAGGCCTATAGCACTGGTCTCTCCGGGTATTTGGAGTGGAACCTTCGTATAAGCCTGGGAGCGTGAACGTCAGAAGTATCCAACCAGGTGTCGTCTTGGGGTCCATAGTTTTTCCATCTTATGAGATATTGGAGTTTCCCTCTGTGGATACGAGAATCCAAAATCTCCTTAATCTCAAATTCTTCTCCGCCCTCAACTTGTACTGGAGGTGGAGGCGGGATGGTAGGTCTTATTCCTTGGTTGGGAACTTGTGGTTTCAGTAGCGACACGTGAAAGATGGGGTGTATTTTAAGATCTGCCGGTAAGGTGAGTTGAACTGCAGCTCTCCCAATGAGCTTCTCAATTGGGAAAGGTCCTAGAAACAAAGGCCCAAGCTTTTTACTGGGGATCTTTAACCTTAAGTTTTTCGTAGATAGCCAAACGAGATCCCCAATAGCATATTGAGGAGAAGGTCTTCTACGGAGGTCGTAGTACCTTTTTTGTTGGCTATGAGCATGTGAGATGGTGGTGTTAAGTCTTTTATTTGGGTAAGATAGTCAGAGGCTACTGGGTTACTTGATGGCAGTATGCGTGGTGGAAGAAGTGTGGGATGAAACCCATAGTTTAGGTAGAATGGACTTTGCTTAGTAGTACTGTGGGTTGCGTTATTGTAAGCAAATTCTGCCAGAGGGAGGAGGTCCACCCAATCATCCTGTAGGTATGAGGTGTAGCAACGCAAATATTGTTCAATGCACTGGTTGACTCTTTCAGTTTGTCCATTGGTCTGAGGGTGGTAGGGAGAAGTAAGTTTTCGCTCAATTCGTAGTATATGACATAGAGCTTGCCAAAACTTGGAGATGAACTGTGAACCTCGGTCAGATAAAAGAGTCTTTGGAATTCCATGTAGCTTGAACACATGTTTCACTAGTAATTCCGCTGTTTCCTTAGATGAAGGTAGTCTGCGAATAGAAATGAAATGTGCCATCTTTGTCAGATGGTCCACTGACACTAGAATGGTAGTAAATCCTTTGGAAGGTGGTAATTCTACTATAAAGTCTAAGGACACAACGTCCCATGGAACTTTGGGTATTGGTAGACTGCAAAGTAGATCAGATGGTTTTGTAGTGTCAATTTTGGACCTTGCACAGATGTCACATGAGGAAACAAATTTTTGTACAGACGTCTTCATATCAGGCCACCAAAATTGCCTGGTGAGCAAATTGAATGTCTTAGTCATACCCATATGTCCTGCCATAGGTACGTCATGTGATAATTCCAAGATCTTGGTACGCATACCAGGAGGTATGTAGAGTTTGTCGTTAAAGTAGAGGAAGCCTTCTGCATCAGCACTTAGTTGTGGTGGTGGTGAATCCAGTCCTATACTGTGCAGAATCTCTTCCTTCAAGGAACGAACAACACCAATAATACGGTCATGGGGTATTATAGGAAGTGAAGGGATTTCGGCGCAGTTATCTTCGGTTAGCTGTGATAGCACATCCGCTTTTTTGTTTTTGTCTGCAGGCGTGTAGGTCACTAGGAAGTTGAATCTTAGGAAGAATAATGACCAACGTACCTGCCGGTGGGAAAGAGTCTTGTTGGTCTGAAGGTATTGGAGATTCTTATGATCTGTATATATGAGTATTGGCAATCGAGTACCTTCAAGTAAATGTCGCCAATTTTCTAGTGCCAGTTTTATGGCAAGCAACTCTTTTTCACCCACTGGGTAATTCACCTCTGGGCTACTTAGTGATTTAGAGAAAAAAGCAACTGGGTGGAGTGGTGAAGTATTCGTTGGTCGTTGGGAAAGAACTGCTCCTACAGCCATATTTGACGCATCTACCTCCAGGATGTATTGGAGGGATGGGTCTGGATGGCGTAGTATGGGAGCAGAAGTGAAGCTTGATTTTAACAAGCGGAAAGCTTTATTTGCTTCTTCAGACCATTTGAATGGTTTCTTTACACTTGTAAGTTGTGTGAGCGGTCTCACAATAGAAGAGAAGTTCTTGATGAACTTCCTATAGAAGTTTGAAAATCCAAGGAATCGTTGTAATGCCTTACGAGTTGTTGGTACAGGCCAATCCAGTATACACGATATCTTGCTCATATCCATCTTGATACCGTTCTTAGATATGATGTATCCTAGGAATAGTACTTCTTCCTTATGAAAAAGGCATTTTTTCAATTTTACGTATAAATTGTGTGCGAGTAATCTGGATAGCACAAGTCTTACATGTCTTACATGTTCGGACAAGGACTGAGAATAATTGAGTATATCATCCAGATATACCACAATACAAACATCAAGTAAGTCTCTGAAGATGTCATTTATGAATCGCTGAAATGCTGCGGGAGCATTACACAACCCAAAAAAAAACTAGTGTCAATGTAGTTCCCACAAGATCCTGTGTCGATCATAGCCTTGGTGGTGATCCTATTGTGGTCCCACTGTAAGGTCAAATGAATAAAAAGATAGGGATTAGAAAAAGAAGTCGTTAATCCCCCCAGCAAGACATGTGAACACTCACCCTCTTTTTTGCGGACAAGGGGACAGACGCTTATCAAATGATCCGGGGAGGCGCAGTACATGCAGAGATTTTCAGATCTTCTCCTGGCTCGTTCAGTAGACGATAATGGTGGGCGTATGGTTCCTACCTCCATAGGAGTAGGGTCAACGGGCGAAACCCGAGAAGGATTGGATAATGGTACTCCCATTTTCTCAGCCTTTCTTTCTCGCAGTCGCCTGTCAATATTGATGCTGAGTTGTATTAAGGCATCCAAAGTGCCAGGTAAATCCGCTTGGGCGAGCTCGTCTTTAATGGCTTCTGATAACCCGAGTCTGAACTGGGTTCGCAAAGATGCATCATTCCACCCTGAATCAAGGGTCCATCTTTTGAACTCTGCTACGAAGTCTTCAACAGGTCTCCTTCCTTGTTTTAAAGCCCTCAATTGGCTGTCAGCAGTACTCTGCCTATTTGGGTCTTCATATAAGCTAGCGAGTTCTGCTGAGAAAAAAGGATAGGAGTTAAGAAGAGGGTCATTTTTCTCAAAGAGAGAGTCTGCCCAAGCCCGTGGATCACCCGACAAATATGAGATAGTGGTGCAGACTTTAATTTGGTCTGTAGTGTAAGTACGAGGTTTTAAATTAAAAAGCAATTGACATGCGTTTTTAAATTCACAAATTTTTTTCCGATCACCTGTAAACACTAGAGGAGGAGTTATTTTGGGCTCACAAGGTTGAGCAGCAGTGAGCTGTGAAACACGGGCTATCTGCTGTCTCAAAGTCTGATTTTCATTTTTCACTTCGGCAAGGGAAAGGATTAATGCATCTACCTTTTGTGTTAGTTGTAACACATGAGTGGCTAATTCTGCTGAATCCATTTTTTTTTTTTTTTCGGGTTCGTGCAATCTGTAACGCTCCGGCGTTTGTTTAGTGAACTGGATTTGCAGCTGCAGAATTTCCACTCAGTAGTCGTGTAGAGATGTGTTGAATCACCATATCCAACTCTCCAGACTCATCATTGTGGCCCAGCCTGCCTCAGCATGCAAATATACAGGCACTCAGATAAGATGTTCCTGGAGTGATAGGTTGTATACGATAGTATAGAGGTGATGTGCTGAAAGGACAGTCGTGAGTAGTGATAGCAATGATAGGCACTCAATAGTAATGTTCAGGAGTGTTAGCAGATGGTGATAGATAGTATGCAGATAGGTTAGCAATCATGTACAAATAACAGGTGGTAGGGGACAGCAGATGAAGTGTACAGGAATTGCTAACTCAGTGCAAGGATATAGATGGTAGTAGACTCAAGAGCTAGCAATCTATGTAACAGTGCAGATGATAGAAATAGTAGTGCATAGATAGCAACAGTCTTTAGTATGCAAGAGTAGATAGTGTAAGTTGATAGGAAGGAATCCCCTCTGGGGTACTTATCACTAGTTGGTTTAGAGAGATGAGGGGTCCGGTAGTGAGATAAGGATCAGGTAGCGAGATACAGGATCAGTAGCGAGATACAGGATCAAGTAGCGAGACTCCGGTCTATCCAGATACTGGGGAAATAGCTGGAGGCTTCGGCAGCGTCAGACAAGGCTGTATAACAAGCGGTTTGCACGAACACCTTGTGAGTGAAAGCCGGCGATTGAAATAGCCGCTCAGAGCGGCGCCTAGTGATGACGTCATGAGAATTAAAGGGACAGGTAGCTATATGCGTTCCACCTACCTAAATGGTGGAACGCAATGCGGAAGAAATGGGCTGGAAGGGTACCGAAGGTACCAGAATCTTACATCAATATGGGAATATATGCTCTAAAGCAGTGACTTTAAGACTGTTGTCACATTTATTATGAGTGAGGTATAGTGTTTAAAGACTCTATTATCCAGGAATCCTTTTAAAGTATGTATTAGGTGTTGGCTGACCCTGGTTCTTGGGTTTTGTGTACTACTACCTACAGTATGTATCGGAGCCCATACGGGCATTATAAAAGGTATAATATGTCATTTGGTGAGGTTTTTGCCACAGAGAAGCAACCTTACAATTGTTTTGGTTGCTGTTTTTTTGTCTAACTGCACCAGTTTGGGTTCCCAATAAATGAGAGGTGGCCTGAGGCTGACAGATGACTCCACATGAATAACTCCTTGTATGAAGTTAAAAATAAGGGAATTATTAGCCATTATAAGCTGAAATAGGGCAAACAAGGCTGACATTTGATCTTTAATGATGCTTATCACAAGCTACTGATCTACACCCTGCTGTAAAAAGGCTTCCCAGACTGCAACATCAAAGTTGCAAACCACCAGGTCATCAACAATCTCACCTAAAGGAGAAGCACAGCCAATGTTTATTTGGCTTTACTTCTCCTGTGGATCAATTTTGAGCTGAAGCCCGCTGTCAGCTGGCGTCACAGAGCCAGTCCAGACTTGAGCAAGATTGTGTAACGCTCCTGCGTTTCTTATATGGTGTGGATTTTCAGCTGCAGAAATAGTTCCACGTCAGTAGTCATGTAAGAGATATGCTGAGATACCATTCCCAACCTCAATGACTCATCATGTGTGGAAGGTCTTATTTCAGCCAGTAAATACACACAATTAGCAAGCTGGTTCCTAGAGTGACTTTATGTATGTGGTAACACAATGATGAAGGTTGAGGGATAGGTTGAGTAAAGGTGGTAGGTGATAGACACTTGAAGGTGAGACAGTAGCAGATGGATGCAGGAAGGTTTAGCAATGTTGTATGGTATCAGATGACAGAATAGCAGGTGGACATACAAAAGAGATCAACCCAGTGCAGAAAAGTAGCAGTAGTCTCAAGAGCTAGCAATCTAGTTATACAGATGTGATAAACAGTCTTTACTATGCAGAGCTAGATAGTGTAAGCTTAGTATAAGTTTATAGAGAATTCCCCTGCGGGGTACTTAGCACTATTAGCGATACAGCCGAAGGGTGGTTCAGGAGAGGTGGATGATCCAGTAGCGGGATACAGGGATCAGCGCAGCGAGGTTCCGTCAGCGAGGTAAGCTTGCAAGCATGGAAGCTTCAAGCAAGGTTAGAATCCAGGTAAGGGTGTTTGAACGAACACATGTGAGTGAGAACCCATAGTTCAAGTAGAACGGACTCTGCTTGGTCGTACTGTGGGTTGCGTTGTTGTAGGCAAATTCTGCCAGGGGGAGAAGATCCAACCAATCATCCTGTTGGTAAGAAGTGTAACAACGTAAATACTGCTCGATGCATTGGTTGACTCTTTCAGTCTGTCCGTTGGTCTGCGGATGGTAAGGAGAAGTGAGCTTCCGCTCAATCCGTAGTATGTGACATAGTTCTTGCCAGAATTTAGAAATAAATTGGGATCCACGGTCAGACAGAAGAGTTTTTGGGATACCATGTAATCTGAAGACATGTTTCATCAGGAGTTCTGCCGTTTGTTTGGACGAAGGTAGTCTGCGAATAGCAATGAAATGTGCCATCTTTGTCAGATGGTCCACTGACACGAAGATGGTATTAAATCCTTTGGAAGGAGGCAATTCTACGATGAAGTCCAATGACAAAACCTCCCATGGAGTTTGGGGTATTGGTAGACTGCATAGTAGACCGGATGGTCTCGTAGTGTCAATTTTGGACCTGGCACAGACATTGCATGAAGAGACGAATTTTTGTATAGATGTTTTCATGTCAGGCCACCAGAATTGCCGAGAAATCAAATTGAAAGTCTTTGTCATACCCATATGTCCTGCCATAGGCACATCATGCGATAATTCCAAGATCTTGGTGCGTAGGGTAGGTGGTATGTAAAGTTTGTCGTTGTAGTAGAGGAAGCCTTCTGCATCAGTATTTAGTTGTGGTGGGGGTGAATCCAAACTTATACCATGCAGAACCTCTTCCTTCAAGGAACGGACAACTCCAATAATGCGTTTGTGAGGTATTATAGGAACGGAAGGAATTTCAAAGTAGTTTTCTTCAGTAATTCGTGATAGTGCATCCGCCTTTTTGTTCTTATCTGCAGGTGTGTAGGTCACTAGGAAGTTAAACCTTAGAAAGAATAGTGACCATCGTACCTGTCGATGCGAGAGAGTTTTGCTAGTCTGAAGATATTGGAGGTTTTTATGGTCCGTGTATATAATTATTGGTAATTGGGTGCCTTCGAGTAAATGTCGCCAATTCTCCAGAGCCAATTTTATAGCAAGCAGTTCCTTTTCACCCACGGGGTAATTTATCTCGGGACTGCTCAGGGATTTAGAAAAAAAAGCGACTGGATGAAGTGGTGAAGTGTGGGTAGGTCGTTGGGAGAGTATTGCTCCTACTGCCATGTTTGACGCATCTACCTCCAGAATGTATTGGAGGGATGGGTCTGGATGGCGTAATATGGGAGCGGAAGTAAACCTTGTCTTTAACAAGTGGAAAGCCTTATTTGCTTCTTCTGACCATTTAAATGGTATTTTTATGCTAGTGAGCTGTGTGAGGGGTCTCACAATAGCAGAAAAGTTTTTTATGAACTTCCTGTAGAAATTTGAAAATCCCAGGAATCGCTGTAGCGCCTTGCGTGTAGTTGGTGTAGGCCAATCCTGAATGCAGGATATTTTACTCATGTCCATCTCGATTCCTGTTTTGGATATGATGTAGCCTAGAAAGAGTACCTCATCTTTATGGAACAAGCATTTCTTCAGCTTCACATAAAGATTATGTGCAAGCAATCTCGATAATACAAGTCTTACATGTCTTATGTGTTAAGACAGGGTCCGTGAATATATAAGTATATCGTCCAGATATACCACAACACAGACATCTAGTAAGTCTTTAAAAATATCGTTTATAAATCGTTGTAAAACTGCAGGGGCATTGCATAGGCCGAATGGCATCACTAGATATTCGAATAATCCGTATCTGGTTCTGAATGCCGTCTTCCACTCATCCCCATTACGGATTCGGATGAGGTTGTATGCCCCTTTCAGGTCTAATTTTGAAAAATAGGTAGCTCCACGCACCTGCTCAATGAGCTCAGGGATAAGCGGTAGAGGATAGCGATCTTTTATTGTGATAGCATTCAATTTCCTGTAGTCGATGATAGGTCTGAGACTTGAATCTTTATTGCGAACAAAAAAGAGTCCTGCTGCTGTGGAAGAAGTGGAAGGTCTAATAAAACCTTTTTCCAAGTTCTCATCCAAATAGGTTTTGAGATGGGCAAGTTCATCCTGTGAAAGAGGATAAACATGACCGAACGGCAATTTGCTATTTGGGAGTAGATCAATGCTACAATCATAGTCTCGATGAGGAGGTAATGCTTGAGCATTTTTCTCAAGAAAAACCTCAGAAAGATCCTGAAAACATAGTGGTGCAATCTCATCTGTCACCACAGACAGAATTTTCCCGGAAAACGGGAGGTTACACGTTTCCTCGCAATAACAAGAAGGGAAGGTCAAGGACCGTTTCTTCCAATCTATGGTTGGTTGGTGTGTGTGTAACCAGGGAAGTCCCAACACAATGGGAAAGTGGGGTGAAGGTATTAAATCGAAGGTAGAAGTCTCCCTATGAGACTCGTTAATAGTGACTAGAAGTGCTTGTGTCTGATCGGTGATCGGACCAGAGGATAACGGAACACCGGTAATAAGACTTACTGAGACAGGTTTGAGTTTAGAAATAATAGGAATTTTATTTAAAGCAGCAAAACATATATCCATATAATTTCCACAAGATCCTGTGTCAATCATGGCCTTAGTAGTAATCCTGTTCTGGTCCCACTGTAATGTCAAAAAAACAGAAATGTAGGGGTTAGTGAATGAAGTTGTCAATCCTCCTAGAGAGACATGTGAACACTCACCCTTCTTTTTGTTGACTAGGGGACAGACGTTTATCTTGTGATCCGGGGATGCACAGTACAAGCAGAGATTTTCATTTCGTCTTTTGGCTTTTTCCAGAGTTGATAGCGGTGGGCGTATGGTTCCTACCTCCATAGGAACGGGGTCAACGGCCGGAATCCGAGAGGAAACGGATAATGGCATTCCCATCTTTTCAGCCTTTCTTTCTCGTAGTCTTCTATCTATGGTAATACTGAGTTGTATTAATGCATCCAGGGTTTTTGGCAGATCCGCTCGGACGAGCTCGTCCTTAACGGCTTCTGATAGGCCAAGCCTAAATTGGGTTTTCAGAGATGCATCATTCCATTCTGAATCAAGGGTCCATCTCTTGAACTCTGCGACAAAGTCTTCTACAGGCCTCCTTCCTTGTTTCAAGGATCTTAACTGAAGATCAGCAGTACTCTGCCTATTGGGGTCATCATACAGGCTAGTGAGCTCTGCCAGGAACAAGGCATAGGAGTTGAGAAGCTGGTCGTTTTTCTCAAAAAGAGAATCTGCCCAGGCTCGAGGATCGCTTGATAGGTAAGAAATAATAGTACAAACCTTAATGTGATCAGTAAGGTAGGTACGAGGTTTTAGCAAAAAAAGTAACTCACATGCGTTTTTAAATTCGCAAAATTTTTTGCGATCGCCTGTAAATACCAAAGGGGGATTTATCTTGGGTTCAGGGGACTGAGCAGAGGTAAGTTGTGTCAGTCTAATTACCTGCTGCGACAGAGCCTGATTGTCTTCTTTTAATTCAGCAAGTGCGTGTATTAACGCAGATACTTGCTGTTTTAATTGTGTCACCTGAGTGGTTATTTCTGCTGAATCCATTTTTGGGTTCGTTCAATCTGTAACGCTCCTGCGTTTCTTATATGGTGTGGATTTTCAGCTGCAGAAATAGTTCCACGTCAGTAGTCATGTAAGAGATATGCTGAGATACCATTCCCAACCTCAATGACTCATCATGTGTGGAAGGTCTTATTTCAGCCAGTAAATACACACAATTAGCAAGCTGGTTCCTAGAGTGACTTTATGTATGTGGTAACACAATGATGAAGGTTGAGGGATAGGTTGAGTGGAGGTGGTAGGTGATAGACACTTGAAGGTGAGACAGTAGCAGATGGATGCAGGAAGGTTTAGCAATGTTGTATGGTAGCAGATGACAGAATAGCAGGTGGACATACAAAAGAGATCAACCCAGTGCAGAAAAGTAGCAGTAGTCTCAAGAGCTAGCAATCTAGTTATGCAGATGTGATAAACAGTCTTTACTATGCAGAGCTAGATAGTGTAAGCTTAGTATAAGTTTATAGAGAATTCCCCTGCGGGGTACTTAGCACTATTAGCGATACAGCCGAAGGGTGGTTCAGGAGAGGCGGATGATCCAGTAGCGGGATACAGGGATCAGCGCAGCGAGGTTCCGTCAGCGAGGTAAGCTTGCAAGCATGGAAGCTTCAAGCAAGGTTAGCATCCAGGTAAGGGTGTTTGAACGAACACATGTTAAATAGCCATCTAGTCCGGCGCTGGGTGATGACAGCTCCAGTCTTAAAGGTGTATGCGCATCTTTCCAAAAGTAAATGGTGGGGCGCATACACTTGTGGAAAGTGTAATTTAGGGTACCAAAGGTACCGGAACATTACAGATTGCAACCATATGGATCTGCCCACATGCCTGGACTGGCACTCGGCTCAGGCTGCTCTGCCCCTCCACAGCCCAGCTCTCCAGTGAGCACGGGGGGGGGGGGGAGAGCAGAGAGCTGCTGACTGACAGTCACCAGCTCTCTGCACAGGGAGCCCTGAGAATCAAGCGATCAAACACCACTGAGTGTTAGAGCCGGGCAGGGACACAAGTGAAGAATCGGGCCGGTGGCTGCATCCACCTTGGTAAGTATGATAAATAATAGAAGCAAAACCCACACTTCCCTTTTAAGCACTTTGAAGGATTACCATTAAATCTTAAACTTTACAACAAAGGCACCTTTAGAAATGGCATTCTATAAACCAATGTTTATTCATAAGTTCTGGCTTTTTGATCTTTGCATACCTTATTTTTGTTTTACTCACCACTAGGGTTGAGCGGACACCTAGATGTCCGTGTTCGACGGGTTCGGCCGAACTTTAAAAAGAAGTCCGGGTCCGTGTGCCGGACTTTTACCGAACTTTTCCCGGACACCGAACCCCATTGAAGTCAATGGGGACCCGAACTTTAAGGCACTAAAATGGCTCTAAAACACCAAAGGAAAGGGCTAGAGTGCTGCAAATGGCAGCAAAACGTAATTAAGAGCATGGCAAGTGCTCTGCAAACAAATGTGGATAGGGAAATAACTTAAAACAACAAAAAAAAACAGAAAAATAAAACAATGTTCTTCTTCATCTCTGAAGGACGAGGCCCATATGGAGTAGGAGGGAGGTTGAGGTGGTGGTGGATGTGGCGGTGACATAGGCATGCGCACAGGGTGTGCCGGGTGTGCCTGGGCACACCCTAATCACCTAGGGCACATAGCATTGCCAGTGAGGAGATGGGAAAGATCTCCCTCGGACCTGCTCTGCTCTATTTCTCTTTGCCTACAGGTACATGGCCCCGATACATTACTCTCCCTGCTGGCAAACACATGCATGTGTATTTCAACTTTGGGGTGCACACCTTAATGCAATAGGCTGCGCACACCTATGGGCGGTGTAGGTGGAAGCGGCGGTGGAGGAGGACCAGGGCCGGATTAAGAGCATCATGGGCTTGGTGCTGAGGATTTTGAAGGGCCTTAAGGGCCGTGCCTTGCCATGCACCCAGAGGAGGAAGGGTGCAGCCATGCATGCCTAATTCAACATGGGATGCTGTCTCTGAAGCCCATAAACACATCCATGCATCAGCAACTGTCCCTCCTTGTCCGGCCTTCGCGCTGTGTGGGGAGGTTCTGAGGGTGCTGCCTGGGGAAGCGAGCATAGAAGCCAGACTTCTGTGTTTACAAGTGACAGAAGAGCGGTAACAGTGAATATGGCCAACCCGGGGCCTATATAAAAGGTAGGGGCCTGGAGCTGCAGCTCCAATAGCCCCTACGTTAATCTGGCCCTGAGGAGGAGGACGAGGTAGCCAACACTGCTTCTTTTCACAAATTTTAAATGAGGGTACACCCCAAAAGAGTGAGAAAGAGCAAAAATGGAACAATGGGTGGGTAAGGTCGGTATCCATTGCTATTCTGCATAAGGTACGGAAAAGTTCCGTGGGATCCATGCCTGGTTCATTTTAATGAACGTGAGCTTGTCCACATTGTCTCTGGACAGGCGGCTGCGCTTGTCTGTTATAACGCCCCCAGCCGTGCTAAATACCCGTTCAGATAATACACTGGCTGCAGGGCACGCCAGCACCTCCAAGGCGTAAAGGGCAAGCTCAGGCCATGTGCCCAATTTGGAGACCCAGAAGTTGAAGGGGGCAGACCCCTCATTCACTACATGTAGGCATGTGCACACATACTGCTCCACCATGTTGGTAAAATGCTGCCTCCTGCTAAGACGTTCCATCTGAGCTGCTGGTGCTGCTGTTTGTTGTGGCGTGCTGACAAAGCTTTTCCACATTTCGGCCATGCTAACCCTGCCTTCTGAGGTGCTGGCGGTGCCCTGGTTGCGTTGGCGACCTCCTCCTCCTCCTCCTCTGCCTTGTGCTTCCACTGCGGCCCCGCTGTCAGATGGGAATGCCAGCAGCATGGCGTCTACCAGCGTGCGCTTGTACTCTCGCATCTTGCGATCGCGCTCCAGTGAGTGAATTAAGGACGGTACGTTGTCCTTGTAACGGGGATCCAGCAGCGTGGCCACCCAGTAATCAGCACAAGTTAGAATGTGGGCAACTCGGCGGTCATTGTGGAGACACTGCAGCATGTAATCGCTCATGTGTGCCAGGCTGCCCAGAGGCAACGAAAGGCTGTCCTCTGTGGGAGGTGTATCGTCCGTGTCCTCTGTATCCCCCCAGCCACGCACCAGTGATGGCCATGAGCTGGCCTGGGTGCCACCCTGCTGTGAACATGGTTCCATCTCCTCCTCCAGCTCCTCCTCCTCCTCATCCTCCAGAACTGTGCCCCTGCTGGACAATTGTGTCCCTGGCATTTGTGTGTGCAGGAACCCACCCTCGGAGCCCCTTGCGAATGACTGCCCTGAAAGCCTTGGAAATGTTACCTCTTCATCCTCCTCCTCCTCCTCATCCTGTGCCACATCCTCTTCCATCATCGCCCGAATTGTTTTCTCAAGGAGGCATAGAAGTGGGATAGTTAAGCTGAGAACTGCGTCATTGCCACTGGCCATGTTGGTGGAGTACTCAAAACAGCGCAACAAGGCACACAGGTCTCGCATGGAGGCCCAGTTATTGGTGGTGAAGTGGTGCTGTTCCGCAGAGCGACTCACGCGTGCGTGCTGCAGCTGAAACTCCACTATGGCCTGCTGCTGCTCGCACAGTCTTTCCAGCATGTGCAAGGTGGAGTTCCACCTTGTGGGCACGTCACATATGAGGCGGTTAGCGGGAAGGCCGAAGTTACGCTGCAGCGCTGCCAGGCGAGCAGCAGCAGGGTGAGAACGCCGAAAGTGCGCACAAACGGCCCGCACTTTCTGCAGCAGCTCTGACATATCGGGGTAGTTTTTAAGGAACCTCTGCACCACCAATGTCATGGTCTTACCTTCTTGCTGTTCTCCTTCGTTTGACATGTGCTGGCGGCCATCTTGACTTCTGGGTTTCTTGTAGCCTCCCACCCTGCGGCTCCTCCTTCCCACTGGGAGGAGCTGGATGCCTAGCTCATATATATAGGAGGTCTGTGGCTTCAGTTCCTTGCTTGGTCCTCCTGTGTTCACATGCTTCTAAGACTGCTGCTGCTTCTGGTTCCTGATCCTGGCTTCGTCTGACTACCCTGCTGGTTCCTGATCCTGGCTTCGTCTGACTACCCTGCTGGTTCCTGATCCTGGCTTCGTCTGACTACCCTGCTGGTTCCTGATCCCGGCTTCGTCTGACTACCCTCCTGGTTCCTGACCTCTGGCTTTGCAAGGACTCTGCTTCGGTTTCGCCATCCGTTTGGACTTTTGCTTTACAGCTTGATTTTCAATAAAGCCTTCTTATTTTCTCTTATCTGTTGTTGTACGTCTGGTTCATGGTTCCGTGACATTAGGACCAAGCCATGAATTCTGACGGTACAGGGCCATCCTCGCTACCCACGCTGGTTGCCAGACTTGATTAGCAGGATCACCTGTTGGGTCGGTTCGCCGTGGCGTTGCAAACCCTGCTTTAACGCACGGCTTATTTCGCTCCCGTTGCCGATGGGTCGGTTGTCGCTCCTGGGTCCGCTCCTACTGCCGCTCCGGTTGTTGCGCCAGAGTCTACCCCGACACCTGTTGTTGCGCCTGCGGTGTTTCGGGGTATGACCGGTTCTGCCCCCCTTCCACAGCACTTTGGGGGAGAGCCAACTCAGTACCGAGGTTTCCTTAACCAGGTGGGCATTTATTTCGAGTTGCTGCCACATGCCTTTCCTACTGAGAGATCAAAGGTGGGCTTCTTAATTTCGCTGCTCTCGGACAAGGCCTTGGCCTGGGCCAGCCCTTTATGGGAGAACAACAATCCGGTGGTTGCCGAGTTTTCCGGTTTTGTTGCTTCTCTTCGGAGGGTATTCGATGTGCCGGCTCGTGCTGCCTCTGCTGCGAAGCTCCTTATGTCCATCAGACAGGGTTCACGATCCGTAGCTGAATACGCCATTGAGTTTCGTACCCTGGCAGCAGAGGTGGGCTGGAATAATGAGGCTCTGGTCGCTGCTTTCTCTCATGGTCTCTCGGATGCCTTGAAGGATGAGGTTGCAGCTAAGGACCTACCAGTGGAGCTCGAGTCTCTTATTTCTTTCCTGATTTTGATTGACACCAGACTCAGGGAGAGACCTTCCTTTAAGGAGAGTCTGCGGAGGCCTCCTAACAGATTGGCGCCTACCTTTGCTGTCCCACCCGTGCCTCCCTCTCCTCCCACGCCTCCTGGGGAGGACTTGGCTGGGGGTGAACCCATGCAGCTGGGGTTTGCTCGCCTGTCCGAGGGGGAGAGGGTACTCCGGAGACGCGAGGGCCGATGCATGTACTGTGGTCTCGGTGGGCATTTTCGGTTGGCATGTCCGAACCGTCCGGGAAACGCTCGCACCTGAGATCCTGTCGGGGGCAGATCTTGGGTGGAGTCTCCTCGTCCCCGGTTTCCCGTGTTGACAAACCACTGATCACTGTTGTCCTCTCCTGGGTCGGGGGCTCGGTGACGACCCAGGCGTTGGTGGACTCTGGTGCTGGTGGTTTGTTCATTGATAGTGTGTTCGCTGCCGCCAATTCCATTCCTCTGCAGGCTCGAGATTCTCCACTGGCTCTTGAGGCGATAGACCCCTTCTGCCGCCACACGTGACTCATGAGACCCTTCCAGTGGGGATAGCCATTGGTGCCGTTCACAGAGAGTCGGTCTGCTTCCAGGTTATTTCGTCTCCACACTACTCGGTGGTCTTGGGGTACCCCTGGCTCCAGAAGCATAATCCGACTTTCGATTGGAGATCGGCCGAGATCCTCTCGTGGTCACCGCAGTGTGGGGCTAGTTGCATCCATGGGCCTGTCAAGTTGCTGTGTACTTCCTCGGACTCTCTGTTGCCTCCTGAATACGAGGAGTACCGGGATGTATTCGATAAGGTGCGCGCGGTTGCCCTACCTCCGCACCGCCCATACGATTGTGCCATCGAGTTACAACCTGGTGCCGTTCCTCCTCGTGGCAAAGTCTATCCACTGTCGGTAGCGGAGAATGAGGCCATGGAGGAGTACGTGAAGGAGGCGCTTTCACGCGGACACATTCGCAAATCCTCGTCCCCGGCAGGGGCTGGATTTTTCTTTGTGAAAAAGAAGGGCGGTGAGTTGAGGCCTTGCATCGATTACAGGGGTCTCAATCGCATCACGATTAAGAACGCTTACCCGATACCCTTGATTTCCGAGCTGTTCGATCGCCTTAAAGGGGCCACGGTCTTTACCAAACTCGACCTGAGGGCGACATATAACCTCGTAAGGATCAAGGCGGGCGATGAGTGGAAGACCGCGTTTAACACCAGGACCGGTCATTATGAATCCTTGGTTATGCCCTTTGGGTTGTGCAATGCGCCCGCAGTCTTTCAGGAATTCATCAACGATGTTTTCCGTGACCTGTTGCAGCAGTGTGTGGTGGTCTATTTGGATGACATCTTGGTATATTCTGAATCCATGGAGACCCACATTCTGGATGTCAGACGAGTGTTGCAACGGTTACGAGAGAACAAGCTGTTCGGTAAGCTTGAGAAATGCGAATTTCACCGATCCCAGGTAACCTTCTTAGGTTACATCATTTCCGCTGAGGGGTTCTCCATGGATCCTGAGAAGGTTTCGGCTGTCTTACAGTGGCCCCAGCCCAGTGGTCTTCGCTCCCTGCAGCGCTTTTTGGGCTTCGCCAATTATTATCGGAAGTTCATCAGGGACTTTTCCATGCTAGCCAAGCCTCTCACGGATCTGACCAGGAAGGGCAGTAATTCCCAGGTCTGGCCGCTCGAGGCCATCCGAGCTTTTGAGGCTCTAAAGTCCGCCTTTGTGTCGGCTCCGATTCTGTCGCATCCCAACCCTGGGTTGCCCTTTGTCCTCGAGGTGGACGCGTCTGAGACGGGAGTAGGCGCCCTTCTGTCTCAGTGTAGAACACCAGAGGGTCCTCTGCTTCCTTGTGGGTTTTACTCCCGGAAACTGTCTTCCGCGGAGTGCAACTATCAGATTGGTGACAGGGAGTTATTGGCCATCGTGCAGGCCCTTAAAGAATGGAGGCACTTGCTCGAGGGTTCGGTGGTTCCGGTCCTCATCCTGACGGACCACAAGAATCTGACCTACCTTTCTGAGGCCAAGAGATTGACACCACGTCAGGCCAGATGGGCTCTGTTCTTGTCACGTTTTAATTATGTGGTCTCCTACCTACCCGGTTCCAAGAACATCAGGGCGGATGCCTTATCACGGCAGTACTCCGACCTGTCCAGGGAGGAGTCGATTCCGACTTCGGTCATACCTCCGAATCAGATCCTGGCCGCCATTCGCACCAGCCTGACCTCTCCCCTGGGTGAGCAGATTTTGGCGGCTCAATCTGGTGCTCCCTCTGGGAGACCCAACGGCAGATGTTTTGTGCCTGAGGAGTTGCGCACTCGGTTGTTGCGAACCTACCATAACTCCAAGACCGCGGGGCATCCTGGAAAGAATCAGCTGTCCTGGGCTGTTTCACGTCTGTTCTGGTGGCCTTCCCTACGTTCCGACATCGCCGCATATGTAGCGGCATGCTCCGTTTGTGCCCAGAGTAAGTCCCCTCGGCACCTTCCGTTGGGCCTTCTGCAACCCATAGCCACCGGGGAGCGCCCATGGTCACTCCTGGGGATGGATTTCATTGTGGACCTCCCTGCATCCCGAGGCCATACGGTCATTCTCATGATTGTGGATCGGTTTTCCAAAATGTGCCACTGTGTTCCTCTCAAGAAGTTACCCTCTGCACAGGAGTTGGCCACGATTTTTGCCAGGGAGGTCTTCCGGTTGCACGGTTTGCCCAAGGAGATTGTGTCGGATCGGGGGAGTCAGTTTGTGTCCAGGTTCTGGCGCGCCTTTTGCTCCCAGTTGGGGATTCATCTCTCCTTCTCCTCGGCCTACCACCCTCAGTCCAATGGGGCCGCAGAACGATCCAATCAGGCCTTGGAGCAATTCCTTCGTTGCTATGTCTCCGATCACCAAGACAATTGGGTTGACCTCCTGCCTTGGGCTGAGTTTGCCAGGAACACGGCGGTGAACTCTTCCTCTGGGACGTCTCCCTTCATGGCCAATTATGGGTTCCAACCTGCCGTGTTACCGGAGGTATTCTCTCCCCAGGATATTCCGGCTGTGGAGGATCACCTTTCCGTCCTACGTGCTTCTTGGGTACAGATCCAGAAGTCCCTTGAGGTCTCTGCGCAGCGCCAGAGACTCCAGGCTGATCGCAGACGAGCGCCTGCTCCTTCCTACCAGGCCGGAGACCATGTATGGTTGTCCACCCGCAACCTCAACCTTCGAGTGCCCACTCCCAAGCTGGCGCCTCGCTTTGTTGGTCCCTTCCGAGTGCTTCGCAGGGTAAACCCGGTAGCCTATGCCCTTGCGCTTCCTCCTGGCATGCGGATCTCCAACGTGTTTCATGTCTCCCTGTTGAAGCCACTGGTGTGTAATCGTTTCACTTCCTCGGTTCCTCGGTCTCGTCCGGTCCAAGTGGGCAATCGTGAGGAGTATGAGGTGAGCAATATCCTGGACTCACGCCTGGTCCGCGGTTGGGTGCAGTTTTTGGTTCATTGGCGTGGTTATGGTCCAGAGGAGCGTTCCTGGGTTCCCTCCGCAGATGTCCATGCTCCTGCCTTGCTCCGAGCCTTCCACGCACGCTTCCCTCAGAAACCGTTCTTTACTCCGCGGAGGAGGGGCCCTTGAGGGGGAGGTACTGTCATGGTCTTACCTTCTTGCTGTTCTCCTTCGTTTGACATGTGCTGGCGGCCATCTTGGTTTCTGGGTTTCTTGTAGCCTCCCACCCTGCGGCTCCTCCTTCCCACTGGGAGGAGCTGGATGCCTAGCTCATATATATATAGGAGGTCTGTGGCTTCAGTTCCTTGCTTGGTCCTCCTGTGTTCACATGCTTCTAAGACTGCTGCTGCTTCTGGTTCCTGATCCTGGCTTCGTCTGACTACCCTGCTGGTTCCTGATCCTGGCTTCGTCTGACTACCCTGCTGGTTCCTGATCCTGGCTTCGTCTGACTACCCTGCTGGTTCCTGATCCCGGCTTCGTCTGACTACCCTCCTGGTTCCTGACCTCTGGCTTTGCAAGGACTCTGCTTCGGTTTCGCCATCCGTTTGGACTTTTGCTTTACAGCTTGATTTTCAATAAAGCCTTCTTATTTTCTCTTATCTGTTGTTGTACGTCTGGTTCATGGTTCCGTGACAACCAAATTCAGCACATGCGCCAGGCAAGGGATGTGCGTCAAACCGGCTAGGCCCAGAGCTGCTATGAGATTTCGCCCAGGCCGGGCTTGAGGCTCGCTGGCAGCAACCACTCATTTGTCTGCTGTTCCATGCTCCTCCACAACTCCTGCGCGGTGTGTGGTTTGTCCCCCAAACAGGCAAGTTGTAAAACTGCCTGCTGTCATTTACCCCTAGCCGTGCTGAAGTTGGTGGTGAAGGTGTTACGCTGTCCGGATGAGGAGGCGGTAGAGGATGAGGAAGCGGAGTAGGAGGAGTTAGGAACAGGAGGCAAACTGAAGCGCCCTGCAATCCTCGGTGGTGGAAGGACATGCGCCAAATTGCTATCTGCTTCAGGCCCATCCACCACTGCATTTACCCAGTGTGCCGTTAGGGAGATATAACGCCCCTGACCGTGCTTACTGGTCCACGTATCGGTAGTTAGGTGGACCTTGGCACAAATGGCGTTGCGCAGTGCACACCTGATTTTTTCCCCCACTTGGTTGTGCAGGGAAGGGATGGCTTACCTGGAAAAGTAGTGGCGGCTGGGCACGACGTACTGTGGGACAGCCACCGACATAAGGTTTTTAAAACTGTGCGTCTCCACCAGACGGAATGACAGCATTTCAAAGGCCAATAATTTTGAAATGCTGGCATTCAGGGCCAGGGATCGCGGGTGGGTAGGGGGGTACTTCCTCTTCCTCTCAAGTGTTTGGGAGATGGAAAGCTGAACGCTTCCACGGGACATTGTGGAGATGGTTGTTGGTGACCCAGGTGGTGGTGTTGCTGACAGATCGTCTGTTTGCGGGGTGGCAGGTGCCGGTATCACTACAGATGTGGCTGGAGCGGCCGAGACTGCAGCAGAAGAGGAAGCAGGATGAGCCAGAGACGTTTCTTGGTTTTGAAGGTGTGTACTCCACTGCAGCTCGTGCTTTGCACTTAGATGCCTGATCATGCAGGTTGTGCTCAGGTTGAGAAGGTTTATGCCTCGCTTCAAGCTCTGATTGCACAGGGTGCAAACCACTCGTGTCCTGTCATCAGCACATTTTCTAAAGAACTTCCACGCTAGAGAACTCCTTTGAGCTGACTTTGGTGCGCTCGTTCCCTTGCTGCGTTGGGCAGTAGCGGGCGTAGTGTCTAGGGCACGGCCGCTCCGCTTCTGCACCCTGCTCCCTCTTCTGCTGTGCTGGTGGCTCTGTGCGACCACCGCCTCTTCCTACAAACTACTCAGGTCACCTGCATGACGTTCATTCCATGTGGGGTCGAGGACCTCATCGTCCTCCACATCATCTTCCACCCAGTCTTCACCCCTGCCCTCCTTGTCGGTCTCCACAATGCTGAACGCCGCAGCAGTTGGCACCTGCGTTTCGTCATCATCGGAGACGTGCTGCGATGATCCTTGCATGTACTCATCTTGAGAAATAAGTGGTTGGGCATCGCTGCACTCAATCTCTTCCACTTCTGGGGCAGGGCTAGGTGGATGGCCCTGGGAAACCCTGCTGACAGAGTCATCAAAAAGAAGAAGAGACTGCTGTATGGCTTGGGGCTCAGACTGCTTGCCTGATTTGCAAGGGGGTGAGGTGAAAGACGGTTGGACATCGGCTGCAGGTGCCAACTGTGACCTTTCTGCAGTAGACTGGGTGGGAGACAATGTGAAGGAACTGGAGGCACTGTCAGCAGCAAACCAATCTACTATCGCCTCCACTTGTTCTGGCCTCATCACTTCTAGGGGCGTATGATGCCTTACCAAATACTGATGCAGGTTCTGTCGCCTACTCACACTTGAGGAAGGTGTTTCACTTGTGCGTGTAGCTGGCACAGATCGACCACGTCCTCTCCTTGCAACAGGAGCTCTACCAGCAGCACCACGACCCAGGCCACGGCCCTTATTTGACGGTCTCCTCATATTTCTGTAATTTAAGATCTTGCCCTAGAAAGGTTTTTATTGAATAGCGGAATAGGAAATATGATCCAAAAAAGTGTATGTATCTCGCACGTACAAAACCACACTAGGCCCCAATTACTATTGTTTCTACCCCTAAAAGGATGGATGAGGAGTAGGAGGAGTATGGAACAGACAGCACCCTCAAATCTTCAGAAGTATGAGATGAACCTCAAAAACTTGGAAAGGTGGATCTCACACGTACCGACACAGACTATCCCGCAATTCAATTGATCCTCAAAGGTTTTTATTGAATAGCGGAATAGGAAATATGATCAAAAAAAGTGTATGTATCTCGCACGTACACAACCACACTAGGCCCCAATTACTATTGTTTGTACCCCTAAAAGGATGGTTGAGCAGTAGGAGCAGGAGTATGGAACAGGCAGCACCCTCAAATCTTCAGAAGTATGAGATGAACCCCAAAAACTTGGAAAGGTGGATCTCACACGTACCGACACAGACTATCACGCAATTTAATTGATCCCCAAAGGATTTAATTGAATAGCGGAATAGAAAATATGATCAAAAAGAAAGTGTATGTATCTCACACGTACACCACCACACTAGGCCCCAATTACTATTGTTTGTACCCCTAAAAGGATGGTTGAGCAGTAGGAGGAGGAGTATGGAACAGGCAGCACCCTCAAATCTTCAGAAGTATGAGATGAACCCCAAAAACTTGGAAAGGTGGATCTCACACGTACCGACACAGACTATCACGCAATTTAATTGATCCCCAAAGGTTTTAATTGAATAGCGGAATAGAAAATATGATCAAAAAGAAAGTGTATGTATCTCACACGTACACCACCACACTAGGCCCCAATTACTATTGTTTGTACCCCTAAAAGGATGGTTGAGCAGTAGGAGGAGGAGTATGGAACAGGCAGCACCCTCAAATCTTCAGAAGTATGAGATGAACCCCAAAAACTTGGAAAGGTGGATCTCACACGTACCGACACAGACTATCCCGCAATTCAATTGATCCTCAAAGGTTTTTATTGAATAGCGGAATAGGAAATATGATCAAAAAAAGTGTATGTATCTCGCACGTACACAACCACACTAGGCCCCAATTACTATTGTTTGTACCCCTAAAAGGATGGTTGAGCAGTAGGAGCAGGAGTATGGAACAGGCAGCACCCTCAAATCTTCAGAAGTATGAGATGAACCCCAAAAACTTGGAAAGGTGGATCTCACACGTACCGACACAGACTATCACGCAATTTAATTGATCCCCAAAGGATTTAATTGAATAGCGGAATAGAAAATATGATCAAAAAGAAAGTGTATGTATCTCACACGTACACCACCACACTAGGCCCCAATTACTATTGTTTGTACCCCTAAAAGGATGGTTGAGCAGTAGGAGGAGGAGTATGGAACAGGCAGCACCCTCAAATCTTCAGAAGTATGAGATGAACCCCAAAAACTTGGAAAGGTGGATCTCACACGTACCGACACAGACTATCACGCAATTTAATTGATCCCCAAAGGTTTTAATTGAATAGCGGAATAGAAAATATGATCAAAAAGAAAGTGTATGTATCTCACACGTACACCACCACACTAGGCCCCAATTACTATTGTTTGTACCCCTAAAAGGATGGTTGAGCAGTAGGAGGAGGAGTATGGAACAGGCAGCACCCTCAAATCTTCAGAAGTATGAGATGAACCCCAAAAACTTGGAAAGGTGGATCTCACACGTACCGACACAGACTATCACGCAATTTAATTGATCCCCAAAGGTTTTAATTGAATAGCGGAATAGAAAATATGATCAAAAAGAAAGTGTATGTATCTCACACGTACACCACCACACTAGGCCCCAATTACTATTGTTTGTACCCCTAAAAGGATGGTTGAGGAGTAGGAGGAGGAGTATGGAACAGGCAGCACCCTCAAATCTTCAGAAGTATGACATGAACCCCAAAAACTTGGAAAGGTGGATCTCACACGTACCGACACAGACTATCACGCAATTTAATTGATCCCCAAAGGATTTAATTGAATAGCGGAATAGAAAATATGATCAAAAAGAAAGTGTATGTATCTCACACGTACACCACCACACTAGGCCCCAATTACTATTGTTTGTACCCCTAAAAGGATGGTTGAGCAGTAGGAGGAGGAGTATGGAACAGGCAGCACCCTCAAATCTTCAGAAGTATGAGATGAACCCCAAAAACTTGGCAAGGTGGATCTCACACGTACCGACACAGACTATCACGCAATTTAATTGATCCCCAAAGGATTTAATTGAATAGTGGAATAGAAAATATGATCAAAAAGAAAGTGTATGTATCTCACACGTACACCACCACACTAGGCCCCAATTACTATTGTTTGTACCCCTAAAAGGATGGTTGAGCTGTAGGAGGAGGAGTATGGAACAGGCAGCACCCTCAAATCTTCAGAAGTATGAGATGAACCCCAAAAACTTGGAAAGGTGGATCTCACACGTACCGACACAGACTATCACGCAATTTAATTGATCCCCAAAGGATTTAATTGAATAGCAGAATAGAAAATATGATCAAAAAGAAAGTGTATGTATCTCACACGTACACCACCACACTAGGCCCCAATTACTATTGTTTGTACCCCTAAAAGGATGGTTGAGCAGTAGGAGGAGGAGTATGGAACAGGCAGCACCCTCAAATCTTCAGAAGTATGAGATGAACCCCAAAAACTTGGAAAGGTGGATCTCACACGTACCGACACAGACTATCACGCAATTTAATTGATCCCCAAAGGTTTTAATTGAATAGCGGAATAGAAAATATGATCAAAAAGAAAGTGTATGTATCTCACACGTACACCACCACACTAGGCCCCAATTACTATTGTTTGTACCCCTAAAAGGATGGTTGAGCAGTAGGAGGAGGAGTATGGAACAGGCAGCACCCTCAAATCTTCAGAAGTATGAGATGAACCCCAAAAACTTGGAAAGGTGGATCTCACACGTACCGACACAGACTATCACGCAATTTAATTGATCCCCAAAGGTTTTAATTGAATAGCGGAATAGAAAATATGATCAAAAAGAAAGTATATGTATCTCACACGTACACCACCACACTAGGCCCCAATTACTATTGTTTGTACCCCTAAAAGGATGGTTGAGGAGTAGGAGGAGGAGTATGGAACAGGCAGCACCCTCAAATCTTCAGAAGTATGACATGAACCCCAAAAACTTGGAAAGGTGGATCTCACACGTACCGACACAGACTATCACGCAATTTAATTGATCCCCAAAGGATTTAATTGAATAGCGGAATAGAAAATATGATCAAAAAGAAAGTGTATGTATCTCACACGTACACCACCACACTAGGCCCCAATTACTATTGTTTGTACCCCTAAAAGGATGGTTGAGCAGTAGGAGGAGGAGTATGGAACAGGCAGCACCCTCAAATCTTCAGAAGTATGAGATGAACCCCAAAAACTTGGAAAGGTGGATCTCACACGTACCGACACAGACTATCACGCAATTTAATTGATCCCCAAAGGATTTAATTGAATAGTGGAATAGAAAATATGATCAAAAAGAAAGTGTATGTATCTCACACGTACACCACCACACTAGGCCCCAATTACTATTGTTTGTACCCCTAAAAGGATGGTTGAGCTGTAGGAGGAGGAGTATGGAACAGGCAGCACCCTCAAATCTTCAGAAGTATGAGATGAACCCCAAAAACTTGGAAAGGTGGATCTCACACGTACCGACACAGACTATCACGCAATTTAATTGATCCCCAAAGGTTTTAATTGAATAGCGGAATAGAAAATATGATCAAAAAGAAAGTGTATGTATCTCACACGTACACCACCACACTAGGCCCCAATTACTATTGTTTGTACCCCTAAAAGGATGGTTGAGCAGTAGGAGGAGGAGTATGGAACAGGCAGCACCCTCAAATCTTCAGAAGTATGAGATGAACCCCAAAAACTTGGAAAGGTGGATCTCACACGTACCGACACAGACTATCACGCAATTTAATTGATCCCCAAAGGTTTTAATTGAATAGCGGAATAGAAAATATGATCAAAAAGAAAGTGTATGTATCTCACACGTACACCACCACACTAGGCCCCAATTACTATTGTTTGTACCCCTAAAAGGATGGTTGAGCAGTAGGAGGAGGAGTATGGAACAGGCAGCACCCTCAAATCTTCAGAAGTATGAGATGAACCCCAAAAACTTGGAAAGGTGGATCTCACACGTACCGACACAGACTATCACTCAATTTAATTGATCCCCAAAGGTTTTAATTGAATAGCGGAATAGAAAATATGATCAAAAAGAAAGTGTATGTATCTCACACGTACACCACCACACTAGGCCCCAATTACTATTGTTTGTACCCCTAAAAGGATGGTTGAGCTGTAGGAGGAGGAGTATGGAACAGGCAGCAACCTCAAATCTTCAGAAGTATGAGATGAACCCCAAAAACTTGGAAAGGTGGATCTCACACGTACCGACACAGACTATCACGCAATTTATTTGATCCCCAAAGGTTTTAATTGAATAGCGGAATAGAAAATATGATCAAAAAGAAAGTGTATGTATCTCACACGTACACCACCACACTAGGCCCCAATTACTATTGTTTGTACCCCTAAAAGGATGGTTGAGCAGTAGGAGGAGGAGTATGGAACAGGCAGCACCCTCAAATCTTCAGAAGTATGAGATGAACCCCAAAAACTTGGAAAGGTGGATCTCACACGTACCGACACAGACTATCACACAATTTAATTGATCCCCAAAGGTTTTAATTGAATAGCGGAATAGAAAATATGATCAAAAAGAAAGTGTATGTATCTCACACGTACACCACCACACTAGGCCCCAATTACTATTGTTTGTACCCCTAAAAGGATGGTTGAGCAGTAGGAGGAGGAGTATGGAACAGGCAGCACCCTCAAATCTTCAGAAGTATGAGATGAACCCCAAAAACTTGGAAAGGTGGATCTCACACGTACCGACACAGACTATCACGCAATTTAATTGATCCCCAAAGGTTTTAATTGAATAGCGGAATAGAAAATATGATCAAAAAGAAAGTGTATGTATCTCACACGTACACCACCACACTAGGCCCCAATTACTATTGTTTGTACCCCTAAAAGGATGGTTGAGCAGTAGGAGGAGGAGTATGGAACAGGCAGCACCCTCAAATCTTCAGAAGTATGAGATGAACCCCAAAAACTTGGAAAGGTGGATCTCACACGTACCGACACAGACTATCACGCAATTTAATTGATCCCCAAAGGATTTAATTGAATAGCGGAATAGAAAATATGATCAAAAAGAAAGTGTATGTATCTCACACGTACACCACCACACTAGGCCCCAATTACTATTGTTTGTACCCCTAAAAGGATGGTTGAGCAGTAGGAGGAGGAGTATGGAACAGGCAGCACCCTCAAATGTTCAGAAGTATGAGATTGTGTTCACTGTACCCCACAAAGATTGTGTTCACTGCACCCCACAAAGATTGTGTTCACTGCACCTCAAAAAGGATTTTGTTCACTGCACCCCACAAAGATTGTGTTCACTGCACCCTAAAAGGATTTTGTTCACTGCACCCCAAAAAGATTGTGTTCACTGTACCCCCCAAAGATTGTGTTCACTGCACCCCACAAAGATTCTGTTCCCTGTACCCCACAAAGATTGTGTTCACTGCACCCCACAAAGGATTGTGTTCACTGCACCCCAAAAAGATTGTGTTCACTGCACCCCAAAAAGGATGTTGTTCACTGCACCCCAAAAAGGATTTTGTTCACTGCACCCCAAAAAGATTGTGTTCACTGCACCCCACAAAGATTGTGTTCACTGCACCCCACAAAGGATTTTGTTCACTGCACCCCAAAAAGATTGTGTTCCCTGTACCCCACAAAGATTGTGTTCACTGCACCCCACAAAGGATTGTGTTCACTGCACCCCAAAAAGATTGTGTTCACTGCACCCCAAAAAGGATGTTGTTCACTGCACCCCAAAAAGGATTTTGTTCACTGCACCCCAAAAAGATTGTGTTCACTGCACCCCACAAAGATTGTGTTCACTGCACCCCACAAAGGATTTTGTTCACTGCACCCCAAAAAGATTGTGTTCACTGTACCCCCCAAAGATTGTGTTCACTGCACCCCACAAAGGATTTTGTTCACTGCACCCCAAAAAGATTGTGTTCACTGTACCCCCCAAAGATTGTGTTCACTGCACCCCACAAAGATTCTGTTCACTGTACCCCACAAAGATTGTGTTCACTGCACCCCACAAAGGATTTTGTTCACTGTACCCCAAAAAGATTGTGTTCACTGCACCCCAAAAAGGATTTTGTTCACTGCACCCCAAAAAGGATGTTGTTCACTGCACCCCAAAAAGGATTTTGTTCACTGCACCCCAAAAAGATTGTGTTCACTGCACCCCACAAATATTGTGTTCACTGCACCCCACAAAGGATTTTGTTCACTGCACCCCAAAAAGATTGTGTTCACTGCACCCCAAAAAGGATTTTGTTCACTGCACCCCAAAAAGGATGTTGTTCACTGCACCCCAAAAAGGATTTTGTTCACTCCACCCCAAAAAGATTGTGTTCACTGCACCCCACAAAGATTGTGTTCACTGCACCCCAAAAAGGATTTTGTTCACTGCACCCAAAAAGATTGTGTTCACTGCACCCCACAAAGATTCTGTTCACTGTACCCCACAAAGATTGTGTTCACTGCACCCTAAAAGGATTTTGTTCACTGCACCCCAAAAAGGATGTTGTTCACTGCACCCCAAAAAGGATTTTGTTCACTGCACCCCAAAAAGGATGTTGTTCACTGCACCCCAAAAAGGATTTTGTTCACTGCACCCCAAAAAGATTGTGTTCACTGCACCCCACAAAGATTGTGTTCACTGCACCCCACAAAGGATTTTGTTCACTGCACCCCAAAAAGATTGTGTTCACTGCACCCCGAAAAGGATTTTGTTCACTGCACCCCAAAAAGGATGTTGTTCACTGCACCCCAAAAAGATTGTGTTCACTGCACCCCACAAAGATTGTGTTCACTGCACCCCACAAAGGATTTTGTTCACTGCACCCCAAAAAGATTGTGTTCACTGCACCCCAAAAAGGACGTTGTTCACTGCACCCCACAAAGGATTTTGTTCACTGCACCCCAAAAAGATTGTGTTCACTGCACCCCAAAAAGGATTTTGTTCACTGCACCCCAAAAAGATTTTGTTCACTGCACCCCAAAAAGGACGTTGTTCACTGCACCCCAAAAAGATTGTGTTCACTGCAGCCCAAAAAGATTGTGTTCACTGCAGCTCACACACAGAAAAATGGATGTGGATCACTGACACCTGCCTATCTCCTATCCCACACCACACAGCAATATCGATTGTAGTTTGTAGAACACAGTTTCCCTAAAATTCAGCAGCAGCAGCCTCTCCCTAACAGAATTGAGAAGAGATCGTAGATCAGGATTGAGTGCAGAGTCACCCCACCCCCCACACAGCAATATCGATTGTACTTTGTAGAAGACACTGACCTTATAATTCAGCAGACTCTATCCCTAAAATGCCTACAACTCGCCCTGCCTAAACACTCCGACCTGTCCCTCAATTCTATCCGGACACAAATGGTTTTTTCCTGCCTGTCTTTCCCTAATCAGCAGCCAGCACGTTGATGTGTGCTCTGTCCCTGATCTAAGCAGCAGAATGAAGACGCTGCGGCTGCCTGGAACTTATAAAGACTTGGTCACATGCTTCAGACGGCCAATCACAGCTACTGAGACATTTGCAGGCATGGCTGGGATGGCTTAAGGCACACCAGTTAAACGATTGTTGATTAGCTGTTGAAAGCCCGCCATGAAAAGAGCGCCAAAGCATGCAAAACCCGGAAATAAAACGACCGAACACGGATTTTTACCCGAACATACAGTAAAGTGTCCGTGTCCGTGTTCGGGTACAAAAAATCCAATTATTCGGTACGAACACGAATAATACAGTCCGTGTTCGCTCAACACTACTCACCACTCATCTCATTACACACATTTGTAGAATAGGCAGATGATCCTATATTTTCTGGATTTTTTTTTACGCCACCCCATGATATTACTTATTGGGTTCTTTTTTTCCTTCCTCTGGATCAACTGTGGGTATAGGATTGTATATAAATATATATATATATATATATATATATATATATATATATATATATAGCATTATATACATGTTTTTTTTTTTTGGGGGGGGGGGTTATTACTGCTTTAATACACTCAATTTTATTAGGAAAGGAAATCAGCTATACCTAAACACTGTCTATTCATGTGGAGAGAGAATATAGTGTTCTCCTGGCTGGATTATTGGACGGTCTCCAATCCCAGCGCATCTATCAACATCGACTCCATCTCCAATCCCTCCTTACATTATTTCAGGCTCTGCAAGTTGGCAAGAGAAACTGCCTTTGTTTGCAAAACATTCCATTATTTACTGTGGACAATATAAGCTATTCCCGAATCCCAATACTCATTTCAGCCATACCTGCATATTACAACAGCACAGTCTACTGCTAGAGTACTGCCAGAGCAGCCTTCTTATTATAATCTATTTTGAACATTTGGTATGTTCCACTGTATCCATCCTGTTGGCTGCCATTTAGCACGGTCCTTAGTTATACATCCCCAGTCTCACCATGTCACTATGTTAGTTTATTTTTTCACAGAAGAGAGAGGGCACATGCTAATAATTGTCTTCGTACACTTCAAAAATGTTTTCAAGAAAAACTATGTTGAAATCAATTGATAGAGTCAAGGTGCCTTTGAACCTTGCCAAGTCAACAAATTGTCATACTGCCACTACAGACTGGGTCTTGGAAGTATGTATTTTGCATATTTTGTCTTTTGAAACAGAATACAGTGTTCTTCTAAATATAATGTCTTCCTTTTGCTTAACCGCTGTGCATTTTTTTCCCCATGTCTCTGGCTATTGTGGATATGTTTTGTATGCTTTTATTCTTTGGATATCAATAAAACTGGATTTAAATACTTCACATCTACAACCGGAAGTGCGGCTTCTTTCCTTCTAACGTTCCTTTTGCTCAAACCAGTCCTTTAATAGGATGCCAAGTCTTGCCCTAATTTCTACTTGTAACCACAGTAAGATAAGAAACAGGCAAAGGGCCCATTTTCCCTGTGTGTACCAAGAAACAAACAGTAGGGAGAGCTATGTAGAATTGTATCATTAAGAGTTTTTCTCAGCTGCCATTGTGCTATTTTTTGTCTGGCTTGTCCCCACCGCCCCAGCCCTATGACTGCACTTACAAGTGCTAATGTGAACAGGTGAACATGGAGAAGCATGCTTTTGTTTATAGGGAATCCGTTCACGGTTTTTTTCTTTGCTTTCTCTGTTTCATTGTGTTTGTAATACTTTCTCTATCACAGTGAGGAAAATAAAAACAAAAGAATGTAGTGAGAGAGAATCTGCACCAAAAGTAACAAGCACTTACTGTAGAATGTCAGCTTTAACATCTCGAAAAGAGATAGCATTCATCATTTAACAATCTGTTAGATGACCATTATAATGTTGCTTATACAAAGTCTGCTTGCTGCAGCATGATTAGTCATAGTAGGAACCCTGCCTAAGGTTACAGGGCAGCAAAGCCTGGCAGTCATGTATCTGAGGCAATGCAGAAAGAAATACAGAGCAAACGGACCATTTATTTGTTGGAGATTTACAGAATACATGTGCACTCTTTAACCCATTTATGAATTAGAATGGAGGTGTCTTATAATTCCAAGCATATTACCTGTCTTGTTAGGGACAGTAAATTAAACCAAGTAAATACCATAGTAGAATATGGCCTCCCTCCATTTCAAAAATGTTGCATTTCATTTGGAAATCAACGTCCAAGAGTCTGGAGCAAGAGAGGAGGGGCAAAGAAGTTCCATTAGGTCAAGTGTGAAGTTTTCACAGTCAGTGATGATTTGGGGAGCCATGTCACCTGCTGGGGTTGGTCCACTGTGTTTGTTATTAAGTCCAAAGCCAGTAGTTTGTATCAGATCAATGTTGGCACTGCCAGGAGGAACAGGGCACAATATTACATATATTTTGGACATGTCCTAAAATAACGGGTTTTTGGGAAGAGGTTAGAAAAATTATACAGAAATTTACAGAAGAGGAGATCCCAGTGGAACCCGGCTTTTTTCTTCTACAGGTAACAGAAACTTTAGCCAAAAAATATAAGGGATCTATTGTGAGCCACTTATCAAATTCAGCTAGATCATGCATTCCGTTGGGATGTAAAAAGAATACACCACCAACAGATAAAGAATAAACAAAGTACAGGAAATAAATAAGATAGAGGATTTGATACTAACAGCAAATCATAAAAGAGAGAGATAAAAATGGATGTGGGAAGCATGGAATATGTTTGTCCTCTTGGAAGAGGGGATGACCCTTATGGAGTGAAGGGGTCTTGAAATGATGGTGGGTTGCCATTTGTTCTTTATAAAAAAAATGTTTCTCTCTTCTCTTTTATTTTTATTTTTTCTTTATCTTTTCCTTAGTAGGTAAATGGAAAATGTGGGTGAGAGTAATATGTGTATAATGTCCCTGTGATGGGCAACAGAAATGATACCTCAGTGATTGTATTAAGAAGAGAATGAATTTTCACTTCTTCTCTATTTGTTTATTTATGTAATTTTGGTAAAGTTATTATACCTGTGATGTATGAGAATTGTTAATCCACATTGAATCTTTACTAAAAATTATATTTGAAAAAAAGCCAGTGCAGCTAATGCTTCCCTCTGCTGATCAGCTTTATGAAGATGCTGATTTCATTTTCTAGCAGCACTAGGCACCTGCCCACACTGCCAAAAGTACAAATACCTGGTTTAATGATCATGGCATCACTGTGCATGATTGGCCAGCAAACTTGCCTGACCTTAACCCCATAGAGAATCTGTGGGGTATTGTCAAGAGAAAGATGAGAGACACCAGCCCCAACAATGCAGACGAGCTGAAGGCTGCTATGAAAGCAACCTGGGCTTCCATAATACCGCAGCAGTGCCACAGGCTGATCATCCAGTACAATAACATCAAAAGTCCTTTCAATAGTCCGAATATGTGATATAATTCATAGGTGAACCAAAAATATCCATAATAGTGTGCCAGTGCTTCAGTGATTCCCACCACCTTTCAAGTATGGCACTCACCTCAACATTTAAACTGTCATCCAAGGTCAAGCTGCACTTTATCCTACTCTGGCGGCTCTAGAAATAGGCTCCTCTGCACTCCTTATCCTATGTCTCTGGTGTCCTGGATCGTTTCCACCAATACAGTGTATGAGCCTATAAATTCACAATTTCTCCACTCTATGCAGGCTTACTGTATATAATAAAGGGCATCCTCATAGTTTAGTATGTAAAACCAAGTGTGTTTTGCAATTTATAAATGTTACATATAGTTAGTTATGTGAATTTGTTTGTTCAAAATCTGCGCTTAATACATAAAAAAAAAAAATATGTGACAACTGCTAACACAGGCCAATAGATAAACCCAAAAGTATGTGTATGCAAAGTGCTGCGCTAATCAACAAACCTGATATACCATATGTATGCAACAAAATGGTCTCATTCAGTGCCATGAGCCAACAACACAATACAAATATAAAAGCAAATTATATATAGGGCAAAATATACAATAAATGAATGTGTCCAAATAATGACTTCAAACAGTTCATAAAAATCCATAAAGGTGCAAAAAAAAAATGATGAGAATTATGAAATTATATTTATTGTCCCAATAGTGAATTCCAAGAAAAAGGAATTTATAGATGCACTCAAAAAGAAAAATAAGAAGTGTGAGATCCCAGCACTGTCTGTGCTCTACTCAATATGTGTTATAACCAAACAATATGTGTTATACCTAACAATCCAAGAAAAACTGAGTAGAGCACAGACAGCGCTGGGATCTCACGCTTCTAATTTTCAGAGGACACCACACCTTTCACCTGGCAGCAGTCTAATTACAAATTTAAACCTTACTTAGCACAGAGCATGGGAACACTTACATCACATTACTAAAAAGGAAAAAACAGCTTCCCAAGACTTCTCCGTGGATCGACACCAATTGATATAAATGGCTGCTTACCAGAGCATATTGGCTTCCAAACTAATGGGATAAGTTTCCCAAACACTTGCGCATGTATAATATTAATTCCAGTGTTCTCCGGATTAGGCTTTCACTCCCGATATAAGTATACAGTATATAGGATATAAAAGCTCATAGTGTTATACTGTATACAAATGTTTTTATTAAAGGAAAACAAGTACACTCATGATCCATGTTAAAAACTAGCATGTAAAAACAAAGTGAGCTGCAGCAATGGCTATAGAAAAAAAATTGAAACTAACAGCTGATAAGCATGGTGACGTCACGTCTGGTCCCACATCATGGCGAACTTGTTCATGGCCAAATGTAAGGAGGATGTCATCTTGAGTGACCGTCCAGCTCAGTTGATACTTCGGCGGAGGTACATTGATGACATCCTCCTGTTATAGGACGGGGAACCACACCTCCCTAGATTTATTTATCCAGGACCTTATTTGAATGATAGGGGTATTAAACTGGACGATATTGCTAGCAATAGACAGACTTCTTTCCTGGATTTAGATCTTACGATAGAGGGAGACAAGATACTTACCACCACACAATTCAAGGAAGCTGACTGCAATGGGTTCATTCTAGTTGATAGTTGTCATCACGCTTCCTGGCTTAGAGCCCTTCCCAAAAACCAATTTATGCGCCTGAGACGCAACTGTTCCCTTTAAAGTGATTTCCTCCTTCAGTCCCAACAATTAAAATCCCGGTTCACTGATAAAGGATACAATGAAAATAGTCTTGATGCTACTTTTAAGGAAGTAGCTCACATGGATAGGGGCACTATGCTAAATAATGCTAATAGGAGAGGCAATCCAGACAAATCTTTTAGAAGTTCGTTTGCTACCTCTTTTTTAGTTCAACACTATGCATTGAAAAATTTTATTAAGAAACATTGGCCTATTGCCCAGTGCTTCCTGAGCAACCCTGTATAATTTTTAGGGGTGCACCATCTTTGAGACTGCCAAGGTCTTACCTTGCCCTCCTGTTGGCAGCCATCTTGGACATGTGCAGACAGCTGCCTCTTATAAACTCTAAATGCATCATCACTTGCCTGTTGCCTAGCTGTCGCACAGTTATGATGCTGCAAACCTGACTATATCAATTACCTGATGGGTTGCAGTCTTTGCCCTTGCGTTTGTGCTCCAAGGTGCATCTCTGCTAGAAGTCTTCTGTTCTTTGTGTTCCTCCATGCATGACCTGGCTTGGTTGATGACTCTTCTGGCTCGACCCCGCATCGGCAGACCACCCCGCATAGGAAGACGGCCCCACATCGGCAGACTACCCGCTTCTGAACTCGACCCCGGCTTGGATGACTTCCTGCTTCTGGATTCGACCCAGGCTTGTTCCTGATCTTATAGGAGGAGGTGTTGAAGACCTAAGAAGTGTTTTTGAGAGATCCCTTTAGATACTCTATTTATTTTGGATGGTGTTATTGGATTTAACAATTTGCTCTATGGTTCCACGAACCAGCAATTGATTGGATTCTTATTTTTGCACATTGCACTTTATATCCCACTAATTTCTTACACGACTTTTATTCTTTATTATTTTTTATTCTTTATTATTGATTTTAGTATGCAATTGATTATTTATTTATACATTGCACTGGATTAGAGCACTTTAACTTTATATATTTAATATATTTATTCAACATACTTATATGCACATTTGGCTTCCAGCTTATACTGTTTATCATAAGGTTGATATTTTCACTTTATTCTAGTGCACTTGTTAATCACACTTCTTATGATTTGAGGAATTTTTATTACAGTGTATGAAATTGGTTGAGCGCAGCTTCATTATATATCACTATATAATTTTTTATCACTTGTTTCTGATCTTGCTTCCTCACTCTTGCTGTCCATTTATTGTTGTTTGCTCCAATAAACTGCTTTACTTTATTTGCATTCCCGTGTGGTCTGGTTTCCTGGCACCCTGACAGAGACATAAAATTGCCCACAATGTAGTGGACCAGCCAATGAGACCAACCTTCTTTCAGGAGTTAAAGGTATATTTCCCATGTCACAAATGTAATATCTGTGCATTTAATTCCTTTAAAGGAAGAAAGACTGAGAGTTTTCGTTCCCAACAAACTGGGCAAGAGTATACTATCAACTCCTTTATCACATGTTTCACTAAAAATGTGGTTTATATGATACAGGGCAAATGTGGGAAAAATATATTGGCTGTACTATTGGACCCCTACAGGTGTGACTGGGGGAGCATGTTAGTAAAATCAAGAAAACAAGAAAAGTTTCCCTGGTCACAGGGTGCCTAAACATTATGACCACTGTCACCATAGGAACCTCAGGGATACCCTTTTTGTTGCTATAGACAAGCTAGCTAGAGATGGCCTTACGGTTCGCCCGGCAGTCGGTTCTCGGCAAATTTTGCTTGTTCGCTACCTGCCAATTTTGCGAACACATGGCGTTGTTCACGGTGGCCATTTTAGTTTACATTGGGGAGAACTTTGACCCATGACACAGCCGTCAGGTGGAACGGGACAACCAATTAAAACATTTCAGCACATGGACATGCCCCCTACCCTATAAATAGACCTGAGCTGTCGGCCATTTCACATTCTGCTTTTTTCCAGCGTGGGGAGAGATTGCCTGTGCTCATGAGGGAGAGATTTCCAGACACAAATAGCTCTGTGAAGATCCACAAAAGTCCTTTTCAGGGCTGGTATTTCGGTATAGGTCTACTAGTATCTTTTCAGGTTAGGGGCAGGTATCAAGTCGGTGCTTTAGGGGCAGTTAGAGATTGGCAGCAGTCACACAAATCGCTCTGTTTATGTCCACAAAAGTCCTTTTCAGGGCTGGTATTTCGGTATAGGTCCAGTCTCTTTTTAGGTTAGGGGCAGGTATCCAGTCTGTGCTTTAGGGGCAGTTAGAGATCGGCAGCAGTCACACAAATCGCTCTCTTAATGTCCACAAAAGTAATTTAAAGGGCTGCAAATGTTTTGGTATTGCTGTGCAGTGCACTAAAAAGGGGGCTGAGGGGGGGAGGGGGTAATCCACAGTATAATATACTTTGTAGAAAGCATATTATAGTGGATTAGTAGTATTATTGTGCACTGTGCAGCATTGTGACAGGTGTGGTAACT
The DNA here is from genome assembly GCF_965119305.1 of Pelophylax lessonae. Taxonomy (NCBI): domain Eukaryota; kingdom Metazoa; phylum Chordata; class Amphibia; order Anura; family Ranidae; genus Pelophylax; species Pelophylax lessonae. Next base: position 444,050,409 of record NC_138768.1, on the reverse strand, counting down.
GAGCGTTGCTGCAGCAATACTACAAACAGTGCCAAACTCCCTGGCCAATTTTTTCAACAACTGGTGTGATAGACCAGTGGCCCCCCAATATCACATATTGAAGTGGGGTGTTATCTGAGTATACTTTTACAAGTGTATTTGTGTCCTGCAACAATATTGTCTCTTTTGCTGAGTTAAGTCTGATACGCACAGTGCCAAACTCCCTGGCCAATTTTTTCAACAACTGGTGTGATAAACCAGTGGGCCCCCAATACCACATATTGAAGTGGGGTGTTATTTAACAGTATTCTTTTCTAAGAGTGTATTTTAGTCCTGTAAAAATTTGGCCTCTCTTGCTGTGTTGACTGTGTTACACACAGTGACAACAGTTACTGGCCAATTATTTTTAGAACTGGTGTGATAAACCTGTGGCCCCCCAATACCACAGATTGAAGCGGGGTGTTATCTACCTTTTTCCAGATATACTGCGATTCTCTAGAGAATTTTGTCACAGGGTAATTAAAAAACATGACAGGCAGAGGAAGAGGCAGACATGTACGCAGCGGTGGTAGGGGTAGGGCAGGAGCAGTAGGCCAGAGCCAAACTGTGAAGTTTCAAAAGCCGCATGCAATTACGTCAAAGGACGCACCAAACTTGGTTGAGTGGCTCACTCAGCCTTCCTCTTCTGCACCCTCCTCATCCTCTCTATCTGCACCCTCTTCACTCTCTGCTGTGTGCACCCCCAAAGACACCACCACCACCACATACCCTCCGCTTGAGTCACTGGAATTATTTTCCGATCCATCACAAGACGTTTGCGATGCGCAGCCATTGTTGGAATCGGATCAGGAAGAGGAGGTAGCAACAGTCGCCACTCAGCATTCTGACGACAGTACCCAGATCAGCCCAAGGAGGTTGGTCCCCGCTGTTGCTGCCTACTCCGAGATCTCGAATGTTAGTGGTGGGGGCGGTGACGTGGATGATGACGAGTTTATGGACATCACGTGGGGGGCCACAAGAGAGGAATAGGAAGGGAGTTCGGAGGGAGAGACGGGCCGGCAGATAGGGAGGAGAGGCACGCAGAACTTGCATTGCACAAGAGGTACAAAGTAGACTGCAAATGTTTCAGGAGCGAGCCATCAACCATGTACAGTCACATCTGGCACTCCCAGGATGTCGGCACATGGCTCCGCAGTGTGGGCTTTTTTTAATGTGTCCGTTGCTGACAACAGTGTTGCCATATGCAGCCTTTGCAGTCAATGCATAAGTCGAGGTAAGCCCAACACTCACCTAGGGACAACCCCCTTAAGAAGGCACCTGAAGTCCCATTACCGAGCCCAGTGGGAGCAACACTGTGAGAACCCACAAAGCCACACTCCAGGCTCTCACCGTCCAGCCCCTGCCCCTTCTCCTTCTCTTTCTCCTCTCTCCTCACATTTGTCCTCCACTCCACCTGCCATGAAGCCGTCGTCACGTAGTTCTGAAAAAAGGCAGGCTTCTGTGGTCCAAATGTTGGAGCGGAAAAAAATTATGATGCGGATAACCCTCTTGCTCAACGTTTGACTGCTGGCTTGTCGGAACTGATAGCCTGCCAACTACTTCCATATCAACTGCTGAACTCTGAGGCCTTTCATAAATTTGTGGCCATTGGAACACCACAATGGAAGGTCCCAGGCAGGACATATTTCTCGCAGAAGGGCATTCCAGAGCTGTATGGCCATGTTAAGCGGCAAGGTAATATATCTCTGGCACACAGTGTTACAGTGTCACAGTGATACATCTGACCACAGACACATGGTCTAGCAAACATGGGCAGGGAAGGTATATCACTTTTACTACCCACTGGGTGAACCTTCTGACGGCCGTCAAGCATGTAACCTGTGGCATCTGTGTAGATTTAGTCGTACCACCACGGATTGCAAGCAGGCCTGCCTCTTCTTCTCCTCCTCCTCCTCCTGCTCCATCCTCCCTCTCCTCTTTCGCTGCTACCGTCTCTTCCACTGCGCCGCCCAAGATCCCCAGAACCTATTACACATGCCAGGTGAGACGTTGCCCTGCTGTGCTGTGTCTGTTGTGCCTGGAAGCCAAGAGCCACACTGGTCCTGCACTCCTTTCAGCTTTGCATTCACAGGCAGATCAGTGGCTGACACCGCTGAATTTGACAGTTGGTGACGTGGTGTGCGACAATGGTGCCAATCTGCTGAGCGCGCTGAAACAGGGCAAAATAACACATGTGCAATGCATGGCACACGTCCTGAACTTGGTGGTGCAGCGATTCGTTGGCAAATACCCTGGGGTCCAGGATGTCTTCCGGCAAGCCAGGAAAATCACGGGGCATTTCAGAAGGCTTGCTGACATTCAGCGACGACACAACCTGCCCATCAGGCGTCTTATTTGTGACTGCCCGACGCAATAAAACTCAACGTTGCATATGCTTGATAGGCTGCTCGAGCAGAAACGTGCAGTTAACGACTACCTGTTCGAACTCTGCAGCAGGACAGGTTCTGGGGAGCTTGGGTTTTTTTTGTTTTTTTTTTCCAAATAATTTTTATTAGTTTTAAACAGCATGTACAAGAAATGCAGTCAGCGTTACAAAGTATAACATGAGTGGAGTTACATAGACAACAAGTGATATAGAGGATAACATGTCAAAAGAGAAAAAGGGAGGACAAAACAGGAAATATGCAGTTATTTACCATTCCAATTGGTCCATGGTTCCCAGTGTTTGTTATGTATTGGTAAGGATTGAGATCTCATTGCCAGTGATTTTTCAAATTCAAAGGTGATCCGCACTGAAGCCACAACTTCCGACAAATTCGGAGCTTCTGTGTTTTTCCATCTCCTAGTGATGGTGGCCCTAGTGGCCAACAGTATATGTGATACCACCCATATAGCCTTGCTGGGAATTAGATCAATGTCTAGAGTAAGGAGTGCCATAGCCGGGTTCGGTGAAATGTGTGAATGCGCTACAGAAGAGATAAGGCCAAAGACCTGGTTCCAGAAGCTGGTTAGGTTTTTACACGTCCATAGGATATGGTACAGATTGCCTACTTGACCACACTCCCGCCAGCAGAGTGCGGAGTGTGTCTTGTAAAATTGGGACAACCTATACAGAGTAAAGTACCAGCGGGATAGGATTTTTTGTGACAGCTCCCAGTGATTGGTGCATTTCGACACTCCGTAGGAGTGCCGGAAGGCACGCGTCCACTGCTGTGACGAGAAAGTCCTTTGGAGATCACTTTCCCATTTAACCATGGGATTAGTTTTAAGGAAGGAGGCTTTGGCGTTAAACATATTGTAAAAAAAGGTGATGCCTTTGGTGGACCCATTGGGATTAGTGAAGAACCGGTATACCGTGTATGGAATTGTAATGGAAGGTGGTGGATTTTTGGTCAGGAACGAAGTTATGCGATTGTAGTTATAGAGCTCCGTTTTTGGCAGCTGGTATTGTTGGGTAAGGGAGGGGAATGTTTTTAGGGAGCTTGGGTTTCTTTCACCTCGCCAGTGGCTGCTCATGCGGGACGCATGCAGACTTCTGAGGCCATTCGATGAGATCACCAAACTGGTCAGTCACGGCCAGGGTGCCATAAGTGACATCAAACCTTACGCCTTCTTTCTGGAGCGTGCATTGCGTCATGTCATTAATCAAGCCATCGAGGAGCAGGAGCAGGAAGATGAGGAAGATGCAATGTTGGATGAATTCCCAGTGGGTGCTACTCCATAAGAGACAAATCAACAGCAGGAGTCTGAAGAGGAGTCAGAGGAGGATGGTGCTGGGGGGGGGGGGGGATGAGGAGGAGCAAGAAGAGCATGCTTTAAACCTTTCTGGGATCCCTGGTGTTATCCGTGGATGGGGGGAGGAGAACGAGGACGACATTATCCTGGATGATGAGCTGGAAGCAGGCCACTAGACCGCTTCCAGTTTAGTGCGAATGGGGGCCTTCATGCTCCAGTGGTTTAAGGGGGACCCCCGTAAAAAACGCATAAAGGCCAAGGAGCAGTACTGGGTGGAAATGTACTTAGACCCCCGGTACAAACACACAATGGGGGAAATGTTACCACAATCACAGAGGGCGGTCAGAATGCAGGGCTTCCAGGCCTTGCTGCGGGAAATGCTGCATTCTGCTTTTCTGTGCGCTGGCAGAGAAATTTCCAGTCACAGAGAGACAGTTGTGGGTAGCAATCCAACAGGGCCTGCAAGAAGAGGGCGGTTTGAAGATGTCTTGGTCACTTCAGATATGAGATACTTCTTTCAGCCGAACCATCGACAGCTGTACTCCGGATCCAGCAATAAGGAACGCCTAGACCGACAGGTGTCCGACTACATCGGGTTAACGGCCGATGTGGACGCTCTGAGGAGTGATGAACCCCTAGACTACTGGGTGGGCAGGCTTGATCTCTGGCCAGAGCTTGCACATTTTGCAATGGAAATGTTTTCTTGCCCCCCGTCCAGTGTCCTGTCCAAAAGGACGTTCAGCCCAGCAGGGGGGATCGTGACCGATAAGCGCACTCGCTTACCTCATGACAGTGTAGACAACCTCACATTTATAAAATGAATGAGGCATGGATCTCTGAGGAATTCAACACATGTGACCAGTAGACCATGTTTCATTGAAATTCCTCATGCTAGGCCACAAATATCCGCCAGACCGCCATCCACCCACAGAAATTCCTGGTCCTTGGCTTCGCTACATACATTGGCATACACTACGTTCTTTGCTGTCAGTTAAACCCATGTGGGCTATTTTTTGTTGCCTATACAGGCCAACACTTGCATCTGTATACTGTGAATGTGTCAGGGACACAATCTCCGCTCTGTGACTAGTGACAGTCGACCGTGCATGCGCTGGCACGCAGGCGTTCCGGTGCGGCGCACGTACGTCATGACGCACAGCACGCCAGCGCAGCCCCTATATAAGGAGCGCTCTCAGTCCCTTCCAGCGCTGGATTATCTTCAGCTCCTTGTACCTGTGACCTGTGAACCTGTTCTGCTTCCTCATTTTGACCCGGCTGGCCTCCTGACTCATCCGATCCTGCTCCAGTGTTTGACCCTCTGCTTGTTTGACCATCCTTACTCTTGTGCCCTTTTGCCTGCCTTCTTGTGTACCGACCCCGGCTTGCTCAACGGACTTTCCTCTGCTCAATCCTCCTGTCTTGGCGCCCATCTGGACAGATAACCGTGTATGACCCTCAGCCTGGCTTTCACTTGCACCTTGCTTGACTTCCTGGAGTTCCTGAGAGTTGTTTCAGATACCTTTGTGAACCTTTGCCTATGCTCTACAAGCATCCAGTGCTCCTTGGGACGCGTCACCTCCTGTTCCACTTCCAGGGGTGATTCGCACCGAGCTGCAAGGGAAGCCCTCTCAGCATTTTGGCCTCCAACCAAGAAGGGATCTGACAGAATGCCTAATGTACCTCCAGACATCAAATACACTATGTTCTTTGCTGTCTGTTAAACCCATGTCGGCTAATTTTTGGGGCCTACACAGACCGACACTTACTTCTGTATACTGTGAATGCCTAATGTACCTCCAGCCATCAAATACACTACGTTCTTTGCTGTCAGTTAAACCCATGTGAGCTAATTTTTGGGGCCTATACTGGCCGACACTTCTTTATCCTGTGTATGCCTAATGTACCTTCAGCCACAGAATACAACGTTCTTAGCTGTCAGTTAAACCTATGTGGGCTATTTTTTGGCCAACACTTACTTCTGTATCCTGTGAATGCCTATTTTTTCAGACTGGAATTGAAAATCAATGGGTCTGTAAAGAATCTGCCAAATTGTGGAATGGATGCGGACCCATTTTACAGATGTGTGAATGGACCCTATATGTATTAGACATCTATTTACCGGCTGCTGTCAGTTCTGGCTGATTTATGAAAAAAAAATATATATATTTTTTTTATAACCTTTTATTCTTTCTGACAATTATATTTATTTGCCACTAGATGACTAGATGGCGTGAGAAGGATACCTTATGTGTTATGTTTTTTTATATCCATTGTATTCGGTTTATTATTTCCATCGTTATTAGTATATTGACTTATTATAAGGCATTAGGATGATATTCCCTTGAATCATGCCCCCTCTGTTTTGCATCCAATACTTTTAGATGTTATATACTTTGTTTTGTTGATGGAGACCTCTCTATTTACATAGAGTGGCTTCCCTTCCTCTAGTTGCCCTTCTTCCAATTGAGTCCAAGTATATACGAAGTTGAACTTTCGCCCTTACTCTGTTTCATATATTTAACATGGTGCACGTCTGGTAGCCACGCCCCTGACGATGTCAAATGTATGACGAAACGCGTTGGTTGGGACCAGACTTGACGTCACCACACTTATGTTATTGCTGTTCGTTGCAATTTTTTCTATGGCTATCACTGCAGCTCTCTTTGTTTTTACATGCTTATTTTTAACATGGATCATGTGAGTGTACTTGTTTTCTTTTAATAAAAACATTTGTATACAATATCACACTATGAGCTTTTATATCCTATATATACTTATATCGGGAGTAAAAGCCTAATCCAGAGAATGCTGGGATTAATAATATTAATGCGTAAGTGTTTGGGAAACCTATCCCTAAGGCTCGTTTGGCTTTTTTTATTAGTTTGGAAGCCAATATGCTTTGGTAAGCAGACATTTATATTGAATGGTGTCGATCCACTGAGAAGTCTTGTGAAGCTGGTTTTTCCTTTTGCCTGCATCTATAAATTCCTTTTTCTTGGAATTCACTATTGGGACACTAAATATAATTTCACAATTCTCACAATTTTTTTTTTTGCATTTTTTATGAACTGTTTGAAGTTATTATTTGAACACATGAATTTATTGTATATTTTGTCATATATATGAATTTTATTTTTCTATTTGTGAATGACAGCGGGGCTTGGAAGCTCCCGTGTCACTTACGGTTTCAGCAGTATCAACTGTCTCCACCCAACGCTTGTTGTCACTGTCACGTGACTTCCTCAGGAACCGTGACTTTGACAACTCGCATTGGGTGGAGCCGGGGAATGCTTCTGAAACCGGAAGTGGCACAAGAGCCTCTGAGCCTTGCTGTCACAAATAGAAGCCTGTTTACCTAAATGTAAGTTTTCATAAATTGCATTAAACACTTGATTTTACATACTACGCTATGAGGATGCCCTTTATTATATAAACCTACATAGAGTGGAGAAATTGCAAATTTAAAGGGTCATACACTGTAGTGGTGAAAACAATCACAAGAGACTGCATATGAGAAGGAGGAGGAGTGCAGAGGAGCCTATTTCTAGAACCCCAGAGTAGGAGAAAGCGCAACTTGACCCAGGATGAGAGGTCAAATGTTGAGGTGAACGCAATAATTGAAAGCGGTGGGAATCACTAAAGCACTGGCACACTAATATGGATATATTTGATTCACCTATGAATTATATCACATATTCCGACTATTGAAAGGACTTTTAATGTTATTGTACTAGGTGTTTGTTTTAAAAAACAATTCTGCCAATATGGCTTAACTTTGGGGATGTTTGAACGGATCATTATATATATATAGTGTAATGCCTAATTCACTGTCATTGTGATACAAAGAGTTTGATTGGTTGAATTTTTATTATCGCATTTTTTATTATCACACATATTATTATTATCACGTGTTTAGATGGAATGAATTGATATATTGTATATATATATATGTGTAGCGCTGACCCAATAAATTGTATGAGTAAATTGTGCCAAATAATTATCAGTATATAATATAAAAAAAACACTAATGAATATGGTGAAATATAAGTCCTTATAAGTTCACTTGGGCAGTCCCAGTAGATATGCCAAATAAATCCAATGTGAATAAATCCAATGTGAAACGAATATTGATATGAAGAACCACAAGTCTCAGACCATGAATACCACTCCGTTACTGAATGGAAACACTCAAGGGTATATCCCAAAAAGCTGCTTACCAGATATGGATGGTCATCCAATTTAATGGATAGACCTCAGCACGCTTAATTGACAATGGAGAGATCCACCAGGTGTAGTTCAATACGGCATGTAGTATAGGACATTCAATATCGGATGCTCAGAGACCATATGGGAAAAAAGTTTGGGCAAGGCACATAGCGTGATACCGTACACACAATCATATGGAACAAAGACAAAGTTTGCACTCACATGTTAAACATCATATATTAACACATATCCCATGCAAAAGACGGAAAAAATTAGGAAGAGGAACCACAAGTCCCAGCAGACAAACACCACTCCGTTGATAAGTGTTGAAGGTGGAAGGCACCCGTGGATAAGTCACCAAACATTCAAAAAGGCCGCTTACCAAATGTATATGGTCAACCAATTGAATGGATGGACCTCAGTACCAGTGTTAATTTTGGCAGCAAATTTCAATTTAGTTTTAGTCTTAGTCTTAGGACTAAAATGGCATTTTAGTTTTAGTCCCATTTTAGTCTTCTGCAGGTGTTTTAGTTTTAGTCGTATTTAGTCTACTAAAACTCCAGTACATTTTAGTCGACTAAAACGTCCTACATTTTAGTCGACTAAAACTTATTTTATTCATCTATAATCGAATGGGTGTAGTTCAATTGTAATTTGTAATGCATTATTTAAGCATTTCTCTACAATTTCCAAACTCATTACATACTACTGCTGGAGTGAAAAATTGAATATGTTATTATTTATGGTATTAAGCTTTGAGCATGCACTTGCACAGCACTACACAGACACAGATTTAGTCATTAAGTCTTTATTTAGAGAAAAACTGTTTTGCCAAGAATATTGCTTTTTTTTGACCAAAGGGGGTAACATAAAAATGTAAAAATGTAATAAAAATACAAAAAAATAAAAACTTTGCAGGCTCGTCGACTCGTGATGATGCCAGTCATGCGGTGCACATTTACATGAACTTTAACAGGTCAAGAAACTGAACAGAACACAATAAAACCTTTCAGCACTGCAGCTTTACCTGGTGTCAAAGGGACTGTAGTAAAGTCATTTTCTCTGATGATTCATTCCCATTTCTGATTGTTTGGGGCATCCCAAAAAAAACCTTGTCCAGAGACTCACTCCAGGGAAGAAAAAATAAGCATCAGCTCACTTCATCAGTCCTGTGTCATGCTCATGGCAACAGTACAGCATCCTGAGACCACTGTGGGGGGGGGGGGGTGGCTAAGTTCTCAGCCAACAAGGTAGTGTGCTCACTGCTCACTCACAATTTTGCCTAAGAACACAGCCATGAATAAAGAATGGTACAAAAACATCCTCAGAGAAGAGAACAACTTCCTTCCCACCTCAACCATCCAAGAACAGCTGCAGAGACTCCAGGGAAGAAAAAATAAGCATCAGCTCACTTCATCAGTTCTGTGTCATGTCATGCTCATGGCAACAGTAAAGCATCCTGAGACCACTGTGGGGGGGGGGGGTTGCTAAGTTCTCAGCCAACAAGGGAGTGGGCTCACTCACAATTTTGCAACAGCAAAAGAACACAGCCATGAATAAAGAATGGTACAAAAACATCCTCAGAGAGAACAACTTCCCGCCTCAACCATACAAGAACAGCTGCACACTTGCACAGGCACTGTCACTGCCAGTCTGGCACTGGCACTGCATAATAAACCAATACTGTAACTTGAGGAGGGTAATGCTTATTTCTACAATAAGAACCCATTTACAGTTAGGGATGATCGAACTTTTGAAAAGTTCGGTTCGACCAGAACACCCGAATTTCCCAAAAGTTGAAATCATTGGGACCCGAACTTCGGTAATCAAAAAACACCATTTTTAAGCCCTAAAACCCAATAAATGCCCCTAAAAAGTGCCTAGGGTTCTGGGTCATGCCCCATTAACTATTAATCACTAGGGATGATCGAACTTTTGAAAAGTTTGGTTCGACCAGAACACCCGAATTTCCCAAAAGTTCGGTTCGGATTTCAGAACCCCATTGAAATCAATGGGACCCGAACTTCGGTAATCAAAAAACACCATTTTTAAGCCCTAAAACCCAATAAATGCCCCTAAAAAGTGCCTAGGGTTCTGGGTCATGCCCCATTAACTATTAATCACACAAAAAAAGTTCTTAAAAATTGTCATTTTTGATAAAAAAGCCAATTATTGAAAAATGTAAAAAAAAAAAAAAAAAAAAGAGATTTTTTGATTTTTACTTTGGATTTAGTATCTGGGGGGGGTCTAAAAGGTGTACATGTGAAGTTTCAGCTCTGTAGCATGTCCAGAACCATGAAAAAAAATATTGTTTGTATTAGAAAACTTTCAGCACAGGAGGTTGGCTCCGCTGCTGTAACACCTTGCCGGTTTAATAGAAGGCATTTTTTTGGGTTCTTTGCAGTCAGGAAAAACATATGAACTTGTGTATAGTGGTACTGTGCACAAGTTCTGATGTTTTGCCTGCCTCCAAAAACCCCCAAAAAATGCCAGCAAAAACACACCTGGTCATTTTTTTTGACGCTAGCGTTTTTTTTGGCATTTTTTGGGGTTCTTTTGAGGCAGGCAAAACATCTGAACTTGTGTATAGTGGTGTATATACACACATCCATATATCTATATACACACCTAGACATATATAGGTGTGATAGTAGCAGAAATATATGCTTGCGCTAATGAAATCATTTACAGTAATATATTTCTGCTACTATCACACCTATATATGTCTAGGTGTGTATATAAATATATGTATGTGCGTATATATACCACTATACACAAGTTCAGATGTTTTGCCTGCCTCAAAAGAACCCCAAAAAATGCCAAACAAACGCTAGCGTCAAAAAAAAATGCCCAGGTGTGTTTTTGCTGGCATTTTTTGGGGGTTTTTGGAGGCAGGCAAAACATCAGAACTTGTGCACAGTACCACTATACACAAGTTCAGATGTTTTTCCTGACTGCAAAGAACCCAAAAAAATGCCTTCTATTAAACCGGCAAGGTGTTACAGCAGCGAAGCCAACCCCCTGTCTGAAAGTTTTCTAATACAAACGATCTTTTTTTTTATGTTTCTGGACATGCTACAGAGCTGAAACTTCAGATGTACACTTTTTAGACCCCCCAGATCTGAAATCCAAAGTAAAAATCAAAAAATCTCTTTTTTTTTTTTTTTAATTTTTTCAATAATTGGCTTTTTTATCAAAAATGAAAATTTTTAAGAACTTTCTTTGTGTGATTCTGTGTCTGGGGGGTCTAAAAGGTGTACCTGTGAAGTTTCAGCTCTGTAGCATGTCCAGAACCAGAAAAAAAAAAGGATTGTATGTATTAGAAAACTTTCAAAACTTTCAGCTCAGGGGGTTAGCTTCTCTCCACACCTTCTAGGTTTCAAAGCAGGCATTTTTTTTTGGGTTCTTTGCAGTCAGGAAAAACATCTGAACTTGTGTATAGTGGTACTGTGCACAAGTTCAGATGTTTTGCCTGCCTCCAAAACCCCCCAAAAAATGCCAGCAAAAACACACCTGGGCATTTTTTTTTTTGACGCAAGCGTTTTTTTGGCATTTTTTTGGGTTCTTTTGAGGCAGGCAAAACATCTGAACTTGTGTATAGTGGTATATATACACACATACATATATTTATATACACACCTAGACATATATAGGTGTGATAGTAGCAGAAATATATTCCTGTAAATGATTTCATTAGCGCAAGCATATATTTCTGCTACTATCACACCTATATATGTCTAGGTGTGTATATAAATATATGGATGTGTGTATATACACCACTATACACAAGTTCAGATGTTTTGCCTGCCTCCAAAACCCCCCAAAAAATGCCAGCAAAAACACACCTGGGCATTTTTTTTTTTTTGACGCTAGCGTTTTTTTGGCATTTTTTTGGGTTCTTTTGAGGCAGGCAAAACATCTGAACATGTGTATAGGGGGTATATATACACATATATGTCTGAATATATACCCCTAGACATATATAGGTGTGATAGTAGCAGAAATATATTACTGTAAATGATTTCATTAGCGCAAGCATTTATTTCTGCTACTATCACACCTATATATGTCTAGGGGTATATATTCAGACATATATGTGTATATATACCCCCTATACACATGTTCAGATGTCATGTCTGACATCAAATATGTCCTCAAAAAAGCACTGGCAGTGGCAGCCCCTGCAGCATAAAAAATGCTTGGCTGGTGAGAAGCCAAATGGGTGTGCCGAAGCAATTCAGAGAAATGATCATTTCTCTATAGCGGTCACCCTGCTATGGAAGGGTTTTGTCACCCTGCCATAGCAGTCACTGCCAGTTAACCCTACACTACACTACGGTCCCCTTACACTTAACACTTTCCCTACAGAAACTAAATTTTTGAAGCTAACTTAAGTGTAAAGGAGCACTCTAACTACACTAGATATCCCTTTCCTCACACTAATAATTAGCTAAATGACACTTTTAAAGTAAAATTAACAGAACTGCTTCCACTCTCTTCCATGTCCAGTATAACAATGCTAGGAATATGGCAGGGGCGATCTTATATACTGGGGGGCGTATTCACTAATGATTGGTCTAGGGACCCCCTAGTCACTCCAATCACATTCCTAGCATTCTCCTGCCCCCTCAATTGGCTTTTGATAATGGTTCTGGTCCAATCACGGGCTTTTAAAGCCCATTTCCTGAAGCATTGCATTTTGGGCGGTTCTGGTTGCCGAATTCCGAACTTTTTGGGCAAAAAGTTCTAAATTCGGCCGAACCTCGAACACCCAATGTTCGGGCCGAACCGATGGTCGACCCGAACCGTTCCATCATCCCTATTTACAGTGTCAGCTTATTATTTTAACAGTTCTAATTCTCAGATGTATTCAATAAAAATGTGCACAGTCTACAATAATGCCATTAGGGTCTGAATTATAACAGACTTACCACTTTTTATCAACTCCTCTCTCCTCTTTCTCAGTCTCAGCATTTGCAATGACAATAGAGGTAAATATTACACTAAAAAGACTACTGAAGCAGGACCCCGAAGTAAGGCTGCCCTTTTTTGACCGTTACTGATCTAGTTTTCTTTTTCATTATTATTATTATACGTAATTTATATAGCGCCAACAGTTTGTGCAGCGCTTTACAATGTGAGGGAAGACAATACAGTTACAATACAATTCAAAACAGGAGGAACTAGAGGGCCCTGCTCGTTAGAGGTTACAATCTAGAATTAGTGTGATATTTGTCTCTATTGTAACATGTGTCAATGCTAAGAGAGAGAGGAGTTAATAAGTGGTGGTTGTTGTTATTGTTCCACATACTAATGGCATTTGTAGCCTGTGTGCATTTTTCCAATGAATTGAATTGACAATTACAACTGTTTTTGAAGCACAAGTATTAGTTTTGCTTCTTATAGAAATAACAATAATAAAACACTTCTTTTTATTTTTTCGATTCATTTTAAGGAAAGCACTTCATGCCAAAATGACCCTTGCTCTATTCCGCTGGCCTCTAGAGAGGTCATCTGTGACACGGAATACCCTTTCTGCAAAGGCTTGAGAAGCTGGCATAGCCAGCAGGTCTAAAGCAAAAGATTTTAGCTGTTGATAAATAGTGTCACTCTTTGACAGCCAAAAATCTGTTGCAGTGTTGTCCTCAACTTGATGCAAAAGCTCTTCCTTATATTTTCTGATCTGCTGTTTTATGCTGTTTGGGGAGATCCTCTGCCTAGGTCTTCTGTGGCATTTAGAAAGAAACTGAAAGATTGGCTGCTTAGATGTGGATGCCGGTGCTTCTTCAACTTCCTCCGATTGTTCAATATTCTCCTGTTCCACTAGTTCCAAATCATCTTCAGACAATTCATTATGTTGCATGTGGGGCGGAGTTAATTTTCTTATCGCATACTCCTCTGCCTTTTTGAGCAATTCCTGAATATTCTCATGATCTGCCACATCAACAAGGGTTTCACAGACAGTAGGGTTGACAAAACAAGCAGCTGCTGCAAGTGGCGAGAACCTTTCATCTGTTGGATCTAAAAATGAAGCAAAACGCTGGTTCACACTCCCTTTCATTTTCTGTGCAATTGTGGCAAGGTCTTGGTAGCTATTGTTCTGTTTAAAGTCCTCAAGGTGGCTGAGTAGATCAAAGAGAGAAGGGACAGCCAGAGACATGGACATGGTGTCACTCTGGAGGGTTTTAGTATGTTCTGCAAAAGGCAGCACTAGGTCATGCAATGATGTGAGCTTTTGCCATTCACTAGGGAACAAGCTGTCCCATCCCATGTTGTTTGCGATTTGGCAGACTGACTCTTTCTGTTTTAAGAGTCTTGCGATCATGTTGAATGTGCTTGACCAGCGTGTGGGGCAGTCATTGAAAAGGGTCAGTCTACAATGCTCCAATATCTTCTGAGTTGCGATGGAAGACTTGCGGAAGAGGTTTACTATTGATCTTGCTTTATCCAGTATTCTCTTCACACTTGCCTCTTTCTGCAACATGTGGAACACAAGTTGTAAGGTATGCACTACACATGGTGTCCTATTCATGTCGATCTTTTGGTACCTAACAGTGGAACACAGCCAAATAAGCATAAAGTATAGAAAAGCTTTCTGTTCCATTCTATTATTTTAGCATTTAACATCTTATGGGAATACTTTTACACAAGACTACTGGAAAAATAACAAAGATGCACCCATAGAGTAGACCAGATACTAGTGCCCCCATATCAATCATCTCATATGAATGTGATAATAATTAACTGTTGTCAACCGAACCGTGTCATGTAAAATAATATTAAAATTGGCACACCGCAGATCATCAATTTCAGACTCTGCCTCAGAGTCACTTTCCGTCATGGGGGAGTCTTCTTCACTAGAGCTGGGTGGTTCTTCTGCTGCTGCTGTGGTTTTTTTAATTGTGGGCTACTTGTTCAAGGGCCAACAATATGTGTTCAGGTTTATGTTGTTCAACACAAAAGTAGCATGCACTTATAGCAAGGAATGAAGCTGAGAGTCCTTTTTTGGTCCACATGTCTGTGCAAATAGATACTCTCCGAGCAGCAGTCAGTCTCTTTTTGGATTTTTGTTTTTCATCTTCATATTGTTTGTCAATCAGATTGCTTATTTTAGTTTTCTTTGGAACAGTCAGCTTTCTATCTACTGTCTCCATCATGCTAACAAAGTCCTCATCTGCTGGAAAGTGCTGGATGGTGGTCTCATCTTCAATCATTCTGACTGGTAATCCAGAGTGCCCAATCCATCTTGCTATGGCCTCCTCCCTGGCCTGTTGTTCCTTAGAGTCAATTTTGTATTTTGAAGCACCTAAAAGAGCAGTGTAAATAGTTTGCTGAGGTGCACTGGCTTAACTTGGTCCATCATTTGAGGTTTTCTGTATCTGTGGGGTTAAATTAGGGGGGGAAATTCTAGTTATTCTGATTTTACATTCTCTCTCACTCAGCTCAAAGTTGTCTCTTTATAATATACAAAAGTGGAGTTAAGTGCTATCATGCACTGCTTACCTTTTGTATGAATTTCGGGATGAGTTGTCCGCAAATGACGATTCAAGTTTGTTGCATTTTTACCAGTTAGTGTCACTCCACATGGTTTGCAAAGGGTCTTGTTGTCCTTAGCATCAAATGTAAAATACACCCATAGATCTTCTCTTTCTACCAGTCACAGACGTGGTCTCGGACATTTCTCTGGATGATAGCGCTGTGTGAATGACAGTGGTCAGAGGAGGCCTGTAATGCTGCTGGACAGTGCTGGATGGTGGTCTCGGGTCGAAGGGATGGCCTGTAAATAATGCACAGTGCCCTGGATGCTGGTGGTGGTCAGACTCAGAGGAGGCCTAATGCTGCTGGACAGTGCTGGATGGTGGTCTCAGGTGTAAGGGATGGGCTGTAACCTAATGCACAGTGCTGGATGGTGGTCTCAGGTCTAAGGGATGGCCTGTAAATATAAATGCACAGTGCCCTGGATGCCTGCGGTGGTCAGACTCAGAGTAGGGCTAATGCTGCTGGACAGTGCTGGATGGTGGTCTCATCTTCAATCGTTCTGACTGGTAATCCAGAGCGCCCAATCCACCTTGCTATGGCCTCCTCCCTGGCCTGTTGTTCCTTAGAGTCAATTTTGTATTTTGAAGCACCTAAAAGAGCAGTGTAAATAGTTTGCTGAGGTGCACTGGCTTGACTTGGTCCATCATTTGAGGTTTTCTGTATCTGTGGGGTTAAATTAGGGGGAAAAATTCTAGTTATTCTGAATTTACATTATCTGGCCTGTAACCTAATGCACAGTGCTGGATGGTGATCTCAGGTCTAAGGGATGGCCTATAAATATAAATGCACAGTGCCCTGGATGCCTGCGGTTGTCAGACTCAGAGGGGGGCTAATGTTGCTGGACAGTGCTGGATGGTGGTCTCAGGTCTAAGGGATGGCCTGTAATCTAATGCACAGTGCTGGATAGTGGTCTCAGGTCTAAGGGATGGCGCTGTAAAGCCATGGGTGCCTGTGGTGGTCAGGTCAGACAGAGGAGGCCTGTAAGGCTGCTGGACAGTGTTGGATGGTGGTCTCAGGTCTAAGGGATGGCCTGTGAAATGCACAGTGCTGGATGGTGGTCCCAGGTCTAAGGGATGGCCTGTAAATATAAATGCACAGTGCCCTGGATGCCTGCGGCGGTCAGACTCAGAGGAGGGCTAATGCTGCTGGACAGTGCTGGATGGTGGTCTCAGGTCTAAGGGATGGCCTGTAAAATGCACAGTGCTGGATGGTGGTCTCAGGTCTAAGGGATGGCCTGTAATGCTCTGGGTGCCTGTGGTGGTCAGATCAGACAGAGGAGGCATGTAATGCTGCTGGACAGTGCTGGAGCCTGGATAGTGGTCTCAGGTCTAAGGGATGGCCTGTAAAATGCACAGTGCTGGATGGTGGTCTCAGGTCTAAGGGATGGCCTGTAATGCCCTGGATGCCTGTGGGGGTCAGGTCAGACAGAGGAGGCCTGTAATGCTGCTGGACAGTGCTGGAGCCTGGATAGTGGTGTCGGGTCTAAGGGATGGCCTGTAATCTAATGCACAGTGCTGGATGGTGGTCTCAGGTGGGCTAAGGGATGGCCTGTAAAATGCACAGTGCTGGATTCTGGTCTGAGGTCTAAGGGATGGCCTGCAATGCCCTGGATGCCTATGGTGGTCAGGTCAAAGGAGGCCTGTAATGCTTCTGCACAGTGCTGGATGGTGGTCTCAGGTCTAAGGGATGGCCTGTAATGCACACAGTGCTGGATGGTGGTCTCAGGTCTAAGGGATGGCCTGTAATGCACAGTGCCCTGGATGCCTGCGGTGGTCAGAGGAGGCCTGTAATGCTGCTGGACATGGACAGTGCTGGAGGGATGGTGGTCTCAGGTGGTCTAGGGATGGCCTGTATGCATTGCACAGTGCCGGATGCCTGCGGCGGTCAGGTCAGAGACACACAGCACAGGTGCATTGCACACAGCACAGTGCTGCTCAGACTGCTGGATGGGGGTCTCAGGTTTAAGGGTGGTCTGACTCTGAAGTTGAAAAGGATGAGCCGGCCTCAGCAGCCTATGCATGCACACACACACACAGTGCTGGATGGTGGATACCACTGGTCTAATGGGGAGGCAGTAATGGCTGGCCTGGCTGTTGTAACTCACTCTGTGGGTGCTCTGCTCTGGATGTGGTGGTGGGTGCCACTGCCTGGGTGGTCGTCTGCCGTGTGATGATGTGACGGAGTCAGGTCAGGAGTCTGGAGGCATGGCTGTAGTGCTGCAGTGCTCTGGTGAGGTGACTGGTCTCGACTCTCTTGTAATCATCACATTGGACGTCACAGGGGGGGGGGGGGCACGCCACGCCAGACGCCACACAACACAGTCGCTTACTGGGAGCGGAAGCAGGCGGAGCTCCATGAAAAACGGAAGTTGGGTAAACGTCCCTGCCTCACATTCTCATTTAGTTTTCGTTCATTAACGAAAACGGATTTGATTTTTGTCATAGTTGTCGTCATTTGACGAAAATGTGCTATACTTTGCATTTCGTTTTCGTCACTTGAAAAATGGCGTTGACGAAAACGGTGACAAAAACGTTTTCGTTGATGAAATTAACACTGCTCAGCACGCTTAACCACTTTACCACCGGAGGATTTTGCAGTCTTCCGTCCAGACCACTTTTTGCGATTCAGCGCTGTGCGACTTCAACTGACAATTGCGCGGTCGTGCAACACCGTACCCAAACGAAATTTATGTCCTTTTTTTCCCACAAACAGAGCTTTCTTTTGGTGGTATTTGATCACCTGTGCGATTTTCACTTTTTGCGCTATAAACAAAAAAAGAGCGTTTATTTTGAAAAAATAACAATATTTTTAACATTTTTTTATATGAAAGTCCCCCCAAAAAAGCCAAAAATTGAAAAACATTTTTGGCCAATTTGTTTTCTGCTACCTATGTTTGGTAAAAAAATCGCAATAAGCGTATTTTGATTGGTTTGCGCAAAAGTTATTGCGTTTACTAACAAAGGGAAAGATTTCTGTCATTTTTGGTGTTTTTTATTTTAACGCGTAATGGCGGCGATCTGCGATTTTTTTTGCGGGACTGCGACATTGCGGCGGACAGATCGGACCCTTGACTGACATTTTTGACACTTTTGGGGGTACCAGTGACATTACTGCAGTAATCAGTGCTATATATATGCACTGTTACTGTAAAAATGACACTGGCAGGGAAGGGGTTAATTTTATTGGAGAGGGAGGGGTTAATGTATGCCTGGTGCTTACTGACGTGTAGGGGGGGAGGTGACTGAGTGAGGCATGGACAGATCGGATGTCCAGCTATGCTGAACAGTCCGATCTGTCACTCCCTGTCACTATGGAGATCCGCCCGCTGTGTTTACACACAGCGGGCGGATCTCCAGACTCGATCCCCGACGATCGGGTAAGAGCAGCGGCGATCGCCGCTGCTCCTCCCCTGGCCCGACTCCCGCTGTGAATGAAGGGGGAGTGTCTGACGACGTTAATACTAATACTACGTCGTCAGACGATAACGAGCCACTCTGCCGCAGTAGTATTACTGTGAGCAGACGTAAAGTGGTTAATTATCAACAGGGGGATCCACCAAGTGTAGTTCAATGCAGCAAATAATATGAAGGCCACCACCACCACTGAGGCATCACCGCCAATATTATAGCGAGAACATTAAATATAGAACCAGACCTCCTGTGTATCTCTAAACTGGTAACCTGTAAAGACTTAAAAATCTTCGTAGGTGACACTTTAAAGGAACTGTAATTTGACATTGTTCCACGAATGTGTGCAATTTTAAACCTTGACATGCTAGGTATCTATTTTCTCATCATAACATCATGTTTTATATTTTTCCAAACAATTAGGTATTGTATTGTGTTTTTGTGCAATAAAATTCATGACAGTGTATGTTTTTCCCAAAACAATTGCACTTGAAAAACCTCTGTGCAAATACTGTGTGGCATAAAAAATTGCAACACCTACCATTTTATTCTCTAGGGCCTCTGCTTAAAAACATATAATATTTAGGGGTTTTAAGTAATTTTCTAGCAAAATCTCAATTGTTTTTACATGTAGGAGATACGTGTCAGAATAGGCCTGGTCTTGAAGTGGGTAAAGGATAAAGAATGAAAAAAGCCATCAACTTCTGGCAACTGGTGTAACATGGAGTTGTTTTACACTCCTACAATCTTCCAACCTAGGCATTATGGTTTAGGCTTGTCTATATTCGATATAGCCACATTGGAAAAATCTTATTCATAATCTGGATAAGGCATTCCTATATAAGGGTATGAATCATACATTTTTTTAGAATATTTTATTATCTTGCCCTTGCTGTATCTCCTACAGGTGTTCAAATTTAGTTTTAGTAAAATGTGGTAATCCTAGGTCACACTTGGTCAATAGTCTTTGCCAAGGCAAATACTACACAGATGTTTTCTGTAATCTGTTACTGAACCTAACTAGCAAACATACAACAAAAACAGCATTGTTAATGTTCTGGTATGACTGTAAAGCATTGTGCTAAATTGTAGCATTCTCTTTCAATGCTACACTTTTTAAGTGCCTTTCCCCCTCCTTTTTTCTCTGCTGCTGGCTGCCAGTCCTCTTCTAAATGAAATGATGCCAACTGTCATTCAACCACTTCTTGTGGTCACATGCTGCATAGATAGAATGCAGAAGTAAAATTAGTTCCTGCCAATTCTGAAGGATAAGGGCCCTGCTCCTCATGTGACCAGCTAGAAGACACCTGGAATTAGGGTATTCATTCTTTATTTTATTGAAATTTGGGTGTGATGGAATACAGAGAGGTGTCTTGCAGGCAGCTTCCAGATTTAAAGCAGAGCTCCAGGAAAAATATAAATATACCCATTTGTTTTTAAAATACTGTAACTCAAGTTATTTTAAAAATGGTTTTCGTACCGTATTCATATAGTTAAAGATAGATTTCAGAACGAGTAGAACAAGTTCACCTTTTGTAACGTTTTACGTGTTACACCCAAATTCAGGGTGTAAAAACATTTAATATGTTACTGGTGCAGCAGCTCCTGCCCCTGACCCCTGATCCTCCATTGTGACAGCGAGAAGGGGAACTTCTCTCTGCACCCATTGTCACAATTTAAAAAAAAGCAGCTTTGGAGGGCTCTGCTCTGTCATTCCTTTACAGAGTTCTGTGAATAGGAATACCTTTGCGGCTGTCGGCGAGTAGTTCTTAGTGACTCAATAATCAGTGCTATATATATGCACTGTTACTGTAAAAATGACACTGGCAGGGAAGGGGTTAATTTTATTGGAGAGGGAGGGGTTAATGTATGCCTGGTGTTTACTGACGTGTAGGGGGGGAGGTGACTGAGTGAGGCATGGACAGATCGGATGTCCAGCTATGCTGAACAGTCCGATCTGTCACTCCCTGTCACTATGGAGATCCGCCCGCTGTGTTTACACACAGCGGGCGGATCTCCAGACTCGATCCCCGACGATCGGGTAAGAGCAGCGGCGATCGCCGCTGCTCCTCCCCTGGCCCGACTCCCGCTGTGAATGAAGGGGGAGTGTCTGACGACGTTAATACTAATACTACGTCGTCAGACGATAACGAGCCACTCTGCCGCAGTAGTATTACTGTGAGCAGACGTAAAGTGGTTAATTATCAACAGGGGGATCCACCAAGTGTAGTTCAATGCAGCAAATAATATGAAGGCCACCACCACCACTGAGGCATCACCGCCAATATTATAGCGAGAACATTAAATATAGAACCAGACCTCCTGTGTATCTCTAAACTGGTAACCTGTAAAGACTTAAAAATCTTCGTAGGTGACACTTTAAAGGAACTGTAATTTGACATTGTTCCACGAATGTGTGCAATTTTAAACCTTGACATGCTAGGTATCTATTTTCTCATCATAACATCATCTTTTATATTTTTCCAAACAATTAGGTATTGTATTGTGTTTTTGTGCAATAAAATTCATGACAGTGTATGTTTTTCCCAAAACAATTGCACTTGAAAAACCTCTGTGCAAATACTGTGTGGCATAAAAAATTGCAACACCTACCATTTTATTCTCTAGGGCCTCTGCTTAAAAACATATAATATTTAGGGGTTTTAAGTAATTTTCTAGCAAAATCTCAATTGTTTTTACATGTAGGAGATACGTGTCAGAATAGGCCTGGTCTTGAAGTGGGTAAAGGATAAAGAATGAAAAAAGCCATCAACTTCTGGCAACTGGTGTAACATGGAGTTGTTTTACACTCCTACAATCTTCCAACCTAGGCATTATGGTTTAGGCTTGTCTATATTCGATATAGCCACATTGGAAAAATCTTATTCATAATCTGGATAAGGCATTCCTATATAAGGGTATGAATCATACATTTTTTTAGAATATTTTATTATCTTGCCCTTGCTGTATCTCCTACAGGTGTTCAAATTTAGTTTTAGTAAAATGTGGTAATCCTAGGTCACACTTGGTCAATAGTCTTTGCCAAGGCAAATACTACACAGATGTTTTCTGTAATCTGTTACTGAACCTAACTAGCAAACATACAACAAAAACAGCATTGTTAATGTTCTGGTATGACTGTAAAGCATTGTGCTAAATTGTAGCATTCTCTTTCAATGCTACACTTTTTAAGTGCCTTTCCCCCTCCTTTTTTCTCTGCTGCTGGCTGCCAGTCCTCTTCTAAATGAAATGATGCCAACTGTCATTCAACCACTTCTTGTGGTCACATGCTGCATAGATAGAATGCAGAAGTAAAACTAGCTCCTGCCAATTCTGAAGGATAAGGGCCCTGCTCCTCATGTGACCAGCTAGAAGACACCTGGAATTAGGGTATTCATTCTTTATTTTATTGAAATTTGGGTGTGATGGAATACAGAGAGGTGTCTTGCAGGCAGCTTCCAGATTTAAAGCAGAGCTCCAGGAAAAATATAAATATACCCATTTGTTTTTAAAATACTGTAACTCAAGTTATTTTAAAAATGGTTTTCGTACCGTATTCATATAGTTAAAGATAGATTTCAGAACGAGTAGAACAAGTTAACCTTTTGTAACGTTTTACGTGTTACACCCAAATTCAGGGTGTAAAAACATTTAATATGTTACTGGTGCAGCAGCTCCTGCCCCTGACCCCTGATCCTCCATTGTGACAGCGAGAAGGGGAACTTCTCTCTGCACCCATTGTCACAATTTAAAAAAAAGCAGCTTTGGAGGGCTCTGCTCTGTCATTCATTTACAGAGTTCTGTGAATAGGAATACCTTTGCGGCTGTCGGCGAGTAGTTCTTAGTGACTCAATAATTGTTTCAGGGTGCTGTTTATCTCTCTAGGGAGTTCATTGAGTCTTTCTATCATTGTGTAATTGCCTGCCCGTACGAGGTACGAGCAGACAGCTTGCATTCACAGTCCAGCATTGCAGCTGTGATTTGTGATCCTAGTACAAAAAATTCACTTTTTTTTTACCCGCAAAAAGATGTGCATAAAATCTTATTATTATTTTTTTTTTTACAAAGGTAAACTCATCCTTTAATTTGGGCTTTCCATGATGCCAGTTGATGGATGTAAACAGTTAGTCTCATGATTGCTGCCTTGAATTCCACTTTTAAAAAAATCACCAAGATTAAGCACATTATATATCCTCTGGTCATTAGTTTAAAATCTTCAACACAGAAACATTTTATAAAAACATGAAATCCATATATTATTCTTAGGTTTATATTACTGTATGATATATATATATATATATATATATATACAGTAACTTACAAAAGTGAGTACATCCCTCACATTTATGTAAATATTTCATTATATCTTTTCATGAGACAACACTGAAGAAATTACACTTTGCTACTTTGCTACACTTTGCTACTTTGCTACAATGTAAAGTAGTGAATGTACAGCTTGCATAACAGTATAAAGTTGCCGTCCCCTCAAAATAATTAACAAAAGTGAGTACACCCCTAAGTGAATATGTCCAAATTTGGTCCAATTAGCCATTTTCCCTCCCCAGTGTCATGTGTTACAAGGTCTCTGGTGTGAGTGGGGAGCAGGTGTGTCAAATTTGGTGTTATTGCTCTTCACTCTCTCATACTGGTCACTGGAAGTTCAACATGGCACTTCATGGCAAAGAACTCTCTGAAGACAAGAAAAAATTATTGCTATTCTACATAAAGTTGGCCTAAGCTAAAAGAACATTGCCAAGACCCTGAAACTGAGCTGCAGCCCGGTAGACAAGACCATACAGCAGTTTAACAGGACAAGTTCCACTCAGAACAGGCCTCGCCATGGTTGACCAAAGAAGTTGAGTGCACATGCTCAGCGTCATATCCAGAGGTTGTCTTTGGGAAATTGACATATTAGTGCTGCCAGCATTGCTGCAGAGGTTAAAGGGGTCGGGGGTCAGCCTGCCAGTGCTCAGACCATACGTCGCACACTGCATCAAATTGGTCTGCATGGCTGTCTTCCCAGAAGGAAGCCTCATCTAAAGATGATGCACAAGAAAGCCTGCAAACAGTTTGCTGAAGACAAGCAGACTAAGGTCATGGATTACTGGAACCATGTCCTGTGGTTTGATGAGACCAAGACTTATTTGGTTCAGATGGTGCCAAGCATGTGTGACGGCAACCAGGTGAGGAGTACAAAGACAAGTGTGTCTTGCCTACAGTCAAGCATGGTGGTGGTCTGGGGCTGGATGAGTGCTGCCGGCACTGGGGAGCTACAGTTCATTGAGGAAACTGTGAATGCAAACGTACTGTGACATACTGAAGCAGAGATTGATCCCCTCCCTTCAGAGACTGGGCTGCAGGGCAGTATTCCAACATGATAACAACCCCAAACACACCTCCAAGATGACCACTGCCTTGCTAAAGAAGCTTAGGGTAAAGGTGATGGACTAGCCAAGCATGTCTCCCGACTTAAACTCTATTGAGTATCTGTGGGGCATCCTCAAACGGAAGGTGGAGGAGCGCAAGGTCTCTAACATCCACCAGCTCCGTGATGTCGTCACGGAGCAGTGGAAAAGGACTCCAGTGGCAACCTGTGAAGCTCTGGTGAACTCCATGCCCAAGAGGGTTAAGGTAGTGCTGGAAAATAATGGTGGCCACACAAAATATTGACACTTTGGGCCCAATTTGGACATTATCACTTAGGGGTGTACTCACTTTTGTTGCTAGCGGTTTACACATTAATGGATGTGTGTTGAGTTATTTGAGGGGACAGAAAATGTACACTGTTATACAAGCTGTACACTTACTACTTCACAATGTAGTAAAGTGTCATTTCTTCAGTGTTGTCGCATGAAAAGATATACTGTAATAAAAGATTTACAAAAATGTGTGGGGTGTACTCACTTTTGTTAGGTACTATATATATATATATATTTTCACTCCCAGTTGAGTTTCAAAAGCGGTACATGTTTGTTCAAAGGCAAGGTATGTAATAATACTTGATTGTTCATCAGAATGCTAAAAAATGTATTATCATAATTACTATAACAATCAATGAAACATACACAATTATACAAATTAGCCTGATAAAGAATGAAGGGTGAACTAAGGAATAAAACAAGCATAACAAGTATCTGATACTGAGTTTGAATTCTGAGATCAGCATGGATTCCATTATGTGTTTTTTCTTCCCTAAATAGTTGTAATTGTCATCTTTAGTGCCAAGATGTTCTGATCCTTTTTTAAACTGCTATGTGAAAATGATAAGTTGCAGCTCTTTCATTACTTTCCTTGTACGTTCTAGTGATAGATTGCATGCAGTCACTAGTGATTTACAGCAATTTCTTTCTATATGTATTAATGGATCAGATGTTGTATCTTTCATTTGGATGGATTCTGCCACTATTCTAAGGTGTTTATTTTCTATATTTCAGGTCAGAAGATATACAGTGGTGTTTAGTGGCCTGACTGTATATGATAAAATGTTTAGTATTTTGGAGTTAAAGCTGAAACTGTAAAGGTGGTTGCATCCATATATTAAGTTGTGCAGATGGACACATTGGTATTCAAGAAGAATACAACGTTTGTGGAGTTGTCCATTTATAATTTGATTGATTGATGGAAATGTGTTAAATGATGAGTGTAAGTTTTTTGGATAGTTTCCCACTATGATAATAAAGCCATTGTCAATGTGTTGATAACAAATATAGAGATTTTTTTTAAAGATATTTGTCTACTAGCCCCCCCCCCCCCATTAATAAACAGGCATACTGGTGCTCATGTATCAGATTCCCTATGAGCTAAGGATATGTGTCATTACTGAAATTGTTATGCACCATTAAGAAGTGTGTATCCAGCTAAAACTTATTTTTTTAGTTTTGATGAAGTGGGAAAGTGTTAGAACCAATGTCACATGTTTACAGCTATTCATGTGTCCCTGGTATAACTTGCAGTGCCGCTCTAAGCTGAGACATAGATCTTCCTGCTAGTTGCAATGAAGGGTGTAGGCACCTATGCACCATTCAGGGGTGTAGAAGCATCAACAAAGACAGGAAGGAATACTGCTCACTGACCCAGTGCAGGAAAATGTGAATGAGCGTGGCTTCAGCCAGTGTCGCTCCAGCCACACCCTCTGACATGTTTCGCCCTGCACCCCGGAACTTGGATAGGAGCGCGTTCTGTTCCCCTGATGACATGCTTTGATGCAAAATGTGTTGGAGGGGCTTGAACTTGTGACATAATATGCCCTGGTGAGGCATCTGTGTTTCTGCGCATACAATGTGCTTCTATTATGTGAGTACCTGTCTGTTTTTTCAATAAAAATATGCTAAGCGGTTTTCACACTGTATGTGGCCTCTGTTTTCTTCCTCCAATGTGGTTGTCAACTTGGAGCTGCTCAACTTGATTGTTGGATGAGGACTGCTGCGGGGTATCTAGAGGCCTCTGTTATTTCACATACTTGATTGATCGCTGTCACTGGAGATCTGGTAAGAGGCTCAATTGTGGTGGAAGGCAGGAGATTGCTTGGAGTGTTTCCTACACCATCATATTTCTTTATCTTTTGATTGCTTCCACTTGTAATTTACAGTATATTGGACTTTTGGATTGGTCACATATTTTGGATTTTCAGCACTGTAATTACTGTATTTTCTGGCGTATAAGACTACTTTTGAACCTCAAAAAATCCCCCAAAAAGGGGGGGTCGTCTTATACGCCGAGTATAATATCTCCAAGGTAACCTAAGTATAAGTATTACCGGTAGATGAAAATTAGGGGGGGTCGTCTTATACGCCCAGTCGTCTTATACGCCGGAAAATACGGTATTTATCTGGTAGTGCATTTGTTCTATGTGTCTATATTTTTTGTTCATCTTTGTATTCGGATTTGAAAAAGGTGCAGCTCTAGGTATAAAACAACTCCACTTAAGCCGGGTCGTAGATGAAGCAATTTTCTTTTCTGCAACCATGGGTTGCAGAAAAGAAGATTGCTCAATTTCCCCCTCAACACAATCATTGTTGATCGATCAACTTGGGTGCAATCAGCCTGCACATACATGGTTTATGCAGGGACCAGTTGAGATTCGAACCATCTATGGCCGGCTTTACTCTTGATGGCAGTCCAGTGATTTAATGTATTTTTCCAAATTTTCTTGCAAAATCTTGAAGGAGTGGGTAGAAAACCTAAACTTGTAATGTACAGTTCTATGGATGACAGTACCTGGAATAATGCTCGGTCTTCCCCTTGCTAATTCACTCTCACAACAGACTCAAATAGCTTCCACAAAACAGAGGTTCCTGTGTTTTCTCTGGACTAGGTATATGACTCTGATAATTAAACCAGGGGATATCCTAGTGTGACTCCATTGTCCCCAGCCCTATTTTTTTTTTATTTTTTTTTTACAGTCTTTAGTCCCTCTTAACTCTAGAAAATTTAGTCCTCAGAATCTCAAACTCAAGAAACCTTTCCGGAATGTTGGCCCAGATATTTAACAGTGCACCTGACTCAACTCATTTGGACAACTGTTATATATACTAAAATAGAGTGGTGGAGCTGAGAAATTAACAATGAATGAAGTAAATAGGATCTTAGTGGTTAGAGTTGGTTTGGTGATGGATAATAGAGAGAAGGAATTAGGAAAAGATTGGGGTAATTGTTATTATTAAATAATGAACTCTTTTTTTATGTGTAATTTTTTTGTTTGTTTTTGCATAGAAAATTTTTTGAACAATTTTTAAAACGTTTTTGGAAAAAAAGAGTATGTATGAGCTAGTTGGTGGTAGTCTAAGTGTAACTGTAAAAAAAAAAAGGTTTTGGCTAAATTTCCTTGCACATCCTGTCCCTAAAGATACAACTGAAAGCACGTGGAAATCTCCTTTTAATGAGAGAAAATTCCACCTCTCACAGTTGTCGTTAAAATAAGTATCCCTGCTGGAAGATTTCCCCTCACTTCCTATTCCAGTGACAGCTGTAATATTGAATGCTTTTTTACTTTCTCTTTCAGTGACAATAAATCTCAGAACAAATAAGGTTAGATCAGGACACAGACAGAAACAAAAACCCTGACAGCAGTTCTAACCAAAAGTAAAGAAGAACATTTTTGGCTGCAGTTTTGCTTGGAATTTCTTATTCAGATTTTAATGTTAGTGTTTTGAAAAATGTAAAGATAATCCCCATTATTGTCATTGTGCTGACACTGGTTACCTTAAGCCGAGCATGCACGGGCCGAATGTCGGGAGACAATGGTGTGTATGACGGTCTGTCGCATGCGCACGCTGAAAAACCAGCATCCCACTGACTCGCGATCAGCGCTCTCAGCCAATGGCAGAGAGCACTGATCGGTGTGTTCTGGGGGGGGGGGGGGGGGAGCATCCTTCTATCAGAACACAATAACTCAGCAGAGGAGATCGCTGAACTAATCTCCCAGGGCTAATAGCATTTGTACATTGGCTCCGACCGGAGCTGGCGGTTTATTTTTGTTCAACCCACAGGGTTGAACGAAAAGGACTAATAGTGTGTACCAGGCTTAAGGGTTTAGACTCAAGGTTGAGCCCACTAGTGGTAGAATGCATATGTGCACTGCTAAGTAATTTATTCATGAAGGTTGAGATCATTGGTGGTAGGATGAATAGGTTCTAAGTAATTTCCATTGTCTTTGCACAATCTGTACAGCCTATTTGGTGTGCCAGTGTTTGTTAGTTTTCAATATTACTTTCAGATACTTTTATTACCATTCCTATCTCAATGACTCTACCCTTTACAGGCTTTGGTCAACCCTTTACTCCCTGGTTAGTTAATTTTTCTGACATTGAGTATGTGTGTGTGTTTTCTTCATTTTCCTATTCACTGATTGCTATTTTATTTAAAGAATCAGTAATGTAATCAGTAATGTTTTGGCAGAGAAAAAGGACAAACTCAAAAACATGTCCACAACTGTTACTGAAAATAAAAAAAAGGTTTCACGTCTAGTTTACAGTAGCACGGTTACAATCATCTTACCATCAGGGTCAGAAATGTTTTAGTTATGGGGTCAAGTCAAAAGCTTCTTTAGAGGCTTTCTCTATATCATTACTATTACAGTACAAAAGTGGCATAGTATTTGTGCTTTACTTGTTTTGGTAAATGTACATTACAAAGTAAGAAACCTTAATGTGAAGGTGTTGTTTATTTGAATGAAAAATAATAATTACATGAAAATAATTACATATGCAGGCAGGAAACTAGTAGAAATGAAGTCTAATATTTCTCTGTAGTTCACTGTTTTATTTTAAAACCAATAATAATATGAATTTACAATTTTAAAAGTCTCTGTGGGGTCAGGTTAGGTTGTCACATGGCTTTTCTAGATATGAATACTTCTTATTGCTCTTTGACCACTTAATATTGATCCACATTATAGATAAAAATGTATGCTATTTTTGCGGTCTTATTGATTATATGAAAGGCAACACACTGTGAATAAACTCCTAATTACCCTGTGGTGTCTAATGAAAATAATTACCATCATTAGTGGGTTTATCACAAGCTTACAAATTGTTTTTTACTGAATCTAATATGATCATGTGCATAAAAACTCAAGCCAGATTACCTTTGGGTATAGCTACTAAAAGAAATACTGAAATTGTCTCCTAGATAGCCCATCACAGCTTTTGTTAATGCGTAGAGTTACCTTGGAGTTATTTGAATTGCATCAGCATGTGCGTAAGTCTTATATAATGGCACTTGGCAAAGTAAAATACTCCTTGTGAAAGAAAAAATAACCGTCCATAATTGATTTCTATCTACTTAAAGATTTTGTATTGGAATGTCTGCATTGAAAGTAATTGTATCTTTTGCTAAAATTGCAACGGTGCCTACCTACAGCATTAGACACAGGTATGCAGTTACTTGAAACAAAAAGGCTCCTTGGCCAGGTTATACTTGGAGGTCAAACCCTGGAAGTACAACCCTAAAAAGACAATGCATTCTAATTCTGAACTAAGAATAAGGGTTGCACTAGAGAAGAGGGACTGGCGCAGAGCCTCTAAAAATAAACATACACAGCCCATGGTAAAAGTCAACAGCCATTTACGGTAGTTGCCACAGCTGGAGAGTAAGACATTGCACAAAACAGAAATATAAAATATATTACATCTCTAATAAGGGAAAATGAATGCATGTCTTACAAGCCAAACTATATTTTGGACACAATTTTCCTTGCTATTTTTTTTCTTTGTCTTGATCAAGAAACCTACTGGTCTAATTACCCCAAGGTGCATTTTGAAAGCCAGCCAAAGGCTATTTTAGTAAAGGGGATCTAATGACCCTTTAAAATCAAATTCTGCATGCAACCTTTGAGAAACTCCAGGTTTGCAGCAGATCCATTCATTTCTCCCCACCATCTTGCTTATTCCACATTTCATGTGTATTCAATTATACTGTCTAGGTATCTTAGGAGTCTATTTATAAAGGATTTTACACAAGAGTTTCACAGCTTTCTCCTAAGACTCACACCTGTGAGAATTCTGGTAAACATTCGTGTTAAACCATTTTGTTTCATGAAACATATATGAATATTATGTTTTTAAAATACACCGTGCTCCTGACAGCCTACAGTATGTTCTGCATTCAAACTTATAGTGGCCTAAGTCTAGACTCCTCCCAGGACACGCCCACTGAAGCATTTTGCCCCCCTGACAGGGCAATGTTGTAGAGGTCTCAGATTTTAACTGTGTTCAAGCTCTGTGCCAGACCTCTGAAGAGCGACCACTGCTTCCACAAAGAGAGCAAGGGTACTTATTTGTATCATGCTGGCAGGGAACAGGCTTTTCTACTTATGATGTTTTTAAAGAAAATGAACTGGGTCTTTTCAGACCTTTTGTTTTTACTTTCAATAATTTTTATTGCAAATTTGTAAGTAGTACAAGAAAATGTGAATGTACATGACAAGATATAACATGTGTTACATTTGACAAGAGTGTTCTCAATTAAATAAGGAAAGACTGTAGATTAGGTGCATCAAATCAGTTAGGAGTCTTCTTCGGTAATGAAAACAGAGATAACCATGTTGGAGGAGAATATCCTACTAATAAAATGTAGCTTTTTTTTCTCTATCACATCCCTGCCCTGGGCAGAGGAATCCTGGTGTCCGGGCACCTTACAAGGGTTGCGAAACATACAGTCCCGAGAAAACTTTTCTGCTTTCAGACTGAGGCGAGAGCAGGGGTTGGAAGAAAAAGCAAGTGATAATATAGTACAGAAGGAAGCTTAATAGAAGAGAAGGAATAAAAGGGTGTATTCAATAGGTTTTGGATTAGATCAGTGGAGGGGAAATCTCAGGAGGAGTATCGAATTTGTGGGATATAAATGGAGGACAGATTTTGGTATTCATATATTTAGCCCAAGATTCCCATATGGGTTTGAATTTCTTCTTCTTATCATTAAGTATACTAGACATTTTTTCCTGGGTCATAATCCAAGCTTGGCTGCTCTGATGGAAACCCTGGTTTTTTTTCCAAGCTCTAGCTATTGTGATTTTGGCACCAAGAACATAAAGTGAAAACGGGTCTGAGTATGCCTCGGGATCCCCTCCTCTGTGCCGTTTAACAAGGCTATGTGAGGATTCTGAGTGATTGGGCAATTCGTGACCTTATGTATGACTTGGAAAAATTTGTTCCAATAGTTACTTATTTTGGGGCATGACCACCATATGTGGATGAAGTTGCCCAAGATGTCACACCCACGGGAGCAGTGAGGAGGTGAATCTGGAAACATTTTAGGGCGGTGAGCAGGTACTAGTTACCAACGTGTAATGATTTTAATACTTGCTTCAATTAGAGAGACATTCATTACCCCTTTAAATGAGCCTTGGAATTGTGTATGCCAGATGTCCAGATTCCAATCCACATCCAAATCTCATTCCCATCTTTGAGCATAGGTAGGTTTGTCGCTGGAGTCCGCTAGAGATGAATAAATGATGGAGGTGCCTCCCCTCTGAACCTTCAAATCAGAGCACCAGCATTCATAGGCCGTGATCTTAGGAGGGTCCCATTTGTTGGACCAAACTAAGTGTAGGAAATGTATGATTTGTGAGTGGTGGAAAGCTTCGGCCTGGGGCATCTTAAGTGTACTAGTGCAATATGAGACATGGAGTTGAAGAAGTGTCCTATCCGAAATAGTGCCTTATTCAGCCACCACTGAAGGGCTTTTATGTTCATGCCTGTGGGAAAATCGAGGTGGTGGAAAATATGGGTCAGAGGCCTGAGGTCAGAAACCAGGGAAGGGCTTCTTTGGCGTCCGTTGCTAAGGGCTAGTGAGTGTGATAAAGTAGGGGCAAGTATTGGGGGTCTTTGTTTCGAGGGACACTAGGTAAGATAGTCTAATGTGTGTAAAGGAGTTGCCTGTCTTTCCATGGATATCCAGTCGGGTTTAGGTCCCCGCTTATAGATAGGGGAATTGTGCTAATTGGGCTGCTTGGTAGTACCACCAAAGATTTGGTAAAGCAAGACCGGCCCTGTTTCTTGGTCTGTAGATTATTGATTTAGGACAACGGTGACCCTTCACTCCCCATATGAAGCGAATAATTTTGGTTTGTAGTTCGTGAAGTTGGGCCTTTTTAATTGAGATGGGGAGGGATTGAAACAGATACAGAATCCGGGTTAAGAGAGTCATCTTTATTGCGTTGATCCTACCTAGCCAGCATAGGGACAGATTCGCCCAGAGATTAAGATCTTCATTTAGTTTCTTGTAGATGGGAGGATAATTAGCTTCATATAAGTTGTGAATATTGGGAGTTAAGCGGATACCCAAGTATGGGATAGATCTATGGTACCAGCTAAATGGAAAGTGAGATTGCAGGTTAGCTATTATGGAGGGTTCCTCTGAGATATTCAGAGCACAGGATTTGGACATATTTACTTGCAAACCTGAGACTATGCTAAAGTCCTTTAGTAGTTTCAAAATATTGGGGATTGATACAAGGAGGAGGTGACAAATAAAAGCAGATCATCTGCGAAGAGAGCGCATTTATGTTCAAGTTCCCCACGGCGCACACCCTTGATGTCGGGGTTGGATCTGATTGCTATAGATAAAGATTCAATGGCTATAGCAAATAGTAAGGGTGAAATGGGACACCCTTGTCGCGTACCCTTCGGGATGTTAAAGGAGTCTGAGTAACATCCCTTTAGGCGCACGCAAGCTGTAGGGGTAGAGTACAGGGCTTTCAAGGTTCACAGAAAGAGAGGACCAAAGCCTCATCTCTCCAGCATCTCGAAGATGTAGGGTCAAGCTACCATATCAAAGGCCTTCTGCAGGTCAGTCGACAATAGAAGGCCCTTTTGTAGATTGCCTCCATCCCACTGAGAGCCTAAAAGTGTAATAATATCGATGGCCCTCTGTATCTGGTCCGGTCCCTGTCTCCCAAGTATGAATCCTGCTTGATCCTTATGGACATTATGTGTAAAAAAGTGCAGCGCCTAAATGACTATAAACCAAATAGCTGTAGGTAAATGCACATCAAACATAAGGGAAAACAGTGTCCTTTACAATGATGTAAACAGTCTCTGAGATGGAGAAAAGAGGAGTGATGATAGGAAGCCGCTTCCACTAAAGGTAGTCTTCACCACCGTGCTGATAGAAGCCAGGGTACTCTTACCAGATATGATGGACCTTCAAACTAATGAAAGGTCAAACAGGCATAGGTAGTGGGGATCAGCTGAAAAATATACCGATCATCCGCCTCCATAGACTTATCCAAAGACCGGAATCCAAGAGTAAATAAAAAGAATAAAAGACCTTCCCTTGCTCCTCCACGAGTGCCAAAATGAAGTGGACCTCGTAAAAAAATGCAGGGGAATCCAAATAGTAATAAGGCGCCTTTCATAACGTCTGTGATGACGAAATGCGTCGGACACGTTTGACGCACGCAAGCACGCTACAGCCGAGGCCATCTTGGAAATTCCACGCTGTATACATCACATTCACATGTGAGTACCTGTCTATTTTTGCTCTTCAATAAAGCTGTTTGGACGTATTACACTATTTGGATTCCTCTGCATTTGAGAAGAGAGGATGGGGATAGGTAGATCCCTGAGGAAGTCAGAAATACGTGATATAGAACTGTATAAAGTTTGGAGAAAAAAATCCTGAAAGGAATGCATAATAATTGTCGGGTTCTGCGTAAGGGAGCCTGAGGGTGACCGAATTTTTGGCAAGGAAAACATACGTATTTGGGAGAGAGTTTGGCTGCTAGTTTGGAGCCTATTTTGTCTTTCTGGGAGTAGAATCGAGCCACTGACCACCTTATGCTTTTTTCGGCTTCTGTAGTAAGGCCTAAGTTTAATGTGAGTCTAGCTTCATCTAGTTTGCTCAGAGATGTTTACGAAGGGTGTCGTTTGTGTAGTTTACTTATTGCTACAAAATATTTTTCTAGCTTGTCTATCTCAGCTTTGCATTCTCTCTTAAGTTTAGATGCATCTGTATGAGTCTACCTCTTATTACAGCCTTATGGGCTGCCCAGAGTGTTTCATGTGATACATCATTGGTGTCATTGGTGAGGAAGTAGTCCTTTATTTCCTTCTCTAAGAGGGTACATTGTACCAGATGGCTTTGCAGTGCTTCATTAAGGCGCCAGTGATAGGGGCCTGTTTGGAAGGAGGAACCATTTAGCCTTAGAAACTTAAGAGCATGGTCTGAGAGGGCTGTGTCTTTTATGAAAGATTTGGCTGCCCGTGGGATGATTGAGTTAGGAAAGAAAATATGGTTGATTCTTGTGTATGGTGTGGCGCAGAGAAGTGTTATAATCTTTATTTTTAGGGTTAAGTTCCCTCAAGATATCTACTAAACCCAAGGACGATAGGGTTTTAGCAACACGCATGCTTTGTTTTGGCGTGCATTTGAAAGCGGAAGTCTTGTTGCCTGACTTGTCAAGGCTTTGGTCAAAAGTGATGTTAGTGTCACCTCCCATGAACAAAGTTTCCTCGGTGTTGTTAGTGATGATTGCCGCAAGTTTGGAAAATAAATTAGCTTGGCCTTTGTTTGGAGCGTAGTAGGAGAGGAAATTGTAGATGCGTCTGTCTATAGAGCCTATGAGGAATATGTATCTACCTTCAGGGTCTCTAACTGTCCGAATAAGGGAAAAGTTTAGACTTTGGAGATGAAGATAGCAACTCCTTTAGTTTTGTCCTCTGCATTGGCAAGGTAAAATGTGTCTCTTGCAATAATAGGTTGTCTAAGTGTTCAGAGTGATAAGATCGAAACAACTTACGTCTCTTGACAGGTGAGTTCAGGCCCTGAACGTTGTGTGATGCTATCCAAAGTTGGGGAGCTTTTGAGTTAGGAGACACCATAGGTTCTTGTTATACGCCTTTCCGAATGTTGGATTGGCATAGCCAGCCTGTGTGGAGGACCGGAGATCTGGAGTGGGAGAGTGGACCCCCAGCATTACAGAGCTTGGAGCCTGATTCTGTTTGGGCAATCCAGAAGAGTAAAAAGGAGAGAGAGAAAAAAGGGAAAAGAAAGAAGACTAGAAGCCATAGAGAGAGAAAGAGAGAGGACATTATTTGTCATGTATAACATTAGGAACAATGGTGGCTCAAGGCCAAACTGGGGAAGACTTACATCCAGCAGCTAACATAAGAGTAGTAACCATGTCCTCTGGGGTTGAGAACAACAGTTTGCTCCAACAGAACCCAAAATCCATTGATCTTTAGAACTTGCAGGGGGAAACGGAGGAGCAGTGGACCCGCCCAGGCAATATCCCCATAAAATCGTTATGCATTTTGGGATGAGTGAGCTCCAAATTCTTAATTAGAACACCAACAGCAAAGTAAACTATAAAGCTATAAAGTTGAGGGATTGGACACCCCTGTTCCCGAACAAGGGAACAAGAACGTTCCGCTCAGCTCTCATGGTTAGAGATAAAAAAAAAATTATATATATATATATATATATATATATATATATATATATATATATATATAAAAACGAAGGAGAAACCTTAATGGAAGAGACTTATTTATACAATGGACATGAAACCACTAGAGGAGACAGTTATTGCTTTAACTAACTGTGTAATTATCGGTAAACTAGTTCCCCTGGACTTAGCAGCCAGGGACCCTTTAAATTAGAGAGGGGAGAACCTGCAACAAAAAACAGTTATGTGAAAAACATAGAAAAAGGGGGTTCATCCATAGAAAAGGGTGGACCTGATAGGTCTCCTGATGTTGAGTAGAGCCGGATGCTCAAGGACCCAATAGGACTATTCGGGGGACGTGAGTCCTTTGATCTCTTCAAGTGTTGTTTTTGCCACAGTGGAACAAGGGGGCTTGGGAGTGGAGGCCTCTTGGAGGAGTTTGATTGATGATGAGATGGTGTTGCTGGAGGCTCTTGAGAGATCAGTCCTAGTTGGAGTAAAAGCCTTTCTTCTTCTGCAACTGAAGAGAATCCAAGAGTTTTCTGCTGGTAAGAAACTTAGGCGAAAGGGAAATTACCACAAGTCTTTGATGTTTTTTTGGATAAGAACCCCAAGGAGCGGTTTAAGGGTTTGTCTCTTTTGGATGGTGGTAGGAGAGATGTCTGTAAAGATTTTGACCCGGTGCCCCGTGATGGATAATTGCTCAGAATTCCTGGAACATTTCATTACTTCCTCCTTAACAGCATAGTAATGGGGTTTGACTACGATATCTCTTGGAAGACCATCCGATCTAGGAGGTTGGAGTGATCTGTGGGCTCTATCCAGCTCAGGGTGATGGGTTGGAATGTCTAGTATAAGATCTTTAATAAAGGATCTCACCACTTCTCTAATGTCTTTGACTGATTCTGGAATGGCCCCTGATTCTGAAGTTGTAGCGTCTGGACCTGTTTTCCAAATCATCTATTTTAGAGAGGGCAGACTCTAGTTGATCTTGAAGATCCTGTATCCTGACAGTATTTTGGTTTGTTCTAGCAGTTGTGTGATCTGTCAATGACTTAAATTCTTGATCCCAGGTTTTGGAGATCAGCTTGAATTGTGGATTTGATTTGTGAGGCAGTTTGAGATAGGCCCCTTGCTAACATTTTAGAGAACGTAGAAAGTAAATTGTTAATGCCTGCTGGGCTGTTTAATCCACAATGGAGTAGCTCACTAGCTAGGCCTGGGCTTGCTGACATGTCTCCCATAAGGAAGATTAATAGGTCATCCATAGTTCTTTCTATGAGGGATTCAGTGAAGGTCGGTGAATATGGTGCTGGCTGTCAGGCTGGTTTGTGTGGTGACTGCTTGATGCGTACTGGATGGATCTGAGATGTCCTCTGCTTCCTCTTCTCTCTCCGTGCCTCTGCCATGTGCGGCTTGGGCCGCCATCTTGTGGCCATGGCCAGTTATCAGGATAGGTCCCTTCTTGCTGATCCTCCGGGCGTGGGCAGGTGCCTTAGGAGTTTCCGGAGCTCGATCCAGTGAGTGGTTCTGGTTTCTGCGCTGTGGGGTGTCTTGATCAGGCTGTTAAATGCCGGAGCGGGATGGAGCTCTCTGCTTAAGCGTCAATGCAGAGAGCTGGCGGAGTCAAAGAAGCAGGCTGATGTTACTCTCTCTGACTCTGCCAATCCAAGCAGGCTTTGCATTCAATAATAGAATTTATCACTCACCGTGATTGGCTCAGCACGGTATACTGTATGTAGCCGAAGCTACGGTGCATACGGTATACCGGTACAGGATTCCCACACAGCTAGCGACTTAAGAGATTACATCTACCGGTTATACTTATTTACTGTACCTTGGAGATACATTACATTTGCAGTACTTACGGTAACTTGGAGATAGATAAGAGATTAAATTTACAGTACTTACGGTACCTTGGAGATATGTGAGAGATTACATTTACAGTACTGACGGTACCTTGGAGATATATGAGTGATTACATTTGCAGTACTTCAGAAGGGGGGTAGTCTTATACGGCGAGTATAGCCCAAAACGTATGTTCTAACTTGAAAATTAGGGAGGTCGTCTTATACGCCGAGTCGTCTTATATGCCGGAAAATACGGTAGGCCTAATAATTATTAAGCACTGTTTTTCAAGCAATAAAATCACTGGTAAAACATTAACATGAATGGTTAGAGCATAGATAACAGTCCTCCATATACCCCAGTATCTTTTTACATCTGACCCCTCTCCCAGTTTGTCCAGACAAATAGAAGTATCACATTTGGAACTCTCCTTAGAGAGAGTTCTTCTAAAATTGTTTCTTAGAAGGTAGTAACATCTTTTCTCTGCATTTTTTGCAATATCAGTCGGAGCATCATTACCACAATTTGGTGGTGATGTAAAGTGGAATTTCCTATGTTCACATTCACAGCAATAATAATGGATTACTAGTATTCTCCTTTGAAGAGGTATTCTCATTGACGATTTTCTCTATGTCATTCATTAGTTAATATTTAAGCCCAATTGCACAAGGAGCAAAAAATAAGCTTGTTTAGCAAAGGGTTCAAGAAAAAAGGTTTTATTTAACTGATTATTTATTTAACTTATTATCCTCCAGCATTGGCCCTGAAGTCAGTTTATTTGAAGCACACTGAAGATAAGGACTGTTACCCTCTGTTCAAGAGCAGGGGTTCTTTTTCCAGTGGTCTGATATGTCCCCTTCACGGTCATACGTATTGCTCTCCAATGAGCAACACCCACTGATTTTTTGTGACTGGGGCTGGAGCACAATAAAATAAATAGTTAAGGTAAGGAATATCAAAACCTATGGTTTCCTGCACCCCTCTTGATCTTGTTAATTTTAGGCTTTAATGATGTTATTAAAATGAAATACAGCAGCAGTTATTAAATTGAGATGTAAACTACAGAATACCCTCTAGTATTGTTAATTACCCAAGCATACCTAATGAGACAACCAAGTGATAATGAGGGCAAACTTCTCTAAAGTCAGTATATTTTTCTAGGCTTTACACTTATGGTGCCAGCAGGCACTAAGAGAATGGGCTCACATGAAGACCTGTCCATGTATTCCATCCCTAAGTCAATACTAAATGTACTGCAGAATCTATTTTGGTGGTATGGTCTATATGTAGATTTTTTTTCTGACAATTTTCCCATAGCAACTATTGAATGTATTTTTCAATATATCCTCTAAAATATGAACACATTTCCATTTATTAAACTTGCAAAAGGCTAGAGTTTTACTTCTAACAAAGAAAAACAAACACAATATTTTATTTTTCTGTTTCTGCCTGGATAAACCAGTAAGACACACCACCTAAAGCTTCTCAGTTATACTGCACTGCAGATGTGTAAAGACGGAGCTTTTCTAGCACACAAATTCCTGGATTTAATGCAGAGAAAGATCCCAGCTGCTTCTTTTGTAAATTATGGCGTTTAGCTCACCTCTACACTACTGTATGACTAATACACCTGCTCTTTTTTTCTCACTTCTCAACACTCTGTACAGAGTTCATGCATTTTTTAAATAAATCTTGACACTTGATTTGCATTTTAAGTTTTATTTTCCATCAGTCAACGAAAAACTGTTAAAAGCAGCATAGAGTATAAAAAATACTGAAAAAATATTCCTCTTAGTGAAAGGTGATATGATACAATCTCTGAAATGAAGACTGCATAATGCATAGAGTGAACAATGAAAGTCAAAGCTTCTAGATACTTTGCTTGTGTGTTCCTCTATTGAATACATTGATCCTGTATTTAATATATTGTACAGGTATGCTTTTGTAAGCAGTAATGTATTAAAGTTGTTTAGCACTCAGAAGTAATTTAAAATGTATTGTGCAGAGCAGATCAAACAAAAAAATAGGGGGAGGGAAAAATATGCATCTTTTTTGTATTTTCCTCCGTGCAAAAAAATATTACATTGAACTGCTTAAGCTTATGTAATAAGGAAAGCATCAGTGGGGGAGATATACTAAAACTGGTGCACTCAGAATTTGATGCAGCTGTGCATAGTAACCAATCAGCTTCAATTTTCAGCTTGTTCAATTAAGCTTTGACAATAAAATCTAGAAGCTGATTGGTTACTCTGCACCAGATTTTTTGTGCACCA
Source organism: Pelophylax lessonae (assembly GCF_965119305.1). Classification (NCBI taxonomy): domain Eukaryota; kingdom Metazoa; phylum Chordata; class Amphibia; order Anura; family Ranidae; genus Pelophylax; species Pelophylax lessonae. Next base: position 444,010,534 of record NC_138768.1, on the reverse strand, counting down.
GTTTTTGTAAATCACCCCCAGTGTGCCAAGTGTGATAACCCAGAACAACCAATCAATAATATTTTTTATTCTTTTTATTTCTTGGTTCTGATTGCATTAAAATTGTTATTATTATACGTTTTTTTATTTTATTTCCCCCCCAGATAGGTTTTAAACTGGCCATACTGCGGGCTGAAATCTAACAGGTTCCTTTATTCACACTAAACAGTGCAGATGGATGAATACTATGGAATGCTCGAATAGTAGTTGAAGCTGATTGACTAAAGCCACTTTTTTTGCAGATGATTTTCCACCCAACTCGATCAATGTATGGCTAGCTTTAGACAGTTGTCACAAGAACAAATATTTCCATTGGAAGATTTACTCACTTCTCTGTTGTCGTCACAACTAAAGGACTTTTAATTTCCCCACACTTTTTTTTTCTTTTTGACAGTGGTCAAAGGTGCAATTAGGGAGGTTTATCTCCCCAAAGAGGACACAGGCAGCAATAAAAACTTTACAGAGTGTACACAGAGAAGTCATAAAAATAACTTAGCATTTGAACATGTATGCTATAATTACAGGTCTCTGTGTGTCAGCAGTAGATTATCATATTGATCTTGGATCTATGCTTTTGTGGTGTTCTTTCTTCTAGAAAATAAATGTGCATATTTGCAGGCCAGTTGTTTAGACAAGGCCTTCCTCCATCTATTAACTATGATGGTCATGTTAAAATGAGGTTGCAAAACAACTGCCCTCGGTAGAGTGTTACATTCTTTACATATTTGTATTGCAGTCTTGTTTGCATCACCCAATTCACGAATGTAGTAGAGATGTTCTGCACATCAAGTATCTCCAAGAAAGCTGCAGGATAGATTTCACTGAAATCTTGAGCTGAGTCATTTCATAAGGGATAAATCCTCAGAATGAATCTTTCGCTGTATGTAAATTTCACCTTGAGTTATTGAATGCTATAAACAACAGGTTTTGAACAGGATGTAAAGTTAGAAGAATATATATAAAAAGTCAAGTGCTTGTTCTGCTGTAAAATATTAATAGCAATTATTCATTTTTATCTGGCTCAAAACAATTTTTTTCTTAATTTTATGTTTTACTCCCAACCTAAAGAAAAATAAATAAAAAAAAAAATACATAAGTATTACACATTCCTTTTAAGCATTTTTCAGATAATATATATATATTTGATTATTTCAAATAATCAAATATATATATATTTGCCCAGCACAGATGCCCCCAACACTAGGAAAAGAAAACAATAGCTATTGACAGACAAAAATGCAACTTACCTAAGGGTAAAAGAAATCTTAATGCCCAAGCCTAATTTTGCAACTTGTGTGTTATGTGTTAGTAAAACTGTACATACAGTATCATCACAACTACTTTGTGCATGCAGATGGATTATACCTTTTTTTTTCGGACAAATTGGGCAGTGGTGGTAATGGAGATCTCTTAAATTATTTTTTTTATCAAAGGAAAACCGGCCCAAAATTGTAAAAATAATATATATATATATATATTTAAAATGTCGATGTATATTTCTTGCTACTGCTATAGCCTACCATCAAAGAACAACTCAAAATAAATTCCAAATAATGGCAGAGATACCACATATGTGTATGTTGGTTGTTGTTTGTACCCGTAAGTCAGACCAGAAACAATTGTGCATATTTTTTTTTATCCTACCTAAAACATAATGACACTGACAATAACTGACACTAATTCTAATTAAACAAAAAAATCCTAATTGTCTTCTAGTCTCGGGTATTTGGCCCCCTATTCACGTTGTTTCACCTGCCCATACCAAAAGATGCCAAGTTCGCCTCATTACACTGTCCAATTCCAGGCCTTTTCACTTATCAACGGAAACTTGCCTGTTACCTATTTCTGTCAGCCAAAAGAATGATTGCCCAAGCCTGGAAAAAACGTCTGTCCCCTTACAGAGGGTGAAAGATTGCATGACCGTGATAATGCTTAATGAACAGATATCGAGCATCCGCAACGACACTCATGCCAAGTTCCTCAAAATTTGGGAACCATGACTGTCATATGCCTTTCCTACCCTGCCCCCAGCTAGCTTGGGCCGCCTGTGACAGATGGTGCAGATGTTTCAGAACCCTTCTCTTTTCCCCATCTCTTGGTTTCTTTCCTTCTGGCCTCCCTTTCTTTTCTAGACTCCCATATCCCTTCCCTAGCCCTACTTAGAAATGTGAAGCTAGAGGCAGGTAAGTCGCTCACCTACTGTCTAACTTTCTTCTGTTTTCTGCTCCTCTATCCTTTTCAGTTCAGTTTAGGCTGTACATTGCACCACCTTTTGGATTTTGACGGGCCTAGGGGGTGCCCCGTAGTTGTGGGGAACCTCTCTGGGACCCCTTGGTCCTGGCAGTATCATTAACACTTATATTTACTGCTGTTGTGTTAGCTCTCATTTTTTCTGTTCTGCGTGGGTGGAACTTTTGTATGTTAACCATTTGTTAAAAGCGAATGAAAACAATTGAAACAGAAACAAAAAATCCTGCTAAAAAATAGTGACCCTAAACTTTAACCTGACCCTGACCTTTGACCTTAACCTTTGACCCTGACCTTAATCCAAACACTAACCCTAGCACTGCCCTAGATCAAACCTTGATCTAGTTATTTAAAATATTTATATATAGATAAAAAATGTATTTTTTGGACTTTTTCCCGCAGCTTTTCCCGCAGCTGCAGCTGCAGGCATCAACCCGGTACTGTTCTTTAGAGCTGGCGGTTGGCTTTCAGAAGATAACAGCTGATGTGACATATCGGTCGTTATCCCAGCGAGCAGGAGGGGATGTCCCACCTCTGCCACCACCTTGCGCGGCTCTGCCCAGGTCTCCCGTCCCAACGGGAGACCTGAGCAACCAGCCGGCACATCCGCTGGCTGGTTGGAGTCCCGGACAAAGCTGGATTCAGCTTTGATTGGGTCTCTGATGTATTGATCCAGAAGCGTCATGACGCTACTTACAGTTTACTCAGTGGCTAACGGCGCCGAATTTAAAAAAAACTGTCAGTAGTCAAAAGTGCTGAGTAGTGTAGTGGAGTGGAGTAGAGATGTACCGAACTGTTCGCCGGCGGACAGTTCCCGGCGAACTTCGCATGTTCACGTTCGCCTCGGCGGGCGAACATATGCGATGTTCGGTCCGCCTCCTATACATCATCATTGAGGCAAACTTTGACCCTGAACTTCACAGTCAGCAGACACATTCCAGGCCAATCAGCATACCTCCCTCCCACACCCTCCCACCTCCTATAAATAAGCAAGGGCAGCATCCATCTTAGATCATTTCTGAAGCAGTGTGTTAGTGAGAGCAGGGAGAGTGCTGCTGCTGTTAATAGCTAGGGACAGTTGTTAGTCAGTGTTCCCGGTCTTGTTAGTCAGTGTTCTTGGTATACTCCTGTTGTAAGGACAGCACCCCAAAAAGCCCTTCCTAGGGCTGGTATTTGAGTTTTTTTTTGGATATATATATATATATATATATATATATATTGTCCCCAAAAGCCCTTTTTAGGGCTGGTATTTGAGTATTTTATATATATATATATATATATATATATATATATATATATATATATATATATATATATATATATCTATTATATCTATATATCTATATATTGTGCACTGCAGTTGCCTGCCCGCTGTGTGTGAGAGGCCACAGACCCACCACAGACTGTACTGTGTGCACACCACACTCATTTCGGGTGGCACAGGCACAGTACCTTGCATTTTAAAAAATATTTTTTTTTCCTCTGTCATAATTGCAGTGAGTGCTGTGTCAGGTCCACAGAGTGTACTGTACCCACTGCAGTGCCCACCACTGATATATATATGCACAGCATCTTGTTGCAAATTGAAAAAAATATATATTTTTTATTATTGCAGTTGCCTGGGCTGCCAGTGACTGTCAGGTCCACAGAGTGTACTGTGCCCACTGCAGTGCCACTGCCCACCCACCACTGATATATACGGTGGCAGGCATGACTTTTTTTGGATTAGTGTCTGGGGGGGTCTAAAAAGCATACCTGTGAAGTTTCAGCTCTGTAGCATGTCCAGAACCAGAAAAAAAAGATCATATAGGTGTAAAAGGGGTTCCCACCATCCCTGCTCTACTGAAAAATTATCTTTTTTTCTGGTTCTGGACATGCACAGAGCTGAAACTTCACAGGTACACTTTCTAGACCCCATAGACACCAAATCACACAAAAAAAAAGTTCTTAAAAATTGTCATTTTTGATAGAGAGGCAATTATTGGAAAAATTAAAAAAAAAAAAAATTCTTTGGATTTAGTGTCTGGGGGGTCTAAAAAGTGTACCTGTGAAGTTTCAGCTCTGTAGCATGTCCAAAACCAGAAAAAAAATTAGAATTAGGGTTAGGGCTAGGGTTAGGGTCAGGGCTAAGGTTAGGGTTATTTTTAGTGCTTAGGGTTAGAGGGTTAGGGTTAGAGGGGTAGGGGTAGGGCTACTAACTCTAACCCTAAGTATCTCACCATAACCCTAACCCTATCCCCTAACACTAAACCTGACCCTAACCCTCTAACCATAACCCTAACCCTCTAACCTTAACCCTAACGCTCTAAGCCTAGCCATAAAAATAACCCTAACCCTAGCCCTAGCCCTAGCCCTAACCCTAGCCCTAACCCTAATCCTAACCCTAGCCCTAACCCTAATTCGTAATTTTTTTCTGGTTCTGGACATGCTACAGAGCTGAAACTTCACAGGTACACTTTTTAGACCCCCCCCCCCAGACGCTAAATCCAAAGAAATGTTTTATTTTTTTTTATTTTTATTTTTTTTTTATTTTTCCAATAATTGTCTCTCTATCAAAAAATGACAATTTTTAAGAACTTTTTTTTGTGATATTCAGTGTCTGGGGGTCTAAAAAGTGTACCTGTGAAGTTTCAGCTCTGTAGCATGTCCAGAACCAGAAAAAAAAATTAGAATTAGGGTTAGGGCTAGGGTTAGGGCTAGGGTTAGGGTTATTTTTAGTGCTTAGGGTTAGACTGTTAGGGTTAGAGGCGTAGGGGTAGGGTTACTAACTCTAACCCTAAGTATCTCACCGTAACCCTAACCCTAGCCCCTAAACCTAACCCTAACCCTTAAAGCCCAGTTCCTGTCCCATTTTGGTCGGTTCTCGTCTGTTTGCGGTTGTTTGCGGTGCGTTAAACGGGGAGTTTGGTCTGTCACTGTGAAGCGGGCGTAACCCTTACACTACCTGATCGATACAACATCATACCTGATTGTATACACACACTGGATGTTTTAAAGCACGTTATTCCAAACAATTTAGGAATGTTAGGTGATTTATGCCCTTTATGGATTAAAACCCGACTCTGCGTCAACTACGTAATTTTCCATGGGAGTTTTGCCATGGATCCCCCTCCGGCATGCCACAGTCCAGGTGTTAGTCCCCTTGAAACAACTTTTCCATCACTATTGTGGCCAGAAAGAGTCCCTGTGGGTTTTAAAATTCACCTGCCAATTGAAGTCTATGGCGGTTCGCCCAGTTCGCCGGTTCGCGAACATTTTCCGATGTTCGCGTTTGCCGTTCGCGAACATTAAATTTTATGTTCGCGACATCACTATAGTGGAGGGGCCTGTGGTCTTTTAGACCCCTGATCCCTCTATAAAGAGTACCTTTCACTGCCTATTACTGTCACAAGGGATATCTACATTCCTTGTGACAGCAATAAAAGTGATCAGTTTTTTTTATTTTTTTAACTCTAAACTATGGAGATTTTTGAGTAACATAGTTTGTCGCCATTCCACGAGTGTGCGCAATTTTATTTTTTTCAAATTCTTTATTAAAATATTCAAAGTTAGCAATAACAAGTGTCATACATGGTAACAGTAGAAAGTGCCGTACAACCGAAACATAACTGACAGCAGGTCAGTGAGAAAAGAATTATCGTACAGAGCATGTAGACAATCAGCTTTTCAAAAGGAGAAACAGTAACAGGAAAACTTGTGTAATAATATAGGCGTGTATTCCATCATTGTGCAGTTATAATTCACGTCATCAAAAAAACAGAGGTGTGAGTCAGAAGATCCACATAATGATGAGCATCTAGGTAGGTATGCCTCGGTATCTAGTGCGTGAGGTAAATACACAGAAAAATCCTGTCTCATCGGTAAAACAAAAAGATGAGTAAAAGTTGCACAGGGGTAGTGGGAAGTTATGTAGTAATGTATGCTAAAGAGAGAGAGGGGGAATGAAAGTGGGGAAAGGAAAGGAAGGATGTGGATGAGGGGGGTAGGGGACGGGAGAGAAAGGTAATAGAACAGTTTGACAGGGGTAGACACCAGATGCGCTTCCAGACCATGTGTGCGCAATTTTAAACCATAACATGTTAGGTATGTATTTACTCGGCATGACATCATATTTCACAATATACAAAAAAATCGGGCTAACTTTACTGTTTAGTTTTTTTTAAATGCAGTGAAATGCATTTTTTCCCCAAAAATTTTGTTTAACAGACCGCTATGCAAATACTGCATGACAAAAAATATTGCAGTGACCGTCTTTTTTTTCAAACGAGTATTTGCTAAAAAATATATATATATATATATATATATATATATATATATATATATATAATTATACAGGATTTATATAGCGCCGACAGTTTGGGAAGACAATACAGTTACAATACAATTCAATACAGGAGGATTTAGAGGGCCCTGCTCATTAGAGCTTACAATCTAGAAGGGGGGTCAAGTGAAATATATATATATATATATATATATATATATATATATATATATATATATATATATATAAAATGTTTGGGGGTTCTAGGTTATTTTCTAGGTAAAAATACTGATTTTAACTTGTAAACAACATGTGTCAGAAATAGGCTTGGTCCTTAAACAGTTAAACAATATAGGCACTTATTTTAATGTTTTACATAGCTATACCTTCAAAAGAGGGCATCCTGAAGTGACCTAGCAGAACTTAATTTTCTGACTAAAGTTTCACTTTAATTCACATGAGGGCTTGACAGTCACTCTGCTTAATCAATTTTTTTTTTACAGTGCTTTTCCTGTTTTCAGTTAAGCCATTTCAAAAGTTTCAGGTGTGTCAGTGTCACTTGGTTCCGGGTTATTACTGGTGCAGGGTAGAAGGACCCAAACAATCAGGTGTCCCCTCCTGGGGTAGTGTAACACTTCTATTTGAATTTCAGAAGTACAGCGAGCTCTCCAATTTTTGTATTATTAGCCAGAAATCAGTAGCCTTGACAGCCCATTCAGACTGGCGCGACACGACTTCCAGGGGTGAACTGTGAGACAGGAACTTCGGCGCGACTTGCATGGACTTCATATAATTTAAGTCAATGCAAGTCGCCTCAAGGTCGCCCCAAAGTAGTACAGGACCCTTTTTCTAAGTTGGAGCGACTTGTGTCGCTCCTATTAGAACGGGTCCTGTACTATTCAATGGCGAGCGACCGTCCGCGACTTGTCAGGCGACCAAGTCGCCTGACAAGTCGCGCTAGTCTGAATGGACCCTTAATCTCTCCCTATTCTAAACTACAAACACACAAACTAGATTTCTGCTTTTGAGTGAACACCACATTCCATGAAATACTTAGGGCTCTACTTACCCAAGGATCTCTCCTAAACTTTGAACTCGAATTTTCTTCCCCATGTCCCCTTTTGCAGAAAATATATAATGACCTCCAGATATAGGCATAAGGAACCTTCTCATGGATTGGCAGATGTATTATTTTTTAAAAAAAACCTTGTACTGTGGCTGCCATACCCCTTACAAACACTTCCTATACAAATACCTCATTCTTTCTTCAAAATGACAGTCAATCCTAAACAAATTCATCTGGGCCACGAAAATGGGCAGAATAAAACATAGTACATGTATTACCTAGCACACATTATTGACTGGTGTAGACATAGAGAGACTAAACTTTCTTTGACTACCAATCAGGACATATTACCTATCCCTCTTCCTGCTTATGTATGACCTCATTTCCCCCAGCACCTAAACTTCCTCCTACAATCACTTCAGAGAGTTTTTCTGGATAAATAAAAGCTGTTCTAACCAAGGTAGATCTGTGGTATGGCGCTTTAGGACCTTTTACACATTCGCTGGTCATGCCCCAAAATCACACAATTTTGAAAACGGGTCCACTTTATGCATACATTGCTTTGTTACCAGTGTCTAATGTATGCATCTATCATTAAAAACAAATTGTTCTGTGCTTTATAACATTGTACTTGTGTGGTAAAATATGTTTAAATAAAGAATTTATTAAAAATAAATCTTGTTGTTTACTGTGCTCAATGGCTCTTGCTGAAATGTACACATACTAAAAGTAATTAGCGGGAGAGACTCAGCCACTTCTGTCTGCCTCCTTGCCTGCTTTATTAAGCCATTTAGAAAGAAACACAGAAACATAAGAGTGATAGCAGAACAAGACCACATGGTCCATTAAGTCATTCACATTAGTGGTTTAGTTATTTATTTGTGCTTTTTTAAACCTTTGTCTGAGTATAGACCCACTCATTTAGTATAATGATTCTAAGATATTTTTTTCCTTTCCTCTTTCTAGTTTGCAGTCATGTCCTGATCTGTCCTGATCTCATATAAAAAAATATCCTGTTGGTTCCAAAGTTATATGTATTTTGGAATTATTTATGTATTCGCTGTTTAAACTTTAACAAAAAAAAAAAAAAAAAAAGGTTTATTCAATATCCTGTTGGATTTTTATAGACAAACAGAGGATCCAGAGAAGAGCAACAAAAATAGTGCAATGTCTAATGAAAAAAACATATTGGGAGAGATTGCAGGAATGTAATATTTACTGTTTTTAAGAAAAGAAAGGAAAGATGTGACATGATCTAAACCTTTAAAGAAGAGCTTTTTTTTCATTTTGGATAGAGCAAGGGAGGGTTATAACTGCTGTCTGATTGTTTTCAATATCTCTGTCTCATTGCAGAGATTTTCTTTCACTTCCTGTCCCATAGCTAAACAGGAAGCCAGAGGAAATCTCTGAAAATTAGAAGAATTCCTTGGGGACCCAGAAGTCACCAGAGCTAGTATCCCCTTTGGAAGATTTCCCCTCTATTACTTTTCTGGGGACAACCCAATTTTATTTTTACCTAGTACAGTATTTTATTTTTAGTAACATTGGACTTTAGTTATAACTGCTTTTGCTTAATTGTATAGTAATGCTAAGGCTGGGGCCTGGAGAAAAAAAAGTTTCTGCTGTGCTCTCTTTGAAATATATTCTGTGAATTGTGTGGTCATGGATGAACCCCATATTAAACATTCTTTTTCTAAAACAAAGAGTTTATTTGAAATAAAAAAAGAAAAAACATACAAAATTTCAGTCTATAAATGTAACAAAAAATGCAGTAAATCTGACCCAAACTGATTTATTATTTCCCTTTAAAAATGTGCACAATTAAGATTTGGTTAGGATCATGTTTTATACTGGTGCTATCCTGCCTTAAACCACTTAAGCCCCGGAGGATTTGGCTGCTCAAAGACCAGGGCCTATGTTGCGATTCGGCACTGTGTGACTTTAACGGACAATTGCGTGGTCGTGCGACGCTGTTCCCAAATGAAATTGACGTCCTTTTTTTCCCACAAACAGGGCTTTCTTTTGGTGGTATTTGATCACCTGTGCGATTTTTACTTTTTGCGCTATAAACAAAAAAGAGCGTCAATTTTGAAAAAATAACAATATTTTTTATTTTTCACATTTTTTTATATGAAATTCCCCCCCCCCCCCCCAGAAAATGTAAAAATCTAAATTTTTTAACATTTTAGGCCAATTCGTTTTCTGCTACATATTTTTGGTAAAAAAAAATTGCAATAAGCGTATTTTCATTGGTTTGCGCAAAAGTAATTGAGTTTACTAACTAATTGAAAGATTTCTGTCATTTTTATTGTTTTTTTTTTTTTAACTAGTAATGGCGGTGATCTGCGATTTTTTTTTTTTTCGGGACTGCAACATTGTGGCGGACAGATCGGACCCCTGACTAATATTTCTGACATGTTTGGGGGTACCAGTGACATTACTACAGTAATCAGTGCTATAAATATGCACTGTTACTGTAAAAATGACACTGGCAGGGAAGGGGTTAACTTTATTAGTGATCAAGGGGTTAAGTGTGTCCCTAGGGGCGTGATTCTAACTGTCAAGGGGCGTGGCTTGTGATGTAACCACAGAGACATACGATCCTACATAGCAGGATCGTATAGTCTCTGCAGTTACACCATGGAGAATGACAGGCGGCTTTGTGTACATTAGCTGCCTGCCTTTCTCCCTCTCCAGCGGGAGATTGCGAGTGGCCGGCGGACATTGGAGCCGCCGGTCGCACGCGCGGGGATGCCCGTGAGCTAGCGGGGGCGGAGGCAGAAGCGTGCCCCCTACAGGCTCCTGGGCGAGTGATGTAGTACTACGTCGGTTTGCCCAAGAGAGGCTAACTGCCGCAGTAAATATACAGTGGGCGGTCGGCAAGTGGTTAAACAATGTGGGGGAGAATTAATAAATAAAGCTGTGATCTTATAGTAAATCTGTCTTATAAAATATTTTTTATTGTTAAATCACAGTCTTTCTGTGTAGCAAAGTTGATAAATTCCCCTCAGTATATTTTTGACTGTTATTTTCCTTAGTCTTAAGTCAATCATCAAATACTACCCATTGCTGAAAACTTGCCTGAAAATAAAGTTGCACTTGTAAGATTTGCTTTCAAGATTTATTTTTACGATGATAAAAGGTGCTGAAATCTCAAAAGAGAGGTAATGAATTTCTCCTTTCTGATATTCAAGAATCAAGCCAAGAACCAAAAAAAAAAGGAAAAAAAAATGGATCCCACTCCTTCTGTCAGTTTGCAGAGCCTGTTATGTAACACAAAAAGCAAAGTTAAAAGAAGAAAAAGATAAGACATGACATCCTGCTCTCTAATTTTATTTCCAACAGCTGAGAAGTTTATTCAACTTTTGACATGCTCCTTGGCAAGGTAGTATATATTAATCAAAGAATCAGCAGGGAGATGTTAAATCATTTTTTATAGAAATGTAATATAATAGGCTTAGAAAATATAGAGTATAGCTTTGTAGCGAAGGTGAAAAAACATCCAGCAGCTGTAATAATATGCCCATTTCCAGCTGCTGCATTGTGTCAAATATATATCAAATGACTAAATTAAAATAGATGAAAAATATTGACAGTTATATTTGTACTCACACGGCATAGCAATATTAAGGAAATCAAAATAAAATGTATCTCAAATATTCAACCTAGTTTTATATATATTTTTTTTTTTATTAAACAAATTCACTTTTAAATTGTCACCAGTCTCACTATGCTTCATAACAAGCAGTTTCAAAAATGCAGATTTACTGAGAGTTTGAAATTAAGTTTAACGGGACTGCAGTTGATGACTTGTAGAAGCAGACTCTTCTTTTCTTTTCTACTTATTGAGTCAGTGACTCATTGCACACAAAATATTGTGAGCCAAAGAAGCCCACCACAAGAAACAGTTCTAAATGAGGATAACTGCTGTTTTACCCAATGAGAAAACTTAATAAATCAGTAAGCAAAATAAAATAACCTCCACCTCTCACCATTAAAATAAATGACAGCGTTGTCATGTAAACAAACAGTGCCCGGGCTCATGCTGACGCAAACACTCACACAGCACCTAGGATACACTTGCTGATTGCTCCAAGTGAAGGACTATATTGTCCGAATCCACTTAGCTAGGGTTTCTTAGTTGACAATTACCATGCCTATACATACAGTATATAGGCTTTTGCTATTTGTTCTAAGTGCTCTAATAGTGGACCTGCCGGTGAACACGAGAAGTAATAGACCTTATTACTTTCTCATTTGAGATACGCTCTTTTATACTCAGTAAATCATGGTTGTTTTCACAGCAAGGCCAACTATTCAGCCATTTCCTCACCCCACTGTGGGATCTATAGACTTTATTGAGTGCCATACCCACAAGGAGAAGCTCCACTTTAAGGACTCGTGCCCCACTCCTCTTGCACATTTGACACTTTTGAGGAGTGGGGGGGGGGGGGGAGTAGGTACCCGATTTTGAAAGGGAAACCTGCTTCTCACTTCCATTCCGAGGCTCGGTAACGGACGTTCTCCTTCCTCCCTCCCTCCCTCCCTCCCCCTGCAGTCTTCTGGGACACTGACAGGTCCCACAAGACTGCATCCACCATTTACAATGCGCACCGTGATTGGTGCATGCGCAGTGAGCACCCGGCTGTGAAGCTGCAAGCTGTCACAATCGGTGCCCATAGTGAAGATGCCGGCACCGCCAACGGAGGACAGAGGATGAAGACAGCTTGGCTGAGTGCACAGCTGGACTGTGGGACAGGTAAGTGGCTGTTTTTTTTAAAGTTAGCAGCTACAAGTTTTTATAGCTGCTGACTTATTTTTTTAAAAGGTGGCTGGAGCTCCTCTTTAAAGTGGGCTTATATTGTGGAAGATGTGACAGAGAAATAATGTGCACAAAAAAATGTAATGCGCTTTAATTATCCCAAAACTCTCTTAACCCCAGTTCATGGAAAAATTGTCTTCCACAAAACTGGTCCCAGGTAACTTAACACTGCAGATATGCAACTATGAGGCTCCTGGAACAGCAGTAATTAGACACAATGACATGTCATAAAGTGAAGGGTTTTTTTCAAAAGGAATTGAAGGCAAAAGATGGATTTTCAAGGTACTGCTTATCCACAGTTACCCTTTCTAGATGTTTTTTATAAGTTAGTCTTCATGCTAAAAGTTTGCTCCATTCCTTACTAAAAGGTCACATTAATAGAAGTGTTATATGCCACTCAAGCTGTATCATACACAGCCCTTCCCAAGTTCTGTTACTTCTCGGCTACGCATTGACTTACATTTTATAAGCAAGTTTTTACATTTCTACAAATGACAGCATACAGTATGTTGGAGGAGATAATGACAGTGTTTATGGTAATGTATTTCAACCATAAGGCACCCAGGTTACTGTACGTAAATACATGCCATTCTTCTGTGCTGTTACTAAATAAGGGATGTTGCTGCAATGCAGCAGTACTTCACTTACTGTTATATAAGACACTACATTATAGCTATGCTATTTTTCTTGGCTTCTCTATAGAATATTTAGTGTTATACTTTTAAACAACCCACAAATGTGTGAATCATAAAAACATATCAAAAACACACATAAAGTATGTAAAAAAGCCCTATGCCTAGGTGTGCAAGGACACATAGGTTAACATGGAGGGGTGTTTAGAAAAAAAGAAAGTAAAAAAAAAAAAAGCCTGTAAATTAGGCGTTTTTTAGCTGCAGTGTACATTAGTCCTAATGTGAATCTACACTTAAAGGGTAACTCCACTTTCATGGGGGGAAAAAATAGCAAATAAAGAAAAAAACAATACAGCGTATACTATTGCGACACAAATCATAATGTAATTGAATGTTATTAAAAATTACCTTTCCTTTTTTTATCTGCAGCCACTGTAATTTTCTGTAAATGCAATACAATACGGTTACCTGGAGGCGTTCTGTACACAGTATGTGTACTGACCACACCCCAAAAACATAATTTTCTGCTTGTGTGATTGGCTCACGATTTTCCCAGAAGTCTGCATTAAGATATAAGTCAGATTTCTGGCATCCCCTGCAACAAAAAAATTATTTTTGGTGAGATACTCCCAATAGTAACACGTCTAAAGGGATGCAGGCCCAACAGATTTACTCATTAGAGCCCTGCAGCTGCCACAGCTGATAGATAATTATAAAAACCACTCCCATTAGACCTACTCAGCACAGAGCCACAGAGGAACAAACAATGATTTCTTCAGAATACCAAATGGTAGGAATCTGCAACAAAGTTTGTTAAAATCCTTGTAATGTACATAGTTCACCCAGAGGGGAATGTTTTTTTTCTCAACAGAAGTGGAGTCACGCTTTAAACAGTGTGTCTCTTTCATCTAAGCAGACAAAGATCACTGTTTAATTCAGTTATGTACTGTATAAAATTGCTGTCAGACTTGAAAATATGGAGATAAAGAGAGAGCACGATGGTGAATTTGTCAGTTGGCTGCCCATGTATTAGGATGAAGAAACTTTACAGGAAGACCTGGATAAAATAAAGGGGTGGACAACTGAATTCCAAACGAGGTTCAATATTTTATCAGGTAAAACTGTTTATATAGTGCACATGGATTTTAGTTGTTTCATTATGAGAAGTGGTATTTGATGAATCTGTATTTGTTTCAAACAGGCAGTCAGAACATAGAACATTTATAAAAATATTAAAATTCTCTCACCTTAACCAGTTGCCAAGCAGCTGCCGCACATTTAAGTGTACGTTTAATAAACGGTGTTAATTCTTGCATTATCACTGTTCTCCTAACACTCTCTAACACCGCCGATTTTTACATCTGCTTTTAGGCTGTACGGTGAAGTGTCGACTCCAGGTCTGTGATAAGTGGTGTTAGCTAGCAGAGTGTTATGCCCCGTACACACGTTCCGATTATCGTACGACCATCGTACGACTAAAGTTTCGTAGTTGTTGCATGATACAAAAATCGAAAGCAACTCTGCGTACAAACCATCCGACTTTCTTCGTACGATTCACTGACCAGGTGTATTTTTCGTAGCTACGTATCGGAAGTGATCTATATACGTCTGACCCCTGCGTCGTGCAACGTCATCTGACAATTTCCGATCGTATGGTATACGCCTTCATGTAGAGCTCTACAAGCCAACATTCGATGTGCTCATTCGGTCGTTCGAGTGCTAGTGTCAAACTATATCCTAATAATGGAGGACCAGGTACTTCCAATTGCCATCTTGGGTATAGTTGCTATACAGAAGTTCCTTCAAAAGAAGAAACAAAAAAGGAGGACATGGTCCAAACAATGGCTTCGTGACAGAGAAAAGTATTCTCACATGACTCTTCTCAAAGAGTTGAAAGAGAATAATCCTGATGATTATAGGAACTTTCTCAGGATGAATGATGAGTGTTTCCAGACTTTGCTTCACGTTGTGACACCATACATAAAAAAAAAGGATACACCAATGCGGGAAGCTATTAGCCCTGAACAACGGCTAATAGCAACATTACGCTAGTTGGCGACAGGGAGAAGTCTTCAGGACCTAAAATATTCTACGGGTATCTCTCCCCAAGCACTGGGTCAAATAATCCCGGAGACCTGTAAGGCTATTATTGCCACTTTACAGCACCAGTATATTAAGGTACAGTGCCAGTGTCCTCCATATCCTGCTATGTTTCTGTATTTTATTCATATTATTTGGTAATAGTGTTTTTTTTTGTCTTACAGTTCCCCACCAATCCACAGGAGTGGAACGAAATTGCCAATGCCTTTAAAGAGCATTGGAATTTCCCAAATTGTGGTGAAGCCATCGATGGGAAACGTGTGCGAATTGTTCCACCTGCTAATTCTGGATCTTTTTTTTATAATTATAAAGGTTTTTTTAGCATAATTATGCTTGCCATAGTGAATGGGAAATATGAGTTTATCTACCTTGATATAGGTAAAAATGGGCGTAACTCTGATGGAAGCATCCTTAATCAAACGGAGTTCTATAAGCGTTTGTTGCAAGGGACACTAAACCTGCCATCCTGCACTGAAACCTTTGAAGGGCTTAACTTAGTTTTTGTTGCAGATGACGCATTTTCCCTCAATCAGCATTAGTGATGTCGCGAACCTAAAATTCGCGGTTCGCGAACGGCGAACGCGAACATCGGCAAATGTTCGCGAACCGGCGAACCGGGCGAACCGCCATAGACTTCAATAGGCAGGCGAATTTTAAAACACACAGGGACTCTTTCTGGCCACAATAGTGATGGAAAAGTTGTTTCAAGGGGACTAACACCTGGACTGTGGCATGCCGGAGAGGGATCACGCAAAAAAAAGTTCTTAAAAATTATAATTTTTTGATAGAGAGCCAATTATTGGAAAAATTAAAAAAAAATAAAAATAAAAAATTTCTTTGGATTTAGCATCTGGGGGGTCTAAAAGGTGTACCTGTGAAGTTTCAGCTCTGTAGCATGTCCAGAACCCCTAAAAAACAGCATTTTTCTTATATTTTCAGGAATATGGCTTCTCTGCGGCTGGCTTTTTCTCTTGCAGGCATTTAGCGGGCATTTTTTTAGGCAGGCATGTCATTTTTTGTATTTAGTGTCTGGGGGGGGTCTAAAAAGTGTACCTGTCAAGTTTCAGCTCTGTAGCATGTCCAGAACCCCTAAAAAACAGCATTTTTCTTATATTTTCAGGAATACGGCTTCTCTGCGGCTGTCTTTTTCTCTTGCAGGCATTTATCGGGCATTTTTTTAGGCAGGCATGTCATTTTTTGTATTTAGTGTCTGGGGGGTCACAAAAGTGTACCTGTCAAGTTTCAGATCTGTAGCATGTCCAGAACCCCTAAAAAACAGCATTTTTCTTATATTTTCAGGAATACGGCTTCTCTGCGGCTGTCTTTTTCTCTTGCAGGCATTTATCGGGCATTTTTTTAGGCAGGCATGTCATTTTTTGTATTTAGTGTCTGGGGGGTCACAAAAGTGTACCTGTCAAGTTTCAGCTCTGTAGCATGTCCAGAACCCCTAAAAAACAGCATTTTTCTTATATTTTCAGGAATACGGCTTCTCTGCGGCTGTCTTTTTCTCTTGCAGGCATTTATCGGGCATTTTTTTAGGCAGGCATGTCATTTTTTGTATTTAGTGTCTGGGGGGTCACAAAAGTGTACCTGTCAAGTTTCAGCTCTGTAGCATGTCCAGAACCCCTAAAAAACAGCATTTTTCTTATATTTTCAGGAATACGGCTTCTCTGCGGCTGTCTTTTTCTCTTGCAGGCATTTATCGGGCATTTTTTTAGGCAGGCATGTCATTTTATGTATTTAGTGTCTGGGGGGTCACAAAAGTGTACCTGTCAAGTTTCAGATCTGTAGCATGTCCAGAACCCCTAAAAAACAGCATTTTTCTTATATTTTCAGGAATACGGCTTCTCTGCGGCTGTCTTTTTCTCTTGCAGGCATTTATCGGGCATTTTTTTAGGCAGGCATGTCATTTTTTGTATTTAGTGTCTGGGGGGTCACAAAAGTGTACCTGTCAAGTTTCAGCTCTGTAGCATGTCCAGAACCCCTAAAAAACAGCATTTTTCTTATATTTTCAGGAATACGGCTTCTCCGCGGCTGTCTTTTTCTCTTGCAGGCATTTATCGGGCATTTTTTTAGGCAGGCATGTCATTTTTTGTATTTAGTGTCTGGGGGGTCACAAAAGTGTACCTGTCAAGTTTCAGCTCTGTAGCATGTCCAGAACCCCTAAAAAACAGCATTTTTCTTATATTTTCAGGAATACGGCTTCTCTGCGGCTGTCTTTTTCTCTTGCAGGCATTTATCGGGCATTTTTTTAGGCAGGCATGTCATTTTTTGTATTTAGTGTCTGGGGGGTCACAAAAGTGTACCTGTCAAGTTTCAGATCTGTAGCATGTCCAGAACCCCTAAAAAACAGCATTTTTCTTATATTTTCAGGAATACGGCTTCTCTGCGGCTGTCTTTTTCTCTTGCAGGCATTTATCGGGCATTTTTTTAGGCAGGCATGTCATTTTTTGTATTTAGTGTCTGGGGGGTCACAAAAGTGTACCTGTCAAGTTTCAGCTCTGTAGCATGTCCAGAACCCCTAAAAAACAGCATTTTTCTTATATTTTCAGGAATACGGCTTCTCTGCGGCTGTCTTTTTCTCTTGCAGGCATTTATCGGGCATTTTTTTAGGCAGGCATGTCATTTTTTGTATTTAGTGTCTGGGGGGTCACAAAAGTGTACCTGTCAAGTTTCAGATCTGTAGCATGTCCAGAACCCCTAAAAAACAGCATTTTTCTTATATTTTCAGGAATACGGCTTCTCTGCGGCTGTCTTTTTCTCTTGCAGGCATTTATCGGGCATTTTTTTAGGCAGGCATGTCATTTTTTGTATTTAGTGTCTGGGGGGTCTAAAAAGTGTACCTGTCAAGTTTCAGCTCTGTAGTATGTCCACAACCCAAAAAAAACAGCATTTTTCTTATGATTTTTAGTAGAAAACTAATGCAGTGTCTTTCCAGCTGTCTTTTTTTCTTTCTGGCAAGCTGAAATATGATATGCCAAGGCAAACATGCCTATCAGTTGAGCTATGACACAGACAACACTGCACACATGGGGAAATATGTAAAACAAAAAACAGGAAAAGGAAATTAGGTGACGGTAACAAAACATGATATTGTGATTGGCCAAATAAAAAGTCACCTCGCGATGAGGTCGCGCCAAAGTCGCGCTAAGTCGCGCCAAAGTCGCACTGGAAGCGACGCTACTTTAGTGGTAGCGGCAGTGTAAACCAGCACTAAAACATCCAGTGTGTGAATACGATCAGGTATGATGTTTTATCGGTCAAGTAGTGTAAGGGTTACGCCCGTTGCCCGCTTCACAGTGACAGACCAGACTCTGACAGACCAAACTCCCCGTTTAACAGTCAGTCAGTCCATTTGCACAACCGCAAACTCCCAATTTGCACAAGGTTGGATACCAAGCTAGCCATGTCCCGTTCCTTGTCCTCACTGACATCATTGAAGGTCTCTTCCTCCACCCAGCCACATACAACACCAAGGGTCCCCGAAAGGTGAGAACAAGCCCCCTGGGACGCCTGCTGTGGCTGGTATTCCACCTCCTCAAAGCCACCTTCCTCCTCTGACTTCTCTTCTTCAGACTCCTCTCTCTGCGTTGCCACAGGTCCAGCAATTGACAACGACAAGGCTGCTTCTGGTGGTGATGAGGACCACAACTCTTCCTCTTCATGCTCATCTACAGCCTGATCCAGTACTCTTCGCAGGGCACGCTCCAGAAAAAATGCATATGGGATGAGGTCGATGATGTTGCCTTGGGTTCGACTGACCACCAGGGTTGTCATCTCCGCAAAAGGACGCATGAGCCTACAACCATTGTTCATGAGCATTCAGTAACGCGGCCAAAAAATACCCAGCTCCGCAGAAAGAATGAAAGAAAATGAATGTTTTTTTTTATGAAAAATTATCCTGCGGATCGCTTTTGGTCTGTACACAATGAAGCAACGACCTTATCATCTGGGGTGTGCCAACACAATCCTAGAGGTGATCGCTTCATTGTGATACGCAAGCCCCTTCACCACGACAAGGTAACGATCACGAAGGGGAATTGACACATGTATGTGCCTTTTTTTTTGTTTTTTGTTTCTTTTGCAGCCACAGTGTAGCACCAGAGGCCAGAAAAATTAGGCATGTACACATGCATGAAAAAGTAGGTATTGTTGCAGCCGCTGCTGTAGCAGCGGCCTGAAAAATTGAGGTTTTAAGGCAGAAAGTGCACTAAAACATTGCTGCTTGAACCGTAGTTGGTGGCGGAGACGTCACGTAAGTCATCCGGCATGCAGAGAATGATTATATACAGCAGCGTGTGGACCATTTTTAGGCCAAGGCATCTCAGTCATCACCAGGCCTTTTTTAGTCAAATGCATCCCCCACTGTCAGTCCCTTCGGGATCCATGCCTCATTCATCTTAATAAACGTGAGGTAATCAAGACTTTTTTGACCTAGGCGACTTCTCTTCTCAGTGACAATACCTCCTGCTGCGCTGAAGGTCCTTTCTGACAGCACACTTGAAGCGGGGCAGGCCGGAAGTTCAATGGCAAACTGGGATAGCTCAGGCCACAGGTCAAGCCTGCACACCCAGTAGTCAAGGGGTTCATCGCTCCTCAGAGTGTCGATATCTGCAGTTAAGGCAAGGTAGTCTGCTACCTGTCGGTCGAGTCGTTCTCTGAGGGTGGACCCCGAAGGGCTGTGGCGATGCATAGGACTAAAAAAGCTCCGCATGTCCTCCATCAACAAGACGTCTGTAAAGCGTCCTGTCCTTGCCGGCGTGGTTGTGGTGGTAGGAGGAGGATTACTTTCACCTCTTCCCCTGTTGGATTCCCGTTGTGCTGTGACATCACCCTTATACGCTGTGTAGAGCATAGTTTTTAACTTATTTTGTAGCTGCTGCATCCTTTGCGACTGCCGGTAATTGGGTAACATGTCACAGACTTTCTGCTTATACCGGGGGTCTAGTAGCGTGGCCACCCAGTACAGGTCGTTCTCCTTCAGCCTTTTTATACGAGGGTCTCTCAACAGGCATGACAGCATGAAAGACCCCATTTGCACAAGGTTGGATGCCGAGCTACTCATGTCCAATTCCTCGTCCTCACTGATGTCATTGAAGGTGTGTTCTTCCCCCCAGCCACGTACAACACCACGGGTACCAGATAGGTGACAACGAGCACCCTGGGATGCCTGCTGTGGTTGGTGTTCCTCCTCCTCAAAGCCACATTCCTCCTCTGACTCCTCTTCCTCACACTCCTCTTCCAGTGTTGCCGCAGGTCCAGCAATCGATGGTAAGGCTGTTTCTGGTGGTGGTGATGGTGACCACAACTCTTCCTCTTCCTCTTCACGCTCATCTACGGCCTGATCCAGCACTCTTCGCAGGGCACGCTCCAGGAAAAAAACATATGGGATGATGTCGCTGATGGTGCCTTCAGTGCGACTCACTAGGTTTGTCACCTCCTCAAAAGGACGCATGAGCCTACAGGCATTGCGCATGAGCGTCCAGTAGCGTGGCAAAAAAATACCCAGCTCCGCAGAGGCTGTCCTAGCACCCCGGTCATACAAATACTCGTTGACCGCTTTTTCTTGTTGGAGCAGGCGGTCGAACATTAGCAGTGTTGAATTCCAACGTGTCGGGCTGTCGCAAATCAAGCGCCTCACTGGCATGTTGTTTCGCCGCTGAATATCTGCAAAGTGCGCCATGGCCGTGTAGGAACGCCTGAAATGGCCACACACCTTCCTGGCCTGCTTGAGGACGTCCTGTAAGCCTGGGTACTTCTGCACAAAACGTTGCACAATCAGATTCAACACATGTGCCATGCACGGCACATGTGTCAACTTGCCCAAATTCAATGCCGCCAACAAATTGCTCCCGTTGTCACACACCACTTTGCCGATCTCCAGTTGGTGCGGGGTCAGCCACTGATCCACCTGTGCATTCAGGGCGGACAGTAGTGCTGGTCCGGTGTGACTCTCTGCTTTCAGGCAAGTCAACCCCAAGACAGCGTGACACTGTCGTATCCGGCATGTGGAATAGCCCCTGGGGAGCTGGGGGGGTGCAGTTGGTGTGGAGCAAGACGCAACAGCAGAAGAGGACTCAGCCGAGGAGGTTAGCAAAGAGGATGGAGTAGGAGGAGTAGAGGAGGTGGCAGCAGGCCTGCCTGCAAGTCGTGGCGGTGTCACCAACTCCTCTGCAGCAGAGCCACGCATTCCATGCTTGGCAGCCGCCAGCAGGTTTACCCAATGCGCAGTGTACGTTATATACCTGCCCTGACCGTGCTTTGCAGACCAGCTATCAGTGGTCAGATGGACCCTTGCCCCAACACTGTGTGCCAGACGTGACATGATTTCTTTTTCCACAATAGAGTACAGGTTGGGGATTGCCTTTTGTGAAAAATAATTTCGGCCGGGTACCTTCCACTGCGGTGTCCCAATAGCGACAAATTTTTTGAAGGCCTCAGACTCCACCAGCTTGTATGGTAAAAGCTGGCGGGCTAAGAGTTCCGACAAGCCAGCTGTCAGACGCCGGGCAAGGGGGTGACTCTGCGAGATTGGCTTTTTGCGCTCAAACATTTCCTTCACAGACACCTGACTGTGGGCAGGTGACGAGCAGGAACTGCTGAAGGTGAGAGGCGGAGGGGCGGGTTGTTGATAGGGGGCATGGAGGACAGCAGTGGTTGACGTGGCTGAAGATGCTGGACCAGGAGGAGGATGGTGGCTTTCAGTTTGTGTGCTGCTTTTACTCATGTGTTGATCCCATAGGCGTTTGTGATGTGAGATCATGTGCCTTCGCAAAGCAGTTGTACCTAGGTGGGTGTTGGACTTCCCACGACTCAGTTTCTTTTGGCACAGGTTACAAATGGCATCGCTGATATCAGAGGCAGACACACAAAAAAAATGCCACACTGCTGAGCTTTGCAAGGAAGGCATTCTGGTGGTGGCAACAGCTTGCGTTGATTGGCGTGCTGTCTGGCTGACCCCGGGTGCCGAATCTACATGCTGTCTGACTGCGCCACTAGCTCCTTGCGATGACCTCCTCCCCCTGCTTCCAACTCGTCTCCTCCTCCTCTCTGTCTCCCCATCTGAACTTTCCCCCTCTTCTTCTGCTCTTCGAGCAGGCACCCAGGTGACATCCACAGACACATCGTCATCATCAGCCGCTTCACTTGACAACTCAGCAAAGGCAGCAGCAGCAGGTACAACATCATCATCATCACAATGTACGTCCATGTGTATAATGCTGCCTGACTGAGACATATCCCCGTTATCTACATCCTCTGGCACTAATAGTTGCGCATCACTTATTTCTTCAAACTGATGTGAAAATAACTCCTCTGACGGATCAAGTGAAGCGGCTGTGGTGCTAGTGTTGGTGGTGGTGCCGGCGGGCTGGCGAGTGGTAAATTGAGAGGTGCCCGAAGCTGAGCTGGAGGAGGATGGTGCATTAGGGTTCCGAGCGGAAGCTGTAGACGATTGGGTGTCCTGTGTAAGCCAGTCAACTATGGCCTCAGAATTTTTTGAGTTCAGGGTCTGTGGTGGCCTCTGAACACTGGGCATTATTCTAGGGCCTAAGGAAATCACAGCACCACGACCACGACGGCCCTTGCGGGGTGGCCTGCCTCTGCCTGTCATTTTTTTTTTAATGTGTTGTTACTGTTGTACTATGAGTGCAAGCTGCTGTGCCACCTTATATATCAGTGGTGGGTGGGCAGTGGCACAGTACACTCTCTGTGGACCTGACAGCAGTCACTGGCACCCAGGCAACTGCAATTTAAAAAATATATATATTTTTTTTTACTTTGCAAGCTGCTGTGCCACCTTATATATCAGTGGTGGGTGGGCAGTGGCACAGTACACTCTCTGTGGACCTGACAGCAGTCACTGGCACCCAGACAACTGCAATTTAAAAAATATATATATATTTTTTTACTTTGCAAGCTGCTGTGCCACCTTATATATCAGTGGTGGGTGGGCAGTGGCACAGTACACTCTCTGTGGACCTGACAGCAGTCACTGGCACCCAGGCAACTGCAATTTAAAAAAATATATATATATTTTTTACTTTGCAAGCTGCTGTGCCACCTTATATATCAGTGGTGGGTGGGTGGGCAGTGGCACAGTACACTCTCTGTGGACCTGACAGCAGTCACTGGCACCCAGGCAACTGCAATTTAAAAAAATATATATATTTTTTTTACTTTGCAAGCTGCTGTGCCACCTTATATATCAGTGGTGGGTGGGCAGTGGCACAGTACACTCTCTGTGGACCTGACAGCAGTCACTGGCACCCAGGCAACTGCAATTTAAAAAAATATATATTTTTTTTTTACTTTGCAAGCTGCTGTGCCACCTTATATATCAGTGGTGGGTGGGCACACAGTGGCACTGCAGTGGGCACAGTACACTCTGTGGACCTGACAGTCACTGGCAGCCCAGGCAACTGCAATAATAAAAAATATTTTTTTTTTCAATTTATTGCAACAAGATGCTGTGCCAACGTATATATATCAGTGGTGGGCAGTGCACTGCAGTGGGTACAGTGCACTCTGTGGACCTGACACAGCACTCACTGCAATTATGACAGAGAAAAAAAAAATATTTTTTAAAATGCCAGGTACTGTGCCTGTGCCACCCGAAATGAGTGTGGTGTGCACACAGTACAGTCTGTGGTAGGTCTGTGGCCTCTCACACACAGCGGGCAGGCAACTGCAGTGTACAATAGATATATATATATATATATATATATATATATATATAAAGAAAAAAATCTATTACCTTACCAGCCCTGAAAGGGCTTTTGGGGACACTATATATATATATATATGTATATATATATAAATAAAAAAATCCTCAATTACCAGCCCTTAAAAGGGCTTTTGGGGACACTAGATAGATATAGATATATATATATATGAAGAAACAACTCAATTACCAGCCCTTAAAAGGGCTTTTGGGGACGCTAGGTATATATATATATATATATATATTAAAAAAAAAAAAAAACACAAATACCAGCCCTTAGAAGGGCTTTTTGGGGTGCTGATATTACAGCAGTAGTGGACCAAGAACACTGCAAGACCAGGAACACTGACTAACTGTCCCTAGCTTAACAGCAGCAGCAGCAGCAGCAGCTCTCTCCCTATTCTCACTACACACACTGCTTCAGAATGATCTAAGATGGATGCTGCCCTTGCTTATTTATAGGAGGTGGGAGGGTGTGGGAGGGAGGTACGCTGATTGGCTGGAAATGTGTCTGCTGACTGTAAAGTTCAGGGTCAAAGTTTGCCTCAATGATGTCTTATGGGGGGCGGACCGAACATCGCATATGTTCGCCGGCAGCGGCGAACGCGAACTTGCTAAGTTCGCCGGGAACTGTTCGCCGGCGAACAGTTCTATACATCTCTAATCAGCATATTCTGAAACCTTTCCCCATGCGCAATCTGACCAAACCCCAGAGGGTCTTTAATTATCGTTTGTCCCGGGCACGCAGGGTTGTTGAAAATGCATTTGGCATCCTTGCAAATAGGTTTCGTATTTTCTTCACCTCTATTAATTTAGCCTTATATAAAATAGATTCCCTTGTTTTGTGTTGTTGTGTCCTTCATAATTTCCTCCGTAAAAATTCCCAGGGATACATGTCATCTTTGCCATTTGAAAGAGACACAGATACTTTGTCTCCAATGCCAGGTACCAGTATTCATGCTGACCTTCATGAACACATGGAAGTACTCACCTCCCTAAACAGTGGACATCCACGACTTCCGACCCAAACTGCACGTCAATCTCGCCTGGATTATATGGAATATTTTGTTGGAAGAGGAGCAGTTTCCTGGCAGGATGACATGTGAAGGCCACAATGCCACTAATATTCCTTAATTTTCAAATAGCCATCTTATTGTACATTGTACATGAATAAATTTCTTTTTTGGTGTGGACTAAATGTCTGTGACGTTTTATTTTAAAATATTATTTTATACAATATTTGATCTCGTCAGATTATATACACATAACATATACAGAACATATACAGTAATAGCCATATTAGCTTCATGAGTGTGTCCTAAACTTAGGATTACAAAATAACATGAGAAATTATCGTTAGCCCTGATTACCTCATTTGTCTGGCTAGCTAGATGGCAGTGATAACGGGGCATTGATGATGGTGCACTGAATAGGTGGCACTGGGGATGACAGTCAGGTGTTACTGCAGTGACAGCTGCCATTCTGATTGTGACCGATGTCGATCTGACATAATCCAAAAATTGGCTGTCTAAAATATAATTCAATTACTAGCTCTGTTTACATCATGTTATCATCTGTGATTGCCCACAATGCCTGTCAGTGGTTCCTCATCAGTGCAACTTCCATGGTAAAATTAGTCATACAATAAAAAATCATAACTAGCTAGACCTCTATTTACAAAATTCAAACACAAACATAAATTAAAAGTATATATATATAAAAGTATACATTGGAACCAGCAGTGTTCATTTTTTTGGGGGAATTTTTTAAAGGGGATTTTTTTTAATATAAACTATAATTTGTCTTTACATTTTTGAGTTAGGCACAACAGGTGCTTGTCTGTACACTTTCCACCACTCAAACAACTTTACACTTTACCCAACATGTCTATGACGGTATTTATTTTGGTCGTCACAACTTCAGCATCGATCAATAATGGCTCCAATCTCTGCCTTGCAGGCTATGAGCTCATTCATCAACAGCCGTGCACTGGAACCTGTGAAATGCTCTTCGGCATCGGTCGCTATTTCTCCTTCAAAAACATAAAAAATAAAATTAAAAGGATGTTAAGGTTTGGTATCTGTGACATGCATAAATCAAGAAACATTGGTGGTATTATCAGCTTACCAGTGCTTGTTACATTTATCAGATCCAAAACCACCACCTGGTCTTCTGGATTCTGTGTCTGGCTGCTCTGCTGGGTGTCACCAGTTGTGTCACTATGTTCTTTTGGATGTTTTTTTCTTTTCTCTCCTGTTCAAAGATGAATAAGAAACATCAAAGCACACATGGTATGTTAAGTATATGTATGCTAAGTGGATGCATTAAAGTGCATTACTGCATTGGTTCTACAAGCTCCTACCTTCTGTGCAACTACCCTGTGTACTGTAAAAATAGGCCCACACAGTAGACACATTACACTTTACACACACTATACTAGTACGATTATTCGTAACGAACGAACAATGTAAGCTTCCCCAAAAAAAACTATACCATGGTGCCTAAAAATATGGATATTAAAAAAAAATAATATATACTCACTTTTCTTTAGACGTTTTTTTATCTTCATAAACTGATCCTCCTCTCTCAATTTTAGATCCGACCACCGCTTGCGGAGTTGGTCCTTTGTCCTCCTCACCCCAAATTTAGTATGCAGAACATGGACCACCTTCTCCAGTATCTTGTCTTTCCTGGCATTAGGCTTTGTGTACGATCCCATTCTCCCATCATAATCCTTGCTGATCAGGATGTCCACCATCTCCACCATCTCATCAAAGGACATATTAGAAGCCTTTTTTTTGCTCCTAGGCCTTGAAGCCTGTCTTTCCTCCCTGTCAGAGCCGCATGACACATGTGTGTCCTCATCCATATCCGCCATCTTCATTCTGCCCACAACAGGAGGGAAAAGGGGCGGCCCATATATCATAGTAGGTGTACAAGATTATTGTACGAACACACGTTCCATGCAACGGAACGTTCGTCTAGGTTGCCACTTTTTGGGGTTCATTTAAAAACACGTTAAGGAAATAAAGTCACTATACACATTACATGTTCTTACGATTTTACATTCGGTCGGTCTTTACGAAACACATTAGAAACATGTTTCGCAAGCAATATACATTACCACAAAAAATAACCTGCACAGTGACTAATTATAGTGCAAAGCACGAATAGCAGGCAGCCTTTACATTTATTGATTTTATTATAAGTAACGATGAAACGTTAAGATTAGGGTTGAGCGAACACCTAGATGTCCGTGTTCGACGGGTTCGGCCGAACTTTAAAAAAAAGTCCGGGTCCGTGTCCCGGACTTTTACCGAACTTTTCCCGGACACCGAACCCCATTGAAGTCAATGGGGACCCGAACTTTAAGGCACTAAAATGGCTCTAAAACACCAAAGGAAAGGGCTAGAGTGCTGCAAATGGCAGCAAAACGTAATTAAGAGCATGGCAAGTGCTCTGCAAACAAATGTGGATAGGGAAATAACTTAAAACAACAAAAAAAAAACAGAAAAATAAAACAATGTTCTTCTTCATCTCTGAAGGACGAGGCCCATATGGAGTAGGAGGGAGGTTGAGGTGGTGGTGGATGTGGCGGTGACATAGGCGTGCGCACAGGGTGTGCTGGGTGTGCCTGGGCACACCCTAATCACCTAGGGCACATAGCATTGCCAGTGAGGAGATGGGAAAGATCTCCCTGGGACCTGCTCTGCTCTATTTCTCCTTGCCTACAGGTACATGGCCCCGATACATTACTCTCCCTGCTGGCAAACACATGCATGTGTATTTCAACTTTGGGGTGCACACCTTAATGCAATAGGCTGCGCACACCTATGGGCGGTGTAGGTGGAAGCGGCGGTGGAGGAGGACCAGGGCCGGATTAACAGCATCATGGGCTTGGTGCTGAGGATTTTGAAGGGCCTTAAGGGCCGTGCCTTGCCATGCACCCAGAGGAGGAAGGGTGCAGCCATGCATGCCTAATTCAACATGGGATGCTGTCTCTGAAGCCCATAAACACATCCATGCATCGCCAACTGTCCCTCCTTGTCCGGCCTTCACGCTGTGTGGGGAGGTTCTGAGGGTGCTGCCTGGGGAAGCGAGCATAGAAGCCAGACTTCTGTGTTTACAAGTGACAGAAGAGCGGTAACAGTGAATATGGCCAACCCGGGGCCTATATAAAAGGTAGGGGCCTGGAGCTGCAGCTCCAATAGCCCCTACATTAATCTGGCCCTGAGGAGGAGGACGAGGTAGCCAACACTGCTTCTTTTCAAAAATTTTAAATGAGGGTACACCCCAAAAGAGTGAGAAAGAGCAAAAATGGAACAATGGGTGGGTAAGGTCGGTATCCATTGCTATTCTGCATAAGGTACGGAAAAGTCCCGTGGGATCCATGCCTGGTTCATTTTAATGAACGTGAGCTTGTCCACATTGTCTCTGGACAGGCGGCTGCGCTTGTCTGTTATAACGCCCCCAGCCGTGCTAAATACCCGTTCAGATAATACACTGGCTGCAGGGCACGCCAGCACCTCCAAGGCGTAAAGGGCAAGCTCAAGCCATGTGCCCAATTTGGAGACCCAGAAGTTGAAGGGGGCAGACCCGTCATTCACTACATGTAGGCGTGTGCACACATACTGCTCCACCATGTTGGTAAAATGCTGCCTCCTGCTAAGACGTTCCATCTGAGCTGCTGGTGCTGCTGTTTGTTGTGGCGTGCTGACAAAGCTTTTCCACATTTCGGCCATGCTAACCCTGCCTTCTGAGGTGCTGGCGGTGCCCTGGTTGCGTTGGCGACCTCCTCCTCCTCCTCCTCTGCCTTGTGCTTCCACTGTGGCCCCGCTGTCAGATGGGAATGCCAGCAGCATGGCGTCTACCAGCGTGCGCTTGTACTCGCGCATCTTGCGATCGCGCTCCAGTGAGTGAATTAAGGACGGTACGTTGTCCTTGTAACGGGGATCCAGCAGCGTGGCCACCCAGTAATCAGCACAAGTTAGAATGTGGGCAACTCGGCGGTCGTTGTGGAGACACTGCAGCATGTAATCGCTCATGTGTGCCAGGCTGCCCAGAGGCAACGAAAGGCTGTCCTCTGTGGGAGGTGTATCGTCCGTGTCCTCTGTATCCCCCCAGCCACGCACCAGTGATGGCCATGAGCTGGCCTGGGTGCCACCCTGCTGTGAACATGGTTCCATCTCCTCCTCCAGCTCCTCCTCCTCCTCATCCTCCTCATCCTCCAGAACTGTGCCCCTGCTGGACAATTGCGTCCCTGGCGTTTGCGTGTGCAGGAACCCACCCTCGGAGCCCCTTGCGAATGACTGCCCTGAAAGCCTTGGAAATGTTACCTCTTCATCCTCCTCCTCCTCCTCATCCTGTGCCACATCCTCTTCCATCATCGCCCGAATTGTTTTTTCAAGGAGGCATAGAAGTGGGATAGTTAAGCTGAGAACGGCGTCATTGCCACTGGCCATGTTGGTGGAGTACTCAAAACAGCGCAACAAGGCACACAGGTCTCGCATGGAGGCCCAGTTAAATTAAATAGCGGAATAGAAAATATGATCCAAAAAAAGTGTATGTATATCACACGTACACAACCACACTGGGCCCCAATTACTATTGTTTGTACCCCTAAAAGGCTAGATGAGGAGTAGGGGGAGTATGGAACAGGCAGCACCCTCAAACCTTCAGAAGTATGAGATGAACCCCAACAACTTGGAAAGGTGGATCTCTCTCACACGTACCGACACAGACTATCCCGCAATTCAATTGATCCTCAAAGGTTTTTATTGAATAGCGGAATAGGAAATATGATCAAAAAAAGTGTATGTATCTCGCACGTACACAACCACACTAGGCCCCAATTACTATTGTTTGTACCCCTAAAAGGCTAGATGAGGAGTAGGGGGGGTATGGAACAGGCAGCACCCTCAAACCTTCAGAAGTATGAGATGAACCCCAACAACTTGGAAAGGTGGATCTCTCTCACACGTACCGACACAGACTATCCCCCAATTTAACTGATCCCCAAAGGTTTTTGATTAAATAGCGGAATAGAAAATATGATCCAAAAAAAGTGTATGTATATCACACGTACACAACCACACTAGGCCCCAATTACTATTGTTTGTACCCCTAAAAGGCTAGATGAGGAGTAGGGGGGGTATGGAACAGGCAGCACCCTCAAACCTTCAGAAGTATGAGATGAACCCCAACAACTTGGAAAGGTGGATCTCTCTCACACGTACCGACACAGACTATCCCCCAATTTAACTGATCCCCAAAGGTTTTTGATTAAATAGCGGAATAGAAAATATGATCCCAAAAAAGTGTATGTATATCACACGTACACAACCACACTGGGCCCCAATTACTATTGTTTGTACCCCTAAAAGGCTAGATGAGGAGTAGGGGGAGTATGGAACAGGCAGCACCCTCAAACCTTCAGAAGTATGAGATGAACCCCAACAACTTGGAAAGGTGGATCTCTCTCACACGTACCAACACAGACTATCCCCCAATTTAACTGATCCCCAAAGGTTTTTGATTAAATAGCGGAATAGAAAATATGATCCAAAAAAAGTGTATGTATATCACACGTACACAACCACACTAGGCCCCAATTACTATTGTTTGTACCCCTAAAAGGCTAGATGAGGAGTAGGGGGAGTATGGAACAGGCAGCACCCTCAAACCTTCAGAAGTATGAGATGAACCCCAACAACTTGGAAAGGTGGATCTCTCTCACACGTACCGACACAGACTATCCCGCAATTCAATTGATCCTCAAAGGTTTTTATTGAATAGCGGAATAGGAAATATGATCAAAAAAAGTGTATGTATCTCGCACGTACACAACCACACTAGGCCCCAATTACTATTGTTTGTACCCCTAAAAGGCTAGATGAGGAGTAGGGGGGGTATGGAACAGGCAGCACCCTCAAACCTTCAGAAGTATGAGATGAACCCCAACAACTTGGAAAGGTGGATCTCTCTCACACGTACCGACACAGACTATCCCCCAATTTAACTGATCCCCAAAGGTTTTTGATTAAATAGCGGAATAGAAAATATGATCCCAAAAAAGTGTATGTATATCACACGTACACAACCACACTGGGCCCCAATTACTATTGTTTGTACCCCTAAAAGGCTAGATGAGGAGTAGGGGGAGTATGGAACAGGCAGCACCCTCAAACCTTCAGAAGTATGAGATGAACCCCAACAACTTGGAAAGGTGGATCTCTCTCACACGTACCAACACAGACTATCCCCCAATTTAACTGATCCCCAAAGGTTTTTGATTAAATAGCGGAATAGAAAATATGATCCAAAAAAAGTGTATGTATATCACACGTACACAACCACACTAGGCCCCAATTACTATTGTTTGTACCCCTAAAAGGCTAGATGAGGAGTAGGGGGAGTATGGAACAGGCAGCACCCTCAAACCTTCAGAAGTATGAGATGAACCCCAACAACTTGGAAAGGTGGATCTCTCTCACACGTACCGACACAGACTATCCCGCAATTCAATTGATCCTCAAAGGTTTTTATTGAATAGCGGAATAGGAAATATGATCAAAAAAAGTGTATGTATCTCGCACGTACACAACCACACTAGGCCCCAATTACTATTGTTTGTACCCCTAAAAGGCTAGATGAGGAGTAGGGGGGGTATGGAACAGGCAGCACCCTCAAACCTTCAGAAGTATGAGATGAACCCCAACAACTTGGAAAGGTGGATCTCTCTCACACGTACCGACACAGACTATCCCCCAATTTAACTGATCCCCAAAGGTTTTTAATTAAATAGCGGAATAGAAAATATGATCCAAAAAAAGTGTATGTATATCACACGTACACAACCACACTGGGCCCCAATTACTATTGTTTGTACCCCTAAAAGGCTAGATGAGGAGTAGGGGGAGTATGGAACAGGCAGCACCCTCAAACCTTCAGAAGTATGAGATGAACCCCAACAACTTGGAAAGGTGGATCTCTCTCACACGTACCGACACAGACTATCCCGCAATTCAATTGATCCTCAAAGGTTTTTATTGAATAGCGGAATAGGAAATATGATCAAAAAAAGTGTATGTATCTCGCACGTACACAACCACACTAGGCCCCAATTACTATTGTTTGTACCCCTAAAAGGCTAGATGAGGAGTAGGGGGGGTATGGAACAGGCAGCACCCTCAAACCTTCAGAAGTATGAGATGAACCCCAACAACTTGGAAAGGTGGATCTCTCTCACACGTACCGACACAGACTATCCCCCAATTTAACTGATCCCCAAAGGTTTTTGATTAAATAGCGGAATAGAAAATATGATCCAAAAAAAGTGTATGTATATCACACGTACACAACCACACTAGGCCCCAATTACTATTGTTTGTACCCCTAAAAGGCTAGATGAGGAGTAGGGGGGGTATGGAACAGGCAGCACCCTCAAACCTTCAGAAGTATGAGATGAACCCCAACAACTTGGAAAGGTGGATCTCTCTCACACGTACCAACACAGACTATCCCCCAATTTAACTGATCCCCAAAGGTTTTTGATTAAATAGCGGAATAGAAAATATGATCCCAAAAAAGTGTATGTATATCACACGTACACAACCACACTAGGCCCCAATTACTATTGTTTGTACCCCTAAAAGGCTAGGAGTAGGGGGAGTATGGAACAGGCAGCACCCTCAAACCTTCAGAAGTATGAGATGAACCCCAACAACTTGGAAAGGTGGATCTCTCTCACACGTACCAACACAGACTATCCCCCAATTTAACTGATCCCCAAAGGTTTTTGATTAAATAGCGGAATAGAAAATATGATCCCAAAAAAGTGTATGTATATCACACGTACACAACCACACTAGGCCCCAATTACTATTGTTTGTACCCCTAAAAGGCTAGGAGTAGGGGGAGTATGGAACAGGCAGCACCCTCAAACCTTCAGAAGTATGAGATGAACCCCAACAACTTGGAAAGGTGGATCTCTCTCACACGTACCAACACAGACTATCCCCCAATTTTACTGATCCCCAAAGGTTTTTGATTAAATAGCGGAATAGAAAATATGATCCCAAAAAAGTGTATGTATATCACACGTACACAACCACACTAGGCCCCAATTACTATTGTTTGTACCCCTAAAAGGCTAGGAGTAGGGGGAGTATGGAACAGGCAGCACCCTCAAACCTTCAGAAGTATGAGATGAACCCCAACAACTTGGAAAGGTGGATCTCTCTCACACGTACCAACACAGACTATCCCCCAATTTAACTGATCCCCAAAGGTTTTTGATTAAATAGCGGAATAGAAAATATGATCCCAAAAAAGTGTATGTATATCACACGTACACAACCACACTAGGCCCCAATTACTATTGTTTGTACCCCTAAAAGGCTAGGAGTAGGGGGAGTATGGAACAGGCAGCACCCTCAAACCTTCAGAAGTATGAGATGAACCCCAACAACTTGGAAAGGTGGATCTCTCTCACACGTACCAACACAGACTATCCCCCAATTTAACTGATCCCCAAAGGTTTTTGATTAAATAGCGGAATAGAAAATATGATCCAAAAAAAGTGTATGTATATCACACGTACACAACCACACTAGGCCCCAATTACTATTGTTTGTACCCCTAAAAGGCTAGATGAGGAGTAGGGGGGGTATGGAACAGGCAGCACCCTCAAACCTTCAGAAGTATGAGATGAACCCCAACAACTTGGAAAGGTGGATCTCTCTCACACGTACCGACACAGACTATCCCCCAATTTAACTGATCCCCAAAGGTTTTTGATTAAATAGCGGAATAGAAAATATGATCCAAAAAAAGTGTATGTATATCACACGTACACAACCACACTAGGCCCCAATTACTATTGTTTGTACCCCTAAAAGGCTAGATGAGGAGTAGGGGGGGTATGGAACAGGCAGCACCCTCAAACCTTCAGAAGTATGAGATGAACCCCAACAACTTGGAAAGGTGGATCTCTCTCACACGTACCGACACAGACTATCCCCCAATTTAACTGATCCCCAAAGGTTTTTGATTAAATAGCGGAATAGAAAATATGATCCCAAAAAAGTGTATGTATATCACACGTACACAACCACACTGGGCCCCAATTACTATTGTTTGTACCCCTAAAAGGCTAGATGAGGAGTAGGGGGAGTATGGAACAGGCAGCACCCTCAAACCTTCAGAAGTATGAGATGAACCCCAACAACTTGGAAAGGTGGATCTCTCTCACACGTACCAACACAGACTATCCCCCAATTTAACTGATCCCCAAAGGTTTTTGATTAAATAGCGGAATAGAAAATATGATCCAAAAAAAGTGTATGTATATCACACGTACACAACCACACTAGGCCCCAATTACTATTGTTTGTACCCCTAAAAGGCTAGATGAGGAGTAGGGGGAGTATGGAACAGGCAGCACCCTCAAACCTTCAGAAGTATGAGATGAACCCCAACAACTTGGAAAGGTGGATCTCTCTCACACGTACCGACACAGACTATCCCGCAATTCAATTGATCCTCAAAGGTTTTTATTGAATAGCGGAATAGGAAATATGATCAAAAAAAGTGTATGTATCTCGCACGTACACAACCACACTAGGCCCCAATTACTATTGTTTGTACCCCTAAAAGGCTAGATGAGGAGTAGGGGGGGTATGGAACAGGCAGCACCCTCAAACCTTCAGAAGTATGAGATGAACCCCAACAACTTGGAAAGGTGGATCTCTCTCACACGTACCGACACAGACTATCCCCCAATTTAACTGATCCCCAAAGGTTTTTGATTAAATAGCGGAATAGAAAATATGATCCCAAAAAAGTGTATGTATATCACACGTACACAACCACACTGGGCCCCAATTACTATTGTTTGTACCCCTAAAAGGCTAGATGAGGAGTAGGGGGAGTATGGAACAGGCAGCACCCTCAAACCTTCAGAAGTATGAGATGAACCCCAACAACTTGGAAAGGTGGATCTCTCTCACACGTACCAACACAGACTATCCCCCAATTTAACTGATCCCCAAAGGTTTTTGATTAAATAGCGGAATAGAAAATATGATCCAAAAAAAGTGTATGTATATCACACGTACACAACCACACTAGGCCCCAATTACTATTGTTTGTACCCCTAAAAGGCTAGATGAGGAGTAGGGGGAGTATGGAACAGGCAGCACCCTCAAACCTTCAGAAGTATGAGATGAACCCCAACAACTTGGAAAGGTGGATCTCTCTCACACGTACCGACACAGACTATCCCGCAATTCAATTGATCCTCAAAGGTTTTTATTGAATAGCGGAATAGGAAATATGATCAAAAAAAGTGTATGTATCTCGCACGTACACAACCACACTAGGCCCCAATTACTATTGTTTGTACCCCTAAAAGGCTAGATGAGGAGTAGGGGGGGTATGGAACAGGCAGCACCCTCAAACCTTCAGAAGTATGAGATGAACCCCAACAACTTGGAAAGGTGGATCTCTCTCACACGTACCGACACAGACTATCCCCCAATTTAACTGATCCCCAAAGGTTTTTAATTAAATAGCGGAATAGAAAATATGATCCAAAAAAAGTGTATGTATATCACACGTACACAACCACACTGGGCCCCAATTACTATTGTTTGTACCCCTAAAAGGCTAGATGAGGAGTAGGGGGAGTATGGAACAGGCAGCACCCTCAAACCTTCAGAAGTATGAGATGAACCCCAACAACTTGGAAAGGTGGATCTCTCTCACACGTACCGACACAGACTATCCCGCAATTCAATTGATCCTCAAAGGTTTTTATTGAATAGCGGAATAGGAAATATGATCAAAAAAAGTGTATGTATCTCGCACGTACACAACCACACTAGGCCCCAATTACTATTGTTTGTACCCCTAAAAGGCTAGATGAGGAGTAGGGGGGGTATGGAACAGGCAGCACCCTCAAACCTTCAGAAGTATGAGATGAACCCCAACAACTTGGAAAGGTGGATCTCTCTCACACGTACCGACACAGACTATCCCCCAATTTAACTGATCCCCAAAGGTTTTTGATTAAATAGCGGAATAGAAAATATGATCCAAAAAAAGTGTATGTATATCACACGTACACAACCACACTAGGCCCCAATTACTATTGTTTGTACCCCTAAAAGGCTAGATGAGGAGTAGGGGGGGTATGGAACAGGCAGCACCCTCAAACCTTCAGAAGTATGAGATGAACCCCAACAACTTGGAAAGGTGGATCTCTCTCACACGTACCAACACAGACTATCCCCCAATTTAACTGATCCCCAAAGGTTTTTGATTAAATAGCGGAATAGAAAATATGATCCCAAAAAAGTGTATGTATATCACACGTACACAACCACACTAGGCCCCAATTACTATTGTTTGTACCCCTAAAAGGCTAGGAGTAGGGGGAGTATGGAACAGGCAGCACCCTCAAACCTTCAGAAGTATGAGATGAACCCCAACAACTTGGAAAGGTGGATCTCTCTCACACGTACCAACACAGACTATCCCCCAATTTAACTGATCCCCAAAGGTTTTTGATTAAATAGCGGAATAGAAAATATGATCCCAAAAAAGTGTATGTATATCACACGTACACAACCACACTAGGCCCCAATTACTATTGTTTGTACCCCTAAAAGGCTAGGAGTAGGGGGAGTATGGAACAGGCAGCACCCTCAAACCTTCAGAAGTATGAGATGAACCCCAACAACTTGGAAAGGTGGATCTCTCTCACACGTACCAACACAGACTATCCCCCAATTTTACTGATCCCCAAAGGTTTTTGATTAAATAGCGGAATAGAAAATATGATCCCAAAAAAGTGTATGTATATCACACGTACACAACCACACTAGGCCCCAATTACTATTGTTTGTACCCCTAAAAGGCTAGGAGTAGGGGGAGTATGGAACAGGCAGCACCCTCAAACCTTCAGAAGTATGAGATGAACCCCAACAACTTGGAAAGGTGGATCTCTCTCACACGTACCAACACAGACTATCCCCCAATTTAACTGATCCCCAAAGGTTTTTGATTAAATAGCGGAATAGAAAATATGATCCCAAAAAAGTGTATGTATATCACACGTACACAACCACACTAGGCCCCAATTACTATTGTTTGTACCCCTAAAAGGCTAGGAGTAGGGGGAGTATGGAACAGGCAGCACCCTCAAACCTTCAGAAGTATGAGATGAACCCCAACAACTTGGAAAGGTGGATCTCTCTCACACGTACCAACACAGACTATCCCCCAATTTAACTGATCCCCAAAGGTTTTTGATTAAATAGCGGAATAGAAAATATGATCCCAAAAAAGTGTATGTATATCACACGTACACAACCACACTAGGCCCCAATTACTATTGTTTGTACCCCTAAAAGGCTAGGAGTAGGGGGAGTATGGAACAGGCAACACCCTCAAACCTTCAGAAGTATGAGATGAACCCCAACAACTTGGAAAGGTGGATCTCTCTCACACGTACCAACACAGACTATCCCCCAATTTAACTGATCCCCAAAGGTTTTTGATTAAATAGCGGAATAGAAAATATGATCCCAAAAAAGTGTATGTATATCACACGTACACAACCACACTAGGCCCCAATTACTATTGTTTGTACCCCTAAAAGGCTAGGAGTAGGGGGAGTATGGAACAGGCAGCACCCTCAAACCTTCAGAAGTATGAGATGAACCCCAACAACTTGGAAAGGTGGATCTCTCTCACACGTACCAACACAGACTATCCCCCAATTTAACTGATCCCCAAAGGTTTTTGATTAAATAGCGGAATAGAAAATATGATCCCAAAAAAGTGTATGTATATCACACGTACACAACCACACTAGGCCCCAATTACTATTGTTTGTACCCCTAAAAGGCTAGGAGTAGGGGGAGTATGGAACAGGCAGCACCCTCAAACCTTCAGAAGTATGAGATGAACCCCAACAACTTGGAAAGGTGGATCTCTCTCACACGTACCAACACAGACTATCCCCCAATTTAACTGATCCCCAAAGGTTTTTGATTAAATAGCGGAATAGAAAATATGATCCCAAAAAAGTGTATGTATATCACACGTACACAACCACACTAGGCCCCAATTACTATTGTTTGTACCCCTAAAAGGCTAGGAGTAGGGGGAGTATGGAACAGGCAGCACCCTCAAACCTTCAGAAGTATGAGATGAACCCCAACAACTTGGAAAGGTGGATCTCTCTCACACGTACCAACACAGACTATCCCCCAATTTAACTGATCCCCAAAGGTTTTTGATTAAATAGCGGAATAGAAAATATGATCCCAAAAAAGTGTATGTATATCACACGTACACAACCACACTAGGCCCCAATTACTATTGTTTGTACCCCTAAAAGGCTAGATGAGGAGTAGGGGGAGTATGGAACAGGCAGCACCCTCAAACCTTCAGAAGTATGAGATTGTGTTCACTGTACCCCACAAAGATTGAGTTCACTGCACCCCACAATGATTGTGTTCACTGCACCCCACAAAGATTGTGTTCACTGCACCTCACAAAGATTGTGTTCACTGTACCCCCCAAAGATTGTGTTCACTGCACCCCACAAAGATTCTGTTCACTGTACCCCACAAAGATTGTGTTCACTGCACCCCAAAAAGATTGTGTTCACTGCACCCCAAAAAGGATGTTGTTCACTGCACCCCAAAAAGGATGTTGTTCACTCCACCCCAAAAAGATTGTGTTCACTGCACCCCACAAAGATTGTGTTCACTGCACCCCAAAAAGATTGTGTTCACTGCACCCCAAAAATGATTTTGTTCACTGCACCCCAAAAAGGATTTTGTTCACTGCACCCCAAAAAGGATGTTGTTCACTCCACCCCAAAAAGATTGTGTTCACTGCACCCCACAAAGGATTTTGTTCACTGCACCCCAAAAAGATTGTGTTCACTGCACCCCAAAAAGGATGTTGTTCACTGCACCCCAAAAAGGATTTTGTTCACTGCACCCCAAAAAGATTGTGTTCACTGCACCCCACAAAGGATTTTGTTCACTGCACCCCACAAAGATTGTGTTCACTGCACACCAAAAAGGATTGTGTTCACTGCACCCCAAAAAGATTTTGTTCACTGCACCCCAAAAAGATTGTGTTCACTGCAGCCCAAAAAGATTGTGTTCACTGCAGCCCAAAAAGATTGTGTTCACTGCAGCCCAAAAAGATTGTGTTCACTGCAGCCCAAAAAGATTGTGTTCACTGCAGCCCAAAAAGATTGTGTTCACTGCAGCTCACACACAGAAAAATGGATGTGGATCACTGACACCTGCCTATCTCCAATCCCACACCACACAGCAATATCGATTGTAGTTTGTAGAACACAGTTTCCCTAAAATTCAGCAGACTCTGTCCCTAACAGGATTGAGAAGAGATCGTAGATCAGGATTGAGTGCAGATTCACCCCACCCCCCACACAGCAATATCGATTGTAGTTTGTAGAAGACACTGACCCTATAATTCAGCAGACTCTATCCCTAAAATGCCTACAACTCGCCCTGCCTAAACACTCCGACCTGTCCCTCAATTCTATCCGGACACAAATGGTTTTTTCCTGCCTATCTTTCCCTAATCAGCAGCCAGCACGTTGATGTGTGCTCTGTCCCTGAATCTAAGCAGCATAATGACGCCGCTGCGGCTGCCTCGAACTTATAAAGACTTGGTCACATGCTTCAGACGGCCAATCACAGCTACTGAGAC
This sequence comes from Pelophylax lessonae, assembly GCF_965119305.1. NCBI lineage: Eukaryota > Metazoa > Chordata > Amphibia > Anura > Ranidae > Pelophylax > Pelophylax lessonae. Next base: position 443,970,883 of record NC_138768.1, on the reverse strand, counting down.
ATTTGCAGGCATGGCTGGGATGGCTTAAGGCACACCAGTTAAACGATTGTTGATTGGCTGTTGAAAGCCCGCCATGAAAAGAGCGCCAAAGCATGCAAAACCCGGAAATAAAACGACCGAACACGGATTTTTACCCGAACATACAGTAAAGTGTCCGTGTCCGTGTTCGGGTACAAAAAATCCAATTATTCGGTACGAACACGAATAATACAGTCCGTGTTCGCTCAACACTAGTTAAGATACATTGGGATAGCATACACACAATTTTCGGATCGAATGTTTGCAAGGTAGTGTTTACTTTCTCCCATCTACTTCCAGATTATTTGACTATTTCCGAACATGCGTGGTATTTGTCGAACGACTTTTAGCGTACGCATACTGTACTGACGAGTCGATTATCGTTCGAGAAGATGTCGTACGACAGAAGTTTTCAGGTTTGTCCCTTCCGATTTTGTTGGACCAACTGTCGTGATCGGCTGTCGAAAGCTGTGTAATAACGATCCGATTATCGTGAGACTAGGTCGAAAGCGAGGTTTGTCGTACGATAATCGGAACGTGTGTACGGGGCATTAGCACTGTGTTAGAGAGTGAAAGTTATGTGGGGAAGGTTTAGGTAGCTGCACAGCAGCCATCCTGTGTGGGAAAACCTATGATCCACCGTAAAAGGATCGTGAATTTTTCTCAGAAATGTTTAAAAATAAAAAATAAACACATGCAAAAGCACATACCCTAACTAATGCTGGCCATACACTAGCCGAAAAATGGTTCAAACTAGTTTTCGAAGTGTTTTCCTTGAGAGGAAATGATTTTTCCATCATGTAATGATCGAATTTTGATCGATAAATCATTCAATGGACATAAATGAATCAGTTTTTCGTTCGCTTTGTCACATATGCCTAGTGCAAACAGTTTGGGCGAGAAACACATTAACCTTTCAATTTATCATTCATACTTTTCCCAGCTGTTCATTTGATTTTTCAACTCTGAAAAGTTAAAAACGTTTTTCTATTTGTGCCCATTGACCAAAAACGAACGAACTGTCCAAATTTTCGAACGATTTTTCGGCTATTATATGGCCAGCATAGTATTATCAAGTATATATTTACATATATGTATATTTTTAAATCTACTATTATCCTCCACCCTAAAGGATCATACAATAATCCTTAGAACTGATTTTTAGGGTTAAAAAAAAAACCCACATTTAAAACATATACATGTAGCACTCTACAGGTAGGCAGCCAAGGCCCACTATACTTTTATCTAGCACCTAACAGCAGGGCCACGATTTCAGCTGGCTGCCATGTCTCCCAGGTGTGTCTGCTTAAAGGGGAGTCTCCCCACTGGCTCCATGAGAGGGTTCTCATTGGGCAGTGGAGGAAACCCAATCAGAGACACAATCAGGCCTGTACCTACCCCAGAAGGCAGATTCTGCCACAAAAGATTCTGGGAGTGGGTATAAGTTTTGAGGGAACGCATGACGCAGCATCTTTGGCAGGAAGCAGAGTCCCAGGAGGGAGAGTACGTCTGTCTCTCCTCCTGTCAGAAGGATTGGTGTTCCAGGTGGCTGCCTGGGAATCCAGAGAATGCTGAGTTGAGCTGCAGAGGGGATCCGGTGTGCCGAGAACCAGTGGAGGAAGAGGGGTTCAATTCCAGGAAAGCCTGCCAAGGTCGTGAGTACTATGAACTGCCCCTAGGGATCTGCCAAGTGCAAAGGGGACCACTCCAGAGAAGATTCCAGGGATCCAGGAGTCAGCTAGATACTGTATATACTGTATATGTACATATATATATATATATATATATATATATATATATATATATATATATATATATAAAGAGAGAGAGAGATAGATAGATAGTTACCTAACATGTTTCAGTTTAACCACTTGCCGACTATTTATTGTGGCAGTCAGCCCCCTACAGGCAAAGCGACGTAGCCCTACGTCGCTCGCCTCCGCTGCTCTAGGGTGCACACGCCACCCGGCCCCGCTGATGATCTTATTGGTTTCGGAACCGATCAGTCATCAGGTCCAGGCCAATGATTTTTGGCCTGGACCTGTTGATCGGTCCTGCCCAATCAGATACTGTCTGTGCCTGTGTAATGTAAACACAGGCACAGAAAAGACCCGCTCTCTCCTCCCAAAATCCTTTTTGGATTCATTGAGAGGAGAGAGCGGATCTGAACTGTGAGTACTGCACCAAGCACACCCACACACACCTAGGCTAGGCACATTTAACCCCCGATCACCCCCCAGTTAACCCCTACACCCCCTATCACATCGCACACTGTATACAGTATATAGCATTTTCCTATATACCCGTATAAGTGTGATTGTGACCAGGTTTAGCGCTTGCGGCCCTTCCTTTTATACTTAGGATACCCGCCACCCCCCCAATAAAAATTTAACCCCCTGATCCCCCCTGACCCCCCCTGATCAGACCCAGTTAACCCCTTCCCCCCTATCACATTGCACACTAATATACAGGTAATATAGCCTTTTACTGTATTTTTTAATAGTATGATTGGGACTTGAGTTAGCGCTAGCGAGTTAGTTTCTGTTCCAAGGACGTTTAGGGTCCCCACCACCCCCTAATAAAGATTTAACCCCCTGATCACCCCCAGTTAACCCCTACACCCCCTGTCACAACACACACTGCATACAGTATATAGCATTTTCCTATATACCTGTATCAGTTTGACTTGTGACCAGGTTTAGTGCTTGCGGCCGTTCCTTTTTGGGTTAGGATACCTGCCACCCCTCCAATAAAGATTTAACCCCCTGATCCCCCCCTGATCAGCCCCAGTTAACCCCTTCCCTCCTGTCACATTGCACACTATACACAGGTAATATAGTGTTTTTTTTGTATACTGATATTATATTGATTGATGTGATAGTGTGACTTCAGTTAGCGCTAGCGAGTAAATTTCTGTCCCAAGTAGGTTTAGGGTCCCCGCAGGGGGAAGCCTCACTGGCAGAATCAGGGTCAGTATACGAACCTGAAGAGAGCAGCGGCTCCCTGACAGATAGCTCTGACGACGGATGGGTCCCTGTTAGAACCAGGTGTACCTGACCCCATTCTAGAGTTGCTGAGGTGCAGAGATTGCAGCGTGCTTGTATGGAGTGTCGATACTAGTGCCGCTCAGCCTTCTGGTGACCTTGCAAGCACCAGCGGCCTAGTACACCCTGGACCTAATACAACCAGCACTGTAGTAACACTTGGTGACGTGGCGAGTCCCATAAGTGCAGTTGAAGCTGGTGCGGTGGCTAGCAAAAGTAGTGGCTCGCAGCCACCGTGTATTCGAAGACAGGCCCGTAGAGCCCATAGTGCCCTCCCTGATATGCTGGCATATCCTGATTGGCAACCCACTGATACTACAGCGCCCATACTTCCCCCATCCACGTGGAAACAGACAATTTTAGACCCCTGAGTTTTTTTGAGCTGTTTTTCACGGAAGATCTTTTCAGATCTATTGTGGACCAAACAAATTTATACGCTGGTCAATTCATCGCCGCCAACCCAAATTCGCCCCTTGCCAGACAATTCGGCTGGAAACCTGTAACGGTTTCCAAGTTTAAGACGTTTCTGGGCCTTTCCCTCAACATGGGCATAACCAAAAAGAGTGAATTGCGGCTATATTGGTCCACTAGCCCAATTCACCATATGCGCGTGTACTCTGCCTCCGTGTCCAGGGTGAGATACGAGCAAATTCTGCGATTTATGCATTTCAACGACAATGAAATCTGTTGTCCTCGGGGAGACCCTGAATATGATCGGCTCCACAAAATTCGGCCCCGCGTAGGCCACTTCAATCAGCGGTTTGAAAAAAAAAAGATACAAAAATAGGGTTGATACAGAAATATGCCAAAGCCCAGCCTGGAGTCCCTTCCCCAAACTAATTCATAGAAGAAATAAAAACAGTGTCCCTGGGGAATTTTATTGGACCAGGCTAGAAAAAATAGTATAATAAGAAAGACCAGCCTGGTCCAATAAAATTCCCCAGGGACACTGTTTTTGTTTCTTCTATCAATCAGCGGTTTGCAGCCTTGTTTACCCCGAACAAGTTGTCTGCATTGACGAGTCCCTGATTACGTTTACTGGCCGCCTTGCTATGAAACAGTATCTCCCCAGCAAGCGTGTCAGATACGGGGTCAAACTGTATAAGCTGTGTGACAGGGCCACAGGCTATACAGTTTGTTTCCAGGTCTACGAGGGAAAAGATAGCTCTGTGGAGCCCCCCAACTGCCCAGACTACATAGGGAGCAGCGTCAAGATAGTTTGGGACTTGGGTACCCTTATGCGGAAAGGGGTACCATTTGTACGTGGACAATTTTCACACAAACGTGCCACTATTTAGTCACCTGCTCGAATTACAAATTGGTGCACGTGGCACCGTGCGACCTAATCGCCCGGGCTTCCCCCAATGGCTTGTAAATTCCTGTCTTAGTCAGGGGGAGAGAGCCTGCTTGAAAACAGACAAATTGCTTGCAGTGAAGTGGAGGGATACACGGAATGTTTTATTTCTGTCCTCCCTTCATGCAGACATGACAGTCCAAATTACTACGGCAACTGGTGTCCACGACTATAACCTTAATATGGGAGGGGTGGACCTTAACGACCAGCTTTTGGCACTGTACTTAGTTGCCTGTCAAGCCAGACGCTGGTACAAAAAAGTGTCTGTTTATCTATTTCAATTGGCTATGCTGAACGCCTTTGTACTATACAGAGCGTCAGGACGAACCAGATCCTTCCGAGAATTCCAGGAGATCATCAATGCCTACCTGTACCCAGGAGGTTTTCCTGCCCAACTTCCCCCTTCCAGATGCAGTGAGCCAGCTGCATGAGAGGCATTTTTCACATGTCCTCCTGAGTACCCCTACCCAAAGACACCCCCAAAGAAGATGTCGTGTCTGTAGCAGGCACGGATTTAGGCGTGACACCCATTATTATTGTCCCACCTGTCCTGACCAATTTGGTCTCTGCATCAGGGAATGTTTTGAGCGCTACCACACACTAGTGGAGTATTAGTGTAGGGTACAGCACGACATAGTGTAGGGCACACTAACACAGGGTCTCGAAAGATGTTCGATGGCTATCGACATTTTGAGAGACCCTAAGCTGGAAAGTTGCAGTTCAGAAAAAAAAAGTGTAAAAAAAAAAAATACAAAAATTATTTTAAAAAGTTACAAAAAACCCCCCCAAAAAATATAAAAAGTTACACCCCCCCAGAAAATATAAAATAAAAAAGCCAAAAACAGTTGTCTTCTCAGTTATTTTTATGTTCTTCTACTCTTCCTACTGTACTTTTACTGTACTTTGTTTTTCATTCTTTTGTTAACCTGTTTACCTTGCAGGTACTCATCGGCTGCCACACTGATTTTATATATTCTGACACAAACAGCGTTTGCGCTCAGCATATATGGATACCACTGATGGCAGCGCTGTGGTAGGTTGATTTCACCACTGCAGTTAAAATACCATTTGGTATACATGGAATTTTGTCATGTATACCCGCCATTAAGAAGTGGGTTTGGATGTTTGGGTGGTTAATGGTGGGTATACTACACAATTTTACTGCAGAGATTTCTGTTAGGTTCTCTTTTTTTGTCCAGCCCACAGGCTGCATGAACAAAAAAAAAAAAAAAACCTACACTATATGCCAAACAAGGACCAGCAATGTACTGGTACGTTGCTGGACTTTGAGTGGTTATACCAGGATGATGCCTGCAGATTTAGGCATCATCATGGTATCGTTTTTTTACAGCCAGCGGTCGGCTTATATGTAAAAGCAATCCTAGTGGATAATTGGCTTCTAGACTGCTTTTACAAGCAGAGGGAGGGGACTCCCACTGCCTCCCGTGGTTTTTCTCCGGCTCTCCTGTCCCATCGGTTAACCCGAGAGTGCAGCCGGTGGTTCAATTATCTAACCATACAGCTGATTGGAGACGAGAATGGCTCCAATCATCTCTATGGCCTAAGATACCGGAAACTACGAGCATTTCATGACTTCTGTTTTGCCAGAAATAAACAGCACCATTGGGAAATTGGAAAAGCTTTTTATCACACCAATTTTGGTGTGGTCAGATGCGTTACCGTCAGAGGAGAGATCTAGAGTCTAAAATACACCAATTTTATAAAAAAAAAGAGAACCTGTCACTACAGACTGCTATCATAGGGTATATTTAAATTCAATGTGATAACAATAAAAAATGATTAAAAAAACTAAAAAATTAAAGGAAAGGTGTCAAAATAATATAAAAAAGCAAAAAAAAAAAAAAAAATTAAGCCCCCCTGTCCCCGCGTGCTTGCTCGCAAAGGCGCACGCAAGCATTGGTCTAGTGTCATATGTAAACTGCAATTGCAGCATGCATGTGAGCTATCACCATGAACACCAGGTCAAGGGCAGTCTAGTCTGCATATGGTACAGTGAGATACACCCATTGCATAATGTTGTATTCCGCTTTGCAATAAAAACCCATTTAGGGGGAAAAAAAGTTAATTGCAGCCTAGTCTGCATATGGTACAGTGAGATACACCCATTGCATACTGTTGTATTCCGCTTCGCAATAAAAACCCATTTAGGGAATAAAAAGTTAATTGCGGCCTAGTCTGCATATGTTACTTTGAGATACACCTGTTGGATGCTGTTGTTCTATTCCGCTATTCAATAAACACCCATTTAGGGAAAAAAATATTAAATTGCGGCCTAGTCTGCATCTGTACGTGTGAGATACACCCGTTGTATACTGTTGTTCTATTCTGCTATTCAATAAACACCCATTTAGGGAAAAAAATATTAAATTGCGGCCTAGTCTGTATCTGTACATGTGAGATACACCCTTTTAGATACTGTTGTTTTATTCTGCTATGCAATAAACACCTATTTATGGGACAGAAAGATATTAAATTGCGGCTTAGTCTGTATCTGTACATGTGAGATACACCCTTTGGATACTGTTGTTCTATTCTGCTATTTAATAAACACCCATTTAGGGGACAGAAAGATATTAAATTGCGGCTTAGTCTGTATCTGTACGTGTGAGATACACCCTTTGGATACTGTTGTTCTATTCTGCTATTCAATAAACACCCATTTAGGGGACAGAAAGATATTACATTGCGGCTTAGTCTGTATCTGTACCTGTGAGATACACCCTTTGGATATTGTTGTTCTATTCTGCTATTCAATAAAAACCCATTTTGGGGACAGAAAGATATTAAATTGCGGCTTAGTCTGTATCTGTACAAGTGAGATACACCCTTTGGATACTGTTGTTCTATTCTGCTATTCAATAAACACCCATTTAGGGGAAAATTAATCATTTTGAAGCGTTTGCTGATTATGTTACTGTGAGATACACCTTTTAAATTTGTTTGGCGCATCTCCTTCCACCACCGAGGCTTGCAGGGCACTTCAGTTTGCCTCCTGTTGCTAACTCCTTCTACTCCGCTTCCTCATCCTCTACCGCCTCCGCATCCGGAGCAGTGATCATTTCCAAGGCTTTTAGGGCAGTCATTCACAAGTGGCTCCAAGGGTGGGTTCCTGAACCCACAAACGCCAGGTACACATTTGTCCAGCAAGGGCACAGTTCTGGAGGATGACGAGGTGGAGGATGAGGAGGAGATGGAGGAGGAGGAACAATGTTCACAGCCGGGTGGCACCCAGATAACTGATAACAACAGATACTACACTTGATCTTAGCCAAAAGGTCGAAAAGCAATGCTGGTGGCATTCCCACCTGACAGCGGGGGCACAGTGGAAGCACAAGGCGAAGGCAGAGGAGGAGGAGGATGTCGCCAACGCAGCCAAGGCACCGCCAGCACCTCATAAGGCAGGGTTAGCATGTATAAAATGTGGAAAAGCTTTGTCGGCACGCCACAACAACCAGGACCACCAGCTGTTTTTTTTTTAAGCCCATGGTGTGTGAACACACTCAGATTATCACGCAGTGGGTGCAAAAAAAAGTGCACACCAAAAAAGTGAAACACAAAAAGTGCACAGGGTGTACACATGGTCCTTGACCCTGATCCCCTGGGGCACAAGGCTCCTGACAGGGACTGGGGTACTTACACTGGCTAACCTGGCCGAAACCAGGAAGCCCCGTTCTTTAGGAGGTCTGCTGAAACAGACCCAAGTACTAGGTGGGGCTCTCCCGAAGAGAAACCCCATGAGAGAGGGCGAACCAAGCCAGAAGGCCATATCCACCCCCTCCCAAGACTTTCAGGGACAGGCCCAAGGACCTACACCCTACTAATCACGCTGTGCAAAATAAAGTGTACCGCCACAATAAAAAACACAAAACGTGAGACACACAACACATAAAAGTGGGGAAAGGGATAATGGAGAAGTGCAAGGTTAGTGCCACGTTGCAATACTATGGCAGGCCCTTCGGCCAGGAATAAAAAATTCCTCTGGTCCTGACTCCTGACCAAAAGGCCCGGCCCAAGAGGCAGGTGTGAAAAACGTGTGTAGGAAGTGCAGTGTCCTTGGTGCCATACTCATAGTGTTGCCATCCACCGTGAATTATGGCACCCCTGGACGGGCCACTCCAGGGGCACATACACCACAGGCTTTTCTGAATCCCGGTCCCTGGCAAGACCAGTGAAGCCCCGTCCCTACCAGAAGGTCTCAGAACTTAGACAGCTTTGGGAGAGCCCGGCCCACAACCAGGGACACATACCTTTTCCAAGGCCAGACTCAACCCAGAAGGGGGAAAAAAGCCCCCCCCCCCGCCGCCATCACCGTTCCTTACCATACACCATATACAGTTCCTTACCGTTACTTACATACTATACACGTACTGAATGACGGGTCTGCCCCCTTCAACTTCTGGATCTCCAAATTGGGCACATGCCCTGAGCTTGCCCTTTACATCTTGGAGGTGCTGGCCTGCCCTGCAGCCAGTGTATTGCCTGAACGTGTATTTTGCATGGCTGGGGGCGTTATCACAGACAAGCACAGCCGCCTGTCCAGAGCCAATGTGGACAAGCTCACGTTCATTAAAATGAACCAGGCATGGATCCCACAGGACTTGTGCAGAATAGACATGTATACCGGCCTTACCCAGCCATTGTTGTATTTTTGATTTTTCTCACTCTTTTGGGGTGTACCCTAATTTAAAAAGAAATAAAATTAAAAACAAAAACCAGTGTTGGCTACCTCATCCTCCTCCACCGCCGCTTCCACCTACACCGCCACATCCACCGCCACCTCAACCTCCTACTCCATATGGGCCTCGTCTTCCTCCTACATCATTCAAGATGATTATTTTTCATTTTTCTGTTTTTTATGTTATTTTAAGTTATTTCCCTATCCACATTTGTTTGCAGAGCACTTGCCATGCTCTTAAAATGATTTTTCTGCCATTTGCAGCCCTCTAGCCCTTTCCATGTTTGTTTTAGAGACATTTTAGTGCTCAAAAGTTCGGGTCTCCATTGACTTCAATGGGGTTCGGGATCAGGGTAAAGTTCGGGTTAAGTCTGGGTCACGAACCTGGACTTTTTTTTAAGTTCGGCCGGACCCGCCGAACCCGGACATCCAGGTGTTCGCTCAACTCTACTTACTACATATCACAGTTTTGAAGGCCATGAAATGCCAAGATAGCACAAACCCCCCTCAAATGACCCCATTTTGCAAAGTAGACACTCCAAGCTATTTGCTGAGAGGCATGGTGAGTATTTTGCAGCTCTCATTTATTTTGGAAAATGAAGAAAAAATAGGATTTTTTCCTCTTTTTCAATTTCCAAAACTTTGTGACAAAAAGTGAGATCTGCAAAACACTCAACATGCCTCTCTGCAAATAGCTTAGGGTGTCTAAAAGAATATGGGGTTCTACTGCGCTGTCAGGGTATTTAAATAGAACTTCTTACAATTCACAGATACAAATTAATTCAGGTATATAAAGTGCTAATGTGTGTTTTATGCAAATTTGTGTCAAAATTCAATCCATGAGGAAGTCCCGTGGTACCATGATGTAACGAGTAGGAACCCGAAAGTGACGTTAAGGAACGGGACGGAGGTCCCCAGCGCTTGTCCGAATACAGCAAGCAGCGTATTTACATGTAAGTCTGCTTATGCTATGTTTTTATAAATAAAAATTGTTATATACTGCACCATGATGGCCCCACTGTTTTAATGAGCCTTAAGGAGCAGAGGCACAAAATCAACAAACCGAACGAGGGAGGATCCAGAAAAATCACCCACAAGAAGCCCACCACAGTTAAAGGAGACCAACACAGACCAGGAGACACTGCAATTCCCCTAGAAGGAGCAGGACTACGCGGTGATAAGAACCAGAGGGAACCACACAGGTCTAATGATACAAGTGTATTATTGACCTCATTGAGGTGAGCATTTAGAGCACCTAGAAGTGTGACCACTGAAAAGAACTCCCAATCACAGAAACTAAAGGTGGAGGAAGATAATCAACACTACCAATCACCCAGTTGATTATTTTTTAACGGGACACTATTTATTTATTTACCTATTTTGTTGAGATTATGTATACAGCACTTATATCATCACACCAAGATATATATGTGGTATAGAAGGAAGCACTTATACTAAAGGTCATGTATATATATCTTTTAAGGATGCACATTTTCACTTTAAGCTATTAAGCACAATTGATTTATTTATCTATTTATTTGTTTACTGCGATTAAGACACCAGCACAATATTTAATTCTATTAATTTTATTAATGTGATTATTTAATGAAGAAATATTTGCACGAGTGATTTGCACATCTATGAAACACAGAGAAGCACCTTATATACTTGAATTGATTTACATATATGTATTTGCATAAAACGCACATTAGCACTTTATATACCTGAATTAATTTGTATCTGTGATTTGTAAGAAGTTCTATTTAAATACCCTGACAGTTCAAGATATTAAAAGAATATGGGGTTGTACTGCGCTGTTTTGTTGGTACCTGTTACTGTACATGCGGCTTTAGGGAGACCTCAGTGTCTATGATAGCGCAGGAATCACACTCTCAGAGTAAAATTTAGCTTAGGGTGTCTACTTTCCAAAAAGGGGTCATTTGGGGGTGATGTGCTCTCTTGGCATTTCATGGCCTCTGAAACTGTGATGGATAGTCAGGAGTGAAATCAACAATTTACGCCCTTGGAAAGCCTGAAAGTGGTGATTGGTTTTCGGGTCCTGTACTCGACTAGACTGCAAAAAAGTCTCACACATGGGGCATTCCCATACTCAGGAGAAGCAGAAGAATGTATTTTGGGGTGTCATTTTACATATACCCATGGCATGTGTGAGCAATATCTAATTTAGTGACAACTTTGTGTAAAAATAAATAAATATATTTCCCGGAACTTGTGGCAAAATATGAAATATTCCATGGACTCACCATGCCTCTCAACAAATAGCTTGGAGTGTCTACTTTGCAAAATGGGGTAATTTGGGGGGGGGGGGGGGTTTGTGCTATCTTGAAATTTTAGGGCCTCTGAAACTGTGACAGGTAGTGCGGAGGTGAAATGCACAATTTACGCCATTAGAAAACCTGAAGGTGGTGATGGGTTTTCGGGGTCCCGTACACAGCTAGTCTCCCAAAAAGTCTCATACATGTGGTATCCCTGTACTCAGGAGAAGCAGCAGAATGTATTTCAGGGTGTCATTCCACATATACCCATGTCATGTGTGAGAAATGTATCTTTTAGTGACAACTTGTGTTAAAACAAAAATGTAAAAATGTAAATTCCCAAAACTTGTGGCAAAATATAAAATATTCCATGGACTCACCATGCCTCTCAGTAAACAGCTTGGGGTGTCCACTTTCCAAAATGAGGTCATTTGGGGGGTTTGGTGGTATCTTGACATTTCAGGGCCTCCTAAACCGTGATAGGTAGTGAGAAAATGCAATGAAAAATGTATGCCCTTTGAAATTCTGAAGGTGGTCATTGGTTTTCGGGGTCCCGTACACAGCTAGGCTCCCAAAAAGTCTCACATATGTGGTTTTCCTGTACTCAGGAGAAGCAGCAGAATATATTTTGGGGTGTAATTACACATATACCCATGGAATGCGTGAGCAATATATAATTTCAATGACAACTTTGAGAAATGACTAAAAAAAACAATTGTTAAATTGTTAAAAAAATTAAATATTCAATGAGCTCAACATGCCTCTCAGGACATTCCTTAGGATGTCTACTTTCCAAAAAGTGGTAATTTAGGGGGGGGGGGGGTTTGTACTGCCCTGCCATTTTAAAACTTCATGAAATGAGATAGGCAGTCAGAAAGTAAAAGCTTCATAAATTCCAGTATTTACACCATAGTTTTTAGACGCTATAATTTTTGTGCAAACCAATAAAAATACGCTCATTGAGATTTTTCTTTTCAAAGACATGTAGCTAAATACATTTTGGCCAAAATATATGACAAAGTAAATTGAGTATATTGGATATTTTTTAAAAGACAAAGTTGAAAATGTAATTTTTTCTCAAAATTTTCGCTCTTTTTTTTATTAATATCACAAAAATTAAATAAAAAGCACAGAGGTGATCAAATACCACCAAGAGAAAGCTCTGTTTGTGGGAAAAAAAAAACGTAAATAGTAAATTTTGTTTGGGTACAGCATTGCATGAGTGCACAATTGTCAGTTAAAGTCAGGCAGTGCCAAGTTGAAAAAAGGGGCCTGGTCTTTGAGCAGACAAATCCTCCGGGGCTTAAGTGGTTAAAATTGTGCACACTCGTGGAATGGTGACAAACTACGGTATTTAAAAATCTCTATAGGCTTTAAAATTTTTTAATGGTTACCAGTTTTGAGTTACAGGGGAGGTCTTTTGCTGGAATTTTGCTCTTGCTCTGACAATTGTGGCAATACTTCATATGTGTGATTTGAACACTGTTTACATTTGCAGGTGCAACTTACGTAAGAGTTTTCTGACGGGAGGGGGGCGCTTTAAATTTTTATTTTTTTTTCAGTTATTTTATTTTTTATTTTTAAAAATCGGATCACTTTTCCGATTGTGTTTTAAAATCGGCGGCGTTGGCAGACGAGTAAACCAGAAGTGACGTTGTGGTGTCGCTTCTGTGTTACATGATCGGAGACCCAACTGAAGCCGAATCTGGCTTCATTCAGGACTGTAACCAGCCGGCGGATGTGCTGGCTGGTTGCTCGGGTCTCCCAGTGGGACAGGAGACCTGGGCAGAGTGGGGGGGGGGCATCCCCTTCCACTCACTGGGATAACGGCCGAGTGGCCGCTGAGCTGCATCAGTTTTTATCACCAGAAAGCTCTAAAAAATGGTACCAGATTGATGCCTGCAGCTAAAGGCATCATACCGGTACAACCACTTCTTCAAGCCGACATATAGGTACGTCAGTTTGCAGGAAGTGGTTAAATGCAATTGTGGGGGTCATCCAGGGGCCCATTCACAGCCACTGCATCCTCCATTCCTCAACCTAGGGCCAGACTGGGAATAAAATTCAGCCCTGGAAATAATTTCATACCTGCCCCATAGCATTATTATACCGGCCCAACAGCATAACACCATTATTTTCTTGTTCATAAAAGGGAAAAACATGCATTTTAAAGCATATTTGAAGAGTGTATTATATATAGATAAGACAGATATGAAAGCACATAGGGATATATATATATATATATATATATATATATATATATATGAGCAAATTCCGGTTAAAAGTGGTAAAAGTGCAAACATGGTACAGGAGGTGGTCATAGGCTGTGTGGGCATGGTACAGGAGATGCAGGGGCTGCGGGCATGAGCAGGAGATGCAGGGGCTGCGGACATGGTATAGTAGGACATGTCAGAGGCTGCGGGCATGGTACAGGAGATGCAGGGGCTGCGGGCATGAGCAGGAGATGCAGGGGCTGTGGACATGGTGCAGGAGATGCAGGGGCTCTGGACATGGTACAGGAGATTCAGGGGCTGCGGGCACGGTGCAGCAAATGCAGGGACTGCAGACATGGTGCAGCAGATGCAGGGGCTGCTGGCATGGTGCAGGAGATGCAGGGGCTCTGGGCATGGTGCAGAGAATGCAGGGGCTGCGGACATGGTGAAGGAGATGCAGGGGCTGTGGGCATGGTGCAGGAGATGCAGGGGCTGCAGGCATGGTGCAAGAGATGCAGGGGTTGCGGGCATGGTACAGGAGATGCAGGGGCTGCGGGCATGGTGCAGGGGCTGTGGACATGGTACAGGAGATTCAGGGGCTGCGGGCATGGTGCAGGAGATGCAGGGGCTGTAGGCATGGTGCAGGGGCTGCAGACATGGTACAGGAGATGCAGGGCTGTGGTTATGGTACAGGAGAATCTCCTGTACCATGCCCGCAGCACTGCATTTCCTGAGGAGATGCAGAGGCTGCAGAGGAGTCTCTCTTACCTTTTGGTGAGGCACCTTACATTTAAAAATGGCGCCGCCCGGCGCCAACACATTACCACGCATGCGCCATCTGCCCGGGAGTGGCCGAACGTGTACTGGCTTTAACGAGCGGTGGCGGCACATGCACAGTGCGCATGTCGGGCAGGCTGCGGACATTTTTTTATAGGTATTAGCAACCCCAGGGCAGGGGGAACTTGCCAGCCTACCAGGAAATTTCCCGGTATCCCAGTAGGCCAGTCCAGCCCTGCCTCAACCGATGGCCACACTCGGGTTTATTTACTTAAGCTGGAGAGTGCAAAATCAGGTTCACTTCTGCATAGAAATCAATCAGCTTCCAGGTTTTATTGCCAAAGCTTAATTGACCAAGCGGAAGTTAGAAGCTGATTGGTTTCTCTGCAGAAGTGAACCTGATTTTGCACTCTACAGCTTTAGTAAATAGACCCCGCTGTGTCAGCCTAACTTATTATTTAAGACAAATATCTCTGTAAGGCGAAATAGATAATATGTTTTTCACAGACAATGTAAAATAATGTTGAGATAATGCACATTTATTCAGTGTAGACAGCGGTGCAGGTTTGAAAATCTGTAATAATATTGTCAGTGTTTTTTTTTTTTTACTGATGCTATTGATATGTGTTTCTGCTTTATTTCTCCCTTTGTGTTTCATATTTCTTTTGTTGGGCTCTGCTGAATCACATGCCTTTTTCAGGCTATTTAATTTGCTTGTCAGATTTGTTTGATGGCAGGCTGAAGTAAAATACAGCATCATATACCACATTCTGCAGTGTGATGAATATCCTAGTTTTAGAAAGTAAAACTTACTTTAAACTATGCATGTTCTGACTGTCTCCTATTAAGATTTAAAAGAGGCTTAAAGGGTATTTAAATAATTCATTTAGCATAGCAAAAAGATTTATAAATAATGTTTTTAGTAATATGTACCTATTAGAAACTGGATTAGGTGAAGATGCTTTGAATCATATGCATTCATTTCATGGCTACATAGGTCGTTTTATTATTATTTCTATGTAGGGTTATAATATAATACTATGAACATAAAAATATACAGCAATAATTTACTACATAGTTTAAATTAATTATATTATTATAATATTGGTCATTACTATATGTGGTCAATGACATCAGCCAGCATACTCAGGCTGCTTATTCTGTTATTCAGCAGCCAGCCAGGGAGCTGTCTTTTGTGGAGGAAGTGTGATGAATGGGTGTCTGTGGGGCTGCAGGTGGTTGCCCATGGCCAAAGCTGGATCTACATGATTGTATGATGTGATTAATATTGAGTTTACATTGGGGATTTTTTTTTTTTTTTTTAATAAAGAAGTTTGTCACAGTATATGTGTGTGTTTGATTTCTTTGTCATTCTTTGTAAATTAATAACTATTTAGCCTTTACTCCATCACATTTGAGAGTGACTGGATATCTGGGGGTATCTTTTATCTAAAAGGGGCTTCCAAATTATATTAAGTCCTCATGCAGCCCCCGTCCCCCCATCAACTTGACCAGGGATGTGAGGATGAGGCCCTTGTCCCCATCCCAACAGCATAGGACATGGTGGTGATGAGGCCCTTAACACAATAGCTTGCCATCAGCTGGCAAGGTACCCTCTGAATGTTAAGGGGAATATGACCTGGTATGGTTCAAGATGGGGGGTGCACATTTGCCCCTTTTCTGACCCTTTCCTGACCAGCCATGCTGCATTCTGTGATAAGAGTCTGGTATAGATATTTTTTTTTGGGGGGTGGCAAATTTTTGAATAGATCCCCTTCAAATCCACACCAGACCCTTGTACATGCATGCAGGGGAGTGGCCAAGAAAGGAGGAGGCAGAGAGCATGCACTCCCCTCAACCTCTTGAAACATATCAGGCCACATGCCCTGTAGAAGAAAACAAAAACAAAAAACGTATTATCCTAGGGAGGGGTTTGTTATGGATTTTTAAGGGAGACCCAACACAAAAAGAAAAGCAAAAAATTGGCGTTGGGGCCCCCCAACTGTATACCAGACCCGTATCTGGTCATGTAGCCTGGGTGGCCAAGAAAGAGAGAAGCAGCAAGTGTGCCCTCCTTTCCTGAACCATACCAGCCCCCTAAATAAACAGGTATTATGACAAAGTAAAAAAAAAACACACACTGTGACAAAGTATTAAACAATAGAATAAAGGTATATATATATAATATCAATCACTTCATCCAGGAATGTAGCCCAACATTAATTATGATGAGTAATACCACAATAGCCCACCAACACAAATAACTGTAGTAATGAACAGGGATGCTCATTGACAGGGAGTGCAAATTCCACTTTGGGGTCCAGTTGAGTGGGTTAGCTTTTTGTTATCATAGAACAAAACTATTCTTTCTTAAATCAGTCACATGGAATGTAAGATCTCTCTTGTCAAGTGTCAGGAAACTACTTGGCTGGATGCTTGATAAATATCTGTGATCTGTCCCCCTTTCAGCGGTACTGAGGTTTGACATGTGATGGATTCTCCTTTCAAGTCTTTTCTTGTTAATTTTTTTTTTATATATTTTCCTGAGCTCCTCTGTTTTATATATCATTTTATATATAATTTTTCCATTCCATCTGATCCATTTTCTCATTGAGATCTTTACCAATATTTTGGATTTCCGTTTTAATTCAACCCGCTGGGATTAATACACATATCACTAGTCTTTCCAGCAATTCAAATGGCAGTTTGAGCATTTTAACAGTGGTGTATCTGGTTCCCATGGTAACTGTTTGCTATTTAACCCATAGAATGTCACCCTAAGCCCATACCCTTGAGAAAGTCACGTGAGTGAGTGACGCAACATGTTGGGAGGGGCCGGGTGACGTCACTTACGGTCTACAGCCATGACCGGAAGTTCACATTTCTGTGTACACTGCAAGTTTGCGGAGCATCTATCCTTATTTTACTGTGAGTGATTTATTTTAATTGTGTAGCGGGGTCTTCCATTATACAAGTTCTAAAAGACTGCTGCTTGACATTTGAGAGGAACTCGGCTCCATCTAGTGGCCAAAAGGACACATTGCAGCGGCTATGGAATTTCTTTTGATGTTATTTTCCTTTCAGGAAGTTGAGCAGTCTTCATCGCCCATAGTGCTTTGAGAATACCAGGGTGCACTGCTGCACCGCACAGCCTTCTGGGGGAAGCTTTATAAAGGAAGGGAGGAGCCAGGCTCACTCTCTTGGGAAAGACACAGTGAGACAAGCAGGATGCCAGTGCTGTGGGCTGATGCTGTATGCTAGGCCGAAACTCCTGGGCCTTAAGTGACTAAGTTGCAGTGTTTCATCTCCAGTAGAGGATCCCTCCTGGAGGTCCCATCGATGTTCTACAGAGACCAGACTCATCCACCCCAAATACCTAGCGCGGCTGGTGACAGAGGCCGGAGACTGAGACAGCAGCGGAGGCTTCCTGGGAGACAGTCCTGTTGGTGAGAGGGCACCTGCCCAAAAACTGACTCTATCTATCAAAGAAGTAACTTTAGTCAGGATTAGCCTTAGAGTAGTAGAAGGCAATATACCAGGTGGCCCAGTACATCTCTCACAGAAGTTTTACCGGCAATCCTGCACAGACACCCCGCGGTGATTACTAACTGTTTGCTGCCATTCTCTCTATTGATCACCCATCCTCAATGTGGATTACAAATTGCGAGTGCACCAACGTTGCTAGCGAAGATATAGAGAAGAAACAGCGGACTCAGATAGGTCTGACATTCTGATACTGTGTCTAACTGAATGCTGAGCCTTATCTCCAAAAGTATAATAGTGATTAAGATGGTGGTCCTATAGGCTCTGAGACATTTCCTGAAACAATTAATGTGCCCTTGAGGAGTGATATCACAGTATTTATCTTATCTTTGATTAATTAATTAGTATATCCTTTTACAAAGTCATATTTTACTGTATCGAAACTGTTTATTTGATTTACAGTAAATAACTTTCCTGTTTAAAAGCCAGCTTGTGTGTGGTCACCTTGTATTACCCAGAAGGACTGCAGCTGGAGAGGGGTAACAGGTCATTATTATTTATTGAAGTGTTATATTCCAATCTGTGTAGCCATTTGGTATTCCAGTCCTATTCTGGGTCAGTTGTGCCTAGGGAGGGTTCGAGCCAATTCTGTGGGTTGTTAGGCAGGACGTAGACCCAATAATCTAATCAGCAGCTCCTGCGGGGGTGGTGCTACAATTAAAATAAATGTTATTACATACTACACCATGAGGCCCCTTTCTTATTGTGTCCATATGTGAGAGAGAGAGTTAAGAGGACCCTTGCCTTACAAGATTACCCCCTACCAGCTGTCCGTTACCACCGCCTGGAGCCATACACGAGAATTACTTTCTCTGAACCACGCTTGTTGTAACCTGCCTGGAGGTGAGCGGCCATTGCATACACTGTGGGATTTGGTCCACATTGGTGACATAGTCGGATTGGAGAGCACCTCACGTGTCCAGATCACCATCATTTGCTTTATGCTTGCACATATGCACATGAACTTATATTTATGAACTTTTATATTTATTTATTTTCACTACCAGCACTTTCATACTGATTTTGGCATTTTCTATTGATATTGTCATATTATATTATATATAATTGATTCACATATCTTTTCACATTCAGTGCATATGGATTATTTGGCATTCATTTGAATATTGTCTTTATTCACGGTTCTTTTTATTCACAGCACTTTGCTTATATGAATTTGCACTACTTTGCACAGTTATATTTGCTTACATGAATTTGCACTATTTTGCACAGTTTATCATCATTTTATGATACATTTATGAAATATTTTATTCAGCTTGAATCTAGCGCCGATTTATCTATTTTTGTTATTTATGTGAGTATGTGGTGACACTACTATAATTGGCAGCTTTTTTCTTCTTCTTCATTATTACCACTTCATTGTGGTTTACTTTCCACATAGATCTTTTTCAACTACTCAAGTGGTAGCGCATTTTTGCTTTGTGCTTCTCTTCCTGCTGTTTCTGAGCTTTCTAGGTATGGCTGTCCACTTGTTGCTACTTCTCAGGTTCCCCCATGTTCTGCTATCTTCTTTTCATTTTTCTATAGTACAGGTTTTCTTGTGCTGTTTTTGAGTCTTGTTTCTGGAGTGTTTCTGCCATTGCCGAGTTCTGTTCCTGTATCACCAGCTTTGCCTACTAGGTCAACCAACTCCTAGTCTGTTCCCAATCTACCTACACCCTGCTACATTTGTATGCCCAATCTCCCTGAATCTGCTAATGCTTTACGTCTGACCTGTTGGACTCCCTGGATCTGAGTAGTCACTGCTTCTGACCTTGCTAGTATGCTGCCTGTCCTGAGTTTTGCTGTGTTTCTAACTATGTCTCAGCTTCACACTCTGGTCTTGATGTTTGGCTTAGATTACACCTGACAATGATCTTAACAGCTCTGAATTTATCAGGATTCCTAGCTCAGCCTCACTGGGAAACTGCCTTCTTAATTGGACTAAATAATCCAGTGTTTATTTTGGAGAGGCAACTCAAGTGCCCTGAAAGTGGAAGATAAAGATGAAGCATGTAACATCAGAGATCATGTGGTCTTAATAGAAGCCTTATCCTTTTGGTATTATAGTGAACAAGTCCTCAGTGAGGTAACATCAGATCAATAATGATGTGCAAAGTGTAATACCCCAAAGCAACAAAAAAGCTTTTGACTTCAGAATAAACCACTGCAAACAATGGAAAATTATTACTGAATTTTTGTTATAGAAAATGTTACTTTACACACTGCTATTTGTCTTCTGTAAAAGCCAAGACAATAATGGTGTTCAAAAACAACAGTAATGAAAGTAAAAAGCATATTAACCACTTCTGGACTGGAAGGTTTTACCCCCTTAATGACCAGGCCATTTTTTGCGATATAGCACTGCGTTACTTTAACTGACAATTTTGCAAACATGCAACGCTGTACCCAAACAAAGTTGATGTCATTTTTTCCCCACAAATAGAGCTTTCGTTTGGTGGTATTTGATCATATCTGCAATTTTTTATTTTTTGCGCTATAAACACAAAAATACGACACTTCTAAAAAAAAAAAAACAATATTTTTTACTTTCTGCTATAAAACATTCCCAATAAAAAAAAATTAAAAATCAAATGTTTTCATAATTTTAGGCCAATATGTATTCTGCTACATATTCTTGGTAAAAAAAAATCCTAATAAGTGTATACTGATTGGTTTGCACAAAAGTTATCGCGTCTACAAACTAGGGAAAAGATTTATGTCTTTTTTTACTAGTAATGGCGGCGATCAACAATTTTTAGCGGGACTGCAACATTGCGGCAGACAGATCAGACACCTAACTGACATTTTTTACACTTTTGGGGGGACAAGTGACATTACTACACTAAGTAATGCTAAAAGTATGCACTGTTACTGTACTTATGACACTGGCAGGGAATGGGTTAACACCAGGGTCGATCAAAGGGTTAACCACTTGCCGACCGCTCACGTTGCTGCTACAGCAGCAGAGCGGCTCGGCTGGGTCCAGTGACGTGGACTTACGTTGCTAGATTCCTCCCTTTCTCGGCGGCGCATGCGCGCCGCCAGAGGCTCGCTCCCACTGTATTCAGACACAGCGGGAGTCCGGCCAGGGAGGAGAGGCGGTGATCACTTCCGCTCTTCCCCGATCGTCGGAGAAAGAGTGAGTAAATCTGCCCGCTTGTGTAAACAAAGCGAGCGGATCTCTTCTGTGACAGACAGGGACAGATCACAAGATTCAGCATAGCTGAACCTGCAATCTGTGTCTGTGTCACACAATCCCCTCCCCCCATACACGTCAGTAAGCATGAGGCCCACATTTAACCCCTTGATCACAAACAGTGTTAACCCCTTCCCTGCCAGTGTCATTATTACAGTAACAGTGCATATTTATAGTTACATACATAGTTACATACATAGTGTACATTTATAGCACTGATTACTGTAGTAATGTCACTGGTCCCCCCAAAAGTGTAAAAATGTCAGTTAGGGGTCCGATCTGTCCGCCGCAATGTCACAGTCCCGCAAAAAAAATCGCAGATCGCCGCCATTACTAGTAAAAAAAAAATAAACAATAAAAATGACAAATCTTTCCCGTAGTTAGTAAACGCAATAAATTTTTGCGCAAACCAATCAAAATATGCTTATTGTGATTTTTTTTACCAAAAATATGTAGCAGAAAACAAATTGGCCTAAAATGTTAAAAAATTTTGATTTATACATTTTTTTGGGGAATGTTATATAATCAGAATGTGAAAAAATTGACATTTTCTACTTTGACAGTTAAAAAATATCCAATATATTCAATTTTTGTCATATATTTTGGCCAAAATGTATTTAGCTACATGTCTTTGACAAAAAAAATTCTCAATGAGCATATTTTTAACTACTTTAAGACTGGAAGATTTTACCCCATTCCTGACCAGGCTATATTTTCAATTAGGCACTGTGTTACTTTAACGGACAATTGTGCGGTCATGCGACACTGTATCCAAATTACATTTATGTCCTTTTTTCCCCACAAATAGAGATTTCTTTTGGTGGTATTTGATCACCTGTGCGATTTTTAATTTTTGAAAAAAAGAGCGACAATTTTGAAAAAAAAAACAATATTTTTTGCAAAATTTTCATTTTTTTTTTTTTAATATTGCAAAAAATGAAAAGCGCAGAGGTGATCAAATACCACCAAAAGAAAGCTCTGTTTGTGTGAAAAAAGGACATAAATTTTGTTTCGGTATGGCATTGCATGACTGCGCAATTGTCAGTTAAAGTCGTGCAGTGCCAAGTTGAAAAAAGTGGCCTGGATGTTAAGCAGGAAAACCCTCCAGTCTAAAAGTGGTTAAAAGTGTCCCTAGGGGTTGCTTTCTAACTGTGTGGGGGATTGGCTTGCTGGATGAACAAAGGGACCTGTGTCCAATTTATGTCTTCCTAAATAAGATGAACACAGGATCTCTATGTCCATCACTGACAGAACAGCAGTCTGTTTACATCGGCAAACCTCCGTTCTGTCTCCACAGGGAGCAATTGCGGGTACCCGGTGGACATCGCGGCCACTGGACACGCTGATTGTCTCCCCCCTGTGGCCAATCAGCGCGAGCACGCGCCCCCACTAGCTGTCCCGAAAAATTACGTACATGTATGTCGTTTCGTGGGACAGACCCGACCTGCCACTGTGTAAGTACGGTGGCTGGTTGGCAAGTGGTTAAATACTGCATAACCTAATATAATTGTTTACCAATTTAGGCTAAAAAGGAAAAACAGATACTGATATTTTCAAAAGCAAGAACACTTAAAAATCTATAAATCACAGTCTTGTTTTCTTTAATATTTAACTTGCTTGGTAAATTAGTTCAGTCAGTTCTGCATTGAATGATGGATGTTTATACTTAATTAATAAGACTGGCTATATACTAGTAAAATTTTGTTCAAAACCTATTTTAAGACCATTTGTTTAGTTTTCTAATTATCATTTGGATCAAATTGACATTCGATTTCTACCACAGTGATGAAAAAATTTGAGAGACCAGGATGGACATTTTTTTTTTAACGAAAACATTTATAACAATGTGTGTGGTTCCCATTCGGTAAAGTCCATTCATTCCAAAAGCAAATTAAATTTTGAAGTACTTTCCTCAGGTTGTTGAATGTACTGAAAATTTCTGAACGACTTTACACATGACTGTTCATATGAGCATTTATTTGAAAATATACTACTGTATGAAAAAAAAGGGTGCGTATAAGAGCCTCAGCCCACATAAACACTAGCAGCGCTAAAGACAGCCTCTGACGAGGTTGAGGGTATATGGCAAAATAAAATCAGCCTATCAGAACAGTGGGTTGTTATAAACCCATAAAGTTCATAAGTCCATGATAATCTCCTTACTGAGTCCATCCTGATGGACTCAGTAAGGAGATTATATTGGGTTGGTGAAATTCTCGCGCTGTCACTCTATATGAATCCTAAATTCCTTTAAAGCTGCAGGTACTGTTATTGGTAACCTACGCAATTCAGAAATTTATAACAGGGGGGAGTACCGTGCTTAAAAGGTGCTTAGTGCATGTTATTCATACTAATTACATTTAATAATTTACTTTCAGTGCTTTCAAATGTTTATAATAAAATCCCTTGTGCTAAAATTATATAGATATTCTCCAGTGCATAAAATTATATAAATATTCTCCAGTGCATAAAGTTTTAAAAAAATTCTCATTAATAAATAAAATATTTCTTACAAGTGATGTAAATATGTGCTATAGACAATCCTTAAATATATCAAAATTTGTTAAAATAAAGTGCCAGTGATAAATTATGTGCTTATAAATTTCCAATAATTAAATAATTCAAAAGTGAAAAAGTGCCAAAGTGTCCTTATATATATAAATAAAATGGTGTATATTCAGACGCCTTTTCTTTCCCAAAATTCATGCAGGTGCTCTTCCATGCAGTGGCCACTAGGTGTCCTAAGCGCTCACCTCAATTGGCTTTATAACCAGCTTTGTATGGTATCATATGTAATGTTTCCTCCTTTTCTATGGTTGATGGGTCCGGTCACTAATTCTCACACTTATCCCTTTTAACACGATATTCCAGGGGGTGTGTGTGGAGCCTTTGAATCTCCAAAATAAATGGGGCCACAATAGTGAGGTACCGTTTGGTGATTTTATTAAAAGAGATTAAAAATAACAGACTCACATTTTCCTTCGTCTTTGCCAATGCATAACAATTGTGATGTCGCTACGTCACTTCCGGTTTGGCGTCCTACGCGTTACGCTGCGTGCCCACACAGCTTCTTCCTGTGGGCACGCAGCGTAACGCGTAGGACGCCAAACCGGAAGTGACGTAGCGACATCACAATTGTTATGCATTGGCAAAGACGAAGGAAAATGTGAGTCTGTTATTTTTAATCTCTTTTAATAAAATCACCAAACGGTACCTCACTATTGTGGCCCCATTTATTTTGGAGATTCAAAGGCTCCACACACACCCCCTGGAATATCGTGTTAAAAGGGATAAGTGTGAGAATTAGTGACCGGACCCATCAACCATAGAAAAGGAGGAAACATTACATATGATACCATACAAAGCTGGTTATAAAGCCAATTGAGGTGAGCGCTTAGGACACCTAGTGGCCACTGCATGGAAGAGCACCTGCATGAATTTTGGGAAAGAAAAGGCGTCTGAATATACACCATTTTATTTATATATATATAAGGACACTTTGGCACTTTTTCACTTTTGAATTATTTAATTATTGGAAATTTATAAGCACATAATTTATCACTGGCACTTTATTTTAACAAATTTTGATATATTTAAGGATTGTCTATAGCACATATTTACATCACTTGTAAGAAATATTTTATTTATTAATGAGAATTTTTTTAAAACTTTATGCACTGGAGAATATTTATATAATTTTATGCACTGGAGAATATCTATATAATTTTAGCACAAGGGATTTTATTATAAACATTTGAAAGCACTGAAAGTAAATTATTAAATGTAATTAGTATGAATAACATGCACTAAGCACCTTTTAAGCGCGGTACTCCCCTCAGTAAGGAGATTACACAGGTGCAGGCCATGCTTCAGCTGATTGGCAGCTCTTCCATTCTCTGACTTGCACTATGTGAAGTGGCTGTTTGAGCCCAGCACTCTGCATCTGGCTATATGCAACACAGTGGTGGTGTCACTGCTACTTTTTTATACAAGAAAACCCAGGCTTCTAAAGGGATTTGGAGCAAAAATGTAATAAGTCACATTTCTCCTAACAGTTGAAGATAAGGGAACATTTTCTGCAGAAAGGTGAGAGGAGAGGAGGAGGTGCTGTCCATATCCCTACTAGTTGGAGTGGAATCCTGAGGGGATCGCCATCCGGAAGTGGAGGATTATTTGTTGAATAAAGCGCTACACCCTAGCGTTAAGGGTACGTGTTCACTCTGAGGGGGGGAGCACAGTGGTGAGGTGAAGGATATGGTGGTTGCAGAGTGATCAACAAAGAAGTCTTGTGTTTTCACTACACAACGATTTTTCTATGCACCCAATCTTTCGTGTGACTTCACCCTGAGATTATCATGGACTTATGAACTTTATGGCTTTATAACAACCCACTGTTCTGATAGGCTGATTTTATTTTGCCATATACCCTCAACCTCGTCAGAGGCTGTCTTTAGCGCTGCTAGTGTTTATGTGGGCTGAGGCTCTTATACGCACCCTTTTTTTTGTTATGATCTGAGTATAGCGGCTGCTTTATTGGTAATATAGGCAGATGAGAACATACATCTTGCGGAATTGCTAGATATATCCTGGGAGTATTGCATATACATAAGCGCTGAGTGGGTGGGATAAGGAATTATCGTTTCTTTCTTGCTCCTTTTGGTATACTACTGTATGGCCAGCTTAAGTGTGTAGAAACAACATAGTCTAAGCCCCCCCCCCCTTTTTTTCGAAATCATTTATTGACAGAGTAGAGTAGAGCATGAAATGTAAAACGACAACATAAGTGCTATAGAATCAGCAAAAATGTATGCTTGGAAATTTTAAATGATCTAATTGATATTGTATGCTTCTGCTCAACAATTTGCAGCTAGGATCAATGTTTTTAAAAGTGTAGATGTCTTGTGCTGTATTTTAGCATGTAATAATATTATGTATAAAAAATATTTTATGGTATAAAGCCAGCATAACAATATAATAATATGCGTTTTTCATATTTTTTTTAAGTAGTTGCAGATACAAATCATAGGTGACAAAAGTATAAACAAAAAATATTTCTTACCTAAAAAATGGATGCAAATGGAGGCACCCGTTTGCATCTGTTTACACCCCTTTTTTGTATTATAAATAAAAAAAAAAGCAGATCTGAATGGACACAGTTGTAGACACATGCAAACAGATAGACAAAAAAAAAGCAGTTATAAAAAGGGGTTACTTTAAAGTCGTTTTAAAACTCAGACATTATTAATTAACAAAGCACACCCCTCTATAGTTTGTACTTACCTCAATCCAGAGCACAAGGTGTCTCTTCTGTCTGCTAATTCTATCTAGAGAAAAAATGTGACACAGGAGGAATCTCCGGCTGATTGACGCTCTCAGCTTTTTTCCTGTGTGCTGTGTGAAGTTGGGGGGGAGGGGGTGTCCCTTCTCTCAAATCAGCTCTCATACAGTGTGTAACTGCAGCTCCCCACTCCTTTCTTTATTCTCTATTTTCATCTTTGAGTTCTACAAAGATGAACAGGACAAATGGCTGCATGTAAACAGGTACAACCTGTGTAGGATGAGTTGTTTCATCTCCGTGTATCACCTGAGGCCAGTCACTTCACTGAGTACATGTAACGGTTTACAACCATTTTAATATAGACTCACTTTGACCTCCACGTATTTTATTTGTCAAAATTCAATTTATTATTCACAAATAATCATCAACATCACAAACTGATGTATGCAAATTATAAAATTATATCCTTCACCCTGCCTACATTTTTAAAGACAATGTTCTCAGCAACTCACAGATAAGACTAACATCCTCACATCAAATTAGACGCAACATTTTTGGTGACTCATTTAGCCAATATTAGAACAGCCTATACAGGCATTTGACCCCCGTGCCACAGGGGCACAGGGGGTAGTCCTTCCATATCCAAAGAATCAAATATGGACCGTGTATACATCTTAGCATATTGCCATCATGGGTTTCAGTTTCTTTAAGCACAATGACCTTCGGTTTACAGCCGTCCGCCCATAGACATACATTATGGTTCAGTCCTGACAGATGGATCCACACTGAACGCCTGTGTGAAAGTACCATTATGTTTATCTTTCAGAGTCAATAGAGATCGGAAAATGAGTCACATATATGAAAATAAAGATCCTTATTCTTATGTAAAGCTTTGTGAATTAAAGGTTATATAAACCCTAACATTAAACTTCTTATATTTAGTCCTTTGTGGACTTTGTGTATATACCACTGAAGTCATTTGGATATATCCTTCTGAAAAGTGCAAATTCATATCTGTTGATTTTGTCGGAGTCTTGTGAGCTTACAATCTCCTGTGCTCTCTTCTTCACTCAAGTGCTTTGATCCCAGTTATTGCTGATGACTACAGAACTCCCACTTTTTTATGTTCTAAAGAATAGGAGAGGGGAAGCTTCCTGTAGTCTTGCCCAGGATGTGAGCGCTGATCCGCCATAGATACAGTACAGTAGTACAATAAATGTGGCTAGGACTAGAAGTGTGTTACTGGCAGAATCACTAGTTAATAAAAAAATAAAAAATAAAAAAAATAAATGCCACATTAAGTGCCGGTTCTCACTACCACAGCACGACTTCGGGGGCGACCTGTGAAGTCGCGTGCACCGCGACTTCGGCGCGACTTGCACGGACTTCATATAATGTCGCCCCCGAAATAATGTCGCCCCTAATATAATGTCGCTCCCGAAGTAGTACAGGAACTATTTTCTAAGTCGGAGCGACTTGAGTCACTCCTATTAGAACGGTTCCCTTAGCACTGCATGGACCGTGACTTGTCAGGCTGACCAGTCGCCTGACAAGTCGCAGTAGTGTGAATGGGCACTTAAGGACTGGCAAGTTTTGGTTCTTGATTTTAGATTTGCATTTTTATCTGATAGCTCTTTATTAGGAATGCAATAAATCTTATGTTTAAATATCCTTGCTAAATATGCCACTAAGTCATCTTACCTATGTTTAACCTGACAAGTTTACTTAAATATAAAGACAATAATTAAAGATCATAATGTTTCAAACTATGTAGGAATATTTGTTCATAATTTCTTCTGTATGTGTATGAGGATATTTAATGTTATAGCACTATATAATATTGTAGTTTGTACAGAGGCGTAACTAGAACCTTCAGGGCCCTGATGCAAGAAACCATGAAGGGCCCCCCAGACCCCTGGCCGGGGCCCTTACCTTCAAGCCCAGGGCTCTTCCCACTAATCCTGGGGCTCTTTACACTTGTTGCATGGCCTTTTATTACGGTCCCGCAGCAGGATTCTTTCACAAGTTCTGCAGTGGGCCCCCTTCCTGCAATCTTGTGGGCCCCCTTCCTGCAATCTTGGGGCCTCCCCACAGTGGTGCAATGCCAGGGTCCGGTCGCAAGTGTGACCTTTGCGATCCTGGAAGTTCACCCACTGGTTTGCTACCGGGCCCCCTGGAGCATGGGGCCCGGTAGCGATTGCAACCCCTGCAACCCCTGTAGTTACGCCCCTGAGTTTGTATCTAACATATATGCATTATATGTGATATTGTAGCTTTTATCAAAAAAAAAAAAAGATATATATATGAAAGTATCTAGCGGAACTTCTAAAATGCAAGTATCTAGTGGAGCTTCTAAAATGCAAGTATCTAATTGAGCTTTTAAAATGCAAGTATCTAGTGGAGCTTCTAAAATGCAAGTATCTAATGGAGCTACTAAAATGCAAGTATCTAATGGAGCTTCTAAAATGCAAGTATCTAATGGAGCTTTTAAAATGCAAGTATCTAATAGAGCTTCTAAAATGCAAGTATCTAATGGAGCTTCTAAAATGCAAGTATCTAATGGAGCTTCTAAAATGCAAGTATCTAATGGAGCTTTTAAAATGCAAGTATCTAGTGGAGCTTCTAAAATGCAAGTATCTAGTGGAGCTTCTAAAATGAACTAACAGTAATCTGTTTTGCTAGTTTATGGTTTGTTAACAAGAACAGACATGTCCTGTACGAGGTTGACATAAGTCATGTCCTGTACAAGGTTGGCTCATCTTAGAACATAGGCTTTTTAGGGTCTGTACATTCTAGTGCATAGTCTGGCCATAAACAGAGATGTTCTAAAACCTGTTGTTAGTTGACTAAGAAATATGTAATTGGGGAATTCCAAATGTCATTATTCATTAAAGTATTGGCATACTTTAGAAAGTCCCACATGTCATTATTGATTAAATGAAATAAAATAATACTAGTGTTTAAATATAGAGTACTTAACGATGAGAACATGTTGACATTTGATATAGACAAGACAATTGTGAAAACTTTAAAAGAAAAGTCTAACTTATCTATGTTATGAGATAATGGCTTAGCCAATAATCTTTAAACATTTTACATACGTTACATTTCAATCATGTATTAAGTATACATAATTTATTAAGTATACTGTATATAAAGCCAACATTTGCTTTGTTTTGCATAGAGTAGAACATGAGTATAACCCTGACTGATTTGCTCTTGTCACCTGTATTTCATTGGGGAGGTTTCCCTTTACTTTCTGGTCTGTAGACCCAACATCAAGCAAGAGGAAATATCTACAAAGAAAAGAAAATAGCTGAGAATAGCTGCAACTCTTTCTATTCTTGTTTTGGCTCCAACTTGAAATTGTATTTTCCCTCCCAGGATAAATAGATGAATCTCTCCAGTGAGGCAGCAAAAAAAAGAATTTCTGGCCCTGTTCTATTAAAAACTAATATTAAAAAAAAAAAAAAAAAACTGTTCGCCTTTAGCTATACTTAAAGCTGTGAATACTATTTGTTATTCTTTTCTTCCATGCATGTTATTCCTAATCATTATTCCAAATTGAAGCTTTGCCTGCTCATTAGACTATGAAAGAGAATTATCATACTACTGTCCTTCTTGTGCTCTCTTCCTTGTATAAGCTGCTTGAATACCTTCCTTCCAGCTTTCAGTGCATGAAAACATGTTCAGTTCAACTGCATTGCATTGCGAAATTCAATAAAGTCTAAATGACCTCCCATCCTAGGTCTACCGTGCAGAGGATTGTGGGAAGCTAATATAAAGACAGATCACATTCTGTTATAGTACCAGTATTTTAAAAATATTTATGATGGATTTTAATAAATACATGACAGGGTTGAAAGTTTTATTTCTATAACTCTTGTTATTTCACATTGATTAATATTTGCCATTGACAGCACCTGGAAGAATCTGTAAGTCTTTTGGTTCACTGCCTATTCCCATGGTTTAGTTAAAGTGAAACGTTAGTCAAAAAATGAAGGCCTGTTAGATCACTTCAGGCTGGTCCCTTTTGCAGGTATAATAACTATGTAAGACATGAACCACTTGCCAGATTTACTGCGGAAGGCTAGCTTGGCTGTGTGAAACGATGTAGCCCTATGTCAGTCGCGTGCGTGGAGCTGGGGGGCGAGCATGCCCCGCCGCCAGCGTGCTCCCGTCCCCACCCCCACTAGGCAGCGGGGATGCCAATCCATGGGACCGGTGACCACGATTGCCACCGGGCACCCGCGATCGCTCCCCGCTGAGAGAGAAGGATGGTCAGCTGTTGTAAACACAGCCGACCGTTCTTCTCTCTGAAATGATCACAGAGCACCTGTGATCGTTCTATATAGGATCACAGGTTTCACAGTTAGAAAACACTCCCCTAGGCTCACACTTAACCCTTTGATCACCACTGTGTTAACCCCTTCCCTGCCAATGTCATTATTACAGTAACAGTGCATAAAAGTGTTAAAAATGTCAGTCAGGGGTCCGATCTGTCCGCTGCAATGTCGCAGTCCCGCAAAAAATCGCAGATCACCGCCATTACTAGTAAAAAAAAACAATAAAAATGACATAATCTTTCCCGTAGTTAGTAGACGCGATAACTTTTGTGCAAACCTATTAAAATACGCTTATTCCAATTTTTACCAAAATTGGCCAAAAATGTTAAAAAATTTTGATTGTTACATTTTTTTTTTCTGGGAATGTTATATAGCAGAATGTAAAAAATGTTGTTTTTTGTTTCAGAATTGTTGCTTTTTTTTTATAGCGCAAAAAATAAAAATCGCACAGGTGATCAAATACCACCAAAAGAAAACTGTATTTGTGGGGAAAAAAGGACATCAATTTTATTTGATTACTGCGTCGCACGACTGCGCAATTGTCCGTTAAAATAACGCAGTGCCGAATCGCAAAATATGGCCTGGTAATTAAGAGGGGAAATCCTTCCGGTCCAGATGTGGTTAAAGGAATTTTTCATTTTTATTTTTTCACTTTAAGCATCATTAAAATCACTGCTCCTTTAAAAAAAATAATTAAAAAAAATGTTTTTTGCATTGGTACATGTCCCCCAGAGCAGTATCCAGGTCCCCATACACTTTTTTCGGCAATAACTTGCATTTAAGCCTTTAAAATAAGGACTTTTTATTTTTGATGTTTGAGTCCCATAGACTTTAATAGAGTTTGAATGTTCTAACAAACTTTTCCCCCGTTCACGGTGTTCTGGTGCGAACCAAACAGGGGGGTGTTCGGCCCATCACTAATGACCATTATCCATCCACATCTTACTAATAATACACAGTAAAAGATGAACACTTGTTCCCATTCCCTTCTTACCAATGCAGACCTTTTTTTTTTTTACTTACATTTTGGAGCATGGTTATAACATCCTGCACCCTGGTTATAATGTCCAATGTAAATGCACCCTTCATGCTCCTGGGTACCTGTAATCTATTAAAGCACATGTGTCCATGCTGCCCACTCCCTGCCTGTCTCCTTTTATTGATGTAATCACTACAGATTCCTCATCTGGATCCTGAGAGAACTCTGCAAGTGTATAACCAATAAAAAGTGTCCAAGTCATGCAGGCAATGAAAATGACACCCAAATAAGGACCCTGCCTCCTGTACCCAGAGGAAGGTAGAAAACTTGAAACAAGAACATCATGTGACCACAGATTTTGGTGTATAAAAGGGGCATTTAGGTTGTTTTAAATCATTTTTTTTTTTAATGGCAGGTATTTGATATTTGGGTCTGGGAATGTAAGAGTGTCTGTAGAGAAAGCCCAGAAAGTAGCTTTAAGCATAGACCTCCAGGTTTGCTCATTTGCTGACATGGATGCCTGTCTTATCTGATTCTACATTCTGTTTGGTCAAATCCAGTACGATCCCATGCACTTTAGCATCTTGGCTTACTACATATTTTTATTTTTGGCCAATAAATGACAATTATTCCAAAAAGCAAATATGCTTTGACGTGTTAAAAGAGGTTAATTAGATACGCTACCCATATCAACCAATTCATGTTCATCTATAGAGAACTCAGAATGATGAAAATATTATTATGAATGTATGTCATGGCTTTATTTCTAGCACATTGATGTTTTTAGAAGCAAACTGCAATTTCTTTGGAATATATCAAAAGCACTTACCAGCCAATCACCTAGAAACACAAGAAACAATTAAGCACTAGAAGAGAAGTGTTTACATTTCTCCTGCCAATGACAGCATAATCAGACATTAGAGAGCCAAGTATTTTTCAGTGAGTGCCAGACATTGGCCCTTTGGAGTTCTGCTAGTTGGAGAAGGGGCTTTTTACAAAAATAATTGTACAGCTAGATACCACTTTAAAATATGGAAACATGCTAATCCATATAATTTTTTAACCTTTACTACAAACATCCACTGGTCCTTACTAAATAAGGAAAGAGAAATTGTGAACCAGAAATTACTTTGGTGTGAATATTTTAAACTGAATAAAACTTAGATTTGGGTGATATAGCTAACTGCTTCACTCTTATCTAATAAAGCTTATTCGTATCAGAATGGAAAATCATTTCACCAGTAACAGGTTAATATTTTGAAAGTGCTTCCAAATATTTTTTTCTGGAGTTATACCTTTACAGCAATCTTGCTGGCTATACATTTTACGGTCTGATTGCACAATCTCCTTAAGATCTAAAAATAACTGTGTAATGCAACAGTCTGCTTTATTGGATACAGTTTAAATGAGTTAGACCTTTACATTACACAATTTTGGTAAACCTACAGAGAATGTACACTACGTTGTAACAAGTATGGCAAAAGCAAGCAGATTGGTTAGTACTTGAATTCACAGGAATGTGCTACAATGTGCCAGCTTTGTAACCTTACAGCCATGGCCAAAAGTTTTGAGAATGACACAGATATTAATTTTCACAAAGTCTGCTGCCTCGGTTTTTTATGATGGCATTTTACATATATGCCAGAATGTTATGATCAGATGAATTGCAATTAATTGCAAAGTCACTCTTTGCCATGAAAATTAACTTAATCTCTTAAATCCAGCAAGCGTCAGAACCGTTTCCTACAGTTGATTCCGCTGTGGGATAGGGGCACCACCAGTGCAGAGCTTTCTCAGGAATGACAGCAGGCCGGTGTGAGTACATCTGCACGCACAGCGAGGAAAAGACTTTTAGAGGATGGCCTGGTTTCAAGAAGGCCAGCAAAGAAGCAACTTCTCACCAGTAAGAACATCAGGGACAGACTGATGAATCCTCCTTGTAATTGTGTGAGGCATCTAGAAAAATAATTGTCCAGGGAAGAAAATGTGAGTGCTACCATCAGTCCTGTGTCATGCCAACAGTAAAGCATCCTGACACCATTCATATGTGGGGTTGCTTCTCAGCCAAGGGAGTGGGCTCACTAACAAATTTGCCTAAGAACACAGCCATGAATAAAAAATTATACAAAAACCTCCTCCGAGAGCAACTTCTCCCAACCATGCAAGAACAGTTTGGTGAGGAACAATGCCTTTTCCAGTATGATAATCATAAGGCAAAAGTGATAATTAAGTGGCTTGGGGAAATAAACATCGACATTTTGGGTCCATGGCCAGGAAACTCACCAGACCCTAATTCCATTGAGAATTTGTGGTCAATCCTCAAAAGGCAGGTGAACAAATAAAAAAACCCAACAAATTCTGACAAATTCCAAGCATTAATAATGCAAGAATGGGCTGCCATTCAGGATGTGGCCCAGAAGTTGATTGACAGCATGCCAGGGTGAATTACAGAGGTCTTGAAAAATGGGTCAACACTGCAAATATTGGCTCTTATTGAAAATACATGACGTTTATGCAAAAAGTCTTTGACACTTATGAAATGCTTGTAATTATACTTCAGCATACAATAGTAACATTTGACAAAAAGAACTAAAAACACTGAAATAGCAGACTTTGTAAAAAATGATATTTGTGTCATTCTCAAACCTTTTGGCCATGGCTGTACTTTACCAATACAACTGGGTCGATTTCTAGCCAGTGACTGGGCTATAAAAGAGCAAAAACAAATTGAATTCATCCTTCTACTATCTCTATCTGTAAGCATGTTCCTGGTCAGTCAGCACATGTACATGTAGAACACTTGATTAACCACAAGTACAAGTCCAGTACAGGTATCTATAGCAGGTACAGGTAACAGATTGCATTTAAAATACAATAAATACATTTTAATAAATATAAAACTGCATTGGCTGAAATTCAGCCTCAATAGTTTTTTTTTTCCATTTACTTTGTATAAAAAAAAAATAGGTAGTTATTTGTTGTTCTGAGATTTTCAAACAAGTTGTAGCATCTCTTTGTGTAATAATAATGAACCAGTCTGATGATCAGAAGCACTCATTATCGTCTACTACCCCCACGTGACCTGATTGTGACCTGATGATGCTGTAATCGGGCCAGAATGGGTCATCCATGGTCACCTTAAGTTCAGTTTGCTTATTTGCCAATTAGAGTAGCTGAATTAAATTTGTTCCTTTAATGACAATTTGTTTTTTATTATGGTAGTGAAGAGATCAGTTAGTGACAGAAACCTGGTAGCGGTAATTACACTGCACCGATCCCCATTTATAATTACCATGAAATATAGGCTCTTCACTTTGTACTGATTAGTCTCTCAGGCTGAAACATTACAGTGAAGAGATAAATAAATATGCTAGATTTGCCTGCTGATTTATTACTTTTTTCATAATGTGACTTACTAAAAATGGCCAAACACGCTTGTTCAAAATACCAGTAGACATAACAGTTCTGTACTTAGAAAATGTAATACTGTATTAGCTATTGTATTGTAACGGATCAACCGACACCCTGACCGGGCACCTCCATTGACCGATGCTCCTAGTGCTTCCCGAGGGCTCCAAGCACTCCACCAGACACAGTAACCACTTCATACCCCACGAACCGCCGCAGCTTGGTTAGGGTCTCGCCGTCTCCTACCCACCCTGGACCTACGACAATGCTCCAGGTTCCTGTGGGTGAACCTCTCTTTCCCCAGAGAGGGCAGCAGAACAAGCTCTTACACAAGCTTTTACAAGAGTTTAGTGATTATCTAAGGGAGTATGGAAGACCATAGCAATCCCTTGTAGCATATTCTCCCAATAAGAGACATGACTCTAGATTGAGGGTGAAGTAACTCTAGAACAAATTTATTGAAAAAGAAACAGACTTATATACAGTTTTCACCCACAATGTTACCACCTAGTTGGACCTTGTTGAAGACTGGACGTGACATTCACAATCCAAAAGGGACAGGATTTTACACTCCTATACAGTGTACACAATCCCTCCCCTCTGGCTGATTACAGTAGCATATGCAGATGAAAGTGTATACAGGAACTAAACTAATTATCTAGCCATCTGGAGAGAACAATGGGAGGTCATTAACATTTAACAATGGAACAGACAGGTAAACTTTAACACAATACACATTCCCTCCCAATACACAAACAATAGGGAAGTCTGCGAATTACAGTCTTTGTGTCTCTCTCACAGCCAAGCATGGAATACACTGTGTAAGGTGGTATTAAATCTTCATATTTCTATATGAAGATTTTGCTGACAAATATTGAAGCAATCCAAACCATTACTTATCTGTCTTTCACTCATAGTGACGGTTAGTACCGTCACACTAATGAAGTACTATGAAATGTAAGATAACTATATACAGTACCTATATAGTTCCTATAATTGTTTTTTTTAAAGGCAATAGTCACAAAATTGTCCGAGGCTCAAAACATTTTTAAGTGTGAGTGCCTAAATGCTGAATTCCTGCTGACATATTCAAGCTGATCTCCTGCTTTTAGTAAAGTTTTAAATAGTTGGCTTGGACTAAACTGATACAAACATACAAACTAATATATATTTTTTTTAAGAAACATTTTATTGAAAATTTTTATTATTTTATTTTTGTTGGAGAGGACAGATAATTGGTAAGTGCATGTGGACAACTAGGTCATCCTAGAACCTTGGAACCAAACAAACTAATATATTTACTACTAAATGTGTCTGCTGTGTGCACTTTAAAAAATGTAGCCTCAGTTACATACAGTATATACCCCTGTGCAGCAGGATGGGGACTTCACGTCCCCTCTCTGAAAAAAATCAAATCAGACTGAGCTATAAAATATTTCTATGAATGAATACAAGGCTTTCTCTGAATGGCTGAGTTGGAGATTGTGACAGCATTTGCCCACCTCTCTACCTCTGCCAATCAAAGAAAGCTGTGTTTTGATTCATAGAATACAAAGCTCCCTGTGAATGAGTAATGATCTGCCCAACTTGATATTGTTCTTACATAATACAGCAATGTATACTACATACAGTTTACACAGCACACACAGTAGGCACATCTGGTAGTGAAGCTTTTAGTTTGTTTGGATCAGCTTGGTCCAAACAAACTGTTTAAACTTTACTAAAAGCTGGGGATTATCTTTCAGTTTCGGCAGGCTGATATTGCTTTTATGGCTTGTTCAGCACCATTTGTGGGCCACAGCAAAATGGAGATATGAAATGTGGGTCCCAACCATGCTGGATAATTTTCTTTACAACAGAGATATTCATGTTTCAAAAACATACGTGCAAAATATATTACCCCATAACAGTTAGCCAGAATAAATGTTTTAGTAATCTAACTTCAATAAACGGAAATGTGATTGTTTGCTGAGAGAAAATCACTTTGTACTGTACAATGCCATGCTGGATAAATCTTTTTTGTTAGAGTATTACGTTAGATTATGCACTTTAATTAACTTAATACTTTTTTTTCTCTCTAGGCCAGGAAAGTTTATTTATTTATCAGAGATTGAAATAGACTGAAATTTCATGTTCACATAATTGCAGTTAAAGTAATTGCAAAGAGTATTTTTTTTTAAATAACAAACATGTTATACTTGCCTGCTCTGTGTAATGGTTTTGCACAGAGCTGCCCTGATCCTCCTCTTCTATGGTCCCCTGCTGGCGTTTCTAGCTCCTCCTCTTCTTGGTGCCACCATAGGAAGCCGCTTCTTATTGTGGCACACCTGCGGGCTCAATCCCAAGCTGCGCTGATTGCATCCATAGACACAGATAATGTGGCTTGGCCCCACCCCCTCTCCCTCAACACAGGATTTGATTGACAGTGGCAGGAGCCAATGCTGCAAATAATCTGCCCTGTGAGGAGGGAAAGAGCAGAGAGAGATGCTGTTCTCAGTCACAGAACTGGATCAAGAGCGGGTTTAGGTAAGTATAAGGGGATAGGGGGGCGGAGCAACACTCAGAAGGTTGTTTGTAAAGAATGAACAATATTATAAATATATATAAACCACAATATAACGCAACACAGGTAAAAGACATGACATTGATTTACTCATCACTTGAAAATGCTGTCCAAAATTCTTAGAATTAGAGGGAAAATGCAGTACAAAGATGCCCCTTGCAGCCACAGCGGAAACTGATACACAAAACGACCCTTAGAAACACAGGGGAAAATGTTACATGAAATGTTTATAAAGACTGCAGGGAAAATGCCCGTTATAATAATAGAAAAGTACCAATTACAAAGTGTACTAGATAGTTCCTATACAGTAGGTTTTTTAACCACTTAAGTACCACCTGCCGCAGATGTACTGCGGCAGGTTGGCCCTCCTGCGCGAACCGATGTAGCCCTATGTCGGTCGCGCGCATGCAGCTAGGGGGTGAGTGCGCGCCGCCGGCGCACTCCCTTCCCCACTCGGCAGTGGCGACTCCCATGCACGTGGCTGGCGGCTCCCATTGCCGCCAGCCATCTGCGATCGCTCCCCGCTGAGAGAAAAGAACAGTCAGCTGTTTTAAACACAGCTGACCGTTCTCTCTGGAATGATCACAGAGCCCATGTGATCCTTCTATATAGGATCACATGTCTCTGTGATCATTTTGAAAGCCCAATTCCCCCACAGCTAGAATCACTCCCCTAGGCTTACATTTAACCCCTGATCGCCCACTGTGTTAACCCCTTCCCTGCCAATTGCATTATTACAGTAACAGTGCATATTTTTAGCACTGATTACTGTAGTAATGTCACTGGTCCTCCCAAAAGTGTAAAAAATGTCAGTTAGGGGTCCGATCTGTCTGCCCCAATGTCGCAGTCCCACTAAATATCACAGATCGCCGCCATTACTAGTAAAAAACAAAAAAAATGACATAAATCTTTCCCGTAGTTAGTAGATGTGATAACTTTTGCGCAAACCAATCAAACTACTCTTTTTGCGATTTTTTTTTACCAAAAATATGTAGCAGAAATCAAATTGGCCTAAAATGTTAAACATTTTGATTTTAATTTTTTTTTTTTTGGAATGTTATATAGCAGAATGTGAAAAATATAGTTTTTTTTTTCAGAATTGTTGCTCTTTTTTTGTTTATAGTGAAAAAAATAAAAATGGCACAGGGGATCAAATACCCCTGAAAGAAAGCTCTGTTTGTGGGGAAAAAAAGGACATCAATATTATTTAGGTACAGTGTTGCACGACCATGCAATTGTCCATTAAAGTAACTCAGTACCGAATCGCAAAAAATGGCCTGGTCATTAAGGGGGCAAATCTTTCCGGTCCAGAAGTGGTTTATGGAGTATGTAAAATCATTGCACTTACATGGTTAGCCAAGAGGAGTGCTTAGCATAAATGTAGTTCTCAAAGGCATAGGCACCTGAATAGAACTGCCAACATATGTACTGTAGGTTCTTAAGGAAGACTGACAGTGGAATACAGGATGCCCCAACCATCGCACCGCTGTGGAACTCTCGTGAGACTCCATGATGATCTTTCTGCAAACTCAAGTTTGTTGAGTAGTGTCGGTATCAGTTGTATGTTTTTTTTTTTTTTTTGCTGGAGATTCATCAGATTGGGAACAAATAGATAGCATGAAAATGCAGGAATCCCTGTTTTTATGCAAAATTTGCAAAAGCTTATGTCCTAACAGGACAGTCCATTGTTCCTCAGAGATGGTGTTGATGATGTGGTGGTGTAAATTGATAGTGTTTTGCTATAAGTTCTCTTTGGAAGACCTACAGTTATCAAATTTTGCTCTTTAGGCAAGGATCCAGAAATGTGGCTGCCCAGATATGATGACCATGACACTACTTAATCTGCAAAAAAAAAACAAGCATGAAGCTTGCCATGCTAGCCAAGGTTTTTGTGTTTAAGGATCCTCCTCACCCACAGCCACCTATCATTGAGGTCACCTATGGCTGAACTGAAAACCTCAAAGTCATTCTCATTCCTAAAATCGTGAGCTTGTGCAAGATTCTTCTCATTAACCCACTCCTCCTCACCTATATGACACACCCGAATTCCCTTCTTTTTGCCTTTATTCTTCTCCAACAACCAACTATATCTGGTTGCTCAAAGGAAATGAGCTGCCACTGTGTGGGTTTAAAGATCCTTGAAGGGGAGAAGATAGTTTATTCTAGAAAGGTGGTTAATAGAGTTGGTGGTGCCTACTGATTCTGCTTAGGAATAGGGATTAACTATAGATCTTGTCTCTGATGACTGTGTTGCCTTTCTAGGAGGGTGAAAGGCGGGTGGTGGGTGTTTTAATTCCTACCTCTATATATATAGGGAACCCTCCTCTCTAATGGCAATCTTTTCTGGAGTACCTCTAGTATTTTTGTTTGTGTTGCCTTTCTGCTGATTTGCAGATGGTATTCCTGATGCTAAGATGTACAGTATATATTAGGGTTGAGCGAACACCTAGATGTCCGTGTTCGACGGGTTCGGCCGAACTTTAAAAAAAAGTCCGGGTCCGTGTCCCGGACTTTTACCGAACTTTTCCCGGACACCGAACCCCATTGAAGTCAATGGGGACCCGAACTTTAAGGCACTAAAATGGCTCTAAAACACCAAAGGAAAGGGCTAGAGTGCTGCAAATGGCAGCAAAACGTAATTAAGAGCATGGCAAGTGCTCTGCAAACAAATGTGGATAGGGAAATAACTTAAAACAACAAAAAAAAAACAGAAAAATAAAACAATGTTCTTCTTCATCTCTGAAGGACGAGGCCCATATGGAGTAGGAGGGAGGTTGAGGTGGTGGTGGATGTGGCGGTGACATAGGCGTGCGCACAGGGTGTGCTGGGTGTGCCTGGGCACACCCTAATCACCTAGGGCACATAGCATTGCCAGTGAGGAGATGGGAAAGATCTCCCTGGGACCTGCTCTGCTCTATTTCTCCTTGCCTACAGGTACATGGCCCCGATACATTACTCTCCCTGCTGGCAAACACATGCATGTGTATTTCAACTTTGGGGTGCACACCTTAATGCAATAGGCTGCGCACACCTATGGGCGGTGTAGGTGGAAGCGGCGGTGGAGGAGGACCAGGGCCGGATTAACAGCATCATGGGCTTGGTGCTGAGGATTTTGAAGGGCCTTAAGGGCCGTGCCTTGCCATGCACCCAGAGGAGGAAGGGTGCAGCCATGCATGCCTAATTCAACATGGGATGCTGTCTCTGAAGCCCATAAACACATCCATGCATCGCCAACTGTCCCTCCTTGTCCGGCCTTCACGCTGTGTGGGGAGGTTCTGAGGGTGCTGCCTGGGGAAGCGAGCATAGAAGCCAGACTTCTGTGTTTACAAGTGACAGAAGAGCGGTAACAGTGAATATGGCCAACCCGGGGCCTATATAAAAGGTAGGGGCCTGGAGCTGCAGCTCCAATAGCCCCTACATTAATCTGGCCCTGAGGAGGAGGACGAGGTAGCCAACACTGCTTCTTTTCAAAAATTTTAAATGAGGGTACACCCCAAAAGAGTGAGAAAGAGCAAAAATGGAACAATGGGTGGGTAAGGTCGGTATCCATTGCTATTCTGCATAAGGTACGGAAAAGTCCCGTGGGATCCATGCCTGGTTCATTTTAATGAACGTGAGCTTGTCCACATTGTCTCTGGACAGGCGGCTGCGCTTGTCTGTTATAACGCCCCCAGCCGTGCTAAATACCCGTTCAGATAATACACTGGCTGCAGGGCACGCCAGCACCTCCAAGGCGTAAAGGGCAAGCTCAAGCCATGTGCCCAATTTGGAGACCCAGAAGTTGAAGGGGGCAGACCCGTCATTCACTACATGTAGGCGTGTGCACACATACTGCTCCACCATGTTGGTAAAATGCTGCCTCCTGCTAAGACGTTCCATCTGAGCTGCTGGTGCTGCTGTTTGTTGTGGCGTGCTGACAAAGCTTTTCCACATTTCGGCCATGCTAACCCTGCCTTCTGAGGTGCTGGCGGTGCCCTGGTTGCGTTGGCGACCTCCTCCTCCTCCTCCTCTGCCTTGTGCTTCCACTGTGGCCCCGCTGTCAGATGGGAATGCCAGCAGCATGGCGTCTACCAGCGTGCGCTTGTACTCGTGCATCTTGCGATCGCGCTCCAGTGAGTGAATTAAGGACGGTACGTTGTCCTTGTAACGGGGATCCAGCAGCGTGGCCACCCAGTAATCAGCACAAGTTAGAATGTGGGCAACTCGGCGGTCGTTGTGGAGACACTGCAGCATGTAATCGCTCATGTGTGCCAGGCTGCCCAGAGGCAACGAAAGGCTGTCCTCTGTGGGAGGTGTATCGTCCGTGTCCTCTGTATCCCCCCAGCCACGCACCAGTGATGGCCATGAGCTGGCCTGGGTGCCACCCTGCTGTGAACATGGTTCCATCTCCTCCTCCAGCTCCTCCTCCTCCTCATCCTCCTCATCCTCCAGAACTGTGCCCCTGCTGGACAATTGCGTCCCTGGCGTTTGCGTGTGCAGGAACCCACCCTCGGAGCCCCTTGCGAATGACTGCCCTGAAAGCCTTGGAAATGTTACCTCTTCATCCTCCTCCTCCTCCTCATCCTGTGCCACATCCTCTTCCATCATCGCCCAAATTGTTTTTTCAAGGAGGCATAGAAGTGGGATAGTTAAGCTGAGAACGGCGTCATTGCCACTGGCCATGTTGGTGGAGTACTCAAAACAGCGCAACAAGGCACACAGGTCTCGCATGGAGGCCCAGTTAAATTAAATAGCGGAATAGAAAATATGATCCAAAAAAAGTGTATGTATATCACACGTACACAACCACACTGGGCCCCAATTACTATTGTTTGTACCCCTAAAAGGCTAGATGAGGAGTAGGGGGAGTATGGAACAGGCAGCACCCTCAAACCTTCAGAAGTATGAGATGAACCCCAACAACTTGGAAAGGTGGATCTCTCTCACACGTACCGACACAGACTATCCCGCAATTCAATTGATCCTCAAAGGTTTTTATTGAATAGCGGAATAGGAAATATGATCAAAAAAAGTGTATGTATCTCGCACGTACACAACCACACTAGGCCCCAATTACTATTGTTTGTACCCCTAAAAGGCTAGATGAGGAGTAGGGGGGGTATGGAACAGGCAGCACCCTCAAACCTTCAGAAGTATGAGATGAACCCCAACAACTTGAAAAGGTGGATCTCTCTCACACGTACCGACACAGACTATCCCCCAATTTAACTGATCCCCAAAGGTTTTTGATTAAATAGCGGAATAGAAAATATGATCCCAAAAAAGTGTATGTATATCACACGTACACAACCACACTGGGCCCCAATTACTATTGTTTGTACCCCTAAAAGGCTAGATGAGGAGTAGGGGGAGTATGGAACAGGCAGCACCCTCAAACCTTCAGAAGTATGAGATGAACCCCAACAACTTGGAAAGGTGGATCTCTCTCACACGTACCAACACAGACTATCCCGCAATTCAATTGATCCTCAAAGGTTTTTGATTAAATAGCGGAATAGAAAATATGATCCCAAAAAAGTGTATGTATATCACACGTACACAACCACACTAGGCCCCAATTACTATTGTTTGTACCCCTAAAAGGCTAGGAGTAGGGGGAGTATGGAACAGGCAGCACCCTCAAACCTTCAGAAGTATGAGATGAACCCCAACAACTTGGAAAGGTGGATCTCTCTCACACGTACCAACACAGACTATCCCCCAATTTAACTGATCCCCAAAGGTTTTTGATTAAATAGCGGAATAGAAAATATGATCCAAAAAAAGTGTATGTATATCACACGTACACAACCACACTAGGCCCCAATTACTATTGTTTGTACCCCTAAAAGGCTAGGAGTAGGGGGAGTATGGAACAGGCAGCACCCTCAAACCTTCAGAAGTATGAGATGAACCCCAACAACTTGGAAAGGTGGATCTCTCTCACACGTACCGACACAGACTATCCCCCAATTTAA
Source organism: Pelophylax lessonae (assembly GCF_965119305.1). Classification (NCBI taxonomy): domain Eukaryota; kingdom Metazoa; phylum Chordata; class Amphibia; order Anura; family Ranidae; genus Pelophylax; species Pelophylax lessonae. The sequence continues at coordinate 443,927,235 of NC_138768.1, read as the reverse complement.
CTGATCCCCAAAGGTTTTTGATTAAATAGCGGAATAGAAAATATGATCCCAAAAAAGTGTATGTATATCACACGTACACAACCACACTGGGCCCCAATTACTATTGTTTGTACCCCTAAAAGGCTAGATGAGGAGTAGGGGGAGTATGGAACAGGCAGCACCCTCAAACCTTCAGAAGTATGAGATGAACCCCAACAACTTGGAAAGGTGGATCTCTCTCACACGTACCAACACAGACTATCCCCCAATTTAACTGATCCCCAAAGGTTTTTGATTAAATAGCGGAATAGAAAATATGATCCAAAAAAAGTGTATGTATATCACACGTACACAACCACACTAGGCCCCAATTACTATTGTTTGTACCCCTAAAAGGCTAGATGAGGAGTAGGGGGAGTATGGAACAGGCAGCACCCTCAAACCTTCAGAAGTATGAGATGAACCCCAACAACTTGGAAAGGTGGATCTCTCTCACACGTACCGACACAGACTATCCCGCAATTCAATTGATCCTCAAAGGTTTTTATTGAATAGCGGAATAGGAAATATGATCAAAAAAAGTGTATGTATCTCGCACGTACACAACCACACTAGGCCCCAATTACTATTGTTTGTACCCCTAAAAGGCTAGATGAGGAGTAGGGGGAGTATGGAACAGGCAGCACCCTCAAACCTTCAGAAGTATGAGATGAACCCCAACAACTTGGAAAGGTGGATCTCTCTCACACGTACCGACACAGACTATCCCCCAATTTAACTGATCCCCAAAGGTTTTTGATTAAATAGCGGAATAGAAAATATGATCCAAAAAAAGTGTATGTATATCACACGTACACAACCACACTAGGCCCCAATTACTATTGTTTGTACCCCTAAAAGGCTAGATGAGGAGTAGGGGGGGTATGGAACAGGCAGCACCCTCAAACCTTCAGAAGTATGAGATGAACCCCAACAACTTGGAAAGGTGGATCTCTCTCACACGTACCAACACAGACTATCCCCCAATTTAACTGATCCCCAAAGGTTTTTGATTAAATAGCGGAATAGAAAATATGATCCCAAAAAAGTGTATGTATATCACACGTACACAACCACACTAGGCCCCAATTACTATTGTTTGTACCCCTAAAAGGCTAGGAGTAGGGGGAGTATGGAACAGGCAGCACCCTCAAACCTTCAGAAGTATGAGATGAACCCCAACAACTTGGAAAGGTGGATCTCTCTCACACGTACCAACACAGACTATCCCCCAATTTAACTGATCCCCAAAGGTTTTTGATTAAATAGCGGAATAGAAAATATGATCCAAAAAAAGTGTATGTATATCACACGTACACAACCACACTAGGCCCCAATTACTATTGTTTGTACCCCTAAAAGGCTAGGAGTAGGGGGAGTATGGAACAGGCAGCACCCTCAAACCTTCAGAAGTATGAGATGAACCCCAACAACTTGGAAAGGTGGATCTCTCTCACACGTACCAACACAGACTATCCCCCAATTTAACTGATCCCCAAAGGTTTTTGATTAAATAGCGGAATAGAAAATATGATCCCAAAAAAGTGTATGTATATCACACGTACACAACCACACTAGGCCCCAATTACTATTGTTTGTACCCCTAAAAGGCTAGGAGTAGGGGGAGTATGGAACAGGCAGCACCCTCAAACCTTCAGAAGTATGAGATGAACCCCAACAACTTGGAAAGGTGGATCTCTCTCACACGTACCAACACAGACTATCCCCCAATTTAACTGATCCCCAAAGGTTTTTGATTAAATAGCGGAATAGAAAATATGATCCCAAAAAAGTGTATGTATATCACACGTACACAACCACACTAGGCCCCAATTACTATTGTTTGTACCCCTAAAAGGCTAGGAGTAGGGGGAGTATGGAACAGGCAGCACCCTCAAACCTTCAGAAGTATGAGATGAACCCCAACAACTTGGAAAGGTGGATCTCTCTCACACGTACCAACACAGACTATCCCCCAATTTAACTGATCCCCAAAGGTTTTTGATTAAATAGCGGAATAGAAAATATGATCCCAAAAAAGTGTATGTATATCACACGTACACAACCACACTAGGCCCCAATTACTATTGTTTGTACCCCTAAAAGGCTAGGAGTAGGGGGAGTATGGAACAGGCAGCACCCTCAAACCTTCAGAAGTATGAGATGAACCCCAACAACTTGGAAAGGTGGATCTCTCTCACACGTACCAACACAGACTATCCCCCAATTTAACTGATCCCCAAAGGTTTTTGATTAAATAGCGGAATAGAAAATATGATCCCAAAAAAGTGTATGTATATCACACGTACACAACCACACTAGGCCCCAATTACTATTGTTTGTACCCCTAAAAGGCTAGGAGTAGGGGGAGTATGGAACAGGCAGCACCCTCAAACCTTCAGAAGTATGAGATGAACCCCAACAACTTGGAAAGGTGGATCTCTCTCACACGTACCAACACAGACTATCCCCCAATTTAACTGATCCCCAAAGGTTTTTGATTAAATAGCGGAATAGAAAATATGATCCCAAAAAAGTGTATGTATATCACACGTACACAACCACACTAGGCCCCAATTACTATTGTTTGTACCCCTAAAAGGCTAGGAGTAGGGGGAGTATGGAACAGGCAGCACCCTCAAACCTTCAGAAGTATGAGATGAACCCCAACAACTTGGAAAGGTGGATCTCTCTCACACGTACCAACACAGACTATCCCCCAATTTAACTGATCCCCAAAGGTTTTTGATTAAATAGCGGAATAGAAAATATGATCCCAAAAAAGTGTATGTATATCACACGTACACAACCACACTAGGCCCCAATTACTATTGTTTGTACCCCTAAAAGGCTAGATGAGGAGTAGGGGGAGTATGGAACAGGCAGCACCCTCAAACCTTCAGAAGTATGAGATTGTGTTCACTGTACCCCACAAAGATTGAGTTCACTGCACCCCACAATGATTGTGTTCACTGCACCCCACAAAGATTGTGTTCACTGCACCTCACAAAGATTGTGTTCACTGTACCCCCCAAAGATTGTGTTCACTGCACCCCACAAAGATTCTGTTCACTGTACCCCACAAAGATTGTGTTCACTGCACCCCAAAAAGATTGTGTTCACTGCACCCCAAAAAGGATGTTGTTCACTGCACCCCAAAAAGGATGTTGTTCACTCCACCCCAAAAAGATTGTGTTCACTGCACCCCACAAAGATTGTGTTCACTGCACCCCAAAAAGATTGTGTTCACTGCACCCCAAAAATGATTTTGTTCACTGCACCCCAAAAATGATTTTGTTCACTGCACCCCAAAAAGGATGTTGTTCACTCCACCCCAAAAAGATTGTGTTCACTGCACCCCAAAAAGATTGTGTTCACTGCACCCCACAAAGGATTTTGTTCACTGCACCCCAAAAAGATTGTGTTCACTGCACCCCAAAAAGGATGTTGTTCACTGCACCCCAAAAAGGATTTTGTTCACTGCACCCCAAAAAGATTGTGTTCACTGCACCCCACAAAGGATTTTGTTCACTGCACCCCACAAAGATTGTGTTCACTGCACACCAAAAAGGATTGTGTTCACTGCACCCCAAAAAGATTTTGTTCACTGCACCCCAAAAAGATTGTGTTCACTGCAGCCCAAAAAGATTGTGTTCACTGCAGCCCAAAAAGATTGTGTTCACTGCAGCCCAAAAAGATTGTGTTCACTGCAGCCCAAAAAGATTGTGTTCACTGCAGCTCACACACAGAAAAATGGATGTGGATCACTGACACCTGCCTATCTCCAATCCCACACCACACAGCAATATCGATTGTAGTTTGTAGAACACAGTTTCCCTAAAATTCAGCAGACTCTGTCCCTAACAGGATTGAGAAGAGATCGTAGATCAGGATTGAGTGCAGACCCCACCCCCCACACAGCAATATCGATTGTAGTTTGTAGAAGACACTGACCCTATAATTCAGCAGACTCTATCCCTAAAATGCCTACAACTCGCCCTGCCTAAACACTCCGACCTGTCCCTCAATTCTATCCGGACACAAATGGTTTTTTCCTGCCTATCTTTCCCTAATCAGCAGCCAGCACGTTGATGTGTGCTCTGTCCCTGAATCTAAGCAGCATAATGACGCCGCTGCGGCTGCCTCGAACTTATAAAGACTTGGTCACATGCTTCAGACGGCCAATCACAGCTACTGAGACATTTGCAGGCATGGCTGGGATGGCTTAAGGCACACCAGTTAAACGATTGTTGATTGGCTGTTGAAAGCCCGCCATGAAAAGAGCGCCAAAGCATGCAAAACCCGGAAATAAAACGACCGAACACGGATTTTTACCCGAACATACAGTAAAGTGTCCGTGTCCGTGTTCGGGTACAAAAAATCCAATTATTCGGTACGAACACGAATAATACAGTCCGTGTTCGCTCAACACTAGTATATATAAGTGCTGTTACTTGTTCTTATAGTTGCCTATGTCTAAAATGTGGGTGGGCATTATACTGCACAAGGGGAGAAAGAGGGTGCTGGTAGTTTTTCTTTTATAAAGTTGTACTACTATAGCAGAAGAGTGTGACCAAAAAGTGAGTAAAGGTAATGGCGCTTCACCAGATCACTTCCAGATTCACATGTAACTTTTACTAAGGCCCGGTATTGAGAATGAGGCACGGAGCACACTCCAGCACTAAACTGACAGGCCACATCCGCACATGCTGTAGACCCCAAATGCCAGGCTCAGGCGCTGATACATGTGAGTGCAATATACTTTTTTTATGCCTTCTTTTAAACATCAATAAACATACTAAACTAAAAAGTCCTTCTTTGTGTCCCTGGTGGAGTACATCCTCACTTTCTAGCTACTACTCGAAGGACCATTGAAGTGGAGTAGTGTGGGCTCAGGAAACAAACTGGTTTTCTAAAAAGCGCATTTTGACCTTCTGTAAAAAGGGGTCAAACACCTCTGGTGCGTTACCATCTACCCTCTGAAAACCCGTGGTGAAGCAATTAGAAGATATATGCATCGAGAAGAACTTTATACACTTGGTGTTGGGCACAGTCACATTGGATTTTTATACAATTGGTGTTGGGCACAGTCACATTGGATTTTATTTTACATTTATTGACTTTATTTTGCATTTATTGTCATAATTATATATTTTTTAATACATAATTTTTGTTCCTATGTAATTTTTTTCACTGATATTGTATACAGTATATGTTCACTTATGAGTACATGTGGTGAAGCACCATTACCTTTACTCATTTTTTTTCAATTCCTGAAGTGATTTTTATCACTTATTTAAAGAGGCAGCTACTCACTTTCTGATGTCACATCTAGGGCACCATTACTTGCCACATTGCTATAGAAGAGTGTAACCAATTTATGCTGCCACCTATTACAAAATTGGAAGACAAGCCACGCTCTTTCAAATTACCCTAAATCAATGAACGCTTTGAAATCCTCAAAACAATTTCATTGTTAAGTGCTTATGCTGAAATAAAAATAAATACTATAAATTCATAGTGACACTGCGATGGAAAAAAACATGCTCTCTCCCAAGTGAAAACACTTAACAAAAATATGTGACCTCTTTTCTCAAAGGTAAAAAGTGTTTCAGGTAAGTGTATACCCAGATAGATGTTAGACCTAATACTCCATCGATATTCTGACAATTGGACAATTGCAGACACATCCTTAAAAGCATTCCTATGCCTTCAAGAGATCCTAAATGTATCTAGTTTGCAAGGGGAAAACATGAAGGAATCTTTCATAATGTAGTACATCATGTATTTATTGTAAAGAGATAAAAAAAATTGAACTTACAGAGTTTTACAGTAAAACAAACTTCAATAAGTGTAGAAAAGGAGAAGGGGGGTTCCTTGGAACTTTAACGGTGCAAAAAAGTATGTATCAACATAATCAAGACACATTGTATTAAAAATAAATTTTTAACAAATTTATTGTACAAACATTTTTAACCACTTCCAACCGCCGCACGACTATTTAAGTCGGCAGTCAGCCCCTCACAGGCAAAGTGACGTAGTACTACGTCGCTAGCCTGTGAGGCTCTAGGGGTCAATTCATTGCCATCTGGAGGGTTCCTCTGAGTGACTGTCCCATCCAGAGCAGAGCAGGTTTATTTACAGCAAGTGAACAAAAGGGGGTTACAGGGGAGTGACTTCAAGACCACCAATCACAGAACATGTATAAGTTCAAAAAGTACAAAGGAACTAGGGTGTGAATGCCCATGAATGAACATGACTGAATACAGAGGCTCCCAACTGCCACAAAGGACAGAGCACATGGCTTCTCACTATTCAGTCATGTTAATTCATAAACATGGACCCATTACCTGTTAGTGGTTCCCATCAAATATAGTTCATATAAACCATATTTAATAGTGACCATTCTATTTGTTCCAGTCGATGAGGCTTTATCTGCATAAGACAATAGCAGCAGTATTTCAGTAATATGGATCAAGTGTGACTGAAAGATGCCATCCATTAATTTTGGTAAAATGATAAGAATTCCATATCACAAACATATCTCCGCAGTATGGGGCCCCGGATGGCGGGTATACATCTGTGCGATAGACTCCTTGCTACAAGTATTGTGCCATCCCATCAAATGGAAGGTTTTCACTAAAAAGTCTTTCCGCAACGACAGTTAAAGCAATATTCGCTGTTCATAGCGATTACCGGTAAAACTGACACTGGGAGACATTATGGCTATTTAACTAAAGAAATGTCCACAATAAAATTTCCACAATAATGGGGACCACACACAGCCAAATACCACGGATATCTGGGTGACAGCTCCACAAAGATGGGCTCACAGATACCATAACAAGGGTCAACATGAATGGACCAGCAAAGACTGATGTAGGGGAAAAAAGGTTGAATCATTCTGGGGTGCACAGGGTATAAGGTACAACCATGCATGGATAATTACCTGTAACACATGAATGAAAAAGAACAATAAAGTGGATATATGAAACTTATATAAAGGTATCACAAACATATCTTAATTAATTACCTCAAAAAAGAGAAAGAAAAGAAGAAAGAGAATAACATACTTATACAGTACAATTATGTACACAGTATATTTTCACAAATATGCATAATTTAGAACAACACTGTGCGCTGGTCCAAGGAGGACTCAGCGGGTTCATCTGGGATATAAATAGCAGCACCCAAAAAAAAAAAAAGGGATACAATTATTGGCACTCATCATTATTCTATTACAGTAATTACAAAAATGATTTAAAGCTCATGCCCTCGTTGAGGTGGGCCTGTAACAAATATATCCATCTGGTTTCAATCTGTAGCAAAAAATCCACACATTTTAAGATCAAAATTGTGGTAAAGTACCATATTTCGACTTATTGGAGTCTCCATTTTTTTGTTTCTGATCAGGGATACATGGTCCCTTATTTTTTTGAGAAATTAGTGTTTGGTTTTCCCCACGTAAAAAGCATCACAATCACATTTAAAGAAGTACACATCTCCTATGGTTTGACAAGTTATTTTGTGTTTGGGAGACCAAGTGGATCCATTAGGAAGTTGGATGGAGCCACTTGCTCGGATAAAGCGACAGTAGTTACATCTTCCACAGGGAAATGTACCCGTCGGGTCAAGATTTGTGGGGCTATGCGATATGTAGTGGCTGCTCACCAGGCTGTCTTTTAAGGATTTCGAACGTCTGTATGTAATTTCTGGGTGATTTTTGATAAATATATTATTTTTGTGTCAGAAGTTAATAGATACCAATATTTTTGATAGATATTTCTTATTTTATTGTGTTGCCTACTGTATGTGGTGATTACTCTAGTTGTGGTAGAAGTAGATTCCCTGTTGGGCTTGTATATAAATGACGCTCGATCCCGAGGTTTTAAAGGCCTTTTTCAAGCTGGTTTTAGTGTATCCTCTACATAAAAGGCGGTCTCGTAGGGCATTCGCCTCTTTAATAAAGTCAGATTAGAGGGTACAATTCTTTTTAATTCTAAGAAATTGGCTATAGGGGATACACTTTATTAGAGGAGCTGGGTGGGAGCTCATTGCATGCAATATCGTATTGCCAGACGATGGTTTCCTATATAGGGTTGAGCATAAATGCCCCAATTGGTCCACAAAAATTTCTAGATCAGGAAAGGGGATTCGTGTAGGATGACAAGTGTGGGTAAATTTCAAAATTTTAGGTGTTGTTGTTTAAACTACTTAGAAAATTATCGAGATCTTGTTTTGATCCTGCCCATAACATAAAGACATCATCAATATAACGATGCCAGGATATGATGTTGGTAATATAGTGCATCCTATTGTCGTCAGAAAAGAGGTCACGCTCCCACCCCCCAGGTACAGGTTTGCATATGTGGGAGCACATTTGGCTCCCAAAGCGACACCCTGCACCTGGAGGTAGTGGGAGCGTTTATAAAGAAAGACATTATTAGTTATTATAACAAATTCCAAGATTTTTATGATAAATTTGTTATAGGGCCAAGTTTCATGGACACGCTCCTTTAAGAATTTGTCAACAACCTGAATGCCCCGAGTATGCAAAATTGAGTTGTATAAGGCCTCAATGTCGATGGCTACTAGCCAGGCATTGTCTGGGACTTGCAGACCATCGATAATTTTTAGCAAATCGATTGTGTCTTTGACATATGAAAACAAAGCCCTAATGTGGGGGTAGCGATATTCATCAACCAGAGAACATGCATTCTCAGTGATCCACAGCCCGAGATGATCGGGCGTCCTGGTGGGGAGGTAATGCTCTTATGAATTTTGGGCAAGGCATAAAAGGTGGGGATTTTTGGACTTTGCGTGTTAAGAAATTTAAAAGTGTCAGTATTGATTAAACCTTGTTGGTGAGCTAGGGTCAAGAGATTTCTAAATTTGGATGTGCTTGATTGTATAAATGACAAAGGCACTGGTTTATACCAGTCAGTATTTTTCAAAATGTCATAGCACATTTTTTATAGTCTGGTGTGTTCAGTATTACAAGGTTTCCACCCTTATCAGAGGGTTTTATAATGTTCTCATCATTAGATCCCAGAGATTGGATGGCTTTTCTTTGACTTAAAGAGATATTGTGGACTGGTCCAGTGTGCCAATTTGTGTTTTCTATTTTCTTTGTGACCTGGATCACAAAGGCCCATTTTATAGAACTTCTAGTACACCACATTTAACTCTTTACTTCTAAAGGGATGCAGACACTACAGATTTCCTCATTAGAAGACTGCAAATGCATCAGCTGATTAGATTGAACACAAGTATTTAGGAATCAGTATCCCAAGGATATAGTTATACATACAGCATTTTCTTAAGAACAGAAAAAGGTGGGGGGCATGGCTCACGCGCGGACATGATGGCCGCTTGAGCTTACAGCGCGGGAGAACAGGACAGAGAACCACAGCATTACGGGGGACACTGACACCCTTACGCCATCCGCCCGCACCCGATATCCATCCCATCAGCCAGAGACTTTGATGTCACGGAAACGGAAGGAGGAACGGTGCCCTAAGAAGCTCACCGCCTTCTTCCCTCTGCCGGCTGTGAAGGGAGGAGGGGGCAAAGATGGCGCCGACGATCAGGCCTCAGCCCGATCATCCTCATACACTGACCTCCCTGATGATGATCCGGCTGAATGGGGGGCAATACAAGATGCAGACCCCTCCAGGGGATCACCTACAGAGAGTCCATCCACCAACAGCCCAGCCAAGGCACGGATGTACTTGGATCCTCTGCACCAGCCCTCAGACACAGTGAGTAATGTACTACAGCAAGCCCACGCAGACCTAAACAGCCAGTCACCCATTGCAGCTTTCCCAACCTCTGGACACCCGGTCCTAGATACAACAATGAAGGGCATGCTCTTGTCCCTCCACTCATCCCTGACAGCAAGCTTTACCACCATTATTCAGAAGTTCAACTCTGACATACAAGCCCTGGGGGGGGGAGTGAAGCACATTGAATCCAAGATAGAGGAATGCACAGACACGGTCAACGATTTAATTGATTCATATCAAGAGCAATCTGTTGAGAATGTGGATCAGGGAAAAATTAGCAGACCTAGGGGATCGCTCCTGCCGCAATAATGTTAAATTGTGCGGGATACCTGAATATGCACCCCCACAAGACCTGCACAAATACGCTAGCGCTCTCATGGTAACTCTACTCCCAGGAGCATCCCAAATAGATATCACAATCGATCGAATTCACAGGATCCCTAAACCCAAACACCTAGAGGACACAATACCTAGAGATGTGTTAATGAGAGTGCACTTCTTCCATATAAAAGACCAGCTTCAAGGGGAAGGGCACGTCAATCCCTTCCAGCTCCATACAGCAACATACACCTCTACGCTAATCTATCTCGGTACACCCTAAATCTGCATAGACAACTGAAAACGGTCACAAAGGCCCTCAACAACCACAAAATAACATATAAGTGGCGTCACTCAGCCACTCTGTTCATTACACACAGGGGATCAACCTTCACAATCACCAACCCTGATGAGGGCTTGAAACTCCTAAAATCCTGGCACATCATACTGGATATACCCAGAGATGACTACCACTCTGCCCACTGCATAAATCCACCACAATCCAACCAAAATCACCGTGGAAATCGTCCTTACCACTTCAGCCACTCTTGAAAACAGTCCCTATTCACAATACCATCATACAAGAATTAATCTTCATTGTGTTTTCAGGCACAATGTCACCTACTGTTGAACTTTCCCCCACAACTGGCTGACAACCTGCACTGGAAGTTCTAGTAGACCACCAGCTTTTTGTCTTTTTTTTTTGGTGCTTTTTTTTTTTATATCTCCGGTTCTCTACCTGTGATATACTTATCTCTGAGTACTTTATATACTATTAAGCATACCTTCATCATTTTGCTTGCCCACTCGACCTCAATACTCTGTCAAATAGTAGGAGCAACTTCTAACACCTTACGGCTCCACAACCATTCCACCAGTTTTCTCTCCATAATAGACTTTATACCAGGCACCACCTACCTTCTTGGACTTCCCTATGAAGACACCAATGTCGTTTCTTCACGGAAGATCAAAGGACCACTTCGCTGTTACCTACAACCGTAAGTTACTCACTGATCATCTAACACAATCCACACTATGTCCATCAACATTCTTTCCCTCGATGCAAAAGGACTTAACCATCCTGCCAAGAGGATGTCGCTGTGGAAAACAGCTAGAGACCTCAACTCAGATATAATATGCGTACAGGAAACGCACTTTGCCCTAGGAGCTACCCCTATATGTCAGCATAAACAATTCCCTCATGTATATAAGGCTTGCTACTCCAAGAAACAAAGAGGGGTCATGATAGCTATAAGAGACACTATATCCTTCCAACTCCAGCAATGTATTACAGATCCGGAGGGCAGATACATAATTCTTAGGTGCATAATTGAGTCTACGACAAATCGTTTTTTTAAAAGCAGTGCTCAAACAAGTGCAATCCATACAGAAGGGGCATGTTATATTTTGTGGGGACTTTAACCTTACACCCGACAACGAGATGGACTCCAGTCCTCAGCTGGCCCCGAGAGACTTACGTCACCTTTGGGTAAATTCATATCTGCTAACGAACTTTGTGATGTATGGAGATGTTGTCACGCAGAAGAGAGAGATTATACGTACCTGTCCCCGCGTTACAACACTTATTCGCGAATTGACTTGTTCCTCACTGGAGACAAATGGCTTTTACAAAATGTTCAATCAGCCCAGATCCACCCCATCACCTGGTCAGACCACACACCTATGAGCATTAGTATCTTTAATAGAGCCTCTAGCCCTCATACATACATGTGGCACGTTAACAACTTCCTGCTACAAATTCAAACGCACAAAACATTCCTCCGCGAGAAACTTGAAGAATTTTTCTCTACAAACACTGGTTCAATGTCTGATCCGTTGATGGTGTGGTCGGCGCACAAAGCCTATATCAGAGGCTTTTTCATCCAACCTGGCTCTAGACTTAGGAAAAGGAGGACACAGAATTTAGAGGAATTAACATCCGCCATAGCTGAAGCGTATTACAAAAACAAAACACATCCCCACTCCTCCAAACCCAACTACTTAAATTAAGACACAAATTACTTTCGCTACTTTTAGAATCATTTGAAAAAACACAGCGTATACTCAAAGCAAAAACCTATGTTACTGGCAATAAGGCTGGCAAAGCAATGGCCCAACGTATCAAAGGACATCACACTAAAACCAAGATACCATTACTATTCCACCCAACCACAAACAAGAAAATAATTAACCCCCAAGCCATAGCAGATGCATTTAGTAGCTACTATGGAACCCTATACAACATTAAAGATGACAAGGACACCCACAATCCCTCACAAGTTGAAATTTTAGCTTTCTTAGACAGAATTCACCTTCCTACACTGACCGATGCCCAGCTTGCAGCTATAAACGTTCCCTTCTCCATTGAGGAAATTACCAAAGTCAAAGACTCGCTCCCGAACTCGAAATCTCCAGGTCCTGATGGCCTTACTGGCGAACACTTCAAAACTTTCCACCGAGTATTGTCCCCACACCTTTGCACAATCTATAACCACGCTGCCTCCTTCTCATCTTTCCCACCCGAAATGCTGAAAGCAACTGTTATAACACTTCCAAAACTAGGCAAAGACCCATCCTCTCCACAAAACTTCAGCCCTATTTCCCTATTAAATCTAGACCTTAAGATCTATGCAAAACTCCTGGCCAACAGAATTGTATACATTATCCCATCCCTAATTCACAAAGATCAATCTGGCTTCACTAGAGGACGACAAGCATCAGATGCAACTAGGAGGTTAATCAATATTATCCACCACACTAACATATCCGGTACACCTTCTCTGCTTCTGTCCCTAGACGCAGAGAAGGCGTTCGATAGGGTACATTGGAACTATCTATCGCTGGTCCTACATAAATTTGGCTTCCAAGGGCCCTTCCTTAAAGCCGTCATGGCACTATACACTACTCCGTTGGCGCACGTCTACACGTCTGGCACCTTATCAACACCATTTAGTATCACAAATGGTACAAGGCAAGGATGCCCCCTTTCCCTGCTCATCTTTAATTTAGCGATCGAATCCCTAGCAGAATACATATGTTCCAAAAATAAAATTGCAGGCATTACAATCGCACACCATGAACCCAAAATAAACCTTTTTTGCGGATGACGTAATACTTATGCTGTCCAATCCATCCGCATCCTTAATGGAAGTTCAAAAAACGCTCTTGTTGTTCAGTAAACTTTCATACTATAAAGCAAACAAAGCCAAATCCCTAATTCTAGACCTAGGTATCGACACCACATCTCGCTTACTTCTACAACAACAATACCCGTACACCTGGGCAGACAAAGCGATCCCATATACAGTATGGGTGTTAATCTTACAAAATCCACGACAATGCTCTCTAAATACAACTACACCCCACTGAAAAACAAAATGACTCAAGACCTTCTAGGACTATTTAAGCTTGAATTCTCTTGCCTGGGCAAGTTAGCGGCTTTTAAGAATTGGTGCTTCCCAAACTCCTATACCTATTTCGAACTCTACCCATACCAATGCCACTCAGCTATTTTAGATCCCTGCGATCCATATTGTCCCAATACTTATGGAATAGAAAGAAACCTTGAGCTAAACATGCCATCTTAATCAAACATAGACATTTCGGAGCAGTAGGTCACACAGACATTTACGACTAGTACATAGCATCTGTCCTTACCCAACTTAAGGAATGGTTTCTTCCCACTTGCAGCACACTTTGGGCCGAAATAGAGGCCTCTTATGTCCTCCAAAACTCTCTCTCAGAATGGTTAATGAGTACACACCTAGGGCTTAAAACTCCAACACACATACCCCTAACCATGAAATCATCAATTTCTGCTTGGAAGAAACTGACTCAACAGACACCAAATAACTGTTTGACGACCCAATTGCATATCCCATTCACATCCTTATGACCATTTATAGATCAATTCCCCTTCACCAGATGGAGCAACCAAGGAATACATCATATACACGACCTATACACTGGCTCCTCCGTCAAACCCTTCTCATGCCTTGTACGCCAATATGATCTTCCCTACCATGACAAATTCCATCACATCTGCCTATCACATTACCTAGCAAAAATTCCAAAGGGACCCCACATGATTCTAACACCAGCATGGTAGTTTCTGCAACCCATTTCATCTTTCCGAAAGGGGATATCCTTATTTTACAACCTTCTTCAACAAAAAAGTCACTTTATCAAACACACATATCTACAACAATGAGAAAAAGATTTGGGGCAAATATACACAGAACATGAATGGCTTCAGGGCTGCAGGGCCACCCACAAAGCCACCTCCTGCACCACACTAATGGAGCTCACAGTGAAAATTACCAAAAGGTGGTACATGACCCCGGTTAGAATTGCAAAATTCAACCCCCAGATACCCAATAAATGCTGGCGGGGCTGGGACCAAAAAGGAGACTTACTACATATCCTATGGAACTATCCGGTGATACAGATCTACTGGGCAGATATTTTCCATATCATCTCAAAAGTAGCCCAAATGCACATCTCCCTAAACCCGGCACTAGCACTACTATCTCTCCACATTGAAACCCTACCACATGACAAACGTTATGCGATCACACATATCCTTTTGGCAGCAAGATTGAGCGTCACCAGAAAATGGAAAAATCCTTCACCTCCGACCTCGTTAGAAGTGGTGGACCTGACACACTTAAATCATTCCTATGAAATGATGAATGCTTCATCCTTAGGGAAATTACAACAATAATTATGCCATTGGTCCCCATGGCACACCTGGTATAAGGAGACATTCGGGTAAACCACACCTCTTTACGATAACTTAGTACCTTCTTACAACTTATCACACTGACTGAAATAGATACAGATGTCATCGATGATTTGTTCTCACTTCCAGAAGCTGGAGGGGAGGATACCCACTCCTGGACACAGTTTGTACCCAGTGGGGTGCCCAGGAGCTGGATAACCTTCCCGGAAACAAACCTCCTCTATAACGTTCTCTGTTGTATTTCTTATATTGCCTTGGTAATCTACGTTGGAACTGTAGACTTCACCCTTAATCTATGAATATTGACACCCTTTAGAAGTGTTATATCTCTACTGCATTTAATTAAAAGGTTCACAATCTCCAGTTTGTATTTTACACCATCAAATTGAATATGTTGGATTAACAGCCAATGGTTAATTTCTGTTACTTACTGTAATTTTACGGTATAATGTTGTATTTTCACATTCATATTCCTATGTACTCATATGTACTGCATTTCTTCTTATTGTTCACGTTTAATACTTTCAATAAAAGTGATTGAAATAAAAAAGAACAGAAACAGGTAGGAATCTGTTACAAAATTTGTTAAAATCCTTGCAATGTACATTCACTCAGAGGGGATTGCTTTTTTCTCAACAAAAGTGGAGTTACCTTTTAAGCTCTTGCCCATATTTTCTGCATAAAAAAGTCGATGCACAAGAAAACTCCTTTCTCTTCTGGATCCACCAAGAAAACATCTGTGCTGAAAAGTTTATGCTACTTTGTCCCTGTTCATAGTAGGAGCATTTGTCTCTAAGTATAGCATTCAGCTCCATCCAGCTGCAGAATATTTCATCCTGTCATAGACTTTGACAGGCAGGCCTGTTCTGGGGTTGCATGCACAGCAGCTAGATGCACTATGTGCAACCGGCTTAAAAGTTGTTTATACTTTCCAGAGGACTTCTGCATTTAGGAAAGTTAGGTAAAGGTTTTTGTTTTTTTACCAAACAGAAGTTTAAGGTTGTTGAAAAATCAAATATACATACTTACCTTGATACCTCTGATTCTGCAGCTGTCCCTTGCTGGCTCTAAACCCGAGAACTGAGCGATCACATGACTGCTGATTGCTCAATTCTTAATCAGCTCTGGAGAGAACCTTTCCAGAGCCTGGAGCCTTTAGGCTGTGATCCGAAAAAGTTTTGCCATACTTTTCCTTTAACAGAATATAAAACTTTAACAGCTTTAAAAAAAAAAAAACTTTTGCTATTTTTCATTATTAAAAGCAGTAGCTGATGAAAAATATACTAATTATCACATCTTATACAGATAGAAAATGTTTTTCATTCCTATGTTTGCCAACTATATTGCGCTTTTCACATTCCAATAATACTTACACTGATTTAATTGTTCTATCTTTCATATAAGTGGTAGATGACAAAAATGTACTGCATGCACAGACAATATCTTATTTTACATCCAGAAACTGAGAATTTCACTTGTCCTTTAGCGCTATATCAAATTTCAAAATTAAAGGGGATCTTCACCCTAGGAACAAAAAATGTAAAAGTCAGCAGCTACAAATACTGTAGCTGCTGACTTTTAATAAAAGGACAAATACCTGTCCAAGGATCCATGGTCGTTCTCACCCGAGCCGGTACTCAGCGTCAGTTTCCTTAGGGTGGAAAGCCTGATGTGACTCTCTGCAGCTTCACAGCCTGCTTCCCACTGCTCATGCATGAGCCACACGGCACTGTGTGAATAGTTCCACAGCCTTCAGGGACCTGTGATGTGTTCCAAGTGACTGTAGGCAAAGGGGAGGGGGGGGGAGTGGGAGTGGGTACCTATCAAAAACTAGGTACCCCTTCCCCCAAAAAATTTAATTTGCCAAAAGTTGTAGGGGGGTTCTACTTTAATCTTACAAAATCTTAAACACTCCTCTTCCTACATGAGAGGTTTGTCTCCTGCAAGCACACTTTCCTTTTCACACTCTTTTTCTAAACTCCTGGGAGATACTGTTTCACTGTACAAATGAATCAACAGGCCAATATAAATCCTCAAATATCCCACACCTCCTAAACACTGCCGAGTCATTCATCCTCACACTCTAGGGACAAAAAATGGCTCTATCCATAGCACAGTGGTATCAGAAAATAGACAATATCTGTTTCATGGAGGAACTCACTTGGATTCCCAAACAATCTAATAACTCTTTTAGGTAAGTGGAGTTTGAATGTGTACCAACAGGCCTATATTTTACTATGTTAAGTTAATGTCTCCCCCTGCAACTAATGACAACGTTTGAATACATGTACTGCATTGTATGTCAATCCCTAGGTTCAATAACGTTTTTTTTTTTTTTTTAATTCTAATACACCATTTACATGCTAACAAATGGAGTGGGTTATCTGCACTTGAAACCTCTATTAGCAGCCAAGCACTATAGCCCAGATACTAGGCACATAAAAAATTCATAATCAAGCTGCGGTGCTGTTCATGTATTAAGTGCATATACAAAACCAAATACCATATTTTTCCGTGTATAAGACGCTACTTTTTGCTCAAATTGTTATGCTGAAAATCGAGGGGCGTCTTATACGCGGTCAGTAAGCAGAATAGAGAGCTGCACAGGTGCTTAGCTGGCCATACTGTCAAAGAGGCTTCCTCCAATCGCAAGCTGTGGACGTCAGATGATGCTGTAAAGGTGGAGACTGTGCAGATGCGATACCGTTGGAGGTTGGAGTGCGAAGATGCGAGAGAGAGAGAGAGATGTGAGAACGGAGCCCAGATGTCAGAGAATAAAAAAAAGAGCACTGGTAAGCAATTGTCTTACACTGCTAAATTCAAACGAAATGTAATTCGCTATGCAAAAGAGCATGGCAATAGGGCTGCAGAGAGACAGTTTGGACCTTCACCCACTGAGTGCATGATCAGACAGTGGAGAAAACAGGAAGAACAGCTCCTTAAGATGTCAAAAAAGAGGAAGGCCTTAAGAGGAAAACCAGCAAAATGGCCAAACTTGGAGCAGAGGCTTAAGACTTGGATTATGGAGCAGCGCCAGAATGGCTTATGTGTGTCAACCAAGCTTATTCAATGTCAGGCAAGAATGTTTTCAAGCAAAATGAACATTGTTGATTTTGCAGGAAAGGCAAAATGGTGCTTTAATTTCATAAGGAGAGAAGGGTTGGCCATGAGAACACAAAAAAAAGTTAGCTCAGAAAATGCCATCAATTTATGAGGATAAAATCCAACAGTTTCATTCCTATGTCATACAACTCCAGAAAAAATATGATTTTAAAACAAGTCAGATTGCAAACATGGATGAGGTGCCTCTCAATATTGATGCGCCTTCCAACAGAACTGTTGATCTGAAAGGAATCAAAACAAGTGGCCATGAAAAGACACAATATACTGCTGTGCTTTCATGCTGTGCAGATGGTACTAAACTGCCTCCTATGCTTATCTTTAAGAGGAAAACATTTGAACGCAGGTGGCGTCAGTTCATGGACTACTCTCTTCCCTCAGAGGAGCTCTCTCTTCACACATCCTTCTTCGTATTCAGTAACTGGTACACCCGCATGGACTTTGCAAGTGCTCAGAATATAACAGGGTCTACATCTCTACCTTAAGCCCCTGCCTTACGGTACCCCTGATGCATTCCATTATCCTCTTATACATTACCAATTATTTCATCGCTACCAGTCTCATGTTTGGCAGTCTACTCGTGCCTACCCAGCATCTTATTTCCCTCATTAACCCAGATACCACGTACTTTACTCGTTCAGTGTTACTTAATTTGTTTTGTTCCGATTTATGCTTACCCCATCGCGCTGAGGGGCATTAGGTATTAACCATGCTGTTTTATATCTTTTTATGTCCTTTGTAAAAAGAGTTCAATCTCATGCATATGTTTATCTGTATTTTTCTGCAAATCTCAATAAATATAGTAAAAAAAAAATAGGAAAACATATCCTAAAGAGACCATACCACCTGGCATTATTGTCCAAGTTCAAGAGAAGGGATGGATAAATGAAGACATTATGGCCATTTGGTTTGAAAAGGTTTGGTCCAGAAGACCTGGAGGGCTCCTAAAGAAGCCAGCTCTGCTTGTGTTTGATCAGTTCCGTGCACATTTAACAGAAAAGACAAAAAGGGTTGCATCAGATTTGCAAACACACCAAGCAGTTATTCCTGGTGGACTTACAGGTCAGCTACAGCTACTAGATGTGTCAATCAACATTGCCATTTAAAGCCCTGATGGGAGAAGAGTTGAGTACATGGATGCAAAAAGCAGGTGATAACTTGACACTGACAGGAAGAGTGAAAAAAACAACCATTACTGGGGTCTGCAATTGGGTACTAAACTCATGGTATGGCGTCAAACAAGAGGTGATTGTGAAGTCCTTTAAGAAATGTGGAATCAGCAATGCCATGGACGGAACTGAGGATGATCTCACATATATATAGATAGTGACTCAGAAGACAGCAGTGATGCAATAGCAGTTGATGAAATTGACACTGAAGAAGAACAGAGCAGTGATGCAACAGAGGCTGAATAAAGTGATATGCTGCAAAATGTCATAGTATGAGCATGTAAATGTTACCTGCAGTACTGGTACTTACTAAATAAAAATGTGTCCAAAAATGTGTCCTGTTTTACTAGTATGTTTAAAATATTGATTTCTGAAGTTTGGGTTGGAAAAGTGGGGGGGGCGTCTTATGTATGGGGGCCTCTTATACACAGAAAAATATGGTAAGTATAAACAATAAACTAGTAAGTCAAAACCAGTCAAAAGTCCATAAAAGTAAAATTCAAAACTAAAAAAGTCCCAATCTTTTGCTCCTATATCTTTTTTTCTCTTGAATCAAACTTGAATAAATTCTTGGCATTCTGTTGCATATCTAATTTCTAATTAGATATGCAACAGAATGCCAAGAATTTATTCAAGTTTGATCAAGTTTGATGCCTATCATTTCGGTGCAATACCTGAAATAACAATTTGTATGGTTACTGTAAACAGTTACTTTCTCATAGTGTTCCTAAGATTGGATCAGACACATTTTATACAGTAAAGCCTTCTACTTGCTGTATAATTATCTGGATACTTTATGATTAGTTCATGCATGAACTACCTTGTCTAATTCTATTTACTGTATCATTCCGTACCTTGTTAAAAATCCGCAATAAAGATATATTAAACAAAAAAAAAATATATCTTTCATAATCTAACGTCATCCAGAGAAAGTGCATTTGGGAGGCTTAACTTGACACGTTCTGCAGACTCTAAAGGTCTAATATTATCCTCTGAACTCCCTGACAAGCAAACATAAAAGGACATATACAGCATTTCATTAATGCACTAACTCCTTTTAACCCTTTACAACATTTTTGCCTCCAAATAACAATTTGCCAATACCTGTATATGTAACTTTCTAAGGCATCCATCCAGCCAGCACAACCAGGGCCCAAGTCATCCTCACAGGGGTTTCAGTGGACAAGAGAGAAATCCTATGCTACCCCAGAAGAACACAAAAAATATCAGCATGGATTTCAGATGTCTTTAATAACTACCATCAGGGACCACTTACAAGTGTCCAAAATATACATATAAAGTGTATATATAATTAATGGCATTCCAGTCTTACTCCGTAGGGTTCAATATTGAGTTGGCCCACCCTTTGATGCTATACCAGCTTCAATTCTTCTGGAAGGCGGTCCACAAGGTTTAGGAATGTGTCTATGGGAATGTTTAACCATTCTTCCAGAAGTGCATTTGTGAGGTCAGGCACTCTAATTTATCCCAAAGGTGTTCTATCCGGTTGGGGTCAGGACTCTGTCCAGGCCAGTAAAGTACCTCCACCCCAAACTCATTTATCCATGTCTTTATGGACCTTGCTTTGTGCACCTGCTGTGTCCTTAGCAACTTCTGACATCATCGGCGCTAATAACTTCTGTAGCACTGTCCCCGTAGGTCTTGCTGTGTGATGACTTCTTGGGCCTCCTCTGATTACCAGTTACTTAGGGACAATTCACACATTCAGCGATACTCCCAATAGCTCGTTACTCAATAAACAGTCCAGGGCTTTTGGTTTTTGGTATTTATTGTGGAACTTGGATGGGAGAAGGGAATAGTGGGATAATCCAACTTGAACTATTTACATTTGATAAGGACAACTCTCACTTGGCCTCACCAAGATACTTGTGGAAGAAGTCATGCTGCTTTAACCATACTGCCATGGGTATAGAAAGTTTTAGGTCTCCTTGCTCTCTCTCCAGCAACAGACTTGATGAACTACATTATCTTCAGGACACTCTCTAGCCTCCCCTTTACTGACACCAGTCCGCTGTCTCTTCTAGCTGAAGGGATATACCCCTCAGGACAGGCCCCTTGACACATATCTGTACTCACTGTATGCAGAATCAGATCCTTTCCAGTGTTTCCCTTCCAGTCAGCTCTGCAGGACCTCCAGGTTCAGTTCCTCTCTACTCTTTAGGCCGTCAGGTTGACCACCTGAGGCTGCATGGCAACCTCTACAGAGGAGGAGGCAGCTGCCCTCTTCCTCCGGGACTCCATTCTCCAGCTGAAAGACCCTGAGCACATGTGTTCTTGCCATTTATACAGTATCCCAGCATGCACCAATGAACTTTCCTCTGCCAATCACCAGGGCTGTACTAAATGCCTGTGCACTCATTTGCCAAGTTTCCTACCACTGTCCAATATGCCTCCCTATTGGACAAGTGTGAAACACTTCAGACAAGCTGAGCTGCACCTATACCAGCACAATGAACAGACCTCACTAGCGTATCCTGCTCTCTGGTAGGCAGAGAACAATAAAGATTTACCTGGCAATCCTTCTGGTAAGCAGAAAAGATCCAAAACTATACTTTCTCTCTAGCACCTACCTAGGAGTGTGCTACACGTGCATGGTTAGGAAATCCCTGGCATGTAACCAAAGAAGCAGATATAGCAGTGACATCACACACCCATATGACCAATTTAATAAAATATAGCTATGGCTATATTTGGTCAATGATGTCACCACTTTCTCTGCTCTTTCCCATTTACAGCTGATGACAGCTTGGGAAACTGTCATTTGGTAGCATTGGGATCTGCCATTTAAGCTGGTTCCCCAGGTTTTTTTGGTGACTGGTGGGATAGATTAACACTAGGGATGAGCTGGTGTTTCGAGTTGAACGTAAGTTTGACACAAACATCAGCTGTTTGTATGCTCGCTGAACACACAAACAAATGGGGCACTCAGCGGGAAGTTAGCTGCAAGTACTCCATTGCAAGTACAACATTTTAAGTACAGTGAAGAGATATTGCAGGAGATAGTCAGGAGGTAGGCTGGAAGGTGGAAAAAAGAAAAAAAAAAAGGTAAGATTTGTTTGACTTAAATTTACAAATGTTCTTATTTTTTTTTTTTCTCCTCTTTAAAATGGCAGACTTGGTTCAGTGCAGGAATTGTTGTGCATTTATTTCATGTTCCACTCTTTGGAGATTCGGATGCTGTCAGATCTGTAGACAATTCTCCTTACTGCAGCAGGAAATTGCATTTTTGAAATCAGAGATATTTAAATTATCTGTTAAACAAACTCCAGCTGGGACTGCTGCAATGCCACTGCCACAGAGGACCCCCAGAAATGGCAGATGGGTTACTGTAGGTTCTGGAAGACTTAAAGTGGTGGATAGAAGACATGTCCCACAGTCGGTGGTTCTCCAAAATTCATTTGCAGCACTCTCAGAATGTAAGGACAACATGGATATGGACTCAAGCACAGAGGGTGAGAAAAGATCGACTCCTTGTAATGTTCTGGTACCTTTGGGTACCCTAATTACTCTTTCATAAGTGTATGCGCCCCACCATTCTCTTTTGGTAAGGTGCGCATACACCTTTAAGACTGATGCTGTCATCACTGAGCGCCGGACTGGATGGCTATTTAGATCGCCGGCTCTCACTCACATGTGTTCGTTCAAACTGCTTTGTGCCTTGATGCTAACCTGTCTTGAAGCTCACATGCTTGCAAGCATACCTCGCTGTCGGAACCACGCTGCGCTGATCCCTGTATCCCGCTACCGGATCATCCGCTCTTGCCGAACCTCTCCTCTGCTACATTGCTATTAGTGATAAGTACCCCACAGGGGAAACCTCTATAACCTTTATACTAAAGCTTACACTATCTAGCTCTGCATACTAAGGACTATTACTACATCTGCATTATCTAAGATTGCTAGCTCTTGAGCCTACTACCACCTGTTCTTGCACTGGGTTGATCTCTCTTGTATGTCCACCTGCTACTCTGTCATCTACTACCATACATGAATGCTAAACCTATCTGCATCCCATCTGCTACTATCTTACTCTCAAGAACATTTCCTTTCAAGTGTCTGTCATCTACCATCTCTACCCAACCTGTCTCTTCAGCCTATCATCACTGTGTTACTATATACATAAGTCACTCTAGGAAACATCTTATTGAGTGTGTGTATTTACTTGCTGAATTGAGATCATCCACACATGATGAGTCATTGAGAGTTGGGAATGGTGTCTCAGCATTTCTCTACATGACTACTGAAGTGGAATATTTCTGCAGCTGAAAATCCACATCATACGTAAAACGCAGGAGCGTTACACTCCTATGTCTAATGTATGCAAGACTGCAGCCAAGGACAAAAAAGATAAAGTGAAGTCTCAAAGCAAGCAGCTGTTGCTGGGTGATTCAATCATAAGAAGTGTGGAGCTTAAAGAAAATGGTTTTGTGAGATGTCTCCCTGGTGCTACTGCTAGACGAGATAGAAGACGTATTATTAATATTGTTAAGCAAGCAAAGCAGGAAGGGGACGTGGATGTTCTTGTCCATCTAGGGACAAATGACCTGGCTTGCAATGAAGTGTCAGAGGTGAAAAAATCTTTTATCACACTTGGTAATGACGTACAGCATTTTGCATCCACCATTTCATTTTCTGAAGTTCTGCCTGTGCATAATGTTCAGAATGATAGGCAGAGGCGCATAAAGGAGTTCAACATATGGCTTAGTAAATGGTGTCAAGAGCAAGGATTTGGCTTTGCTTCTCATGATAGCTCTACTTGGAATAGAAAGGAACTGTACAAAAAAGATGGTTTGCATCTTTCTCTCAAAGGAACAAATGTACTTAGTGAACAACTCCAAGAATTTGCGAAGGAGTATTTAAACTAGGAAGGGGGAGCAAAAGAGTGAAAATACAAGAGTCCAATTGCCCCCCGAAACAATGCCAGAACAGGTCAGAAGCACAGAGGTTAAGAAATGATATGCTCAGAGTCCTGTCTACAAATGCTCGCAGTTTAGGTAAAAAAATCAATGAACTTGGGTCAATAATGGCATCTGAGAATGTAGATTTAGTGGCTGTTATGGAGACATAGTTTAATGAAAGAAATGACTGGGACATAACCATACCAGGGTACTCTTTATACAGAAGAGACAGAGAAGGCAAGAAAGGAGGAGGAGGAGTGGCCCTGTATGTGAAAGGTAGCATTAAATCTAACCTAATACAAGTTGGTGAGGCCAACATAGAGTCAGTTTGGGTTACGTTGCAGTTTGCTAATCATGCAGTAACTCATGTAGGTGTGATATATAGACCACCTGGTCAAGTCAAAGAACTAGATGATCTACTAGTTGAAGAAATAGCTAAAATGACAATGAAAGGAGAAGTTATCATTATGGGAGATTTCAGTCTTCCAGATATAAACTGGAAAACCAAAATAGCAAGTTCTACCAGGAGTACAGATATTCTTAATTCCCTACTGGGGTTGTCTCTGCAACAAGTGGTTGAGGAGCCAACCCGGAGGGAGGCCATTTTGGATCTGGTATTCACAAATGGGGATTCGGTATATGATGTCATTGTAGGCGAAGCCTTGGGATCTAGTGATTACTAGTCAGTGTGGTTTAATATAAGAACTGTGAAAGAGTCACACCACACAAAAACAAAAGTTTTAGATTTTAGAAAAACAGACTTTTCAAAAATGAAATTAGTCATAAATGAGTCCTTATCAGACTGGAACGGATTACATGGAGTCCAGGAGAAATGGGACTACTTAAAAGGTGCATTATTGAAGGCAACAGAAAATTGCATTAGACTTGTCAGTAAAAGCAAAAAAAGGAAGAGACAACTGTGGTACTCAGCAGAGGTGGCCCAAATCATTAAAAATAAAAAGCTAGCATTTTGTAATTATAAAAAAACCCAGAGCAATGAAGATAAGGAAATCTACAAGATTAGGCAGAAAGAGGCCAAGCAAGTTATAAGAACTTCTAAAGCGCAGGCAGAAGAAAAACTAGCTCAGTCTATGAAAAAGGGGGATAAGACATTCTTCAGATATATAAATGAAAAAAGGAAATTAAAACAAGGAATAACTAAATTAAAAACAAAGGACGGAAGGTATGTAGAAGAGAATAAAGGGCTAGCTGACTGCCTTAATGAATACTTCTGTTCAGTTTTTACAGAAGAAAAAGAAGGAGAAGGACCTCCACTTGAAAGGAAGACTAATGAATCGTTTGATGCATGTGTCTTTACAGAGGAAGACAATCTAAGATTGCTGTCTAAAGTGAAGACAAATAAGTCACAGGGTCCTCATGAGATACACCCAAAATTATTAAAAGAGCTTAGTGGTGAGCTGGCAAAACCATTAACAGATTTATTTAACCAATCATTAGTAACAGGAGTCTTCCCGGAAGATTGGAAATTGGCAAATGTCGTGCCCATTCACAAGAAAGGTAGTAGGGAGGAATCGAGCAACTATAGACCAGTGAGTCTGACATCAATAGTAGGCAAATTAATGGAAACCCTATTAAAGGATAGGATTGTGGAACATCTTAAATCCCATGGATTGCAAGATGAAAAACAACATGGGTTTACTTCAGGGAGATCATGTCAAACAAATCTTATAGATTTTTTTGACTGGGTGACTAAAATAATAGACGGTGGAGGTGCAGTAGACATTGCATATCTAGATTTTAGTAAGGCTTTTGACACTGTCCCACATAGAAGACTTATCAATAAACTGCAGTCATTGAGCATGGACTCCCATATTGTTGCGTGGATTAGGCAGTGGCTTAGTGACAGACAACAGAGGGTTGTAGTCAATGGAGAACATTCAGAACAAGGTCATGTTACCAGTGGGGTACCTCAGGGATCTGTACTGGGACCAATTTTGTTTAATACCTTCATAAGTGATATTGCAAAAGGCCTCAATGGTAAGGTTTGTCTTTTTGCTGATGACACAAAGATATGTAACAGGGTTGATGTTCCTGGAGGGAAACGCCAAATGGAAAAGGATTTAGGAAAACTAGAAGAATGGTCAGAACTCTGGCAACTGAAATTTAATGTGGATAAGTGCAAGATAATGCACCTGGGGCGTAAAAACCCAAGGGCAGAAGGCGCATGCGCGGCAGCTCCCAAGATGGCCGCTTAGGACCGGAGCTCCGCGCCATCCCGGCACTATCTCCCGCCCAGCGCGGTAACGCAGCACATTAGCAGACCCGGATCGGGGTCCGCACCTCCACCGGACCCGCGGGAATCAATGTATGCAGGCTAATCGGGTCAGAAGAGACCTAGCGAGGCAATTTACCTCAGGGTTTCCGGAGGCAGTGCTATCCAAGATGGCGGATCCGTCCCAGCAGCGTGAGGAGATGGAGGAGGGGGACGCCGCTCAGCTACATCTAGATTCTCTGGCTAAAGGAAACTGCCTGGCTACCCCACAGGGACCTGTGAGTAACCCCCTGCTCCTGACTCCCTCCCCAGCCTCCACAGAGTCCCTCCTGAGCAGGGTGATGGGGGATTTCTCCCCTGCCTGCTATACACCCATACCCACTATCAGACCCCCTGCCACGGAGGGATCCGGAGGGCTCTCCCATTCAGATTATGAGGATCTTCTTCATAAAATGTCCATCATGATGGAGAGGGGTATGTCACAAATTGCTGACAGAGTCACCTCAAACCTAAAAGTGGATTTTCAGAACCTGGGTGACAGGATGGAAGCTATTGAGAACAAAATAGACAGGACAGTGACAAAAACTAACCAGCACACTACCCTCATACAATCACTTCAGGATCAGCTGGACTCGGCCCTCCTTAAGGTGGAAGATCTTGAAAACAGGTCTCGCAGGTACAATTTTAGACTGCGGGGTCTGCCAGAATCAATTGCGGATGTCCAGACCGCTGTGCAGGGGCTCATTAAGGATCTTATCCCTGATATACCAGCGCACAAACTTGAACTTGACAGAGCTCACAGAGCACTGGGTCCCCCAAGGCGGGACGGTAATCCGCGGGACATAGTGGTCAAACCCCACTTCTATATGATAAAGGAAGAAATTGTCAGCAGAGCCAGGAAGGTTCAAAATCTTACTTGTCAAGGCCACGCAGTTCAGATTTTCACTGATCTAGCCCCATCTACAATACAACGACGGAGATCCTTAAAACCACTCTTGTCCATTCTGTCCCAGAAAGAGCTTAAGTATTGGTGGGCTTTCCCCTTCGCACTCAAGTTCACCTACAGGAATAAGACGTATACCTTTTCCAGCTTCACGGAAGGAGAAAGATTACTGCATCATCTGCAACTAATGCCTCAGCCCCCGGATCACCAAGCCTCTTCAACTGGCCCAGGATCATCCAAGCGCCCCAACCCATCCAGCCCCATTGCCCCGCTCTGGAACGGATCCAAATTTAAGCGCTCTAAAGATGGCAAGCCCCCCTGATCGTAGCCACGGATGCTCCTAGCAAGATTTCCTTCACTGTGGAGTTCCACCTTATGAACCTGTCTCCTTGATTAAGAACCTTTCGGTTCTTTGTTTTTGATTTTTGCCTGCTATTTTTGATCCAATCTCTCGGGCAGGCTCCCCTTCAATTGGAGGGGTCCTGCTCGGGGAGTTTCGCAGTCTGGACACTGGCCTGCCATTTGTTTATGAACTTTGCAGACGACTCTGTCACTGCCTTTGGGGGCTCTTCCAGCTGGATAGCTGGGTAGCAGCGGAGCACCTGGGGGTAGTGCATTTTTTTTTCTTTTTTTTCTTTCTTCTCCTGCAGCCGTTCTACTTGCATGCTTACCTGCATTTATTTGTTCTTTATTTACAGCATTTGTTTACTTAGGGCGGGAGCCCTGCCGGAGTGGTCGGATGACGCCTCCACTAGTCACGGGAGAGGATCTCGGTTCTCTCAAGTGACTCTCTCCAGCCCCCCTTCATGGGAGGTTGGAACTCTGTACTTGACCTAGTCGGGTTGATGTGGACCTCAACCCGACATTGGATGTCCTATTTGGACGTTGGTCCACGACTTCACCCTTACCCGCTTCTCTCCCTTTTTCTCCTGTCTCTCTCTCTCATCTACTTTCTTCTTTTCTTGCAGCTGGTCCCTGGGAGAATGATGCTTACGATCTCTACACCTAACCGGATTTCCAGATTTTGTCGAATGAACACTCCAGGTATCTTGTCTCGGAACGGGGTGAGTGATGTGATTTTTCAGATGCACCTACACTACCTGCTCCATGTCTCTTTCTAAAACTACAGCCCCATGCCTCAAAATAGCTACCCACAATACTCAGGGTCTCAACTCTCCCATAAAGCGAAGGAAGGCTTTTCAGGATTACCACCGCAGAGGGGTAGAGGTCTTATTGCTCCAGGAGACTCACTTCCCCCACTCATACTGTCCCTCGTTTTTGCACGCTAAGTACCCCACTTTCTTTTTAGCCAATGCAGAGGACAAAACGCGGGGTGTGGCGATCCTTTTTGCTAAATCTTGTAACTTCACCCTCCAAGCTGAGCTACGGGATCCCGGGGGGCGCTTTCTGCTAGTCAAGGGTACCATTGCAGAACAATTGTACACATTTGTCTCGTACTATGCACCAAATCAGAATCAGTCCCACTTCTTCCAGCACATGTTTAGTCGGGTTTCGCAGCATCTGGAGGGCCGCGTCATTTTTGGAGGGGACTCTAACACAGCTTTTGACTATGGCTTGGACAAATCTAAGCCACTGGGCTCTCGAGAGGTTAAACCTCCCAAACATAGCTCGCAGATAGCCAAATTGATTAACCAACTGGGACTGGTGGATGGCTGGAGGGAACTGCACCCGACATCGAAAGATTACACACACTTTTCTCATCCTCACCAGACTTTTGCACGCATTGACCATATTTTAGTCTCTCGGGCCGTGCTCCCCTCACTGTTATTGGCCTCTATTAAAGACGTGGTATGGTCGGACCACTCGATGGTGGAAATTAAGGTAGCCAGGACCTGCACCCCTAAGGGCCCCTTCCAATGGAGACTTAATGAATCCATTCTTAGTGAACCCTGTAGAGTGTCGGAACTCGAGCGTGCTATTTCGGAATACTTCTCTTTGAATGACCTAGATGGGATTTCTCCTGAAGTCCTCTGGGCGGCTCATAAATCGACCATTAGGGGGAAACTGATACAAATATCATCCAATCTCAAACGGGAACGGAATGCACAAATACGCCGCCTGGAAAATGAATTTGTAGCCTTAAGTACCGAACATAAGCGTAAACCTACCAAGGCGTCCTTGAAGGCACTTGATGCAGCAAGGGCAGACCTTAATTTGGCTTTGACCAGCTCGGCGGAGAAACACCTCCGATGGCAGGGAGCCAAATTTTATCACCAGAGGGACAAAATAGGGTCCATGCTGGCCCTGAAGCTTAGGCCCAGAATGGGATTGCATGCAATGCCCAAAATGTCTGTAGGGGGGGGAGGCAGGACCCAGAACCCACAACGCATACTGCAGGAATTTGCAACCTACTTTCGAAACCTTTATCAAGATGCACACTCGGATAAGACACAAGCGTTACAATCCTTCCTAGACAGCCTGCCTATCCCTAGTATCTCCGAGAAACATACGGAGGTCATGGATGCACGCTTCACTGAAGCGGAGGTCAGAGGCGTGATTAAAGATCTTAAATTAGGTTCGGCACCGGGACCTGATGGGTTCCCTAACCTTTACTACAAGACATTCTCTGACTTGCTCTCCCCCTACTTAACTAGATACTTTAACACCCTTGAAACCGGTAGCCCGGTCGACAAACAAAACAATCAGGCTTTCATCTCAGTGATCCCTAAACCTGATAAGGACCCTGGAGAAGTCAGCAATTATAGACCCATCTCGCTCATAAATAATGATTTAAAGATACTCACTAAACTACTGGCGAATAGGTTGGCGTCCTTCATTAATCTTTACATTCATAAAGATCAGGTAGGGTTTATCCCTGGCAGACAGGGTCCCGACCAAGTGAGGCGAGCGATCGACATCATCTCTATACTACAGTCAGGCTGGTCGGGGGGTGTCCCGCAGGAAGGTCTGCTCCTTTCCATAGATCTTCAAAAGGCATTTGACTCAGTTGAATGGCCATATTTGTTCTCGATATTAGAAAGATGGGGATTTGGAGCACACTTCATGGGCATTATCAGGGCTCTTTACTCATCCCCCACAGCAAGAATAAGATATCAGGGATATTACTCTGACTCGTTCCCAATCTCTAAGGGGACGAGGCAGGGATGCCCCTTGTCACCTATTATATTCGCAATCGCTATTGAAACTCTCGCCATTGCACTTCGGTCTAATCCAGACATTAAGGGGGTCTCCTGTGGCACTCAGGAACATAAATGTGCATTATTTGCAGACGACCTTCTTTTATTCGTCACTTCTCCTTCAGTCTCCCTC
The DNA here is from genome assembly GCF_965119305.1 of Pelophylax lessonae. Classification (NCBI taxonomy): domain Eukaryota; kingdom Metazoa; phylum Chordata; class Amphibia; order Anura; family Ranidae; genus Pelophylax; species Pelophylax lessonae. The sequence continues at coordinate 443,896,698 of NC_138768.1, read as the reverse complement.
CCTAATGTATGCAAAACATTGGCTAACTTTGCAGATATTTCGGGCCTTCGGGTTAACCTATCAAAATCCTCCATCCTAAATATCTCCGTAAAAAGAGAGGAGGCTCAACGCTTGCAATCCTCCTTCGAGTTTCTTTGGCAAGACTCCCGTATCAGATACCTTGGGGTTAGCCTTACGGCCAAGTTCGAGGATTTACATAAAGCAAATTACCCAGCTATTTACCAGTCCTTGAAGGGTGAACTACAGAGTTGGTCTCTTTATCGATTATCATGGCTAGGCAGAATTAATGCTGTCAAGATGAATCTGCTTCCTAGGCTTCTCTACATATTCAGGGCTCTCCCTGTTCCACTCCTCAGGGAACCGCTGCGGAAATTTCAAAACCTGATTATCAACTTTATCTGGGGGGGAATGGGACATAGACTCTCTCGCAAGGTATTGTATGCACACAGACGGAAAGGGGGGTTGGGAGTCCCTAACCTTTGGCTCTATTACCAGGCTGCGCGATTAGCACAGCTCTCTGCGGTTTACTCCAGATTTGAGAAACCAGACTGGATACAAATTGAAAGACAGGCAGTTCCTATGTACACCCTGGATTATCTCCTATGGAGTCCACCTAAGCTCAGACCTCCCATACTGTCGCCTGTTTTGTCGTCTTCCTTCGCTTTGTGGGATGGTCTACGGCAGTCCTCCTCCCTCACCTCCAGTATGAGACCACTTTCACACTTATTCCATAACCCGGCATTTCAACCCGGTATGGACATTAGGGCCTTCCAATGGTGGCTGGATAAAGGAATTTATCGTATAGGACACTTCTTCACCTCCCAGGGACCTCTCACCCTCAAACATTGCTCTGACAAGCTCAAAATGCCACTTTCGGAAAAGTTTAGATTTTTACAAATCTCGCACTTTCTCACATCCATCTCGAAAGGGGAATCCCCTCCCTTCTCTTTCACAAGCTATGAGGTATGGTGCTGTAATTCAGCGGAGCAGAGAGGGGGCATCTCAATAATCTATAATTCACTGGTATCCGACCAAGAGAAACTTCCATATATGCGGGCCTGGGAACGGGATCTGGCGTCCGAATGGGACAGAGAGGAATGGGGTAGGGTTGGATTTCGCTCCTTTCAGGGGATCCACAGTATATCATTAATGGAAGCAGGCATAAAAGTCTTGACCCGTTGGTATTTTGTGCCCGTCAAATTACACAAGATGTATCCCTCTGCCTCACCTCTCTGTTTCAGGGGATGCCAGATGCCTGGTTCTATGTTGCATATATGGTGGGAGTGTCCTAGAATTAGGGGCACATGGAACAGAATTTTTCATATGATATACAAAGTGACTGGACATAGGATTCCCAACACTGCCCCTATCGCCCTACTGCATTCAAAACCCCCGGGCATTCCGAAATACACCTACACACTGGTTCGCTACATACTGTTGGGAGCCAAACTCGCTATAGCGGGATCCTGGAAATTGCCCAGGGTCTCCATCAGGAAAATAAGGAATAAAATCACATGGATTATGACCCAAGAGAAAATGGTCAGCGTGCTGACCACCACGGTACCCAAATTTGAGATGATTTGGGAGCCCTGGGCATCCTACGTAGGTATCTCACTGGTTCCAGGAGTGACTATGAATTAGATTGTCTTACTGATGTTATCTGGGGACTGGCTGTAAACCCTTACTTCTGTCCTATTCTCTCTTCTTTTCTCCTTTTCCTCCTTCCCTTCTCCTGATCTTCTGTCATTCCAATCTTCTCTGGGCCATAGGGCCCTTTCTCTATGTTGTTGTGAGGCAACTAGTTGTCATTACGTTATGCCTTATATGGGAGTTTGAAACCCGATTTGGTACGGACATGTACCGGGAGTATTCCTCTATTTACTGATCTAATTTTCTTATTTCACCATGCTCACATAGACCTCTCTTGGGTCAGGATACTTGATGACAGGCTTGACAACCATGAAATCTCATTGGTTTGTTTGTTTTACATGTGCTACATTTGTTTCCTCATTGCACATTGACTCTTTGGTGTTGTCAGAAAGGTACTCTTCTATGGACTACTGGCAAATGCCCTGGATGTCCTCTACTCATGTTATACCTTATACTATTGGTACTGTTAAGCTCCCGAAGTTGTGTTGCCTTCTTTACAATATTATTGTACTTGAATGTCCTGTACATTTGTTATTCTTGAATAAAAATTATTGAAAGTAAAAAAAAAAACCCAAGGGCAGAATATAGAATATTTGACACAGTCCTGACCTCAGTATCTGAGGAAAGGGATTTAGGAGTAATTATTTCAGAAGACTTAAAGGTGGGAAGACAATGTAATAGAGCAGCACGAAATGCCAGCAGAATGCTTGGATGTATAGGGAGAGGTATAAGCAGTAGAAAGAGAGAAGTGCTTATGCCGCTGTACAGAACACTGGTGAGACCTCACTTGGAGTATTGTGCGCAGTACTGGAGGCCATATCTCCAGAAGGATATAGATACTCTAGAGAGAGTCCAGAGAAGAGCTACTAAACTAGTACATGGATTGCAGGAAAAAACTTACCAGGAAAGGTTAAAGGACCTTAACATGTATAGCTTGGAAGAAAGAAGAGACAGAGGGGATATGATAGAAACTTTTAAATACATAAAGGGAATCAACTCGGTAAAGGAGGAGAGCATATTTAAAAGAAGAAAAAACTACCACAAGAGGACACAGTTTTAAATTAGAGGGGCAAAGGTTTAAAAGTAATATGAGGAAGTATTACTTTACTGAGAGAGTAGTGGATGCATGGAATAACCTTCCTGCAGAAGTGGTAGCTGCAAATAAAGTGAAGGAGTTTAAGCATGCATGGGATAGGCATAAGGCTATCCTTCATATAAGATAGGGCCAGGGACTATTCATAGGATTCAGATATATTGGGCAGACTAGATGGGCCAAATGGTTCTTATCTGCCGACACATTCTATGTAAGTTCGCCTGCCAATGAGTGCCCCATAATGTGCTGCGCGGTTGCAGTGCATTGATTGCTGATGATTGGCCAAAGTATGCACCTGACCTGTAAGCTTTGGCCAATCACAGCACAATGTACTGTCAGAGCCATGATTGGCAAAAGCATAGTGCCTTTGTCCAATCATGGCTTAGGGGCTAAGTCCAGGCCCCACACTATATAAGGCTGCTGCTTACACGGCAGTCGTGTATAGTGTGTGACAATGGAGATTAGGCAGGTAGTTAGTGGATAGTGAGGTTAGTCAGTTTAGTGAAGTCAGTGTAGTGTACAGGCATACCCTACTTTTAAAATGTATAGACATGTTGTGATCCTGGGTCCCCTCTCGATGCTCCACAAGTATGTTGTCCCTGTCACTTATGGTTCAGGAGCAGTGCCATGCCAAGCTGAACAAGATTTCTCATAGACGCCAAAGTTAAAGACTGGGAGCAATGCCATGTCAAGTTGCCCAATATTTGCCAGGGGGTGAAAGTGCCCTCTATTTAGGGGAGTTGTAAAGTCAGAAGGTTTTTTATCTTAATGCATTCTACGCATTAGGATAAAAAACCTTCTGTGTGCCGAAGCCCCCCCAGCACCCCCTAATACTTACCTGAACCCGATCTCTGTTCAGCGATGTCCACGAGTCCCTCGGCCATCCGGGACTCTCCCTCCTGATTGGCTGAGACACAGCAGCGGCACCATTGGCTCCCGCTGTTGTCAACAGTAGCTCAGTGTCTGAATGGACAGACGGAGCTGCAGCTCGGCTCGGGTGCCTCAATAGCAAGCTGCTTGCTGTGGGGGGCACTTGATAGGAGGGAGGGGCCAGGAGCTGCAAAGAGGAGGACCTGGGCTGCTCTGTGCAAATCCACTGCAACAGAGCAGGTAAGTATAACATGTTTGTTGTTGTTTTTTTTTTTTAAAACGCGACTTTACAATCACTTTAGGTCATTAAGGGGAACCCTATGACAGAATAAAAAAACCGCATGGGGCCCCCTCAAAATCTATACCAGGCCCCTTGGTATGGTCACGTGATGTCAGTAGGGGGCAGGGCCACCGGGTAACTTAGCCTGGTGGTCCCACCTCTTGCCTTTATAAAAGCTGTCAAAGCAGAGAGAAGGCATTCAGCGGAATGTCTCCCATGAGGCGGAATCATTATTTAATTTTTTTTTTGTCAGGGCATCGTGATTGATGATGGGATTACATCGAGGGACAGTATTTTTTTTAATTTTGATTTTTTTAATAAAGGATTGTTTACTGTTTTTCTTACTTATTCACACTTTTTTTGGTGAATGGGTAGGGGTACAATGTACCTCAAACTCATTCAGATGGGGGGGATCTTGGGACCCCCTTTATTAAAGGGGGCTTCCAGATTCCAATAAGCCCCCCACCTGCAGACCCTGACAACCACAGTCCAGGGTTGTCGGGAAGAGGCCCTTGTCCCCATCAAGCACCCACCCCCCCATGTTGAGGGCATGTGGCCAGGTATGGTTCAGGAGGGGGGTGCTCGCTCGTCTCCCCCAGGCTGCATGCTCAGATATAGGGTCTGGTAAGGATTTTGGGGGGGACCCTATGCCATTTTTCTTTTTAAATTTTGGCGTAGGGTTCCCCTTAAAATCCATACCAGAACTGAAGGGCCTGGTATGCACTGGGGAGGGGGGGGGGGACTCCACACTGTTTTTTAATTTTTTTTTATCTGTATTGCCAGGAGCCAACAATACATTACAGCCACAAGCAAGTTTAAATTAAATTTTTTCCTTTAGAAATGTCAGTATTGCTGCAGCAGGCTCCATACATAATACAGATGCCCCACTTTACAGGCACATCATTTTAAACATCATTAAAATCACTGCTCCTTCAAAAATTATCGTTTACATTTTTTTTTTGCATTGATACATTTCCTCCAGGGCAGTACCCGGGTCCATATACACTTTTTATGGCAATAACTTGCTTTTAAGCCTTTAAAATTAGGACTTTTTATTTTTTTATGTTCGTGTCATAGATTTCACATGTTCGCTAGAAATTTTTCCCTGTTCAAGATGTTCTGGTGCAAACCAAACAGGGGGGTGTTCGGCCCATTACTAATTTACATCCTGGACATTTAGGGGGTATTTTTTATGTTTTTAATAAAGGTCTTGTTAAATGTTTGGATTACAGGTTACATTTTTTTTTTTTTTTTTTTATGAATGAGTAGATGTGGCCTGCTATGGTTCAGAAGGGGAGGCACATGATTGTCCCACTCCTTTCCTGGTCAACCAGGCTGCATGCTCAGATTAAGAGTCTAGTATGGATTGTTAGAAGGACCCTTACATTTTATTTTTTTTGTGTGTGGAATCCCCCTTATTAACTATTAGTGATGGACGAACATTGGCCGGGGCGGTTCGCGAACGTCAGCCGCAAATTTTCTCAAAAGTCCGCGAACCGTGAGTTCGCAGCGGGCCCCATTGACTTTAATGGGAGGTGAACTTTAAAAACCTTTAGGTCATATTTGCAGCCACAAAAGACTTACTAGCTGTGCACAAATAGTCCCAGCATATGGACAATGTCATAACAGAAGTATTGCAATTGGAAAAGTTGCCCTAAACATTTTTTTTTTTTTTTTACAGCAAAAACATTTTTTTGTTTTTTCATAAATCAGCCAGAACTGACAGCAGCTGGTAAATACATGTCAAACACATATAGGGTCCATTCACACATCTGTAAAATGGGTCTGCATCAATTCCACAATTTGGCGGAACATTAACAGGCCCATTGATTTTCAATTCCAGTCTGAAAAATTAGGCATTCACAGGATAAAGAAGTAAGTGTCAGCCATTCCAGGCCCCAAAAATTAGCCCACATGCGTTTACCTTACAGCTAAGAACATTGTATTCTGTGGCTGAAGGTACATTAGGCATTCACAGGATACAGAAGTAAGTGTCGGCCAGTATTGGCCCCAAAAATTAGCTCACATGGGTTTACCTGACAGCTAAGAACGTTGTATTCTGTGGCTGAAGGTACATTAGGCATTCACAGAATAAATAAAAAAGTGTCTGCCATGAAAGGCCCCAAAAATTAGTCCACATGAGTTGTACCTCCAGCCACCAAATACTACGTTCTTTGCTGTGAGGTAATTAGGCATTCACAGGATAAAGAAGTAAGTGTCGGCCAGTATAGGCCCCAAAAATTAGACCACATGGGTTTAACTGACAGCAAAGAATGTAGTATTTGGTGGCTGGAGGTACATTAGGCATTTACAGGATAAAGAAGTAAGTGTCGGCCAGTATAGGCCCCAAAAATTAGATCACATGGGTTTACCTGACAGCTAAGAACGTAGTATTCTGTGGCAGAAGGTTCATTAGGCCTTCACAGGATACAGAAGTAAGTGTTGGCCAGTATAGGCCCCAAAAATTAGACCACATGGGTTTACCTGACAGCTAAGAACGTAGTATTCTGTGGCAGAAGGTACATTAGGCATTCACAGGTTACATAGTATTCTGTGGCAGAAGGTTTGTTAGGCATTCACAGGATACAGAAGTAAGTGTCGGCCAGTATAGGCCCCAAAAATTAGACCACATGGGTTTACCTGACAGCTAAGAATGTAGTATTCTGTGGCTGAAGGTACATTAGGCATTCACAGGATACAGAAGTAAGTGTCGGCCAGTATAGGCCCCAAAAATTAGCCCACATGGGTTTACCTGACAGCAAAGAAAGTTGTATTCTGTGGCTGGAGGTACATTAGGCATTCACATAAAAAATAATTTTATTTTTATTATTTTTTTTCCTCTTCTTATCCCCTTCCCTCTCCTCCTTCCCCTCTTTTAGCCTGCCCCGATGATGGAGGACCTTGTCATCTTCTCCTTGAACGCTAGGGGTCTTAATATACCAGAAAAGAGGAAGATGTTGCTTAATGACCTCAAGCGTTCGAGAGTGGATGTAGCTTTCATCCAAGAGACCCACTTTAGGGGGGATAGAGTGCCCAAACTCACGAATAGATGCTATAATACAGCCTATCACGCCACCAATGCGGAGGCTAAGTCCCGAGGAGTGACTATTTTGTTATCCTCCAAACTTCCATGGAAATTGAATGAGATTTTGTCTGATCCCGAGGGACGATATTTGTTTGTGAGAGGGAAGATTGGAGACATACAGTTTACTTTTGCAACAATATATGCTCCAAATGATCGCCAAGCAGGGTTTCTCAAAAGAGTGACTAAATCGCTGTTGGAGTTCGTGGAAGGACAGCTTATTCTAGGCGGAGATTTCAATGTCCCATTGATAGCCCGTTTGGATGCTTCTACAGGCAGATCGGCTATTTTGCCGTCGGCTTGTAAAAGTATCGCACAAACGTTTTATAATGCTCAATGGATAGATGTATGGCGTCTGTGGCATCCATCGGAGAGAGATTATACATTTTATTCATCTTCCCATAAATGTTATTCACGGATTGACTATTTTTTAATTCCACACAGACAGCTACATGCGATTAAGGCATCGTCAATAGGTGACATAACATGGTCAGACCATGCGCCAGTGATGATCACTTACTCTCTGTCAGACCAAGCCGTGGCCTGTCAATGCTTTTGGAGGTTGAATGAGACCCTCCTACAGACCCCTGATGTTCTGACAGAGATCTCGTCGGAATTACAGGATTATTTTCAGAGGAATGACCTGGAGGAAAGTGGGATAGGGAACATCTGGGAGGCCCATAAATCGGTCCTAAGGGGGCTCTTTATTAAACACGGGTCGAGACTCAAAAAGGAACGAGACAAACATTTAATGCAGCTTCTAGATACACTCCGTCAGCTAGAATCGCAATATAGACATGCTGCGATGTCTGTATTGGAGACGGAGTTGATAAGAACACGCCAACAAATAACAGACCTACTCCTGTATAGGGCCAAAGCGGCCCTACAGAGGAGCTGAGCCCGGGGATATGAATATGGGGATAAATGTGGGAAACTTTTGGCAAATTCGGTGAGAGATTCGAAACTCTCAACCTATGTCCCTAATATTGTCTCAACACAAGGCCATACGTTGACCCCACCTAAACAGATTGTGGAAGAGTTTGGCCGATTCTATTCCTCGCTGTATTCATTGAAGGAGACTGTTTCTTCTAATTCGGAGATAGAGGAATATCTGGAAAGGTCTCGGCTCCCTACATTACCTAGTGAAATCAGAGAGCAGTTAGATAAACCGATCTCACTGTTAGAGGTCCAACAGACTATAGGCGCTATGAAGTTAAAGAAGGCTCCCGGGCCAGATGGATTTACATTACTATATTTCCAAGTTTTCCTTTCTATTTTGGGCCCGTACCTGGTCAGGCTGTACAATTCGGTAAGGGAGGGCACCAATATGCTTAGAGATACACTAATGGCACATATTACCATCCTACTGAAAGAAGGGAAGGATCCTACATTATGTGGAAGTTATAGGCCTATTTCTTTACTGAACATTGATTTGAAAATTTTTACGAAAATCTTGGCCAATCGTTTAGCCCCGCATCTTATGGACCTTATTCACCTTGACCAAGTGGGGTTTGTCCCAGGCCGGGAGGCTAGGGACAACACCACCAAAGTGTTAAACCTGATCCATGTGGCTAACACTTCTCGAATACCGAGTGTTTTTATTAATACCGACGCGGAAAAGGCCTTTGATAGGGTGAACTGGCGTTTTATGTTTGCGGTTCTTAAATACATTGGCCTGGGAAGCAATATGATGCGATGGATCACTAATGTATACTCAATCCCTACAGCACAGGTTAAGGTGAATGGTCTGTTATCCGAACCCTTTTTTATTAATAATGGTACGAGACAGGGTTGCCCCTTGTCTCCTCTTTTATTTGTTCTCTCATTGGAGCCTTTCCTTTGTACTGTGCGCCAAAATCCAGACATACAGGGAGTGGGGATAGGTGGAAGCCAACATAAGATATCAGCCTATGCTGATGATCTTATGTTCTCGGTGACGAATCCTTCCCTCTCTCTTCCGAATTTGCTGCGGGAACTGACCAGGTACGGATCCCTTTCAAATTTTAAAATTAATTTTAACAAATCAGAGGCAATGGGAGTGGGAGCACGTTCGTATCATTTACGCACCCTCCAAACGAGTTTTGGTTTCCGATGGACAGATAGGGCCTTAAGATATTTAGGTACTTTAATTCCATCTTGTTTATCTAAGGTTTATGACATGAATTTTCCCCCATTGATTGGGGAGACACGTTCTCTTTTGGATAAGTGGCATTTGGGTATACACTCATGGTTTGGCAGGTGTAACCTGCTAAAAATTAGTATACTACCCAAGCATCTGTACCTGTTAAGGACCCTTCCGATACGGCCGCCCGCCAGGTACTTTCATTTGATTCATTCCCTTTTCATTAAATTTGTGTGGGCACAGAAAAGACCCCGTCTGGCACGGACGCAAATGATCCGACCAAGAGCATTTGGCGGTTTAGCTTTACCGGATATACAGAAGTATTTCCAAGCAGTTCATCTTAGCAGAGTGGTCGATTGGTGTCGACACCAGGCATCTAAGCTGTGGATCAACCTAGAGCAAGCACAGACGAATATTCCCTTGAAGGGTGCACTGTGGTGTTACTCAGACCTGCCTTCGCAGCTACGTTTGCATCCTCTTATGGGTACAACATTGCGAATATGCAATCAGGTCATGACACGGCATTCTCTTTCCCCGCCATGTTCTCCACTAATGCCAGTAATTGGAAACCCACGGTTTACACCGGGCCTAGTCTCACCAGATCTAGTTGCATTGGGAGCTTCTGGACACACCCGGGCGGCCCAGTTTCTGGTGTCGGATAGATGGCCGACACTGGAGAATCTAACAAACATGGATGGACATTTTAGACTGACTTTTTGGTCAGCCTTACAACTTCATCATTTTTTACATACACTGCCGAATCCAGTAGATTTCGCAAGAAGTTTGACTAAATTTGAAGAGTACTGTCTGAAAGAGGGGGTCCTGTCACATACGTTTTCTCTACTTTATAGTTTATTAACGACTCCGATGGATGACTCTCCCCCGACGTGTTTGACCAAATGGGCATCTGATTTACATCGTACTTTTACACCACGGCAAATACAAAATATTATCTTGCTTTCCTTTAAATCGTCTATTTGCACCAAAATTCAGGAGACTAATTTTAAGTTAATGTGCAGGTGGTACTATACACCCCATAGACTTCATAGGATCTTTCCAAATACATCGGCGAATTGTTGGCGCTGTGAGGGGGAAGATGCAATGCTGCTTCACATTTTTTGGTCATGCCCCAAACTCTCAGTATATTGGTCTGAAATTAGAGCCATTGTTCAAAAATTCACGGAATACTCTATTCAAGAGGATCCAGCTTTTTTTTTGCTCCACCTTTCAGACATACCTGTGCAGAGATACGTGAAATCGGTGGTAAGACACTTAGTGAATGCAGCAAAGGCTTGCATTCCGGTATTGTGGAAAAGTCCTTGCCCCCCGACGGTAAAAGAGTGGGTACGGAGGGTAGAGGCCATTAATAAGATGGAGGATTTGGTGTTAACATCACAAGGCAAGCGAGAATTATATTGTGAGACCTGGGAATCCTGGAATACTTATATTCTGTCTGATGAGGGTACATCTTGGCTGCGTACTTAGATGGTGAAGTAGCCTACTATGTCAGAGATGGGAGGAGGGGGGGGGGGGAGAGAGAAAATTCCCTTTTTTTTTTTTTTGTGTGAGTGTGTTTGTTGTTGTTCGTTATTTGGTTCGTCTTTAGTTAACAAATAGGGCAATCTGGAAGGGACGGGTAATGTGAGAATTTATTTAATTATAAGTCGAGACAGATGATGTTTTAGGAAGGTATTTAATTTTATGGGACCCTCCGGTAGAGGTACAAGAGGGTGCCGTGATGACCTGTATTCCCTTTTGCCTTTCTTTATCTGCTGATCAATGGAATGTTGATGGTATCTTGATAATTTGTTTTGGCATGTATGTAACTGCTGTTCCAAAGTATGCCTTTCTGTGTTTTTGGTTTCTGTTTATTTTTAAAAAAGTAAATAAAAAATTATATTTGAAAAAAAAAAAAATAATAATTGTCGGCCCTGAAAGACCGCAAAAATTTGGCATTCCATGGACATTAAATGCCTTTTATGCCACTGTATTTAGCGAAGACAAGGACCAGGAATTGTTGTGGGTGGATGGCGGTCTGGCGGATATTTGTGGCCTGGCATGAGGAATTTCAATGAAACATGGTCTACTGGTCACATGTGTTGAATTCCTCAGAGATCCATGCCTCATTAATTTTTATAAATGTGAGGTAGTCTACACTGTCATGAGCTAGGCGAGTGTGCTTATCGGTCACTATCCCCCCTGCTGCACTGAACATCCTTTCGGACAGGACACTGGACGGGGGGCAAGCCAACATTTCCATTGCAAATTGTGCAAGCTCTGGCCAGAGGTCAAGCTTGCCCACCCAGTAGTCCAGGGGTTCATCACATCTCAGAGCGTCCACATCGGCCTTTAACCCGATGTAGTCTGAAATCTGTCAGTCTAGGCGTTCTCTGATGCTGGATCCGGAGTGCAGCTGTCGATGGTTCGGCTGCAAGAAGGATCTCATATCTGAAGTGACCAAGACATCTTAGTACCGCCCTCTTCTTGCAGGCACTGTTGGATTGCTACTCGCAACTGACTCTCTGTGATTGGAAATTCCTCTGCCAGCACACGCAAAAGCAGAATGCAGCATTTCCCCCAGCAAGGCCTGGAAGTGCTGCATTCTGACCGCCCTCTGTGATTGTGGTAGCATTTCCGTCATTTTGTGTTTGTACCGGGGGTCTAAGTACGTTGCCACCCAGTACTGCTCCTTGGCCTTTATGCTTTTTATACGGGGGTCCCCCTTAAAACACTGGAGCATGAAGGCCCCCATTCATACTAAACTGGAAGTGTTGTAGTCTCCTGCTTCCAGCTCATCATCCAGGATAATGTCGTCCTCGTTCTCCTCCCCCCATCCACGGATAACACCAGGGATCCCAGAAAGGTTTAAAGCATGCTCTTCTTGCTCCTCCTCATCCCCCCCCCAGCACCATCCTCCTCTGACTCCTCTTCAGACTCCTGCTGTTGACTTGTCTCAGATGGAGTAACACCCACTGGGAATTCATCCAACATTGCTACTTTCTCATCTTCCTGCTCCTGCTCCTCGACAGCTTGATCAATGACACGACGCAATGCACACTCCAGAAAAAAGGCGTAAGGTACGATGTCATTGATGGCGCCCTGGCCGTTACTGACCAGTTTGGTGATCTCATCGTTGTGTCGCCGCTGAATGTCAGCAAGGCGAGCCATGGCTGTGCAAGATTTTCTGAAATGGCCCGAGATTTTCCTGGCCTGCCGCAAGACATCCTGGACCCCAGGGTATTTGGCAACGAATCACTGCACGACCAAGTTTAGGATGTGTGCCATACATGGCACGTGTGTTATTTTGCCCTGTTTCAGCGTGCTCAACAGATTGGCACCGTTGTCGCACACCACTTTACCAACTGTCAAATTCAGCGGTGTCAGCCACTGATCTGCCTGTTAACGCAAAGCTGAAAGGAGTGCAGGACCAGTGTGGCTCTTGGCTTCCAGGCACAACAGACGCAGCACAGTATGGTAACGTCTGACCTGGCATGTGGAATAGGTTCTGGGGATCTTGGGCGGCGCAGCGGAAGAGACGGTGGCAGCGGAAAAGGAAGAGTCAGCCGAGGAGGAGAGGGAGGATGGAGGAGGAGGAGGAGAAGAGGAGGTAGGCCTGTATGCAATCCATGGCGGTACAACCAAATCTACACGGGTGCCACGGGTTACATGCTTGACGGCCGTCAGAATGTTCACCCAGTGGGCAGTAAAAGGGATATACCTTCCCTGCCCATGTTTGCTAGACCATGTGTCTGTAGTCAGATGTATCTTGGCACCAACACTGTGCGCCAGATATATATTCACTTGTCGCTGAACATGGCCATACAGCTCTGGAATGCCCTTCTGCAAAAAATATTTCCTGCCTGGAACCTTCCATTGTGGTGTTCCAATGGCCACAAATTTACGAAAGGCCTCCAAGTCCACCAGTTGATATGGCAGTAGTTGGCAGACTATCAGTTCTGACAAGCCAGCAGCCAAACGCTGGGCAAGAGGGTTATCCGGCGTCATCATTTTTTTTACGCTCCAACATTTGGGCCACAGAAGCCTGCCTTTTTTGAGAACAACGTGATGGAAGGTGGAGTGGAGGACAATTGTGAGGAGAAGGAGAAGGAGAAGAGGCTGGACGGTGGGAGCCTGGAGTGTGGCTTTGTGGGTTCTGACGGTGTAGCTCCCACTGGGCTCGGTGATGGGAGTTCAGGTGCCTTCTTAAGGCGGTCGTCCTTAGGTGAGTGTTGGGCTTACCGCAACTTATGCGTTTACTGCAAAGGCTGCAGATGGCAACACTGTTGTCAGCAACGGACACATTAAAAAAAGTCCACACTGCGGAGCCATGTGCCGGCGTCCTGGGAGCGACAGATGGGACTGAACATGGTTGATGGCTCGCTCCTGAAACATTTGAAGTCGGTTTTGTGCCTCTTGTGCAATGCAAGTTCTGCCTGCCTCTCCTCCCTATCTGTCGTTCCGTCTCTCCCTCTGAACTCCCCTCCTCTTCCTCTCTTGTGGCCACCCATTTGACGTCCATAGACTCGTCATCATTCACGTCACCTTCCCCACCACTAACATTTGAGATCTCGGAGTAGGCAGCAACAGCGGGGACCAACCTCCTTGGGCTGATCTGGATGAGTGGTGGCTGTTGCGACCTCCTCTTCCTGATCCGATGCCAACAATGGCTGTGCATTGCAAATGTCTTGTGATGGATCAGAAAATAATTCCAGTGACTCAAGTGGAGGGTATGTGGTGGTGGTGTTTGTGGTGGTGTCTTTGGGGGTGAGTACAGCACAGAGTGAAGAGGGTGCAGATAGAGAGGATGAGGAGGGTGCAGAAGAGGAAGGCTGAGTGAGCCACTCAACCAAGTCTGGTGCGTCCTTTGACGTAATAAAACGCACCTTCTGAAACTTCACACTTTGGCTCTGGCCTACTGCTCCTACCCTACCCCTACCACCCCGGCGTAAGTGTCTGCCTCTTCCTCTGCCTGTCATGTTTTTAAATTACCCTGTGACAAAAGTCTCTAGAGAATCGCAGTATATCTGGAAAAAGGTATATAACACCCCACTTCAATATGTGGTATTGGGGGGGGGCAAGGTTTAATCACACCAGTTCTACAATATGTGGTATTCGGGGGCCACAGTTTTATCACACCAATTCTACAAATAATTGGCCAGTAACTGTTGTCACTGTGTGTAGCACAGTTAACACAGCAAAAGAGGCCACATTTTTGCAGGACTAAAATACACTCTTAGAAAAGTATACTGTTAAATAACACCCCACTTCAATATGTGGTATTGGCGGGTCACTGGTCTATTGGCGGGCCACTGGTCTATCACACCAGTTGTTAAAAAAATTGGCCAGTGAGTTTGGCACTGTGTGTATCAGATTTAACACAGCAAAAGAGGCAATATTGTTGCAGGACACAAATACACTTGTAAAAGTATACTCAGATAACACCCCACTTCAGTATGTGGTATTGGGGAGCCACTGGTCTATCACACCAGTTATAATACGTTAAAAGTGCTTTTGTCACTGTTTTTAGTATTGCTGCAGCAACGCTAAGTCACCACACCAGTCACAATGTTGCACAGTGCACAATACAAATCCACTATAATATGCTTTCTATATTACAAAGTATATTATACCGTGGATTACACCCCTATATAGTGCACTGCACACCTATACCAAATAAATAGCAGCCCTTGAAATTACTTTTGTGGACACGGACGACATATTTACCCATCTTCCTTCCGGGTTCGCGTCCACTGGCCATCTGATTGGCCGGAACCATGATGACGTCACTCCCACATGTGTGCGTGGGAGCTGCGGCTCATGGCACAGGGCTCTGAAGGAACGCCACAGGTGGTCGTCCCTTCAGAGCACATGTGCCAGTGATGTCACTGGCTGCGTGCAAAGTAAATATTTCCTAAACGGTACATGTTTAGGAGATATTTACAGTACCCATAGGTAAGCCTTATCATAGGCTTACCCATAGATACAAGTTACAGAGGAAGCTTTACTTCCTTTTTAACTTTCTGTCCTGTAGACTCAACAGCAAGTGATCGGATTTCCAATGTGAGGGAAAACCTCACTAAGACAGCTAATACAGAAACAGGTATTTACAAGATTCCTACTCTATTCCTGTCCTAGTGGAAACTAAAAATGTAAAATTTGCCCTCAATTTAACTCCTGGTGTTGTTGGTGATTAGGACAATTATAGATATTAGACAGCAATAAAAACCTGACAGTAGTTCTGTCAGTGATCGACCAATATCGTTTTTTTCGTTGCCGATACTGATACCGATATTTTGGCCATTGCATATCGGTATCAGCCGATATGGGCCGATATTTTCGTACATTTAACATTTTTTTATTTTTATCCCTTGATAAGTACTCTAAAAGACCCCAAACCTCTGCTCTGCACTTAAAAGCATTCAAAATGCCAAGTTTGGCTGTTTTGAATACTGTCATTTTTTTAAATCTGGTGCCAGTACCCGGAAGTGATGTCATGACATCACTTCATTGCTTATATCTTTATTTGAATATATGTGAGTGGCATATTTAATAATATTTGTAAACAGAATTGAATTGAATTGTGTGACATAATTTTACCCTCAAATGTGCAATATTTGGAAAATCGGCAATACCGGCCAGTTCCGGGGCCGATACAGATATATCCACAAATGTCAATATCGGCCTTGCCGATAATCGGTCGATCCCTAGTTCTAACCCCTTACCACTCTATCCATATCTAAGAAAAAATGTTTGATTTTACTTAAAGTGTTTGTTACTCCAAAGTTTCATATTCCTGATATGTGCCAACTGTACCATGTATTTGTATAAAGAAGTTTCCTGTTCTCTTTGTACACTAAGCATGAGAATGGACCATAGTCAGTTCTTCAACTGTGCCTGGGAACTCAATCTGCTCTCCTGCAATGATCAGACTTGTCCTGACACCCCTCTTGCACAGCTATCCACTGGGAAGATTAGTGAACTGCTGTTTCTCCTTCCCCAGCTCTTATGCAGTTAAGAACAGAGGGAATGCGAACAAGAAAAAAAGGCATTATTAATGTTTTTTTTTTTTAATCCATGCACAAATGTTTTGCCTTTAATTTATTTTTTAAACAGAATGGGTTGTTTTACAAAGTGATCCTTTTCAATCACTTTATGATGTCAAGTTACTGATACAAAATGCATATTTATTCACTTAAATTTAAAGAAATTTTTCAGTAGCATGTAAAAGTGTGGCCCTTTCTGATATTAGCCAAAGATTACAAGAAACTTTATTTTGTGTTATTTTTAAAGCATTGTTTGAACAGACTTGTATATAAGACCTTTTTATAGAACTAGTGACATTTTGGTGGTTTGATGTGGGTTTGCTTATTTTTGAAATGTCTCCACAATATACCAACTTCTTTTCACCTAGGCACCATATTAATCACTTGGGAATTTCGAACATAAGTGATACGTCCTAAAAATATTTCATCAAAGATTTTTGGACACATCTCTTACACTCTGCTATCAAAAGAAAGTTCTATCTGTCTCAAAGATACAAATTTCATATGAGTACAGTGCTGCATGACCAAGCATTTGTCATTTAAAGTGCCACAGCGCTAAAAGCTAAATATTGTCCTGGTCATAAAAGGGGGTAAAAGTGACCAGTAGGCAAGTGGTTTAAGCAGTATTAAACCCAAACGCAAAAACATTTTATATTATAGCTTATGTGATGGCTGCATTTGTTTTCTTTTTTGGGCTATCTTTCCTTTTTTTTTTCACCTGGTGATCTGGCCAGTAAGTTTGTTGTTTTTCAACAGTATAAGCTGTCCCATACTTGTAGCATTTACAGGGTTGAGACAAACCATTTACTACAGACATGGATCCTTACAATGATCAGATTTGTTTTT
Organism: Pelophylax lessonae; assembly: GCF_965119305.1. Classification (NCBI taxonomy): domain Eukaryota; kingdom Metazoa; phylum Chordata; class Amphibia; order Anura; family Ranidae; genus Pelophylax; species Pelophylax lessonae. The sequence continues at coordinate 443,879,712 of NC_138768.1, read as the reverse complement.
ATTTATGTAAAACCTTTATTTCAAAAGGAAAAAAACCCTGCTTGCTTTAACTGCTTATGAAGTGTGAGCTGGAGTTCAGTTTCAATTTGTTAGTGTATCAAAATTTGCTAATACATCTAACACTTCCCTCCCCCAGATTAAAAATGCAGGTGTCCAAAGGTGCCCTTGTGCTCCTTCATCCAGAGTGGAGGCACTCTAATACAGGTGGTGTGTTACTGGCCAGATCATTGGATGAAAACAGAGGGGGAAAAAAAAAAAAACAGAATGCAGCTTCCAGATCTAGTGATCGGTAATCTGCAATGTGTTACATTTTTGGTGTAGAGAACAGTGGCCAAAGGTGTAAGGCTTTGTGGTGTAAGGCCCTTTTTACCCTGATGTAGTGCAGATTGACTACACCACTGGTGTAACACAGGGGGAGATTTGCTAAAACTGGTGCGATCACAATGTGGTGCGGCTGTGCATGGTAGCCAGTCAGCATTGAACTTCAGCTTGTTCAGTTAAGCTTTTACAAAAAACCTGGAAGCTGATTGATTTCCATGCAGAGCTGCATTAGATTTTGCACTCTAGTGAAATTACCTTGATGGGGCGATTGACTAAAAACTGATGCACTCAGAATCTGGTGCAGCTGTACATGGTAGATAAGAGCAGAAGATCTCAGGAGCCACATCAGAACAAGAACAGCTGTGTGTATACAAGTGGCAGTCTCAGCCTGGACCCCGCCAGGTCACGCCCTATGCAGTTCTATTATGTTCTATTATGTCTTACAGTTTTGGTGCGCTTTTTGAAAAAATTTCCCATTTCCCATAGAACGCTATGGGAAAGAACAGCTAAACCACATCAAACCCCTGGGTACACTGCACTACACCCGTTGTGCGATCATACCTCACTGCATCATTGTGAAAGGGGCCGTAGCTGTCACTGATGTGCTTGCTAAATAAATTTCCTGAATTTTTGAAACATCACTGGTGTGTAGCCCAGTTATTTTAACTGTGTGTGTATAAATATGTACACATTTTAGGATTACCTCAAACAATAAAGAAAAGGAAAGCTCCGCGCTTATGGACCAAAAGTGTACTCTGTAAAATAACTTTTCTTTAAGAGAGCAATGTATATGTGCAAAATGGGTGAAATAATTAATTAAATGAGAAAAAGCTGCTGCTGACAAAAAGGTGTATGTGCCTTTAAATAATGAAAAATGGGAATATTAGCGCTGCTTTGTAAGCCTTACACTATATATTATCTAATATAAACACTTATATTATACAAAGTGCTAATGTGCAACAAAAAAGTGACCAAGTGCAGCAAAAATTCATATAAATAAATAAATATCCATATATAACACGTTCATAAAGTGCTGCTGTAGTGCTCCAATAAGTGCTGCAGTGCTCCAATAGGTAGTGCTCAAGCCGTGCTCACTTTCTGTGTGATCCGTGCTCCTTTATGTGTCCCTAATCACCGGAACTAACTTACATTAAAAATCAAAATAGTGCTCTACTGCGCGGTGGTTACTGCAGAGTGCCTCAGCGCAGTAGAGGACTATTTTGATTTTTAATGTAAGTGGATACCATTTCTTAGTAAAAAGTGTTTTACATACTTCCCCATGGAGAGTCTTTCCCTTCTATGTGCCACTGTGGAGGAGAATACACGAGTCTTAGGGTGTTTTCAGACTTGGTGCGGTTGCCTGGTCCGAACCTGAGTTCGATTGCTCCCCCCTCCCCCCCGATGGACTATGTTCACATTTTATTTTTGTATCCGAACCGCGGTACACTTGTGTCATCAAGCTGCAGCCGGCGCATACTCATGTTGCTTGGCAACCACTGTAAACAAGAAGGTGCCAAAAAGGGATAGAATGAATCGCTTTGTTACGATTGTGTTCTCATCAGCAGTGAACCATACTGGAGTTCACATGAACCATACCCCAGACCACCCATTTTAAGTGGACTCTGAACTCGGGTGCGCCCCCGTGAACCGTACCAAAGACAGTGTTCACATCATCAAAAAGAAAAAAATTCTGACATCAATTGAAACCCGGGTGCGCGCCAAAAGTGCTAGTGTGAAAACGCACTTAGAGGCATAGCCATTCGTTACAGCCATCTGTTGATTCCAGCTCAGAACAGCACTGGAGTATCTTTCCCTGGATAAAGCCCTTGCCAAAAATTTTTCCGGTGAGCACGGGGAGCACGGGTCACACAGAAAGTGAGCACGGCTTGAGCACTACCTATTGGAGCACTACAGCACTTATTGGAGCACTACAGCAGCACCTTATGAACTTGTTATGTATGGATATTTATTTATTTATATGAATTTTTGCTGTACTTGGTCACTTTTTTGTTGCACATTAGCACTTTGTATAATATAAGTGTTTATATTAGATATTATACAGTGTAAGGCTTACAAAGCAGTGCTGATATTCACATTTTAGGGTTGCACTGATACTGGTATCGGTGCCAATACCACATTGGCGTAGTATTGGTACCCACGTAAATGCTCCGATACATGAAACCGATACTTTCAGGCCCGGTTCTTTCAGCTGACAGTGGGATTCCCCCAGTGACAGCTGAAATGTAAAATAAATAAAGACGGCAATTATCAGTTGTTAAAGAGACAGGCCGCGATGTCCTTAACAACCGATGCCCGTGGGGTTCCCCTGTTGACAGCTGAAGTGTAAACTGAAGTCCCGGTATAACGTTAAAAAACCCTACCTCGTGAAAATTCCCTACCCTCGTCACTTCCGGTGCACATACCTCATGGAACAGCTGAGCAGCTTATCAGTGCGCATGCTCATAGCTGTGGAGGGTAGGGAATTTTCACGGGGTAGTGATTTGTAACATTACACCGCATCAGCTGTTGCCGCTGCAACATTAAATCATCTCCGCTCCTACCCCTGTGACTTCCCTGATCTCGGCTTCAAAATGTAAAAGCAGCGGGTGTATGAAAATATAAATCACGGAGATCTCGGCTCCGTGAGTTATACATTTAGTAGCCGAGATCAGGGAAGACACAGGGGTAGGAGCGGAGATGATTTAATGTTGCAGCAGAGATGATTTAATGTACCCGCGGCAACAGCTGATGCGGTGTAACATTAGAAAACCCTACCCCGTGAAAATTTTCTACCCTCCGGAGCTGTGAGCATGTGCACTGGTAAGCTGCTCAGCTGTTCCATGACGTATGTGCACAGGAAGTGACGAGGGTAGGGAATTTTCACAGATAGGGTTTTTTCACAGAACACCGGCAATTGGAACTGTCAAAAAAAGGAAAAAAAAGCAGGTAGGCAATGCTTATCAACAAAATTCTCAGCTGCTCAGCCAAAACATAAAAATAAACATTGTTTCTTTTTGTCTCTTACTGTTTTTCTTCATCTACAGATTAAAGGGATGAACTTCGATCTGCAGATGAAGTCAGTTTAAAGGAACCTCTCAAGTAAAAAAATATATATATATATTTGTTTTTTATTAAAATATTTCTCTGTTTAACCCCTATTAACCTTTAATTGACTGCAATCTGTCCTAATTAACTCCTTTTTCTCCTCCATTTAATTATCATTTTCTTTATTTTTCCTTATCCTTTCTTTTTTGTTCACTTCCATTTTATAAACTATTAATAACTAAATTTTTGTTTGCTTTGTTCGTTGCTATTTTTAAACCTTTCACTTTGAAAAAAGCGCAAAAAAAAAAATGTATTTGTAAATATTTTGTTAATGCTTTGTACCTTTGCTGACAGCTAACGTATAAACAAAACAGTTGCGGTATGTACTAAAAAAAGGTACTAAAAAAAGAATTGGTACTCGTAAAAAAAATGGTATCGTGCATCCCTTATATAAATACAAGATAGGACTTTCTTATGGTATTGCTCTTGAAGGAGACAAAAAAAAGTATATGTGTGTGTGTATATATATATATATATATATACAGTGCATTGCAAAAGTATTTGGCCTCCTTGAACTTTTCGACCTTTTGCCACATTTCAGGCTTCAAACATAAAGATATAAAACTGTAATTTTTTTTGAAGAATCAACAACAAGTGGGACACAATCATGAAGTGGAACGAAATTTATTGGAAATTTCAAACTTTTTTAACAAATAAAAAACTGAAAAATTGGGCGTGCAAAATTATTCAACCCCTTTACCTTCAGTGCAGCAAACTCTCTCCAGAAGTTCAGTGAGGATCTCTGAATGATCCAATGTTGACCTAAATGACTAATGATGATAAATAGAATCCACCTGTGTGTAATCAAGTCTCCGTATAAATGCACCTGCTCTGTGATAGTCTCAGAGGTCCGTTTAAAGCGCAGAGAGCATCATGAAGAACAAGGAACACACCAGGCAGATCCGAAATACTGTTGTGGAGAAGCTTAAAGCCAGATTTGGATACAAAAAGATTTCCCAAGCTTTAAACATCTCAAGGAGCACTGTGCAAGCGATAATATTGAAATGGAAGGAGTATCAGACCACTGCAAATCTACGAAGACCTGGCCATCCCTCTAAACTTTCAGCTCATACAAGGAGAAGACTGATCAGAGATGCAGCCAAGAGGCCCATGATCACTCTGGATGAACTGCAGAGATCTACAGCTGAGGTGGGAGACTCTGTCCATAGGACAACAATCAGTCGTATACTGCACAAATCTGGCCTTTATGGAAGAGTGGCAAGAAGAAAGCCATTTCTTAAAGATATCCATAAAAAGTGTCATTTAAAGTTTGCCACAAGCCACCTGGGAGACACAGCAAACATGTGGAAGAAGGTGCTCTGGTCAGATGAAACCAAAATCAAACTTTTTGGCAACAATGCAAAACGTTATGTTTGGCGTAAAAGCCTCCCAGCTCATCACCCTGAACACACCATCCCCACTGTCAAACATGGTGGTGGCAGCATCATGGTTTGGGCCTGCTTTTCTTCAGCAGCGACAGGGAAGATGGTTAAAATTGATGGGAAGATGGATGGAGCCAAATACAGGACCATTCTGGAAGAAAACCTGATGGAGTCTGCAAAAGACCTGAGACTGGGACGGAGATTTGTCTTCCAACAAGACAATGATCCAAAACATAAAGCAAAATCTACAATGGAATGGTTCACAAATAAACATATCCAGGTGTTAGAATGGCCAAGTCAAAGTCCTGACATGAATCCAATCGAGAATCTGTGGAAAGAACTGAAAACACAAACACTCTCCATCCAACCTCACTGAGCTCGAGATGTGCAAACATTTCAGTCTCTCGATGTGCAAAACTGATAGAGACATACCCCAAGCGACTTACAGCTGTAAACGCAGCAAAAGGTGGCGCTACAAAGTATTAACTTAAGGGGGCTGAATAATTTTGCACACCCAATTTTTCAGTTTTTTATTTGTTAAAAAGGTTTGAAATATCCAATAAATTTCATTCCACTTCATGATTGTGTCCCACTTGTTGTTGACTCTTCAAAAAAAATCTTTATGTTTGAAGCCTGAAATGTGGCAAAAGGTCAAAAAGTTCAAGGGGGCCGAATACTTTTGCAATGCACTGTATATATATATATATATACACACACACACACAGTATATACACACATATACACTTTTTTTTGTCTTCTTCAAGAGCAATATTATAGGAAAATCCTATCTTTTCCAAAGACCATCTCAGTAATTCAGTGTTCACTTCTAGGTCACAAGGTGTATGAAAGGCATTAACATGTTAACTAGCATTGAAATTTCACCTGAAATTAAGATGCTCACACATCTGCTGTTTAGGGGAGTAAACAATTCACTACTCATTTGACAATCCTACATTTCCTTGCCCAAAAAAAAAAAAAAAACAGTAACACAAAAACAATACAATAATTTATGTTTCTTATGCATTCTTGTATTTATATTAGTAATTTTTCAACGATCCCCGAGATTCCCCCTTACTTGTTCACAAAGTTTACCAGCTCTTCTAATCTTATTACATTTATGTACGGATAACCTTTGTGCTTCCTAAAGCCCAGATCTTCCTCGGGCACAAAATAAAAATATTTCAGTTCTGATATGTCACTGCTTGTTATGGTTAGAATAAAGAGATACAACGTTGTTTTCTCTCTATAAGCTTGTAAGAAAGCTGGGATGGCAAAATTACATGTCCCCTTTCATCTGCAGGGAAAAAAAAAAAAACATTCACAATCAAATTTTCTTTTTCTTTCTGCTGAATCCGTCTATACTGTGCTCGCATATGCTCTTTAGATTCAAAGATGGATTCAGAGTTTATTAAATGGGTAGGCTAAACCATGTAGGGATTTTAAGTATCCTGTTAGCAAGGAGAGTAAAAGCTATTCTTTTTTTGCTTTTTGTTTTTTATTAGTGTCAATTGCTAGCAATTTTTACGATGCTCTGAGGTCACTGCACTGTGCTGCAATGTCACACAAGATGCTTTAGCTGCTGGTAGACAGAGTACATTTCTGGAGCAGTAAGTGAATCATGAAAGTTACCAAAACTGTTATTTTGGACCACTACTCCAAAGACATATAAAAACAGTTTAACAACATTAAAGCAAAGACAAGGTCAAAATGGCTGCCACGATCATCATCGAAGAGAGTCTGCAGATCACTCAATGTCCATTGCAATTACTTAAAAACAGCATTATTGGTTATTTTCTGGCAAGATATAATAGCAGGGCCTTTTGTAAACATCATGATTTAATTTCAGCAGTTTTTCATGTTTTTTTAAATAATTTAATAGGAAGGAAAATAAAAATGTCTGTGAAATTCAGCTTTTGAAAAATTCGGAGCTGCAAAAAAAAAGTGCCCTTAGACTCTTACTAAATATCCTTCAGAATTGTACCCCATGTTCAACATGTGGCTTTCAGGTAATTTAAAGCGGAGTTCCACCCACATACAACTTTTAAGATAAAAATACCCCCCTAATCCTTATCTATCCCTAATTAACCTAACACTAACCCCACATTACAGGTCATTACAGTAAAGAAATAAAGATAAATACTTACCTTTAAAATTGATTGCAGAGCGTGGCCATCTCCGTTGTTGGCGTCTGAAGCTGCTGTGTCCCCTGCTGTGTCCTTCTTCCTTGAACTGGCTACCCAGAATGCAGATCGCAATCTCGCGCATGCGCTGTAGATTGCGATCGGCATTCTGAATAGCGGCCGGCCGTTCCCATTGCATCCTGGGATTAATGACGCTCATCTCCCAGGACGCAATGCGAAGCAGGAAGTGGCGTCGGCGGTCATGTCCGCAGAGGGAGGAAGAGGAAGGAAGGTAAGTATATTTGCATTAAAAACAAGGTAAGTGAAAAGAAAAAAAAATTGACATTATCCAATTCTTTTTCAGGTACTTTAAAGCAAGCGGACAAGCCAAAAATAATTTTTAGGGTGGAACTCCACTCCACTCCAGTTATTATACTTGCATCTCTTCTTTCCTATATTTGCTGTATTCACACATGGCAAAGTTGCATGTAATTTTTCAGCTATTGCTTGTCATTGATTGCATCAAGTGGTTACATTACCATTAATAAACAGGCAAAAAATTTGGGGGAGCATACCCATGTATTTCCAAAGCTGCTGCAGCTATGAACCAAAAGACATGTATATTAAAAAAGAATAGCGCGCAAATGCAAAAGAAATTACTACCAAATCTGAAGAGAGTCCATAAATAAAAATGGGGGTTTGGTCCCACCATATGGCCATATCGTGCTCAAGCCCACTACTGCGTCAAAGTACCCCATTATCAGTGGGTCCTACACTATCCATGAAAAAGAGATGAATCCAGCCCTTCTAACCCTTGGAGATAACACTCCTTGCTGGGGAAGATGTGCAAATGCACTACAGGGGACTCCTCCTATATCCACTTGATGGTGGACACTGATTGAGTACAGGTGTGTGTGGGGGGTGGGGAGGGCTGCTCAACCTCGATAGTCTGGTCAGACCGGAAACATAATAAACAGGCAAAAAATTTGGGGGAGCATACCCATGTATTTCCAAAGCTGCTGCAGCTATGAACCAAAAGACATGTATATTAAAAAAGAATAGCGCGCAAATGCAAAAGAAATTACTACCAAATCTGAAGAGAGTCCATAAATAAAAATGGGGGTTTGGTCCCACCATATGGCCATATCGTGCTCAAGCCCACTACTGCGTCAAAGTACCCCATTATCAGTGGGACCTACACTATCCATGAAAAAGAGATGAATCCAGCCCTTCTAACCCTTGGAGATAACACTCCTTGCTGGGGAAGATGTGCAAATGCACTACAGGGGACTCCTCCTATATCCACTTGATGGTGGACACTGATTGAGTACAGGTGTGTGTGGGGGGTGGGGAGGGCTGCTCAACCTCGATAGTCTGGTCAGACCGAATACATAATAAACAGGCAAAAAATTTGGTGGAGCATACCCATGTATTTCCAAAGCTGCTGCAGCTATGAACCAAAAGACATGTATATTAAAAAAGAATAGCGCGCAAATGCTAAAGAAATTACTACCAAATCTGAAGAGAGTCCATAAATAAAAATGGGGGTTTGGTCCCACCATATGGCCATATCGTGCTCAAGCCCACTACTGCGTCAAAGTACCCCATTATCAGTGGGTCCTACACTATCCATGAAAAAGAGATGAATCCAGCCCTTCTAACCCTTGGAGATAACACTCCTTGCTGGGGAAGATGTGCAAATGCACTACAGGGGACTCCTCCTATATCCACTTGATGGTGGACACTGATTGAGTACAGGTGTGTGTGGGGGGTGGGGAGGGCTGCTCAACCTCGATAGTCTGGTCAGACCGAATACATAATAAACAGGCAAAAAATTTGGGGGAGCATACCCATGTATTTCCAAAGCTGCTGCAGCTATGAACCAAAAGACATGTATATTAAAAAAGAATAGCGCGCAAATGCAAAAGAAATTACTACCAAATCTGAAGAGAGTCCATAAATAAAAATGGGGGTTTGGTCCCACCATATGGCCATATCGTGCTCAAGCCCACTACTGCGTCAAAGTACCCCATTATCAGTGGGTCTTACACTATCCATGAAAAAGAGATGAATCCAGCCCTTCTAACCCTTGGAGATAACACTCCTTGCTGGGGAAGATGTGCAAATGCACTACAGGGGACTCCTCCTATATCCACTTGATGGTGGACACTGATTGAGTACAGGTGTGTGTGGGGGGTGGGGAGGGCTGCTCAACCTCGATAGTCTGGTCAGACCGAATACATAATAAACAGGCAAAAAATTTGGGGGAGCATACCCATGTATTTCCAAAGCTGCTGCAGCTATGAACCAAAAGACATGTATATTAAAAAAGAATAGCGCGCAATTACCATTACTCAGAATTCTTTGGTCCTCCTTCAGGTTTATAATGCCCAATTAAATACCCATTATTTATAGCGGAAATAGTATTCTATTTCTTACAACTAAAGTAAGTAAAAATATTGTAATTTGCACATAGCCTACAAAATGTAGAACTGAAATAGGCAGCTGCCAGACTAAAATCATAAATGTGTTCCTGCTCCCAGTAGTAAACCTTTTTTCATCATGTAGAAGGTCAAAGCACAATTGACATACTCCTGTGCTCCCAAGAGTATAATAACTACAGGACATTAAAGTCTAAAATGGTGATAGGGGGCAGTCTCTGTATCAAGCTAACCATTATTCACAATGAACTATTAGGCTGGATGTACAATAGGGGGGATTCACTAAAACTGGAGCATGAAAATTCTGGTGCAGCTGTGCATTGTAGACAATCAGATTGTACCGTCAGCTTGTTCAATTAGGCTTTGACAATAAAACTTGAAAGCTGATTGGTTTCAATGCACCAGATTTTTCATGCTTCACTTTTAGTAAATCTCCCCTATGTATAGAGTTAACATGAAAACGCAGCAAAACACAAAACTAGAATACTAGACTAGAATGCTGTAAAATGCAGCCCGACTTGGTAACACTTATTAAAAAAACACCAAATACAATGTTTGATACACTTGTATGCATCTTTATCAATTGGAAATAGATGTATTGGGTTCTTTTTGTTGGCTAGAGAATTTGTATTTTGTGAACCTGGCAAATTAGTGAATCACATTGTGAACAAGCTGCATAGCTAGTTTTAAATGTATCTTTTACCATGTATATTTAGTTAATCTTCAAATTATTTACAGATGACGTTTGGCATACCATATTATAGATCTTCTTTCTAGCTTTCTAGAATATATGATGTTTTTGTATATATTTTCTTATGTTCCTATCCTACAATCGCTTTCACCCTCTGCAACTAAAATAAATTGGACTCTCATTGGATCTCACATGGTCATGGGCTAGAGGTCCTTGGTTTAGGGATGACAAACCTTTGCTCTGCATGAAATAAAGCCTTAATATTGTAAATGAACCAGAAATAGGTATATTGGGTCCAGTTATTACAACTATTCATCAAGCAAATAGCAAATATTAACCTACCAAATAACAAAAAAACCTTCTTGTCCACTCTATTAAATTGCTGGTGAAGCAGACCACTCATCCCAAATTGCTTATATTTATTTTGGTTACCTTATTTTCCTTCCTTTAGCAACTTTCCTTTGACTATGTATGGTGTTGCAATCACAATGACCGAGTATCATGAAACATCAAAAGAAAATTTATTGTATCTTAAGCTTTCCAGTGCTTCCCTTATATGATCCACATACTACATTTTACTTATTCCCGTCATAGGAAATATGTTTTCAATCTGTTCTCAAATCCCAGCAGCTCTTTATTGCCGAGTTTGTTTGTCACAGCTCAAGATATTAATCCTTTTCATGACAGTAGCCACAAGAAAATAGAATTTAAAAAAAGTGGATAGAAGTGTGTTTAGGTAACTGAATGGTCTTTCAGAATTTAGTTAGGATTGACTTACATTGATCTTTTTCATCTGGGAAACTCAGCTCAGATATGTTTTTTCCTATGAGACAATGTTATTACTTTTCTTAATAAAAGCAGCAGCACAGTAGGGAGTAAATTAACCAACAGGACCATGACAAATTAGATCACAATTCCTGGCATTGTTGGTATTTCATGTTTAATACTGCTTGCCAACTTTATATTTAGCCCTACCCCATTAACTTTAAAAAAAAAAAAGCCATTCTGTCACCCAAGAAGAACAGGAAAATCATAATTTAAGATTAAATGATTTGATAAGTTGCAGCACCAGTCAAAGTTTATTGAAGCGTAACTCCACTTTTGTTGAGAAAAAAAAAACATTCCCCTCTCTGGGTGTTCTCTGTACATTAAAAGGATTTAACAAACTTTGTTGCAGATTCCTAACTTTTTTTATTCTAAAGAAATCATTGTTAGTTCCTCTGTGCTGAGTGGGTCTAATGGGAGTGGTTTCATATTTATGTGGCAGCTACATGGCTCTAATGAGGAAAGCTTCTGGGCCTGCATCCCTTTAGGGTGTGTTCCTATTGGGAGTATCTCATCAGAAATGACATTTTTGTTGCAGGGGATGCCAAAAATCGGACTTCTATCTTAGTGTAGACTTCTGGAAAAATTGGTGAGCCAATCACTCAAGCAGGAAATTATGTTTCTGGGGTGTGGTCAGTATACATTCTGTGTACAGAGAGTACTTTGCCAGGGTCCACTTTCCCAGTAGGAAACCCTCCTTATGCTAAGGACATACAATATGGAAGAAAAAAAACAAATACAGTATCCGACAAAAGTGAGTACACCCCTCACATTTTTTTAAATATTTTATTATATCTTTTCATGTGACAACACTGAAGAAATTACACTTTGCTACAATGTAAAGTAGTGAGTGTACAGCTTGTATAACAGTGTCAATTTACTGTCCCCTCAAAATAACTCAACACACAGCCATTAATGTTTAAACCGCTGGCAACAAATGTGACAATGTTCAAATTGGGCCCAAAGTGTCAAAATTTTGTGTGGCCACCATTATTTTCCAGCACTGCCTTAACCTTCTTGGGCATGGAGTTCACCAGAGCTTCACAGGTTGCCGCTGGAGTCCTCTTCCACTCCTCCATGACGACATCGCTGAGCTGGTAGATGTTAGAGACCTTGCGCTCCTCCACCTTCCGTTTGAGGATGCCCCACAGATGCTCAATAGGGTTTGGGTCTGGAGACATGCTTGGCTAGTTGATCACCTTTACCTTCAGCTTCTTTAGCAAGGCAGTGGTCGTCTTGGAGGTGTGTTTGCGGTCGTTATCATGGTGGAATACTGCCCTTCGACCCAGTCTCCAAAGGGAGGGGATCATGCCCTGCTTCAGTATGACTCAGTACATGTTGGCATTTATGGTTCCATTAATGAACTGTAGCTTTCAAGTGCCAGCAGCCCCAGACCATGACACTCCCACCACCATGCTTGACTGTAGGCAAGACACACTTGTCTTTGTACTCCTCACCTGGTTACCACTACACACGCTTGACACCATCTGAACCAAATACGTTTTCTTGGTCTCATCAGACAGTAGAACATGGTTCCTGTAATCCATGTCCTTAGTCTGCTTGTTTTCAGCAAACTGTTTGTGGGCTTTCCTGTGCATTATCTTTAGAAAAGCCTTCTTTGTGGGACAACAGCCATGCAGACCAGTTTGATGCAGTGTGCGGCGTATAGTCTGAGCACTGACAGTCTGACCTCCCCACCCCTTCAACCTCAGCAGCAATGCTGGGAGCACTCATACATCTATTTCCCAAAGACAACCTCTGGATATGATGCTGAGCACGTGCACCCAACTTCTTAGGTCATGCTTAAGTGTTCGGATCAAGAGGTCTAGATGGGTATTGCCGACATCCCTAAAAACATGTAAATAAAAATGGGGTTCCCCTTGGGAGCGGGACTTTAAAGGCAATGACCCATCAAAAAAATATAAACTCAAATAATTAACAAATATTAATGTATTCAATGTAATAACAATAACATAGTAGAAAAGAATAAAAACAAGAGCAATTACAAATTGAATACATGTGGCTGTAACATTACATCACTCATGAGAGAAGATGAGAAGCGTGAGACTTCCATACAGTGATCTGACGCGTTTCGGACTTGGCCTTTCTCAGAGGTCAGTAGGAATTCATCTCAAACTATGAGTACGAAAAAAACATCAGTAAAGCATAGATACATACATATATAACTCATTACAATAATTACGTGTACATGGCATCTGCTAAATGCAAGTTAGACAGGAATAGGAGGTCTTAAGTGATTTATGTATGAAAAAGATATGCACCACTCATGTTGCTCATAGGGACGTATGTAGCCACATGTAAAAAGTTGTCGCGCATGCAAACAAGGAAGTGCTGCAACTGGCATACAAAGTAATTGCCAATGCCATGGGAGGAGGAGAAGAGGAGTCCGCAGATAGATGGTAAACGGATTATATTATACAAGGTAGGTATATGTATTATCACACTGTCAAGTGTGTGGGTATCCCCCACTAGTTCCCACGAGTCCCTGGGGGACGTCTGGGGAGGAGAGGATAAAAATAGGAGAGGATGTATAATGAGTGGGGCACAAAGACAAAGTCAAGATGGTATAAAGGTTCACATATTGAGAGAGTGTGATTCACCCCTCTCTTTGATTATACGTACTAAATAAGAGTAGAAGTAATCAATATCCTTGTAGTAATCTTGATGAGAGGGAAGTATCTTGAATTAGTGAGAGGAATAATGTCTCTCAGGGATTCCTTGGAATAAAGGAAATAGAAAAAATAAACGTAACAAAGAAGCATTATGAAAAGTGGTGCCTAATGTGAAGGCTGAAGAGGCGGATAGTAGAAGCCCACAATCAAAAAGTGGGGGCCACCGGAACCAAAACAGATAGTGATGGATTGAGACACCAGGAGTGAATATAAAATAGTGTTGTTGGCATGATGGTGAGAAACGTAGGAAGAGAGGGTGCTTAATGACAAATGTCATATACACAGAGGCGGTGAAGTGGTAGGTGTCTATCAAGGGTAAGAGTGTGCCGTTCACCAGTAAATGCCCATAGCTTAGTAAAGAAAGCTAGGGAGTGCAGAGAAAATAGATGAAGTGCCAAAATGCTGGAGAGGAAAGGGTGAAGCAGCTCCGTTATAGGTGAGTTTAAAGTAATGTTATAGCCAGAAGGAATGTGACAGGGTATTAGGAAGCAGGGTGTACCTGTATAATCTGTGGTGTGTGTCCTCCCGAGGCGGCAAGCGACTAATCCAGCCGCATCTGCCGTTTAAAACGACGCCCATGCGCAGTGAGTGCAGAAGCCGCACTCCTGCATGTATAGCGGGCCAATGGGGTCCCCCGTGTCCGAAGCGCACGGCCCCGCCCACCAACATGGGTGCGCCGCGTCATGCATTCCGGGCACGGCGACGCACAATGTCATCGGCAAGGGAGGCGCCCCCAAAGGAAACAAAGGCACGTCAGCAAGCCGAAAGGGGGCGGAGGAAACCGCCCCCTTTGCGCGCCGGGGGGAAGAAAAGTAGGAGAATAAATCCCACAAGGACAGGGTGACTCTGAACATATAACAGATACCATGTTTACAACATCAGGCACACAAAATAAAGCAGTGCAGAGAAAGATTTCACAGGCTGTCAGAATAATGAAAACATACCAAAAGCTGTCACAGGAGCAGCCTCGTATATTGGGAAATGTGAAGCCATAGTTGATGTTTTTTGTGTGTCATAGTGTGTACACACACTAGGTCAAAAGGCTATGCATAAAGCATGTGGAAATCAAAGGTATTATTGTGGGATTCTAGCCCCCTATTAAAGTTCCTACTGTATAAAATTCTCCATAAGGAAAGGGGGGTCAGGTAATTGAAGAAAATGGTAAAAGGGGAGACAGTTTGAACCTCCTCATGAGATGAATGTTAAGGATACCATATTAATGTCCATTGGGTTGGGGGTAAGTATAGGGAAAGATTACTGGTGAGTGGCAGTCATATTATCAAGTATAATTGATTAGGGTCATGAAATGAATATGTGTATAAGGGTATGGGTCCCCTGGATATCTCCATATGGGGGTAATGTGAACTTATAAGAAAGAGTAATTCATCCCAATAACTCTAAAGTCCCATATGTATAAGGGTTATTTACTTTTTAGGTCAACCATGGCGAGGCCCATTTTGAGTGGAACCTATCCTGTTAAACTGCTGTATGGTCTTGGCCACCGTGCTGCAGCTCAGTTTAATGGTTTTGGCAATCTTCTTAAAACCTAGACCATCGTTATGTAGAGCAACAATTCTTTTTTTCAGATACTCAGAGAGTTCTTTGCCATGAGGGGCCATGTTGAACTTCCAGTGACCAGTATGAGAGAGTGAGAGCGCTAACACCAAATTTAACACACCTGCTCCCCATTCACACCTGAGACCTTGTAACACTAACAAATCACATGACACTGGGAGGGAAAATGCCTAATTGGGCCCAATTTGGACATTTTGACTTAGGGGTGTACTCACTTTTGTTGCCATCAGTTTAGACATTTATGGGTGTGCGTTGAGTTATTTTGAGGGGACAGCAACTTTAAACTGTTATGCAAGCTGTACACTTACTACTTTACATTGTAGCAAAGTGTCATTTCTTCAGTATTGTCACATGAAAAGATTTTAAAAAATATTTACAAAAATGTGAGGGTTGTACTCACTTTTGTGAGATACTGTATATTGTGTACTTTGTGTACATAACTACAGTGTCCTAAACTTTCATGATCAATAAAACTCCCCAAAAGTGTACTATAATATTAATCTGAGAAAAAATATATAAAACATGTAAGTGTATTATACCAAGTATGGCAAAGTCTTAAGCACGCATAGTAAGTAAAGCACCTCAAAATTGTGCAAAATAACTTAATTCACAGTCTTTAAAGATATTCCTTTCAACATGGTAATACTATTGACAACCCATAATCAAAGTGACCCACTCCACTGTGAAATAGGTGATTATCCCCCTGTGTTAAACCACCACATGCTCCCTCCAGGCTTCCAAAACTCTCACCTCCACTTTGGAGAAAAGAAACATACATCATACATATCTTCAAAACTCCCAGCTCTCAGGGCTGGAAACACTTCAACTGTCAACCTCTATCCACAGCGGTCACCTTTGATGGAATAATCAGTGCCTTGGGGTGAGGTCCCTTTAAATATTCATGCAGCCATAATGCACATGCAGCCATAATGCACAGCTAAGGTTGCCTTTCTCATCGCCATCACTTCAGGGAGGAGAGCTTTTCAAGAGAGCAAAGAGAGCAAAACATTTCATCATGTTCTGCTCTCTACAATGCCATAACTACACTTTGAAATAATAAGAAGTGTAGCGCTGCTTGTGTGTTAATATATGGATGAAAAAAACATATTTAAAGTGTTGTTTGTGAAGAGCATCTGCTCTTCATGTTTTATTCTTTTTGTAATTTTTCTTTCAGTCTTTTATTTTTCTGACTTCTTTGCCTTGGATGGTGAACACTTTTTTCCATTTGCTAGATTTTTTTTATCCCACTATTTATTTGTTTGTGGTAGCGCAGGAGGCATGCACTATACATGTCCTGGCATGGTTCAAGCAGGTGAGGACCACATGACCAATGCCTCTTCCCTTCTTGGCCAGTCAGGCTGCATTCTCAGATAAGAGTTTGGTATGCATTTTAGAGGAACCTACACCTTTTTTTAGTGGCTGATGTAATTGACCATATATGGCCATTTCCATGTGTAGTCATTGACATCCCCTCGGATTTCCTGGCTGCTTTGTTTTCAAACATTATCAGCAATTCTTTTTTCCTTTTAAATATCACTTTAGCTTTAGCACATTACACAGGTGTGCCACTTAACAAGCAGGGTTAAGGCATCTCCCAAACATGTTATTTGAAGAAAATTGGGCATTTTTATAGTCACCCATTAAAAGGTAACTGCACTCGTCAGAGGTCTGTATCAAGATATAAAACAGATTTTAGGCACCTCCTGCAACAGAAATTTAAGTTTTGGTGAGATACTTCCTAAGAGTTAAATACTTCCAAAGGGATGCAGACACTGCAGCTTTCCTCATTAGAACACATAAAGTGCACAAGCTGATTGTAATGAACCAGTTAAAATAATATTATATTATATGGTGCAAACCTGAGTGGAAAAGGGGAGAACATCAAATAAAAGGGCAGGGGGAGGGAGACCTCTAAATAACAGTATTTATCACAATTCATTGAGCACGGAAGATTCATCCAATGCTCTGAACCAGAGGAGCTACAGCCATCTACAAGAATGGCTGTTTTACACTGGACTATCCACTTAGTGGCAATATTATATTTATTTAATAAACTCACCTCTATTCTATGCTATCCCATTTTGCTTTACACCATATATTAATAAACTATTTTTTGTAGTTTATCTTGAATACCATATGTGCTGCATAATTGAGATTTAAATGATGTCCTATTTTCATTTTTGTTCTATTTATGGTGCTTTGGTTTTACAGTGTACTAGTATAGTCATTCTCAGTTAATTTCTTAATTATGTCAGGACTTCTATGCCCAAGTCACCTATGCCATATGTGGATGCAGTTTGAATGTTTTTCCTTTTTGGCAATATAAACCACCTCATTGCAGTTCCGCTGATACAGTTCATATGTAATTTTAGCCTTTGCAAATAGGATATCCCCTTTTGTTATGGCACAACTGTCTTCTTGGTAGTTCACTACATTGCCTTGTTTTGTGAGGTTCTTTCCTTAAAAAAAAAGATTAGTTTCAAAAGCAGGGAAATATTTCACAGGTATCTTTCTGGTGACACACTGGGAAATAGGACAGTAAAGAAAACGTCTTATATGCCTTCTGATTCCATTATTTGCCCATTAGCTGTGCTGCTTTTTTCTGTTTTAATCTGGTCAAGGTGAATAAAGAAATGTCTGCATTTTTCATGTGATCCGTAGCTCCTGAATCAACACACCATACCTGCAAATATGAGGTGCAGCTTTTGGATTGAAAAACATATTCATTATCTGAAGCAAAATCTGTTTCTTCCTTTACAGTTTTGGCATTTTGTAGTTTAGTTGTTTTTGCATTCTAGCTTTCCATATACTGCTTTTAAATGATCTTGTTTCTTGCACACAAAACATTCAACTGTTTCTTGTTGCATGTTAAAGTTTTTATTCCTAATTTTTTTCTTTAAAGACTCTGTGACAAAAGCACCGTTACTATTAATGCTTTCTAAAAATGCTTTTTAAAAATGAGTCCATGTGATCAAACAATAAAATGCACCAGCTGTATAAAAAGGAAAAATTACAAGAAATCCTTTCCAAAGCAGAGTACCAGCAGAGCTAAGAAACCTCTGGACTTAGATCATTCAGATCTTTGTGGTCCAATGGAAAAAATTACTCCAGGAAAGAAGCATGCTGTCTCTTAAATAAATCTACTATGATGAAAAACCAATAAGAAAACTCCATATAAACTGTGTAATGGAAAAGCTCCAAATTTGAACCGTCTAAAAAATTTTGGAAGCAAAACCTATATGCACATCCCAAAAGAAAAATGTTGACCATTACATTACTCTGGATACAAATGTCTTTAATTCTACAGGTCTTCAGACAAACATCTTACCGAGTAATCCTTCTACAAGCTAGTAAAATAAACCTTTTTTATTTATCTACACCAAGCATCTCCCCCCAAAGAAACAATTCTGTTACATAAAGACCTTAATTTTGCCCCTACAATATGGCCCAATTTGTTTTTTCTTTTCAAAGACCTAAGCAGCTGTACTTTTTGACCTTGAAGACATTCGTACTGTAGAATACTGACATTCGTACTATAGAATACTAACAGAAATGTTAAGGGAAAACAAATCAATTAATCCTGAAGTTTTCACAGATAAAACTCTTCCTATACAATATACCCAACATGTACAAAAAATGTTAGTACCCTCTAAACATTCATTCACCCCACCATCTCCAAGTCCACAATGTTCCTGGGACAAAGCCCCATATTTAGGACAACTCCCTAAATTTAAATTCAAAAAGATGTGCAGAAGAATCTCCACGGGGACCACACTTCCAAAACTTTAGCATGGATATCATAGAATAGAATAGCATATACAGTAGGTCCTTCATTCTTTGTAGATATTGCACTTCATTCACTGACTCCCTTAAATTATGTGAGGAAGGTGATTTTCAAATTTTTGGTATAGTTGCTCAAGTGGACATCAAAAAGAAAAGAAGAGGAGACCCTGCTTAGCATCTTACATAGAACCCAGGAAACTAGACAGTATAGCTGTTTGCGGGACACTTGAGTCCCTGATATGTGATCATGTAAATCAAATAATGCAGGACAAAATGGTGTGACAATTGGGCATGACCACTATAGATGTAACAGCATGCCTGGATAAAGTCGGCACCTCCAACATACCTCAGGCGACTGGGGAAATATTTTATGTAACTTTACAGGATATTGATACCATCTAGATAGCAAACAGATAGCAACTTTCTCTCTCATATCCTACTAGCAATAGAGATCTTATGAATTAAAGTATAAGTCTTGATGGCCTCATTTTGGGATACTGTGCATTGTAATTATTTTTCCAATTTATGTGGTAAATTTGTGGAAAGCAATATCACATACTGTATATTGTTGCCATAGGACTTTCATGGCTTGCTGTCCCATAGACAGTTTTTCAAATGGTATAAGAGGTCTATGCAGGGGACCCATCTTTGAGAGGGTTATATAGAAATTTCTAAGAAATTTCTAATCTGGAAATACAATAGCCATTGTCCCTGTGTATGATCCCCATCCTCAAGCAATGCAATGAATGATTTTAAATTATGCATGGAGAGAGCTTCAGTAACTGGAGAAATATACATTGTTTATGTGCAGAATGAAATATTGAATCTAAAAGTCCCTAAAAGTCATAAATAAGGAATAAGGGGAGCCACCAGGGAAAGAGAGTCATACAGTTTCTTAAAGTGGCAGTAGTAAGACCTACCTGGATTTGCTGCATGTGTCAATAATGCTACTGATGCTAGTGCAAATTAATTACTTGCCTGAATTAGGCAAACTACTACCAGAAATCTGTCACTAAGGCTTTATTGAATTCCCCTACTTCAGTGTTCTTGTAATTAAAGCAACCCTCGAGTGAACAATCCTACATGAGCAAACAGCAAAGCCCACAAGCAAACAGATAAATCATATCTCACTTAATAATACTGATACATGGCGGGATATTTAAACAGGGGAAGGTACCCTTTTTTCCTCTCACACAACAACCTATGGTTATTTATTTTACCTGATCTTATATTAGCGGTAACTATTCTGTTCTTTTTAGAGAGTGCTAGTTTGTACGAGATCTGTAGGTTCAAACTGAATTCAGGGACATGGGAGAGATTATCATGTAAGGTCTTCCTCCTATTTTGTACAGCAGGTAGAAATTCTGAAATATAGCAAGATAACTTGCAAAAAAGTATAGATTTGTTATTATTCCAGTTATGCCATCACTTTAATGACATAATTTTGAATGTTGGACTGCTATGCAAACCAATTTTTTTTGTGAACTATGTGTATGCACATTGTCACAATTAAGTTGTTAGGTGTGCTCATGCATTTATACTCGTTTGTGCATATCTTTGTATATATGTAGTTCCAAATATTGCAGGCAGCACTCATACAGTAGATGCAGATAATGTAGGTGCATAGCAAATATAGAGCCAGCCCAAGCTCACCGTGTACAGGAAAGCAAAGTCCAATCTTTATAATGCTTTAATCAGTACTGAAAGAAAGCATTATGTAGATTGAAAAAAGGATAAAGTGCTGCAGATTGGACTTTGTTTTCTTATGTATATATATATACGTAAGTAAATCCGTAAATGTAAAAAATGTTGCAAATGGTAATTGAAATTGAAATTAGTATTTTGGTTATGGGTGGGGCTGAACCATGCTCTCTGTGTCTTATAGACGCAGGAAGCCAGCTCGGGAGGGAACACACACGAGTGTCCCCACAGCAAGCGGCTTGCTATGGGGGCACTCGGCAAGAGGGAGTGGCCCAGAGGGCCAGCGGGGAACCCGAGAAGATTAGGATCGGGGCTGCTCTGTGCAAAAACACTGCATAGATGTAACGCTCCTGCGTTTCATGTATGGTGTGGATTTTCAGCTGCAGAAATATTCCACTTCAGTAGTCATGTAAGAGAGATGCTGAGATACCATTCCCAACCTCAATGACTCATCATGTGTGGAAGGTCTTAATTCAGCTAGTAAATACACACACTCAACAAGCTGGTTCCTAGAGTGACTTTATGTATGTAGTAACACAGTGATGAAGATTTAAGAGACAGGTTGAGTGGAGGTGGTAGGTGACAGACACTTGAAGGTAAGACAGTAGCAGATGGATGCAGGTAGGTTTAGCAATCATGTATGGTAGCAGATGACAGAGTAGCAGGTGGACATACAAGAGAGATCAACCCAGTGCAGGAATAAGTAGCAGTAGTCTTAAGAGCTAGCAATCTAGATATGCAGATGTGATAAATAGTCTTTACTATGCAGAGCTAGATAGTGTAAGCTTAGTATAGGCTTGTAGGCAAATTCTGCCAGAGGGAGAAGATCCACCCAATCATCCTGTTGGTAAGAAGTGTAACAACGTAAATACTGCTCGATGCATTGGTTGACTCTTTCAGTCTGTCCGTTGGTCTGCGGATGGTAAGGAGAAGTGAGCTTCCGCTCGATCCGTAGTATGTGACATAGTTCTTGCCAGAACTTAGAAATAAATTGGGATCCACGGTCAGACAGAAGAGTTTTTGGGATACCATGTAATCTAAAGACATGTTTCATCAGGAGTTCTGCCGTTTGTTTGGACGAAGGTAGTCTGCGAATAGCAATGAAATGTGCCATCTTTGTCAGATGGTCCACTGACACCAAGATGGTATTAAATCCTTTGGAAAGAGGTAATTCTACGATGAAGTCCAAGGACAAAACTTCCCATGGAGTTTGGGGTATTGGTAGACTGCATAGTAGACCGGATGGTCTCGCAGTGTCAATTTTGGACCTGGCACAGACATTGCATGAAGAGACGAAATTTTGTATAGATGTTTTCATGTCAGGCCACCAGAATTGCCGGGAAATCAAATTAAGAGTCTTTGTCATACCCATATGTCCTGCCATAGGCACATCATGAGATAATTCCAAGATCTTGGTGCGTAGGGTAGGTGGTCTGTAAAGTTTGTCGTTGTAGTAGAGGAAGCCTTCTGCATCAGTATTTAGTTGTGGTGGGGGTGAATCCAAACTTATACCATGCAAAACCTCTTCCTTCAAGGAACGGACAACTCCAATAATGCGTTTGTGAGGTATTATAGGAACGGAAGGGATTTCAAAGTAGTTTTCTTCAGTTAGTCGTGATAGTGCCTTTTTGTTCTTATCTGCAGGTGTGTAAGTCACTAGGAAGTTAAACCTTAGAAAGAATAGTGACCATCGTACCTGTCGGTGCGAGAGAGTTTTGCTAGTCTGAAGATATTGGAGGTTTTTATGGTCCGTGTATATAATTATTGGTAATTGGGTGCCTTCGAGTAAATGTCGCCAATTCTCCAGAACCAATTTTATAGCAAGCAGTTCCTTTTCACCCACGGGGTAATTTATCTCGGGACTGCTTAGGGATTTAGAAAAAAAGGCGACTGGATGAAGTGGTGAAGTGTGGGTTGGTCGTTGGGAGAGTATTGCTCCTACTGCCATGTTTGACGTATCTACCTCCAGAATGTATTGGAGGGATGGGTCTGGATGGCGTAATATGGGAGCGGAAGGAAACCTTGTCTTTAACAAGTGAAAAGCTTTATTGGCTTCTTCTGACCATTTGAATGTTTTTTTTATGCTAGTGAGCTGTGTGAGGGGTCTCACAATAGCAGAAAAGTTTTTAATGAACTTCCTGTAGAAATTTGAAAATCCCAGGAATCGCTGTAGCGCCTTGCGTGTGGTTGGTGTAGGCCAATCCTGAATGCAGGATATTTTACTCATGTCCATCTCGATTCCTGTTTTGGATATGATGTAGCCTAGAAAGAGTACCTCGTCTTTATGAAACAAGCATTTCTTCAGTTTCACATAAAGGTTATGTGTAAGCAATCTCGATAGTACAAGTCTTACATGTCTTATGTGTTCAGACAGGGATCGTGAATATATAAGTATATCGTCCAGATATACCATAACACAGACATCTAGTAAGTCTTTAAAAATATTGTTTATAAATCGTTGGAAAACTGCAGGGGCGTTGCATAGCCCGAATGGCATCACAAGATATTCGAACAATCCATATCTGGTTCTGAATGCAGTCTTCCACTCGTGTCCATCACGGATTCGAATGAGATTGTATGCTCCTTTCAGGTCCAACTTTGAGAAATAGGTAGCTCCACGCACCTGCTCAATGAGCTCAGGGATAAGCGGTAGAGGATAGCGATCTTTTATTGTGATAGCATTCAATTTCCTGTAGTCGATGATAGGTCTGAGACTTGAGTCCTTATTGCCAACAAAAAAGAGTCCTGCTGCTGTGGAAGAAGTGGAAGGTCTAATAAAACCTTTTTCCAAATTCTCATCCAAATAGGTTTTGAGATGGGAAAGTTCATCCTGTGAAAGAGGATAAACATGACCGAACGGCAATTTACTATTTGGGAGTAGATCAATGCTACAATCATAGTCTCGATGAGGAGGTAATGCTTGAGCATTTTTCTCAAGAAAAACCTCAGAAAGATCCTGATAACATAGTGGTGCAATCTCATCTGTCACCATAGACAGAATCTTCCCGGAAGACGGGAGGTTACACGTATCCTCGCAATAGCAAGAGAGGAAGGCCAAGGACCGTTCCTTCCAATCTATGGTTGGTTGGTGTGTGTGTAACCAGGGAAGTCCCAAAACAATGGGAAAGTGGGGTGAAGGTATTAAATCGAAGGTAGTAGTCTCCCTATGAGACTCGTTAATAGTGACTAGGAGTGCTTGTGTCTGATCGGTGATCGGACCAGAGGATAACGGAACACCGGTAATAAGACTTACTGAGACAGGTTTAAGTTTAGAAATAATAGGAATTTTATTTGAAGCAGCAAAACATATATCAATATAATTTCCACAAGATCCTGTGTCAATCATGGCCTTAGTAGTAATCCTGTTCTGGTCCCACTGTAATGTCAAACAAACAAAAATGTAAGGGTTAGTGAATGAAGTTGTCAATCCCCCTAGGAGGACATGTGAACACTCACCCTTCTTTTTGTTGACTAGGGGACAGACATTTATCTTGTGATCCGGGGATGCACAGTACAAGCAGAGATTTTCATATCGTCTTTTGGCTTTTTCCATAGTTGATAGCGGTGGGCGTATGGTTCCTACCTCCATAGGAACGGGGTTAACGGCCGGAATCCGAGAGGAAACGGATAATGGCATTCCCATTTTCTCAGCCTTTCTTTCTCGTAGTCTTCTATCTATGGTAATACTGAGTTGTATTAATGCATCCAGGGTTTTTGGTAGATCCGCTCGGGCGAGCTCGTCCTTAACGGCTTCTGATAGGCCAAGCCTAAATTGGGTTTTCAGAGATGCATCATTCCATTCTGAATCAAGGGTCCATCTCTTGAATTCCGCGACAAAGTCTTCTACAGGCCTCCTTCCTTGTTTCAAGGATCTTAATTGAAGATCGGCAGTACTTTGCCTATTGGGGTCATCATATAGGCTAGTGAGTTCTGCTAGGAACAAGGCATAGGAGTTGAGAAGCTGGTCGTTTTTCTCAAAAAGAGAGTCTGCCCAGGCTCGAGGATCGCCTGTTAGGTAAGAAATAATAGTACAAACCTTAATGTGATCAGTAAGGTAGGTACGAGGTTTTAGCAAAAAAAGTAACTCACATGCGTTTTTAAATTCGCGAAATTTTTTGCGATCGCCTGTAAATACCAAAGGGGGATTTATCTTGGGTTCAGGGGACTGAGCAGAGGTAAGTTGTGTCAGTCTAATTACCTGCTGCGACAGAGCCTGATTTTCTTCTTTTAATTCAGCAAGTGCGTGTATTAACGCAGTTACTTGCTATTTTAATTGTGTCACCTGAGTGGTTATTTCTGCTGAATCTATTTGTGGGTTCGTTCAATCTGTAACGCTCCTGCGTTTCATGTATGGTGTGGATTTTCAGCTGCAGAAATATTCCACTTCAGTAGTCATGTAAGAGAGATGCTGAGATACCATTCCCAACCTCAATGACTCATCATGTGTGGAAGGTCTTAATTCAGCTAGTAAATACACACACTCAACAAGCTGGTTCCTAGAGTGACTTTATGTATGTAGTAACACAGTGATGAAGATTTAAGAGACAGGTTGAGTGGAGGTGGTAGGTGATAGACACTTGAAGGTAAGAGAGTAGCAGATGGATGCAGGTAGGTTTAGCAATCATGTATGGTAGCAGATGACAGAGTAGCAGGTGGACATACAAGAGAGATCAACCCAGTGCAGGAATAAGTAGCAGTAGTCTTAAGAGCTAGCAATCTAGATATGCAGATGTGATAAATAGTCTTTACTATGCAGAGCTAGATAGTGTAAGCTTAGTATAAGTTTATAGAGGGTTCCCCTGCGGGGTACTTAGCACTAATAACAATACAGCCGAAGGTTGGTTCAGGAGGAGCGGATGATCCGGAAGCGGGATGCAGGGATCAGCGCAGCGAGGTTCCGTCAGCGAGGTATGCTTGCAAGTACGAAAGCTTCAAGCCAAGTTAGCATCCAGGTAAGGGTGTTTGAATGAACATATGTGAGTGAGAACCGGCGATTTAAATAGCCATCTAGTCCGGCGCTGAGTGATGACAGCTTCAGTCTTAAAGGTGTATGCGCACCTTTCCAAAAGAGAATGGTGGGGCGCATATACTTGTGAAAAGAGTAATTTAGGGTACCAAAGGTACCGGAACATTACAATAGAGCAGGTAAGCATGACATGTTTGTAAAGGAAAACATTGTATTAAAAAAATAAATAAATACCAATCACTTTTAGGCATTGGTCAGGGGTCTGTATAAGTGTAGCTCTACTACCTGTTTTTACCCCAACAGCCACCCCCCCCCCCCCCCCCCCCGCCAAAACCACAAATGTAAGCTTAGCCAAAAAAGAGCAGGATTTTGATGGTTGAAGCTGAAGAATCAAAAAAATATATAACTTGCTGTCAGAGTGTCAAAGTAATATAGAAACTGGGGGTTCATCCAAATGGCATGCATATACGTAAAACTCAAATAATAATACTAATGTTCTGACTTTACCGACTATACAATGTGTATATGCTTACAGAGAAGATGAAAGGCAGAAAAACTAATTAACAACATATGTGCACAAATGATTAGGCAATATTACATCTTGACAATATCTTTTGATACAATAGAATGAATCTATGTCAAGGTACTGTACTGTCACCATCCCGATCAATAAATCTATGTTAAGAATATAACAGTGTTTCATTATTCTCAGTTGTATCATTTTCTCATATGGTGGTGATATGTTATATGGAAAACCAGAAAATCAATAGGGGATATCATTCTGTAAGTAAAGAAAACAAAAAACAAAAAAACAATACACCGAAAAGAACAGCATTGTGAACACATCAATTGTTTCAAATGTATTCATATAATATAATAAAATAGTCCAAAAATTTGAAAATGGTGAAATTCCACTTGATATACAATCCGTGCCAATCAACACATGATACATCACAAATCAGAACTGCACTCATTAACAGTTGTGACCTCAAAATTATAGGTAGGTCAATTGTGCATGAGATATAAAACATCCATGTCACAGATGGTTCACCATTTCCTCAAGATCTCAAGAGTCAATGTGGAGGTACCAAGAAGTGTGAAAAGCCATTTATTTAACCACTTAAGCCCCGGAAGATTTTACCCCCTTCCTGACCAGGGCCTATTTTTGCGATTCGGCACTGCGTGACTTTAACGGACAATTGCGCGGGCGTGCGACGCTGTACCCAAACAAATTTGACGTCCTTTTTTTCCCACAAACAGAGCTTTCTTTTGGTGGTATTTGATCACCTGTGCGATTTTTTGATCATGCACTATAAACAAAAAAAGAGCGACAATTTTGCAAAAATAACAATATTTTTCACATTTTTTTTATATGAAATTCCCCTCCCCCAAAAAATGTAAAAATCAAATTTTTTTAACATTTTAGGCCAATTTGTTTTCTGCTACATATGTTTGGTAAAAAAAATCGCAAAAAGCGTATTTTGATTGGTTTGCACAAAAGTTATTGCGTTTACTAACTAAGGGAAAGATTTTTGTCATTTTTATTGTATTTTTTTTTAACGAGTAATGGTGGCGATCTGCAATTTTTTTTGCCGGACTGCGACATTGCGGCGGACAGATCGGACCCTTGACTGACATTTCTGACACTTTTGGGGTTACCAGTGACATTACTACAGTAATCAGTGCTATACATATGCACTGTTACTGTAAAAATGGCACTGGCAGGGAAGGGGTTAACTTTATTGGAGAGGGAGGGGTTAAGTGTGTCCCTAGGGGCGTGATTCTAACTGTGATTGGATGTGGCTGTGTGTGTAACAGCAGAGATCAACGGTCCTACATAGCAGGACCGTATGATCTGTGCTGTTACACAGGGGAGATTGACAGGCGGCTTTGTTTACATTAGCCGCCTGCCTTTCTCCCGGTGTAACCGATGATCGCGAGTGACCGGCGGACATCGGGTCCACCGGTTACCCACGCAGGGGGGGGGTCCGTGAGCGAACGGGAGCGGGAGCGTTCCCTCCCTAGAGCCTCACAGGCAAGCGACGTAGTACTACGTCACTTTGCCTGTGAGGGGCTGACCGCCGCAGTAAATAGTCGTGCGGCAGTCGGCAAGCGGTTAAGTATAACTGAGAAAATGCCATTTAAGTAAAAATAGGTATTAAATCCAATGCTCTTGCACTCACATTGTAATAACATATGTACTGCTTATCTAATCTATGGGCATCACAACATGGCCACTACAATAAATAGCCTCCGATTAGTGGGAAATCACCATCCCTTTCATCCTTCCAATCGTTTTCAGAACACCAGCGGGAGCATCAGTGTGCCACGTGCAGCATGAGTGATGACATCATTTGCACTTGTTGCATTTAGATGTTCCATCTTTGTCAGGAGTGTCTGATCTCACATGCACAATGCCCTAAATACCAGACCATTAACCCACTATGTTCCAGGCTCACAATTAGTTGTCCAGTGGCCAAATGAATGTGATAACCAATTGTATTGGGGCTTCAGGAGTTAGAATACTGCAGTTCAGTAAGATGTTTTTTAGATTCAACAGCAAAACACCTTGGCTGTGGCTAATTTAGAACTGTATTTATGGCTATTGTAAAAGTGTTATGCATAGTTTATTTGAAGACATCACATGAAATTTTCTCATTCTCCCTCCAGTATGACTGTATTTCACTAAGACAGTGGTCTGTTACTTGAGGATTATTAGGTTTATATGCCATAGACTAAAATTACAGAATACACCTAGTTTGAAAGTTACTAGTGGAGAAGAAGGGTCTGAGGTCACCTTGAGAAGTTATGTGGCCTCAGTTACACTCATGAGAGGCTATGCACATACCCTTTCTTGACAGGGTATGATGAAAGTTAGACTGACAAGAAAATTTACAGGCTTCAGCAAATTTCCATCTTCAAAACTCTATGAGGTGTTTTTTGATTAGAACCAACCCCCAAACTATCCACAGAACTACCAAGGGCTGAGTTAAATTCACCTGCCAATAATAAGGGTCCCTCCGCAATCTCCAAAACTGTTCCCATGAGGAGCTCAAAATTAGATTTCCATCTTCGGTCCTGTCTGATACGGTGCCGTGCACCCCCATGGTGTGTTTGCTGGGAGTACTGGACAAAGAACAGTGGCCGAGACATGCTAGGACCTTGTTACAGGAGTCTTTGTTTATGGCATGTAAGGCCGTTGCCCTCAAGTGGATTCAACCCGCTCCTCCTTACGTATGTGGTTACAGTTGGTTAATCAGGTATTGTCATATGAAAAACTCGTGTTTGAACATAGGGGTTGCCCAGCCAAGTATGATAAAGTATGTGGGGCATGGTGCTCCTCTGATCTTACAAACTCTACTACCTAGACTCAGCTGTATGAGACTGGATCTTTTTGTGTATCCCGTACCCTGCATTGTTTTTATATTATGTTTGATTATTTGCCTTATGCCGTGCTGAACTGCAGTATACTGCTTGACTTCTAAGAAAACAAAACAAGAAGCAAAGTATCTCATGGAATTCTCTGTAATGTATGCCTTTGTGATTAGATGTATCGTTTCACTTTGTATTTTATTTAACTCTGTTGGCGCTCCTGTTGAGTGCCTTGTTGTATGTACTTTATGCTTTTTTTTTCTCCGTTAATAAAAAGAGTTTAAAAAATATTCGATTTCCAAAAAAGTGAGGGCAATATAGATTACCAGTATATGACTTACCTAGAAATTTAAAAATAAGTATGACATAACAACCAAGAGGTTTCATTTTGATAAATTTAGCAGAGATGAGATACTCCTGGCCACAAGAATAGATGTTTCTTTTGCATATGTGAAATACGTGGAGTGAAACAAATAGGCAAAAAGGAATGTTTAATATAAGGATTTAACCCCCTCACAGATAGTATTAGGTCATCAATTCATACATTGTTTAATAAAGATCCATTTTAAATTACAGTGCCAAGGGCTCCCTGTTAAAAAAAAAAAAAAAATGGCAACAATACTTTGGATATTGAAAAGATTGGGAAACATATCAACATTTAACATGAAAACCTAGCCGCAATAGAGCTAATAATATTGCACAAAAAAACATGCCCCTGGCAGATGTGGGAGTTACCTGACTGCAATCCATGCATTAATAACTGTTCAGAAATATTGTCATTTCAGCTATTCATATTTTAGATATAGGAAGTCTGCAGCAACCTAAATACAAGACCTTCATTTGACATTTATATGAATATTTTTCTAAACTAAAATGGAACTCAACTCTTGCATGGTAACAGTCATAAAAATACCCTAAAAAAAGCAAAACCAGTAAAGCAGAATAATGTTTTGAATTGCCCCTTAACACACACTGCAGTATGCTGAAATACATGCAAAAGACCTTAGATACAGAATTCAAGAGCGTTTGAGAAAAATATAAAGTGACAATGCATACTGAGTAGGTTTGGTCTGCAGGCATTATTTTGGAAAATACAGATAAATCTGACTGATTATTGTTTTAGGCAATATAAGTTCAAATTTGACATTTATGCATACACAAGAAATCCCTGCTCACAAGCGTTTTGTTACCGTGAGTGAATGTTCATGGCCTTTTACAGAAGCCTTCCAGAGCATGAATATTATCTGTGTTATTATGTTGTTCTTCATAAGGCACACTGGGCGACTGCTCTGATGTCTTTCAGAATGGCAGGCTGGATATAAATTGGGCTTGCAATACAGTTTTAAAGATAAGCAATAAGGGATCACATACACTGGTATGTGTTATACCTGTCATTTTGTGTTAACAAACAGTAAGATAAAAATCTTCGTCATTAAATTATTTTTTAAAAAGTCAGCTATTGTAAATAAATCTACTGTTATAATACAATGTGCATATACTAACTGGATTTAACAGTATATAAATTAGCATATAGCAACACTACCTTTGGCTATCAGTGTTCTCTTTGGATGGGTAATATCAGGGAGAACAATACAAATGGTAGTCTATTTTCAATAGTACATGCACATTCACCAGCTATTCCTAATTTCTTTGGAGAGTCCAAGGTCTTGAACTCTACCTTGAAATGTCCTGGGTTCGGATGATTGAATAACTGCATAAAATCAAAAAATATTCTTACTATCAACAACCTCTGTTTTTTTTTTTTTTTATATAATTATGGAAGATAAATCCAAACTGGTAGTCCATGGTAAATAAAATGTTTTATGCAAAAAGCTTTTAGTCAATAAATCATCAGCAGACAGTTCTTAGAAATAAGTCGATAATGCTAGCAATATGAATATAGAGTGGCAAAAAGTGAATCAGATTCCTGCATTTTAAGGGGATTGCACTCAAAATTCACTTTTCATCTGTATACAGTATCTGCACTGTTAAAGTGTTTGTTAACCCAAAAAAAAGAAATAAATAATATTCTGTTTCTTTAAGGCGTGAATAACAGCACAGTTCTTGTGCTGTGCAATTATTCTCTTCCTAACTGGTAATAAACCTGGTTAATCCTGCCAGTTCCTGAGTCCCCCTGCCTCTGCTGACCATGATAATCATGGCTGCTGGGCCCTGAATACCGTGGTCAGGTTATGTGTCTCCGTCATCCGCAGCCCTTGTCTCTCCTCTGACAGTCTCTACCCCATCCCTCCCTGTCAGCATGAGAGCGTTTCCTCCCCACCCCTCCACCCTCTATTCTGCTGCATAATGCAGCACATTTCATTGTATGTAATGCAGATATCCAGCCTTTACCAAAACTGTATGTGTTTGTTAGATATGAAAAGGATAAATACCATTTCTGACACCGCAGCTGTGCGGTCACGTGACCCACAGCTGGGAGGGGCAGAGATTCCCCTGATGTCACAGGGGAATCTCAGCCCCTTCCACTTCTCTCTGTAGATCGACAGGGGGTCACGTGACTGCACAGCTGCGGTGTCAGAAACAGTATTTATCCTTTTCATATCTAACAAACATACAGTTTTGGTAATGGCTGGATATCTGCATTGCATACATGTAAAGTCACTTTAGTGACTTCACAAACACTTTGATTACCAACATTAAAAGATTTGCAGGATTAAAAAAAAAAACAGTTATACTCACCTACGGGAGACGTCCAATGATGAAACGCGTAGGGCGGAACCTAACGTCAACGTCACTTCCGGTCCGCAGCTCGCCGTGTGTGGAACGCGGAAGTTCCTCCGGCGTCACCTGCATCTATCTGAGACGATCTGCTACAGCTACATCTTTAGTGTGAGTGACTACTGCTCCCTATTGTGTTTTTATTACATGCTACACTAAGAGGTCTTCTCCCTTATACTCAGATGGGATCCATCGGTCCGTAAGGATAGATCGGGGACAGGTCTGAGTTTTCTCCTTTATGCTTACCCTATGCAGCCATTAACATTATTCTGCTGAGGGGTAAGTGCGACCTCTAGTGGTTGTTGGGAACGCAGCAACTCTAACTCACCATCACCATCTTCACATTATTCACCGAATTATCTTTTGGAACTCATCACCTTTACTAAATATTTATATATATTTTTTTCTCACCATTATTCATTACCAATTCCTATTGGGTTTGACCTTTTTTATGTATACCACCAATACTTATTAATATTTGTACCATATTTTGTCACAATATTAAATATTTGCACCAGCTCACTTGTGTTTTTATAACCGGCCAATTTTTATACATTTTATATATTTTATATGAGCACCATTCTTGCACATATTTATTGTTGCACTAGCACTTTTCCGATTGCACAGAACCGCATATGGTTCATTTTTATTCTACACATTATAGGTAGCGCCGTTTTCCAACTATCTCCCCCACATACATTAGGTTTCATTTTGCATTTCCAAACATTCTGCACCCTTTATGGACTTGAAAATGTGCATTGAAAGGGGGGCAGAATAAAGATGAAGAAAGCAGTGGTGGCAAAATATATTTCTAATGACACCCCCCCAAACATGTTGCTAGGATTATCAAAAAACCAGGGCACCTGTGGGCACAGGAAAGGAATTCTGCAGTGAACAGGTGGCATGGGCAGATGATGCCAAATGAATGTGAATGGCTTAAAGGGAGGAAATTAACTAAAACCCCAATCACTGGTGTTAGTAAGAGCTAATAAAAAACAAATAAATGGTGTTCAGTGGTATCTCTGAAAGAAGCTATGCGGGTACTGTACCACTACTTCCAAACCCATAGGTTTTTGGTGAATTTTGTGCTAGAAATTTGCAAGCACTGTCAAGGATATCGCTGTGTCCAGGGGTGCCTATAAAGTAGAGAGTTATTCATGGACCTAGAGTACTGAGCAGGATACCCGGGATACATGAAAAAATCATGGGGAAAAGGAGAATATTGATTAAACATTTATTAAGAATATGTTCAAGTCTCAATCTAGATTGAGTGGGCTGAGTGTAACATGTTTTGGGCGTGACCTGGTTGGAGACCAGGCTGAGGCTGTCATATAGCTTCTTATGGGGTTTTGCAGAGGTGTGCATCTTCCAGGACTTTTTCCTTTTCCATTCAATATTCTCTTTTTGTTTAAAAATGTTATGTGATGGTAAAAAATGCTAACTGCTAGCAGCAGGGTAGAAGCAACAATAATGAATACAAAACATATTATTGTACCAATTTCACACACACATGCTCATACACACACACACACACACACACACACACAAACACACACACACACACACACACACATATATAGTGAGTACACCCCTCACATTTTTGTAATTATTTTATTATATCTTTTCATGTGACAACACTGAAGAATTTACACTTTTCTACAATGTAAAGTAGTGATTGTACAGCTTGTATAACAGCGTAAATTTGCTGTCCCCTCAAAATAACTCAACACACAACCATTAATGTCTGAACCGCTGGCAACTAAAGTGAGTACACCCCTAAGTAAAAATGTCCAATTTGGGCCCAATTAGCCATTTTTCCTCCCCGGTGTCATGGGACTGGTTAGTGTTACAATGTCTCAGGTGTGAATGGGGAGCAGGTATGTTAAATTTGGTGTTATTGCTCTCACTCTCTCATATTGGTCACTGGAAGCTCAACATGGTACTTCACCTCAAGAACTCTCTGAGGATCTGAAAAAAAGAATTGTTGCTCTACGTAAAGATGGCCTAGACTTTGAAACTAAGCTGCAACACAGTGGCCAAGACCATACAGCAGTTTAACAGGAACAGGTTCCACTCAGAACAGGCCTCGCCATGGTTGACCAAAGAAGTTAAGTGCACATGCTCAGCATCATAACCAGAGGTTATCTTTGGGAAATAGACATATGAGTGCTGCCAGCATTGCTGCAGAGGTTGAAGGAGTGGGGGGTCAGCCTGTCAGTGCTGAAAACATATGCCGCACACTGCATCAAATTGGTCTGCATGGCTGTCGTTTCAGTAGGAAGCCTCTTCTAAAGATAATGCACAAGAAAGCCTGCAAACAGTTTGCTGAAGACAAGCAGACTAAGGACATGGATTACTGGAACCATGTCCTGTGGTCTGATGAGACCAAGATAAATGTATTTGGTTCAGATGGTGTCAAGTGTGTGTGGCGGCAACCAGGTGAGGAGTACAAAGACAAGTGTGCCTTGCCTACAGTCAAGCATGGCGGTGGGAGTGTCTTGGTCTGGGGGCTGCGTGAATGCTTCCGGCACTGGGGAGCTACAGTTCATTGAGGAAATAATTAATGCCAACATAAACTGTGACATACTGAAGCAGAGCATGATGCCCTCCCTTTGAAGACTGGGCCGCAGAGCAGTATTCCAACATGATAACGACCCCAAACACACCTCCAAGATGACCACTGCCTTGCTAAAGAAGCTGAGGGTAACCTGGGGGGCTGGGTGGTTGGTATGTGTTCGGTTTTGCAGGAGGGGGTGGCACTCTAACACTCTGCGATGGCCCGTTCGAATCACTGACGCTTCGGCGACATAGTGTTTCATATCCTCGGCATAATACAAGTCGATTCCAGTTGGCACACACATCACAGCTTCCTGCAGCTCAGTCCCTCTCATGTGGCTCCTGTCACAAGCAACCAGTCATTACTCAGACCATTCATATGGTCGCACTTATTCAAACACATACGATACTCTAGCTTCATAAATCTGACCAAAATCCGCACCTTTTGTCTTTGTTTTCGCCTTCCTGTTGAGGCTACTTTCTTGCAATCGTTGCAAGCACGTCTCCAGTGGCACACGATCCAACCACTCAATGTCTCCAGTAGCACACAATTCGGGCACTCACATTTTCTTGTCTGTTGTTTCTCCCTTAGGTCATTTGTGTTCAGGTTGTTCCATCCTGCACTAGGTTGTACGTGCTTTCTATAAAAAAAAAAAAAAAAAAAAAATATATATATATATATATATATATATATATATATATATACTGTATATATATATAATACAAATGATAATATATTATTAGATATTTAAATATATACGGCCTTCTTCTCAAGGTTCTTTGCCACAAGCTTAGTTGCTACTCATACCACTTGTTACTAGAGTTGAGCGAACACCTGGATGTCCGGGTTCGGCGGGTCCGGCCGAACTTGAAAAAAAGTCAGTGTTCGTGACCCGGACTTAACCCGAACTTGACCCCGATCCCGCACCACCATTGCAGTCAATAGTGACCCGAACTTTTGAGCACTAAAATGGCTCTAAAATATGACATACAGTACATACACATAAATTAAAAAAGAATAGCGCGCAAATGCAAAAGAAATAACTACCAAATCTGAAGACAATCCATAAATAAAAATGGGGGTTTGGTCCCACCATATGGCCATATCGTGCTCAAGCCCACTACTGCGTCAAAGTACCCCATTATCAGTGGGTTCTACACTATCCATGAAAAAGAGATGAATCCAGCCTTTCTAACCCTTGGAGATAATACTCCTTGCTGGGAAGGATGTGCAAATGCACTACAGGGGACTCCTCCTATATCCACTTGATGGTGGACACTGATTGAGTACAAGTGTGTGTGGGGGGGTGGGGAGGGCTGCTCAACCTCGATAGTCTGGTCAGACCGAATACATAATAAACAGGCAAAAAATTTTGGGGGAGCATACCCATGTATTTCTAAAGCTGCTGCAGCTATAAACCAAAAGACATGTATATTAAAAAAGAATAGCGCGCAAATGCAAAAGAAATAACTACCAAATCTGAAGACAATCCATAAATAAAAATGGGGGTTTGGTCCCACCATATGGCCATATCGTGCTCAAGCCCACTACTGCGTCAAAGTACCCCATTATCATATCGTGCTCAAGCCCACACTGATAATGGGGTACTTTGACGCAGTAGTGGGCTTGAGCACGATATGGCCATATGGTGGGACCAAACCCCCATTTTTATTTATGGATTGTCTTCAGATTTGGTAGTTATTTCTTTTGCATTTGCGCGCTATTCTTTTTTAATATACATGTCTTTTGGTTCATAGCTGCAGCAGCTTTAGAAATACATGGGTATGCTCCCCCAAAATGTTTTGCCTGTTTATTAAGTACATACACATATGCAGGGCTTTGCATGCTTTTACCAGGGGAGGGGTTGTTATGTTTTAGGGGGAGGGGGAGGGGGAGGGGCGGGCTTAGGGCTCTCCTTCATGCCAGGTTAAACCTGGACCTCCATGTTACCTTTTTTAGGTTCCCAGTTCGCCAGATTAGTCTCGGCCACAACCAGGAGCTCTATTCTATCAGGAGTCAGGACATGAATCAGGTGGGTAGTACATGGGATACTCTCCCACATCAGCCTGCAGCACCCTTTATTCTTCTCAATACCTCACATACACAAATTGGGCTGCCGGTCTGGCGCTTAACTACTGTCACATTTTCTTTCTTACCTATTTTCTGAAGGACATCACCTTCAAACTACGCAGACATAGTTGCTAAACAGTTGCTTGCTGACAGTGCAGGTGTTAGCAGGCCAATCAATCATACGTCACCTACTACAGAATGCAACATTCCTACTTAGGCCACAACCAGACTACAGCTTCCCACACCAGTGTGCCCTGGGGCTCTGGTTCACAGGTCCATGCATGACATTGACCAGGCATCACCCCGGTACCGGTGTCCTTGTAATGACAACCGATGAGAAGTCGCTCAGCTTTCATTACATTACAAGGAGCGGAGGGGATGCCCCCCCCTCCCGCCACCTTCCGTGGCTCGCCCAGGTCTCCCGTCCCACCGCCACCGCTGCCGAAGAGCAGACCCTGTGTACTGCGTCTTCATATAAAAAACCCGGAACTGATGTCATGACATCACTTCCGGGTACTCGGCGCCAAATTAAAAAAACTGACAGCATTCAAAACAGACAAACTTGAGGGGTTTGGGGTCTTTAGACCCCCCAGATCCCTCCACAAAAGTACCTTTAGAAAAAAAATAAAAAATGTTTTTTACATGTCCGAAAATATGGGCAGATATCGGCCGATACCGATATCCGATGACCAAAATACCGGTATCGGCATTAAAAAAACGATATCGGTCGATCACTAATATATACATATGTACATATATATATAGATATATAACTTTGTGGTATACACTGCACTATCTGATCTCAGCAAACTGTAAAAAGCAAAAATCTCTCTCCCTGCCAGCAATGTATTTATTAACTATAGAATTCCATTTAAAAATCACCCGCTGGCCAAGGGAAACAAACCCACAACCCCACAATTAGCAAGGCTGGTGTTCTACCAGCTACCCCACCATCAAGCACACTTAGGTTGAACACACTTTCCCTGCCTAACTAACTAACTAACTCTATATGCACACAGTGGATGAGATAAAAGTTAGGGAGAGTGTATTCAGCTTAAGCAGGCTTAACGGTGGTGTAGATGATGGAATACCAGGCTTGCAATGACATGACTGTGGGGTTCAGATCCCCTGGTCAGCAGGAAATTTATTGAGGTCAGAGTCCATGATAATGCAGAAACTCAAAGTTCCCACGAAGAAGTTCATTTATTCTTTGTTCGACGAATGAGCGAACAGTCAATGTTCGAGTTGAACTTACATTCGACTTGAACTCGAAGCTCATCCCTACTAGGCAAGATGCCTATCTGCAACAACTTCAACTATGCCACTTGCAGATTCAACCACTGCCGACTGCTCCACATTTATGTCAACTGTCATAGAGCTCTTACCAAGAGCACATGCACCCTCAAGCATCCCAACTCAACTGAATGTACGATGGCTGGAGTTCTACCTTTCCTCTCACCCATCAGCCACATATGCACTATTCCTGGTGCGCAGGTTTATATCCAGATTCCACACGAGGCTCATCACCCTACCCCACACCACTCCACCCATGAGTGCAGGAACCTCCGCTCAGCCTCCACTGATGAGCAGGCTATTGACAATCTGTTACAGACCGAGCTGGACCGGGGATTCATTAATGGCTCCTTCGCTGAGTCGCCATTTAAAACATGAAGAGTTAGCCCTATTGGGCTTGTCAAGGGCACATTCTCAAATAAATTAGGTTTGGTGCATGACTTGTCCACACCTAATTTCTCCCACATACCCAGTCTTAACTCACTGATTCGTTCCGAAGAGTCCATCATTAGCATAGACACTGGGGCATGGCTGTCTAAGGTGGACATTTCAGATACTTTTAAGCTCTTACCCATTAAACCTTCCTTGTGGAAGCAGCACAGCATCATTTGGAGAGATTCATTCTACTTTGCTACCAAACTGGCCTTAGTCTCAAGAGAGCAGTCCTTGAATCCTAGCTTACCAGGTGCCAGAAAGTCATCCATTACCTGGACAACTTCCTGCTGATTGAACGGCCGAGGAGCCCCCCTCAGATTTAGACAAATTAAGGGCAGTGTTTGTCAACCTCAATGCGCCCATAGTGGAGGAAAAAGTGGAAGGCCCCGCGCAGTCCATCACCTTCCAAGGAATCAACCTTGACACCTGCTCTATGCAGGCCAGCCTACTCTTTGACAAGCTGTCCCGGAATAGGTCGGTCATTCGCGTCCTCACAAAGTTGCACCAAGAGACAGCTGCAGTCCCTATTAGGCATGCTGAACTTGGCTATGAGGATTGTCCCTCAGGGGCATTCCTTCATTTCTCACCTCCTGGTCTTCCTTTCCCACGCACAGGACCCCAATCAACCCATCAGGCTAGACCAGGCAGCTACTGCAGATTTAGCAATGTGGGACAACTTCCTTGAGAACTGGAACAGCATACCATGTTCTTCCCAGCAGCTTCAGCCTCCTCACAGTAACAGCTGGCATTGGTTTGCAGGTCCATGGCCGCAGGAAATCTTCCTGGTCCCTGGGTTCGGCCAGACGTCCTCATTGTGTGAGCTTTACCCTATCATCGCGGAAGCTCAGGTCTGGGGGCACACCTTGGCGGGGCAGACCGTGGTCTTCTCCACTGACAACTTAGCCATGGCTGAGATTGTCAACAAAGGCAGGTCCAAGTCTCTGGTCATCATGTCCTTCCTTTGCAGGCTAGTGCAGATATCCCTTTACTACAATTTCAATGTGCACTGTACTTACATACCTGGTAAGTGCAATCTGGCAGCAGGCGCACTGTCCCACCTAAATTTTCCTTTGTATTTCTTACAGAGACTTGGTCGCAGCTAATGATGGGCTAAAAGACCACCTTTACAACGCTACGCTGCTCATAAACTTGTCACTGTTGCCCAACACGCTGAAGGCCTACCGCACCGCCTGAAACGCCTTTGTCAAATTCCTAGCCACGGGCCCCGGGACGGGCAAATGTCACATCAAGCACGTCCTGGCCTTTGTGTCTTACTGCCACACTCATCTGAGCCTGTCCCACAACAATGTCAGACTGTACTTAGCTGGCATCCAGCATTTCCTATCCCTACAAGCCCCTGGGAAACCCTCATTGTTCGTGACCCATGCGGTCAAAGCATTGCTGCGTGGCATCCAGAAACATTAGCCCATAGCCAGTAGCAAACAACCAGCGTACCAGAAACCATTGAGGTGGGTCAATTGTATGGCCCTGAACAAAATTAGCAAGATTCTAATCCTGTCAACTGCAAGATGGCCATAGAACTTCATGACTTGTCCTCAAACAGGGCGTCAAATGACCAGGATAAAAATCCATTAACCCCTATTGTTAGTGACAGTGTGACAACAGACAGAACAGCAGTAGATGGGCTAGGTGATCCAAGCAGAAGTGGGAGCAGGTAACTGTCAAAACCAGGTACCCACTCCACCTCCCAACAAAAGTGCCATTTCTTAAAGAGTAGCGGTGGAGGAGTCCTTAAAGAGGAACTACCCCTTTGGGGTGAAGTTCCGTTTTAATATCAGAGATGCTCAGGTGCACTCTAAAGGTTTCCCGGGAGGACAATCTCTCTCTAGAGAATAAGTAACTGCGCTATCTCATTTGCCTTGTGTAGAAGATTATTAGCAGGACACACTTACAATATATTTTGTGTCTGTAGAATTATTGCCACTGACTATATGACTTTCTTCAGCAACCAGAGAATTGCTTCACTGGACAGGCAAACAACAAATGAGCAGCCACAGTTCACAGTGAACCCTGTGTCAACACAAACTTGAACCATATCCGTAGAGTCTGGTGAACTGGTTCCACTCACTAATCAATATCAGTAAGGTAGAAAACCTGGTTGTATCATACACGACACTTGAATCTTTGTTGCGCAATTTGAAAAAATGGTTTGATTAGTTACTGTTTTTCTGATGGATCTTCCCAGTGAGGTGACAGACATCAATAAATACAATTTTTTTTAAGGTTCTCCTCTCAA
This sequence comes from Pelophylax lessonae, assembly GCF_965119305.1. NCBI lineage: Eukaryota > Metazoa > Chordata > Amphibia > Anura > Ranidae > Pelophylax > Pelophylax lessonae. Next base: position 443,839,386 of record NC_138768.1, on the reverse strand, counting down.
TATAACTTTAAAAACAGTTTTAGCTGCAGTTATATTTTAATGATTTAGTATATCACTGCTTGACAAAAGCTTAAGACTGACTTAACACCTATGCACCAACACTTCATGTGTGCACTTTGGGATAAACACCTGTTCATTTTAATGGGCACCCAACTAACATCCACACATGTTTATTACACCACAACCCATACATGAGGTCTAACAGAGTAATGGAGGAGTTAAATTAAGGTACTTGTAACTGTTGGGGCTGGCAATGAGCAATACATTAACTTAACCACTTCTGGACCGGAAGATTTTTCCCCTTAATGACCAGGCCATATTTTGCTATTCGGCACTGTGTTAATTTAACGTAGAATTGTGCTGTCATTCAATGCTGTACCCAAATAAAATTGATGTCCCTTTTTTCCTACAAAAAGAGCTTTCTTTTGGTGGTATTTGATCACTTGTGCGATTTTTATTTTTTGTGCTATAAACAAAAAAAAAACACAATTCTGAAAAAAAAAAAAACTATATTTTTTACTTTCTGAAATATAACATTCTCAAAAAAAAATTAAAAAATCAAAATGTTTTAACATTTTAGGCTAATTTTCTGCTACATATTTTTGGTTAAAAAAATAACAATAAGCATATTTTGATTGGTTTGCGCAAAAGTTATCGCATCTACTAACTACGGGGAAGATTTATGTCATTTTCATTGTTTTTTTTTTTTTTTTTACTAGTAATGGCGGCGATCTACAATTTTTAGCGGGACTGTGACATTGCGGCAGACAGATCGGACCCCAAACCAACATTTTTAACACTTTTGGGAGAACCAGTGACATTAGTACAGTAATCGGTGCTAAAAATATTTAACCTAGAAGGGCCAGGCGCCTTCACACCATTTTTTTTCTGACTGTTACTGTAATAATGACACTGGCAGGGAAGGGGTTAACACTGTGAGTGATCAAGGGGTTAAATATGAGCCATGGGGAGTGATTCTAACTGTGGGGGGGTGTGGCTTGTGAAATGATCACAGAGACCTGTGTTCCTATATAGAAGGATCACAAGAGCTCTGTGATCATTCCAGGGAGAAGAACGGTCAGCTGTGTTTACAACAGTGGGGAGCAATCGCGGATGTCAGGCGGCAATCGGAGCCACCTGCCCCATGCATCGAAGTCCCCGCCGCCGGCACGCACTCGCCCCCTAGCTGCAGACGCGTGACCGACGTCGGTTTGTGCTGGAGGGCGCACTGCCGCAGTAAATAGGTGGCGGGTGGTTGGGAAGAGGTTAAAAAAACTATATATAATCTGCTGTAATAGTTTTCATAGTTTGTTTTTCATTGGAACAATTCTGTTGTCTGTGTACTGAAACTGCATATTTAACGGCCAGATGATCGGATAATGACCTGTGACAAGGCAAATAGGAAATTAAATTAATGTTACTGCAAATCATCTCAGAATAGTCTTCACTCATTAGAACAAAGTATTTTTCCTACAGGCATATGCTGTATCTCTTTATAATTTGCATGTTTTATGGCATGCCTGGATGAGCACAAATCCAACTGTAAAAATAGATAAAAAGAAATAAAAATATATTTTATTATTTGTATTAAAACTGGCAAAAGTCTTTTCCTGCAGGCATATGCTAAATATTATGCATGGATGAGCAAAAGCGCAACTGTAAACCCTTTAAAATTAAAAACTGTTTACAGAGAGACAGATACATAGATATATGTTTTACTTGTATTAAGACTACCAAAAGTATATCCATTTGTGGAACAGCAAATTTACAGATGTTTTGCTGTGATAATGCCACCTTACCCTGACAAGCATGGGTATATAATAACACAAAATGCTTAGTGACTCAGTGGTTAACACTGTGAACTCCTGGAACTGAGGCTTGAGTTTGGGTTACCACAGGCACAGCTGTTGCTTTTCAGGTTGTTTCTGAATTAATATACTTTTATTTATTTATATTTCTGTTTATATGTTGGACATTGCTGCATAGAAAACACTCTTAGGGCTGAAATAATGCTGAACACCTTTTGGTTAATATGTAGTGATCAGAAAGAGTAACGACAGGGAAAATTGCTGCTTAGAATTGAGTGTACAATTTCACCAAACTTAAATTCCCCACAAAATTAGATTTATTGCTCTGGGTGGGTATATTAACATTTCTATGAATTCAATCCCTAAATTTAAGTTTGTAACACTACAAGACCAAATTACAAGGAAAAACGCAATGAAATTTAAACTTAAAAAAATTCAAATAAACAATTTAAAAAAATCTCAGTTGCATGCACTTACTGTAAACTGTTAATATCAATTAGATAAGTCAATGCATTCCCCTTTACTTTAAGATAATGTCAATTACTAAGCATGAAACCTCTGCCAAGCTACCAAAGAGTTATTGTTGCCCTATGGATTTTCACCAAGGAATGGTTTAACTTTGACAACAAATCCATTCATTGATTAAGCCTTCATTTCATGTCTTCATTTGATCTTCTCTCTTTGTAATTAGTTGTCTGTGTGACTGTTGCCATATGGAGTTTAGGCGTAATCTACCTTAACGTGTTGTGAGGATGAGGAGTTATGCATAAATCTCCTATAATAATTGTAAATAGATGGATGTAAATATTTATTTTTCAAGATATTGAGTTTTGGATTTTACATTTAGTTGAGAGAGGATTGTCAATTATATGAAGCTGTGAGACTTTATTTAGCAGTCAGTTAAAGGAACCGGTTTAACCAGTCCATTTAAAATGCAGGCAACTGCTGTTTACATATAAACAACTACGGATAGTATTACCTGTGATTACATTTTTGGAAGCGAGACTTTGTGGAGCCAGGGCACCCCAGGTATTATTATACAGGATTTATAGGAGTGAATCCCCCCCCAACAGAAAAGGAGTAGTTAGAACGAGGCGTAACTATGGGAGGGGGAAATGGTCCAATCTGGGAAGAGATACGCCCACAGGAAGTGACAAAGCAAGATAGCTGAACCAATGAGAATGGCCCTATACAAGGCTATGGGATATGGGTCTATATTAGGTTCGGTGAGACAGGGTGACTTCCTGTTTGGCATGGGAGAGCGAGAGCCATCACTAGAGGTAATTATGGAGTAAGGATTAAGGGTGCATTGTATATTTTACTTGTGTCGGTCATAGTGTGTGTATATGAGTCTATACTCTATGCATTGTATTTGTTTAGTTGAACCCAGGAATATTTTACATTTTGTAGTATGTACAATAGTTATTATTGATGTAAATTATGTAGAATTGGCAAACCTTATACAAATAAATAATTGTTGTGTTAAAGTTTTCACACAGTCATAGAACTCTCATTATTAACCCAAATATTGTCTGAGATTAACTCTCATGTATATTTTTGGTAACAGTGACCATTACAGCCTATGCATAAGGTTTGTCATTGATAAATCTCTGAGCCAATTTTTTTTAATTTTTTTTTAAAGGAGCATCTTCTAGGTAGGGTACACGCTGTGTTTTTGATTATATACAGAAAATCATCACATGAAGCCGGACAGCTGAACTTCAATCCAGGTATGGGCTGTACACAAGTCTATCGACAGAAAGGACCTTAATGATAAAAATATAGTTTTATTGTGGATAGAAAATGCTAGGAATATAGAATTCCTGGATTAATGCATCCAAATAGTGGATGGACATTTCTCTACTAATACTTTTCTAAAACATATGACAGAAATGGATATATATCAAGGGGCAGCTGCCATCATAGCTTCTGTTTGTCAAATATACCCAAAGGTCAAATTATTCACTTGAGAAGAAATTGTACAGATAAAAGGACTTTTATTGCAACTGTATTGGGGATAGATTTGTGAAAAAAGATTATGATCCATAGATCATATCTAAAAAATTGTAGGAGTTATCACAAATGGATCGGAGGAGTCTATAATCCTGTAAGTGCCATATCCCATATGTAGAACCACATATAAACAGATTTAAGGGCTTTTTCTGCATGTCACACAAAAGTACTATAAAAATACACATTTTTTATTCGTTCAAATTCATTAAAAACCATCATATAAAATCAACTACAAAGGTATGTTTGCAGGGACTATCCTATAATTCATGGGTAATAATAACCGCATGTGAATAGATACACCCCAGTGCATTTCAATGTTTCAAATAAGTTCTTCATCAGGGGGAAATGATGGTCAATCAGAAATATGGATAAAAAAATAGAGGTCCAAGGAAGAAGCGGAAGCTTCAAAGCTCATTACCGCCCACATCTATGGCAGCATCACTTTCAGTCCAATGTCATCTGGGTTCCAGGCTGGCTACCGAGGCTTACGGCAGCAACTCTGTGTCATTGTACAGCCATTTGTGTAGGGTGAGTGCCGCATCCAATAGGAATTCCATGGGAGACCCTTCACAATCTGCCACGGACTATCAAATATGCATGTTTGTTTCTACTGAAATTGTTATTGCTGTTTTTAATTGTTGCACCCTCCTAGGTAGGTGCCAGGAAAACCTAAAAAGGGGGGCCCTGCCTGCTTATCAGGGGGGCCTGATTGTTCAGCTAGACTGTTTCTCACTCTCCTTGACATACTGGTCTCTTCTTTCTCTCGTTTCAGACCTGCCTTTTTCCCTCCTTTATTCTTTTTTTCCCCCCTTTGTTTTCAACTTTTTTTCACCTTTTTTTCTTTTTTCACTCCCCCCGTTTTTTCCCGTTTTTTTCCCTTTCTCCCCCATGTCCGCACAACACTCCCCACACCTTTTTCACTGTCCAGGTTTTCTTCTTCCTACTTATGCATCGCATTCTTATCTCTTCTTTACCTCTTGCTCATCTTAGGATTGTCTTGGTTCTCATTTATTTAGTTACTTATTTTTATTTTATATATATTTTCTTGTTTATTTTTTATTCATTATTTTTGATTTTTATTTATTTTTTTATATGTATTTTTATATTTATTTTTATTTCTATTTTATTTATTTATTATTTTTTTATTTTATATTTTTATTTTTTATTTTTATTTTTAATTTAATTTAATTTTTTTTCTCCCTTCACTCTCCTCAGTTCTGACAGCCTGCGCCTTTCCCCCCCCCCCTTTGAGCCGAGCCTCTCCGATGCGCATGCGTGCCCCAGCGTCATGGTTACCATGACAGCGGCGGACGCTATACATCGGAGGGCGGACCGTCCCGCACACAGGCGGCCTAAGTGGCGCGCCGTGATTGGCTACCGCTGTGCAATGCTCTGCAATTACAATACTCTGCCCCGCTCGTTAAAGGGGGGATCGGGACGCATCCTTGTGATCAGACCGTTCAGCCAGCATAGACCAGCACCTACTTATTGCTACATTGAGCCAAGGTATGGCAATTTGGATATTTTGTGATAACAATACTTATTTTGGATATTAGATGATGTTTATTATGTGCAATAGGCGGGAGAATGATGTAATCACAGGTGGGTGTCATCTTTATGCACTGTTTTCTATTGGTGGTATGTCTCTATATATCCTCTGCTCACAATCTGCACTGTATCACATGCCTGACGAAGGGGTCCTGTGCGGCTCCGAAACGTTGCACTATTTTTTGATGTGATAGTATCTTGAATAACGTTTTTTGGACTGCTTTTGCAAGATCCTTGGTGTGCTGGCGAATATGTATTTACTTGTAACTAATCCAGTTGCCAACTGGTGATCGCTTCAGCACCAAGTACACACGAGCCTACAAACAAGGAAGGTGTGCGATAGGAATATGAACTATATGTTCAGCTAGACTGTCGTGTGTTTCCAGGTGTGCCTGTTGAGCTTGGGGAGTCTCCCCACTGTGTCCAATGAGGGCTCTCATTGGACAGTGGAGGAAACCTGGCCAATAGCACACCAGGGCTTGTATCTATTCCAGAGGGCAGAGTCTGCTGCAATGCATCCTGGGAAGGGGTATAAGCCTGAGGGGAGCACATGACAGGGTGTCTTTGGTGGGAAGCAGAGTCACAGGAGGAGAGGGACGGCTGTCTCTCCTCCTGTCTGCGCTAGAGAAGGTGTCCTTGGCGGTCGGCCTGAAGGACAAAAGGTTGAGCTGAGCTGCAGAGAGGGATCCAGCGTGCTGAGGACCGAGTGGAGCTGCTGGGGAAGTTTCCAGGAAAGCAGTGTTGTGAGTATTGTAAACTGCCCAGGGGTCTGCCTAGCTTAGGGGACCACTCCAGAAGGTCAGAGGGATCCAGGAGCCAGCTAACCAGTTGAGGGAACTTGGAAAGGGGGTGCCAGTGCCTAAGCCCTGAAGATAAGTGTGTGTGAAAGAGGGTGCCGGTGCGGGCCCTGAAGTGTTAAGCAATGCAGCAGTCTTATAAGTAGCTACCCCAGTTAAGAGGGGTGAAGGAAGCTTTAACTAGGACTCTGTGCCACATGAAAGTGTCAGAAGTCAGTTCAGCATTAACAGACAGCAAGTCAGCGTTAACCAGCATCAACCGGCGTTGACCAGCATCCAGCCAGCGTCAAGTCAGCGCTAATAGGCGTTTTTCAGTTGTCCCACTAAAATTGTGCATACTGTAGTTGAGCCAGAGGAGTTATCCCACTCATCCCTTCTCCCATCCATGTTCACAATAAACATAAAAACCTGAAGATACTGGACTGTTCCTTGTCTCAGTGCTCACACTTGGAGAAATGTGCTGTTGTTGTTAGCGGTAACCCTGGCGGACCCATAACCAGCAAAAACGGCTGGGAATCCTGCTACATAGAAAAACTAAAGTAATCATAATATTGCACTTAGTTTGGCACCCCCTTGTGTTTCCCCCCACAAAAATATAGAAACATCCTTATACAAGAGTGAAAAACAATGGATGTCATAACAATGTGTGTTACTTACAGTATATACTTTTAGTCCACAATAAGATACAGCTGAATGTCATAATGTCTCAGTAAATAGCAATGCCCCAAAGAGTGTTTAGTCAGGTGAGCACAAAGGTGCTGGGTACTTTTACATATACAAAGCATCTGTATCATCTAGGAATGGTAGGTGTTCACTAAACACTGTTAAACAGTGCAATCACAAACCAAAAAAATAATGCTGCAGAGCATTACAATGGGGCTATCATTCTTTTTTTTTTTTTTGCTAGACTTTGCTGTCCAAAGAATTGTAAAGGTTTGTATTCATTTAACTACTTTCCACTGCCTTCTGACTGATAATAATTCTGATGTTGTTTGATTGAGCGAAGCTAAAAATGACCAATTTCAGGGTCAAGCAATATTTCATGATAATAAAATGTGATTCATGTGAAATAAAAGTTTTTATATGTAGTTTTATCAAGTCAATACCCAGACAGTATTTGTTTGTGAACATTTTGACAAGACAATGATCTTGAGATAAAATAACGAGGGCCCTTAAAATAACTCATGCAATCTAAGAATAAATCATCCCCCATTGTATATAAGGTTCTCAATTTCATGGGTAAGTGCACCCAATTCACTAGTTTGCAATGTCAATTTATAGAGTAGATTATATGTTTCCTCAAAGCACTTACAATTTTTTGAACTGACTATTGTAGGTTTAGACTCAGCTTAGCCCGCTTCACTTGTTGCAAAGTTTTAAATGTTTAAAACACACTTAATGTTAGAAATGTTACAGCTTTATTTAGCCCTCTGTAATTACCACTATTATTTCAATAACCATTTAGAATGTAGAGCTGTTAATTCTTTATTTAGTTCTATCCAGTGACTTCTATTATTACTATTGTCAAATTAAATGATATAAGTGCAATATTAGCTTAAAATACTTTTACGAGTTCAGGTACTTATTAGGTTAGTCAAGTCAATATCTCTTTGAAAATGACCTAATGCAGGATATAAAGAGCAATGCAAGAATTGCCGGACATAAATTGCTATATTTTTCAGTGACAGAAGTCTGACCTTCCTGGATTTGAATGTATGTGTCAATGTGAAAAAAAAAATAATCTTTCTTGTCACTTATAAAAATAATGCTGCCTATTTTACCACGAGGTTCTGCTTTTATGCAGCTATCTATGGTACATTGAGGGGCTAAATTTAAATAAAATTTATATTAGGTAAAGTGTAACTGTATGCAAGTAGCTCAGTATTTTCTTAACCACTTTAGCCCCGTTCAGAACATTTTTTTTGCAATTTGGCACTGTGCTAATTTACCTGTCAATTGCGCGGTTATGCTACACTGTACCCAAACTAAATTTATATCCTTTTTGCCCATAAATAGAGCTTTCTTTTGGTGGTATTTTATCAGCACTGGAATTTTTTTTTTTTTTGTGATATAAACAAAAAGATACCAAACATTTTGAAAAAATTTGATATTTTCTACTTTTTGTTATAAAAAATATCCAATCATTTTTTTGTCATACATTTACACCAAAATGCATTCAGCTACATGTCTTTGATTAAAAAAAAAAAAATCTCAATAAGCGTATATTTATTTGTTTATGCAAAAGTTATAGCGTCTACAAACTATGGTATATACCAGGGATCCTCAAACTACGGCCCTCCAGCTGTTGCGGAACTACACATCCCATGAGGCATTGTAAAACTCTGACATTTACAGACATGACTAGGCATGATGGGAATTGTAGTTCCTGAACAACTGGAGGGCCATAGTTTGAAGACCCCTGGTATATACAGTACAATGGATATCAAAAGTCAACACACCCCTGTTAAAATGTCAGGTTTCTGTGATGTAAAAAATTGAGACAAGGATAAATAATTTCAGAACTTTTTCCACCTTTGTATAAACTGTACAACTCAGTTGAACAACAAACTGAAATCTTTTAGGTTGAGGGATGTAAAAATAAAAAGCTAAAATAATATGGTTGCATGTGTGTGGACACCCTTAAACTAATACTTTATTGAAGCATCTTTGAGTTTATTACAGCACACTAAATATTTGGACTTTTTTTTCTTTTTTTACACAAAGTTGTCACTAAATGATATATTGCTCAAACATGCCATGGGTATATATGGAATGACACCCCAAAATACATTCTGCTGCTTCTCCTGAGTATGAAGATTTTGAATATTGAAAAAACAATAGAAAAAATACATTTTCCTTTTCTTTCTTAATTTTCCCAAAAATTGTGGGAACAAATGAGATCTGCAAAATACTCACCATGCCTCTTAGCAAATACCCTGGGGTGTCTACTTTATGAAACTGGGTCATTTGAGGGGGTTTGTGCTATCTTGGCATTTCAGGGCTTCTGAAACTGTGATAGGTAGTGATGAAGTGAAATGAACAGTTTACACCCTTAGAAAGCCTGAAGGCGGTGATTGGCATTCGGGGTCCTTTATGTGGCTAGAATGCCAAAAAGTCTCACAATTGTGGTATCTCTGTACTGTGGAGAAGCAGCATAATGTATTTTGGGATGTAATTTCACATATACCCTTGGCATGTTTGAGCAATATATAATTTAATTGACAACTTTGTGTAAAAAAAAAAAAAATGTGTCCTTTTCCAAAAATTTGTGGCAAAACATAAAATATTCCATGGACTCAAGATGCCTCTCAGCAAACAGCTTGGAGTGTCTACTTTTGGTCATTTGGGGGGGGGGGGGGGTTGTGCTATCTTGGCATTTCAGGGCCTCTGAAACTGTGATAGGTAGTGAAGAGTAAAATCAACAAAATACGCCCTTAGAAGGCCTGAAGGCGGTGATTGGTTTTCGGGGTCCTGTACGTGGCTAGACTGCTAACAAAAATCTCTCACTTGTGGTATCCCCATACTCAGGTGAAGCAGCAGAATGTATTTTGGGGTGTAATTCCACACATACCCATGGCATGTGTAAGCAATATATAATTTACATTTCCTATGTGTAACTACTTATGCGCCGTTATCTGCAAAACATGATAGGGACAATCCTAGTATCTGTACGTATAATCAAAGGAGCAAAAAAAAGAAAAAGATAGAACAGCAGCAACCATTGCAATTGCGACCTCCAACACTAAGATACAAAAATGTTATACAAAGAAAACAGTGCACTTGTTCAAAAGAATCCCTCTATGTGCTTAAAACAATTAATCCAATATAGCAATCAATTGTGCAATAGACCAATTATATAATTAGACATTCACTTAAATGGTGTAACCATACATTTATAATAATAAAAAAATTAAAAATAGAGAAAAAACAAAAGTCCAAAAAAATCAAAAAATGTGCTCATAAGTTCAATATCAACGTGCATGTGTTCAATCCACAAAGTGAAGTTTGTAATCATTCAATCAGCAATGTGTAAAAATGAAAAAAAAATGTGACGATAGGATGAGACCACCACCAGCAAGTGAAATACCTGCTCACCTCACAGGAAAGACCAATTGGTCAAAATGTGCTTTTTCAACAAAAAAGCTCAAGGAACTGATCCATTTCACTGCTATGGTCTACCTTCATGGATCACCAGATTACTTCACTGATCAATCTCTACGGGCTTTCAGGATCCTCACTTCCAATCTGATACATCACTCGGAATAAAAGTAAAATACTTGGCAATATTGCAATATTGCCAACTTCCACCAAATTTTGTTAACACATTCAAATGGCAGCTCACATTAAAACGATGTAAAATCACATATAAAAATACAGATTGAGGAAACTCCTCCTCACCGAACTTCCGTGTATCGTTGTCACCGAAAATTATGTCACAAGCTCCACCTGACGCATTGTGTCACTGGTCACATGTCTTCTTCAGGGATATCATGTAAATGACAACTTTGTGCAAAAAAAAAAAAGAAAAATTACTTTGAACCACCAAACATTATATATATATATATATATATATATATATATATATATATATATATATATATATATATATATATATATATATTAAAGCAGAGGTCTTACGGAATAAAATGGTAGTTGTTGTTTTTTTTTGTCACATAATATTTATGCAGCGATTTTCCACATTTTTTGGAGTATAATACATTACCCAATTGTTCAGTAAACTATAAAAGATGATCTTATGCCAAGTACATAGATACCAAACACGACATGTCTTAAAATTGTGCACGCCTGTGCAGCAGCGACACACTACGTACGTTTTTAAAAATCTTTAAAAGCTTTTACAGGTTACCACTTTATATTTACTGCCCTCACATGCATGGTGCAATTGCGGTTTACATACGACACGTGACTGATGCTTGCATTCCCCTTTGCGCAAGAGTATGGGGGGACAGGCGTGCTTTAATTTTTAATTTTTTTACATTATTTATTTTTGCTTTTTTATTTTATTTTTTTTGTGTTCAAAAGATTTTTATTAGAAAGTCATATCAAACAACAAAACTCACAAAATGCAAAAAAAATACAGGCGTACATTGAAGGTAAAAATAGTGCATACAGCTAAAGAACAATGAACATGATATACATGCAGATCAGATCTTTTATTTTATTTTAACACCGTCCCTTTCATTTTTATTATTTATCGTTTTTATTTAAATTTTTTTTATTGTTTTATTGTTTATTGCTTATCACTTTATTGTTATCAGAGGGAATTTAAATATACCCTATGATAGCAATAGGTAGTGACAGGTTCTTATTTTCGAAAAATTGGGGTCTATTAGACTCTAGATCTCTCCTCTGCCCTTAAAGCATCTGACCACACCAAGATTGGTGTGATAAGATGCTTTCCCAATTTAAAAATGGCACTGTTTATATCCGGCGAAACCAAAGTGATGAAATGCTCATAGCTTCCATTTTCTGGAGCCATAGAGATCATTGGAGCCATTCTGATCTCCGATCAGCTCTATGGTCAGCTGGCAGAACCACTGACTGCATTCTCTGGTTCTCTAGTGGGACAGGAGAGCCCGAGAAAACCATGGAAGTGGGGAAACATCCCCTCCCACTGCTTGCAAAAGCAGTCTAGCAGGTAATTAGCAACTAGGATTGCTTTTACATGAAAGCCAACAGCTGACTGAAAAAAAAACAATACCAAGATGATGTCTAAACCTGCAGGCATCATCCCAGTATAACCACTCAAAGTCCAGCGACGTACTAATACGTTACTGGTCCTTGTTGGGCATATATTGTTATGTTATTTTTTTTTCATGCAGCCTGTGGGCTGAACGAAAAAAGAGAAGTGGATAAATTAATCTCTGCCAGAAAAGGTGTGTGGTATGTCCATCCTCAAGATATACCGCCCTGCATCCATCCACTTCTAATGATGGGCATACATGCAATGTTCTTTTTTTGTTCAGCCCATGGGCTGAATGAAAAACAAGAACCTAACAGATTCCTCAGTTCACATCGATCAATGTGGATGAAGAAGTCTCTGCCAAGAAAAGTGAAAACAAAATATATGCCGAAGCATATGGGCAATTGCACCATGCATGTGAGGGCAGTAATTCTAGTAGTAAATATAAAGTGGTAACCTGTAAAAGCTTTTAAAGGTTTTTAAAAATGTACGTAGTGTGTTGCCACTGCACAGGCATGCACAATTTTAAGACATGTCGTGTTTGGTATCTATGTACTTGGCATAAGATCATCTTTTATAGTTTCCTGAACAATTGGATCATCTTTTATAGTTTCCTGAACAATTTGGTAATATATTATATTCCAAAAAAATTTGGAAAATCGCTGCATATGGGCGATCTGTCCTCTGTTCCCCCCAGCCCCTATGCTTCCGCATTTACCTCTATGCTCTTTTTTTTAACTGCGGTGATGAAATCCCCTTCTATAGCGCTGTAGTCACTGATTTACATATACTGAAAGCAAACCCCTGTTGCTGTCAAAATAAACTGATCAGTGCTGAAGCTGAATGGCGTACCTGCAAAGAAAACAATGGTTAACAATAAAACATAGTAACAATAAAACATTATAGTATAGCAGTATAGTATAAAGTACAGTAAAACAGTAAGAACAGAAAATTAACTCAATAAAATTACATCTATTTTTGGCTTTTTTATTTTTTATGTTATTTTTTCTTTTTTTTACACTTTTTGTGTAACTATAAAAAGTGTTAAATGTTTCAGGCTAGGGTCTCTTAAAATGTGAAAGCCATCTAACATCTTTCGAGACCCTGAGTGAATGTGTGCCCTAGACTGTGCCATGTGGCATGGATGTGGTACGGATGAGCACTGACGTGGCATGGATGTGGCACTGATGAGCACTGATGGGCATGGATGTGGCACTGATGAGCACTGATGTGGCAGGGATGAGGCACTGATGAGCACTGACGTGGGATGGATGTGGCACTGATGAGCACTGATGTGGCATGGATTAGCCCTGACATGGCATGGATGTGGCATGTGAGCACTGACGTGGCATGGATGAGGCACAGATGAGCACCCTGACGTGGCATGGATGTGGCACAGATGAGCACTGACATGTCATGGATGTGGCATGGATGTGGCACGGAAGTGGCACTGATGTGGCATGGATGTGGCACGGATGAGCACTGATGTGGCATTGATGTGGCACAGATGAGCACTGATGTGGCATGGATGAGCACTGACGTGGCATGGATGTGGCACGGATGAGCACTGATGTGGTATGGATGTGGCACGGATGAGCACTGACATGGCACAGATGAGCACTGACGTGGGATGGATAAGCATGGATTAGGCATGGATGAGCACTGAGGTGGCATGGGCGGGCACAGATGTGGCATGGATGTGGCACAGATGAGGCACGGATGTGGCATGGATGAGCACAGATGATGCATGGATGGGGCACAGATTAGGCATGGATCGGGCACAGATTAGGCATGGAAGGGGCACAGATTAGGCATGGATGGGGCACGGATGAGCACTGACGTGGCATGGATGTGGCACTGATGAGCACTGATGTGGCATGGATGTGGCACTGATGAACACTGATGTGGCAGGGATGAGGCACTGATGAGCACTGACGTGGGATGGATGTGGCACTAATGAGCACTGATGTGGCATGGATTAGCCCTGACATGGCATGGATGTGGCATGTGAGCACTGACGTGGCATGGATGAGGCACAGATGAGCACCCTGATGTGGCATGGATGTGGCACAGATGAGCACTGACATGTCATGGATGTGGCATGGATGTGGCGCGGAAGTGGCACTGATGTGGCATGGATGTGGCACGGATGAGCTCTGACGTGGCATTGATGTGGCACAGATGAGCACTGATGTGGCATGGATGAGCACTGACGTGGCATGGATGTGGCACTGATGACCACTGATGTGGCAGGGATGACCACTGATGTGGCATGGATGTGGCACGGATGAGCACTGATGTGGTATGGATGTGGCACGGATGAGCACTGACATGGCACGGATGAGCACTGACGTGGGATGGATAAGCATGGATTTGGCATGGATGAGCACTGAGGTGGCATGGGCGGGCACAGATGTGGCATGGATGTGGCACAGATGAGGCACGGATGTGGCATGGATGAGCACGGATGATGCATGGATGGGGCACAGATTAGGCATGGATCGGGCACAGATTAGGCATGGAAGGGGCACAGATTAGGCATGGATGGGGCACGGATGTGGCACTGATGGGGCACGGATGAGGCACTGATGGGGCACAGATAAGGCAGAGGAGGCGTGCAGCTGCAGTTTTTCTCCTCGTACGCTGTACCGATTGCTGTGTACAGCATGCAAGGAGAGGAGAGAAATGAACCGGACATGCGCCGGTTTATTGTGAAGTGATCGCTCCGTCATTGGACGGAGCGATCACGTGGTAAAGGACCGCTCTCATTGGCCCTTTACCACAATCCGTGATGCGTCGGGTCCCGGGACCCGGCGAGCATGGACACTTCCGTGTGTGCACCCCAGGGGGCGTGCGGGAGCGCGATTCTGGGAGGACGTCCATGTACACCCTCCCAGAATTAGACGACCGCGCTGTAGCCGTCTTTTGGCTATGGCCCGGTTGGAAAGCGGATAAATAATTTTCAGGCCTAAAATTTACCTGTGTGTTAAAAACAATTACTCTTTTGTGGATTTTTCTGGAGAAAAATGTAAAGCTAAGGTAGGTAAGGAAAATGATTGCTGAAAACCTTTGAAAATACTTAACTGACAGGGGTAAGTTGTTTGGACCACTTCTATTTCTAAATCTGTCTTCCTACAGTAATGAACCAATAAAAAATAAAAGGTGCAAATTATTACATCATTCAATGCAAATTGTGTAAGTAAACAAATTTGGCTAGCCTCTTGCAGTCCATGCAGTATAGCAGAGGGGAAAGGAGAAGCAGCACAAAAAAACAAATGTATTGTAGAAAAAGGAGTGTGCTGATAAGAGAAGAGCACAGAGAGATGAGTTCATCAGTTTTCTGCTTCTCCTTTAGGCTCCATGTACACTGGCTTAAAAATTGCTGCTTCTACAGCAGTTTTGTGTTTTGCCTGTAGAAGCAGCTCAATGCTATCCTATGTGTCCATGCACATTAGGATGATTACAGGCATATTTTGAGCTCAGCATTTAGAGACAGGAAAAAAAACCCTTCTGGCTTGCATTTCTGATTAGAGCTTTCTGGCAGAAAAAAATGCTAAACTCTCCTAAACTCGCCTAAACTGTGTACAAAAACACTGTTAATGAGCGTTTTTTTCTTCCAGGGGAGCTGACGTTTTTTTTTAAGCCCAGTGTGCATAGAGCCAGTAACAGGTTGGAGATGGGGAGAAGACCTGAAAGTGAAAGTGAAATTGCAGCAGAGAAAAAACAGGCCCCCATTATCTATGAGGCAGGGCTGTTCTATGTGCCAAAGCTATTTAAATCTCAGGACTGAATGGACATTCAATGTTAGTTGGGTAGCAGTATGTTTGTTCTTATAGTATATGCATTGGATACAATATAGATCTTTACTAGGGAGGAGCCAAATGTACTTGGGTTTGGTTTGAAGTAGGTTTACCAAACATTACTGAGATATGAGTGCTGAATCCAATCATCACTGAGGTCAATAGAAGCCAAACATTAAAACACAGTAATGGTAGTTTTCTAAACTAATAGACAATGGATTGTCAAACATATGACATGAAGGGTTGGGCACATGTACCAAAGTGCCCAACCCTTCATGCCATAGTACATGTTCTCATGCAAAGTGCCCAACCCTTCATGTCATGGTGCAAAGGAGCAGTGATTTAATTAATGCTTAAAGTGAATTATTAAAAATGTTAAATTTTGTAATATTGCATGAAAGAGTCACAAATTTCAAAGTTTGGCAGTCATGGGTGGACTACTATTTCCCCCCTCGCTTTGACCCTTCACCCTTGCTCCTCAATTGATGACTCTTGCCCCCTTAAGAGCGAATCATTTCTTCTACGCAGCTACCCAGTGAATCTACAGTAACTCACCCCCCTTTCCCCTCCAACACCCCCTATCCTTCCCTTATTCTTTTTTCCTCTCTATTTGTTTAAAGACATTACAACACCTTACCGAACTGCCCACAGGTTCAACTAACATGTGGATACCTTTATCCAGTAATTGTGACTCTCTACTGTAGCCTATACAGTTATCACCTTATCCATATCCTATTGACATTTCACCTCATGCCGGCCATAGATGTTCAGCAAGGAACGTCAGGATTCAAACCATGTATGGGCAGGCTGATCTATCAACTTGGGTACAACCAGCGTGTTGGATTTTTCATGCAATTACTATAGCCAGTAGCAATAATCACTGTGTGTTCTCCCGGCAGGGACGGCTCCCTCCACGCCCCTACGCTAGGATAACACAATAGCTCAGATGGAGGGATTCCCCCATCAATTGGCTGACTGTTTTGATGGGGGAATCAAGCCATTTTCTTTCCTGCAACCCATGGTATTTTTATTTCACCTACTTAGACACTGTTTATTCCACGTAAGCAGAGTGTACATATTTTACATTTTAGCCCTGGTGTTTGGATATTTACACATCTGTACAATGTATACAACCTACTGCAACAAATCTGACATTTATAAAGGAAAAAAAATAGGTTTACATTTCCAGTGAATAACCTTGGTCCTGGCTTCTTTATTCTGATTAAAAATTTAGCAGTTTAGGATTCCTTTCATCTTTACAACCCCAAATAATATACCAGATCCTTTAATTCTGGTGTTAGCTTTAAGGGGAAACCCCATGGCAAAAAACAAGAATAACATACCTGGGGGATCCCCCTAAACTTCTCACTAGACCCTTATTTGAACATGCAGTCTAAAAGGCAAGGAAAGAAGGAGCGAGTGTGTACCTCCCAAAACCATACCGGACCACATTTCCCTTAGCATTGGGAGGGTATGTTGCTAAGGGGGATCCCTTGGCAAAGTACCATGCTCCAATGTTGATGAGGAAAAGGACTTCTTCCACACAACCCTGGCTCAGTGGTTGTGGGGGGGGGGGGGGTCTGTGGATGGGTGGCTTTTGGCAATCCGGTTGAACAACCATTCAGGTCAGTCATTCAGATCCCCAAGTAAGCAAAATTGGATCCAAATATGGGTTCATATCGAACTGGCCCTAATCTTTAATGAATGGAATTTTTAAAAAATTGTACAAAATGAAAATGCTCAAAATGAGACAGAGCTAGTAGAGCTGAGTTGGAAAGATGAAGAAAGAGCAGTTACACAACAAGCAAATGAAAAGGGGCCAGAAGGTTAGTGGCAGAGAAAGACAGATGCAATAACATAGTAATGTTTTGCAGTATATAGTAGGTCAAAGGCTAAAGTCAAGAGTCTGTATTTGTCAGCATCTACAAATAATATCCAAGTAACCAAAGTGTCTGTAGATCTCTGGTGTCTATAAATAGGTTGTGTTGTCGAATTCTCAGTGAAACCCAAGAAACTCACAGTAAAATGTTGGTTAATCCTCAATTTAATGTTTAAATGGAAATGGGTAGGACAGAGAGACAAGAAAATAAAGAAAAGCTGTGAGGGCTTGATGCCTACTTACTGATTTGCTCAAACTTGTCTGTCAAATCTAAGTTAGTTTTGCTTTTTAATGAATTTAGCATTTGATGTCACCAGCTTGCCCATAGGAAATTCTGCAGGAAACACAGTAGGACCTAAAAACAAATTATGATAACAATTTTACATTTTTATTTGTAATTTAATATCTTTACAAACTGAAGCTGTATTTACCATACAATAAAATGTTTCAGACTGATTTGTTTAGAAAAGGTCATACTATTAAAAAAAAATAATAATAATCTTACAAATATGTATTTCAGAAAGTTGTTAACAAATGTTTTATTTTGCAAATATCAGGAAATCCAGTTTAATCATATTTAAAAATACAATTTTATATGAGCTTCCCAAAAGTCATGATCATTATTGTATTCAATATTTACTTCTTACTTTTATATATGCTATCATTACTGCTGTAGCAAACATGCTGACAATACTATAACATACTAGAGAAGCAGATCCTTCCCTTTGTCCTAACCGTATGCTTGAGGCTTTCCGTCCAAATGCATACTGATTGTGTTGCTGGTTTTAAATCTTCAGATAGTGGAAGGGCAACACAAAGGTGCATTTTCCACTGAGATTTAGCCTCAGAAGTCACTTCAGTGTTGTCAAGACCCGAATGTAAAAAACCTGTCAATATCTTGTTTAAAAGCTTCATGATAATTCTTCATTGTTGGCAGAGGTATGTAGTTTATAACTAAATACTAAAAGTTATTTTAGAAAGCTTCAAGGATGTAAGTAATTTTAGTGTTTTTGCCTTCCTTGGTTCATCACCCCCTCCTATATTCCTTTATGCTGAGTTGTGGCGACCACGCTGAAAGATGGCCGTACTGTGATTCAGATCCACTCCTCAGTTGCCCAGTGCACTCCATAGGGAGCTGACCGTGGCTCTCACCGCCCGCATCCAACTCTCACAGCATTCCTGGACCTCGCTATATGTCCCAATGGCATTGAGACAACTGCCATGCCATGTGGGCTGGACAGATTCTTCCCTCAGTTCTCACCAAGTTTACAAAAAAGTGGTGGCATTCACAAGCAACAGGCTACACCGCGGGCTCTGCAGCTAGACTGCCCGCACAGGGAGACCCATCACAGCTCAATCCAGAGGAATCCTCTGGGTCCTCCTCACCATCTCCAAGGAGCTCAGTCAAGTACAGGCACCACTTGGAAGCCGAAGAAGACTCTTCTAGTCAGCTGGACATGGAGGGGAGCAACACACAGGTAGGACTTCCTCCTCTCCCAGATCACCCTGATCCTATTGCCTCCTTCTCTACCACAGGCCAGCCTGTTTGTGATTCTATATTAACAGATATGTCATTAAGAGCTACTCTGCAATCAGTTATGTTATCCTGCATGCAGGTATTTAAACACAATCTTTCACCGGTAGGAGAAAGGGTCGGCTAGATGGAGCACAAAATGGAGCGGTACGTTTCCTCTTTCAGTTCTCTAATAGATGCCCACGAAGCTTACAGTGATGAAATACACTGGCTCAAGGAATTGATTGAAGGCTGCAGTATTTAAACCGGACTCTAGGTGGCAGCCCTTTACGCTTGAGAAAGGAGCCGAGTGCGCATGCTCCGAAACGCGTTGCGTCATTTCCGGGAGCTTGCATTCCACCGCGGCTTCCGTTGTAACCATCTCTCCAGACCAGCTTCCTGTGACGTCACCTCCGGGCCGGTGGACGGCCGGATCGTGCGGCTGGACTTGCTGAGACACGGACTGAAGCTTACCTCAGTGTAAGATATTATGTTATTTGTTGTGCAATAAATTTATGGTTTACTACATGGCGCCTGTTTTTCTCTCCTTCTCTACCACAGGCCAGCCTGTTTGTGATTCTATATTAACAGATATGTCATTAAGAGCTACTCTGCAATCAGTTATGTTATCCTGCATGCAGGTATTTAAACACAATCTTACACCGGTAGGAGAAAGGGTCGGCTAGATGGAGCACAAAATGGAGCGGTACGTTTCCTCTTTCAGTTCTCTAATAGATGCCCACGAAGCTTACAGTGATGAAATACACTGGCTCAAGGAAAAAGTGGCGGACCTAGAAGACAGGTCCCGCTGCAGCAACTAAAAAATCAGGGGCACCCCCGAGACGGCCTCCCGAAGTCAACTTGCTCGCTGTGCACAGGATCTGTTCAAATGTGTGGTACCTTCTCTAACGGAAGAGGACATCACCATAGACAGAATTCACCGGGTCCCTAAACCAGCTTATCTTCCTCAAACAGTCCCCTGGGATGTTTTACTCCGGGTTCTCTTTTATCAGGGCAAGGAGAAGATCCTATCAGCATTTAGAAGTATTACCAAACCAATACTCCAGACTTCAACTTCTCCCAGACCTCTCTCAATATACCTTGCAGAGGTGTAGAAACCTTGCAATGATAACAAAAAACCATCAGAAATCACAAAACTATCAATCACTGGCACTGCCCATGCTCCCTAGTGGTCACCTGAGAAGGAACAACTACAACAGTGACTTCCCTTGAACAGGGCCTGCAACTGCTCAAACGCTGGAACATCACCCCATAATTTTCTCCACCTCCAGATACCTCCGGTATCCCTAACCCTGCTCCACAGGTCTGGAAAACATACTCTCACATAAATTCCACTATGCAACAACCCCTTACTGGCCCTAATTATCAGGTTTAATATTCAAGCCACCACTGGTCTCAGTCGGAAGTATGCTAACTCCCCTGAATCTTTCCCCCTTACTTGTTACTTGCAGCACTCCTCCAAGTATAATTTTTTTTTCTTTTTTTTTCATTTGTTCTTCTTCTCAAGCCTCACATCTAAGTCCTCTCACTACCCAAGCACAGTGCTTCTCATTTGCTCTGTTTTTGAACTTCCACTGTTCCTGAACGCTCACACCCTTCTGCGCCCTACACAGGCCTTAAGGTTTGGACCTTACCTAACACGATCTTGGTTGTCCCTGCTTCCTTTCATCACCTTGTGGTGGTACCCACCCAAGTGTTACTCCTGCCTTTGTATCTCATCATTGTCTCCTCATGGGCTTCAAAATAGTATCACTCAACACTCGTGGCCTTAACCATCTGGCCAAAAGGGCCTCAATGTGGAAAGATGCTCGAAGCAGACATTCTCTGCACTCAAGAGACTCACTTATGAGTCCAAACAACACCTAGATGTTTACACAAGAGCTACCCACATATCTTCCTAGCTTTGGCCCCCAGCAAAAAGAGAGGGATGCTCATTGCCATTAAAGAATCACTAGCCTTCCATCTAAAAGATGCTATCCTGCACTCCCAGGGAAGGTTCATAATCCTTACATGTGATATCAGCAAACAGCCCTTCATATTGACCAACATCTATGTGCCAAACTCCCACCACTCTGCTTCCTATGTAGAACCTTACTTAAAATACGGAAAGTTCAACATGGTCCACTTTTCATTTGCGGAGATTTTAATATTAAGGTAGACCCTACGATGGACTCATCAAACCCTTCCTTACTCCCCACTGAAGAGCTGCTCAATGTCTGCCACTGTCACCATGCCTCAGAGAGGGACTACATCTTTTTCTCCCCTAGACTACTTACACCCGTATTGACTTGTTCCTGGTTGACAAATGGCTTCTCCAACAAACATCCTTATCCTCAATAATGGACATTATCTGGTCTGACCACGCCACGGTCTCCATTTGGGGTAAGGACCGCGACCTATGCTCACCTTTGGCGTTGACCCTCTAAGATTAGCCGAGAACCATCCAATGCCTAAAAGCTTTCTCAACATCTCAGGGAATTTTTGCCATAAATGCCCCCTCCACTATATTCCTTTATCAACATGCTAATATATATTTTTTTTTTATAAAATCGTTCTGTTTTTCATATCCACTGAAAGAAAGAAGTGGGCCAGGAACCCTAGGGGTGAGGGGGAAAGAGCTAAATGAGGTTGTATATCCTCCAGCCTTGAATGGAGGGAGACGCTATCTAATTTGCTTCAGTTTAATTTTCAAATAACAATTTTATTGAACAATTGTTTGGTTTGTTGGATACAGAAGGCAAAACACTGCATCAATGAGTAATGTATGTACAGTTATACAATGCAAACATTTTGTTCACGCAAGAGTAACAAAGTTCAACATGACTTTTAGCATCGTAGTAGACATCTGATAAGAGCATATATAGGCTCAACAAAATTAGATACGGAAAGAAAGAAGAAACAAGAGATAGCAAATTGCTTCAGTTTCTCATGCAAGCTTTGAAAAGCTGACATTGAGCAGTGAAATCAGACTGTGAAATTAAAGAAATTTCAATACAGGAGAGAAGCCTGTACAACTTTACAAGTCTGAAGGTAAGGCTGGAGTTCCACTTTAAGGGCTTGTTCAGAGGTGTGGTAGCCCTTGCTTTTCACGGGGTGGTTGACAGGTATCTGGAAGGAGAAATATCACCTCCTCGCTGCCTACTTTAATCATTGCAAGGTCGAAGCCTCACGCTGCAACCACTCTTTGGATGTTACGGAACCACAACCTATTCATTTGAATGTGTCATGTTCAACTGCTGCACTGCCTGCTAAATATAGCAGGGCGGGGGTTCATTTTCACCACAGCTGAAAAGCAGAGCACCAGCTGTTAAATTGGAGAAAAGAATGCGCCAGCCAACTAAAAATACTGCACTTAGGACTCCCTGAATACCGGGAGAAAAAAATGGTGAAAAATATATATAAATTGAGCTGCCAAAATGAGTGAGCACCCCCCCCCCACCCCAAAAAAAAAAAAATTGCGCATTAAATCAAATACAATTGTGAACATGTGCACTAATCCTAATACATATAAAAAAAACTGTGTACAACGACAGTGCATAAGACATGTACAGCAAATGACAAAAGTATACATACACACTTATATAACTGTGTATATAAATGCCAATAAATAAAATCTGAAGTGCAAAAGGAAAAATGTCCTGACTATACTCCAAATGTTTGCTAGATAAATCATAACAGTCCAAAATTGTGAGAATAAATAGGTGCTTAATTCATAGCCTTCAAAGTGCTGCATGCATCACCACTGTGCTCTGATAATAGAATGGCTGCTTACTAGACCCAAACGGGTCAATAGGCATGTATGCTGCTCACACCTAAAGGATCAATCCGTGTTAGTGCCCTTTGAAGCTCAGAACAATTTCCGGCTCCAGGATCACGGATGAATATAGGGATGAAAGGAGGACTAACAGTGCATTATTGCTAAAACATTGTATTTATTTTAAAAAGAGATATGCTTACAAACATTGTAGAAATAAAAGCACAGATAATCATGGTGGCGCAACTGCCTCAAAACCGGTCCATCAACGCTGAGGTCACAGCTGTCTCCACCCGGCGCATTTCCCCTCAGAAGGCGTCACCTGGATTGGAGCACCATTCTAACAGCATGTGTACATCCCTGAGGGTCAGGGACAACTTAAAGGATAAATTCACATTTCATAACATGTTCAATATTACACCCATATTCATGGGTGTCCCATGTTACAAACGCAGTCCCCAAAAAAACACGCCACCCCCCCCAATCCCTGCTGTGACACCAGACCGGGGATCTTCCCCCAGTGTCTGCTGCCACAATTCAACAAAGATGAGGCCAGTCCTCTGTAAATGGGAAAACTACAAGGTCTGGCAGTTTTTATGGCTGCCAGTTTTTTAAAATAATGAACATATCCTTTAGCTGTCTGCCTTTGCCACTGTCTGAACAAGCCACAATTTTATTCTGTGCTGAAAGAAACACTTGTTACAGAATTCAGCCACTCATGACAGCAAGGAGTTATCACTAATGAGAGGGCTCAGGATTAGCACATTGGCCGGCTGTGCTGTCTCTTTGGAAAACCCATAATGCCCAGGAAACTCTTTATCACACCTTTAATCATATCATTGTATGTAATAAAAAGATTATACATAGTGAAAAAATGCAATATATAAAACAGCATTTTTATTTTAAAACAAAGTGTATAATTTAAAAAGAAGCAAAGCTAACATTAAAGTATTCAATGCCATTTTAAGCCCTCCTTTAAGATATTTACCTTTCATCTCCACGAAAATATGGTAGTCAGTCCAGTTTTTTTTAATTAGTCTTAATCGCCATATCATGTGTCAAACATTTTGTCATATCATTATGAGGCAGTGTGTGCCTTATTAAAAAAACATTAATTCCAGCTGTGATTCATTTACCTCTGTCAATTGATGTACTACTACTTTCTGAATAATGGGACTAGAGAGAATTTAGAAAATTAGGGGACTAATTTAATTTTCAGTCAGCTTCATATAAGCATGTGTTGATTTCACAATAAGGAATTAATGTCAGTTTGGGTCTTAAAACATTTTTGATTTCTGTTAGATGAATTAGACAGAAGTGTAATATAAAGAAAAACAACATAACAAAAATGTTAATAAATCTTTATTTTCAGCAAACGTTAAATATATGTTGAAATGATCACTGCAATGTGCTGCACTTATTTATGATGGTGGTATCCTTACAATGCATTTTTTGTTTAAATGTATTTATGTTTGAAATTCAAATCTCTAAAAAATACTTAATCCAAAATGTTAAAATAACCAGTACTAAAATTTTTCTAAGGTAGTATCATTTCTGAAATGCAAAAAAATCTTCTGGTGCCTGCAAGTACCTGTTGTGGAGGTCACCAAGGTTGTGTCCTGGATGGGTGTTACATAGCACCAATATTTGGGCTGTGGTCCCTTTAAGGGAAGTATGGGGTTCACAGGAAGGCAAGGGTTAAGCTGTCTCCCAGAGAGACCAGCTCCTGGTGGTTACACACCTGGGAGAATGAGCTGGTGTAACAAGTGTTTGTGTGCTGCATGGTGGCTGGAGACAAGCTGCTTACCTGGGACTGCTTAACTGTGGTAAACCCCCGCCAAAAGCCGGTATTGTATCATATCTGCCATTTATGCTGAAGTTAAGCGGACTTTTAAGCTATGCCTGTTTTTGGACTGTTTGCTGCTGGAAACCTTATTTCTGTTGTGGAAGAAAATAAACCACTTTTGCTTTAAGTTTACCCGGCTTGTACACGTGATCCCTTGGAGCTATCATCCAAAATATTACAGCTGGTGTTTCAAATGTGGGCAGTGCATTAAAACGTAAAAAGCCGATGACAATTAAAGAGACAGTGTACCCATTTGCATGTCTTGGGTGAAGTCTTTGCATACAGTAGGCAAAGACATGGAGGAGGTTATCAAAGCGCTAATGCAAGCCACTGTGACCCAGCATCAAGCCTCCATAGAAGAAAACTGTCACCATGAGGAGGCTATAGCAGCTCAGCATGAGACTACCCGCTTGCTGGTCACCAATCGTAAAGCCCAGCAGGAGGCTACACAAACACAAGTGGCTGCCTTAAAGGAGGCAGTGCAGCATCTTCCTCAGGGACGAGAGCAAGTAGCTGTTGGCCCTGGCAACCAAATAGCCGTGAGAGCCAGCCATGTTTTACAGAAACTGACCCCAATGATGATTTAGAGGCCTTTCTGTTTACTTTTGAAAGGATAGCAAAGTGAGAGGGGTGGCCCCATGACCAATGGGCTGGCATCATCGCCCCCTTCCCTACCGGTAACCCGCAAAAGGCTTACTTTGATCTTCCGACCGAGCACATCAAAGCCTATGAGCAACTGAAGGCTGAGATCCTGGCCGCCTGGGGGTGACTACAGCTCTTAGGGCCCAAAGGGTGCACCGCTGGAGGTACCAACCTGACCGCCCACGAAGTCTCAGATGCATGAACTGGTGCAGTTGTCTGGCCCACAAATTCTGGAATGGGTAGTGATGGACAGGTACCTGCGTTCCCTACCGGATAACCTTCAATGCTGGGTAAGCCATGGAGACCCTGCAATGGTGGACCGGTTGGTGGAATTGGTTGAAAGGTATACCGTGGTGGAGGATCTGCTTGGACCTGCCAAGCATCGGGAACCCACATCAAGAGCAGTATGGTCAGATGCAGCATCCAGGAGGGGAGCCCTACCAGGCCCTGGAACCTGCATTCCTGCCTCAGTTTCACAAGATCCACTGAGGTCGGCCCCTGGCAACTGGATGGGAGACATACAGTAGTGGGGTTGGATCCTGGGGGCTTACCCTGGCACAGTGCCCACTTCAGGAGGAGCCCATGGAATGTGGGGTGGGCAGGAGAGTCTCCTTCTATGCCCAACTAGCATGTACCACTCATCTCGATCTGACAGCAGAACAGTTTGAATGCGAGATTTGGGTGAACCACCTTCCTGCCAAGGCGTATGTATCCATGAGGATACCAGGGAGTACCCCTTGGTTCCTGTGACTAGTAAAATCTGCGAGGGGACACCGATATATATATTAGTAGTATTAGGCTACGCAACAAGGTATCTGGAGGCAGTCCCATTACGGAAAACAACCTCTAAGGCCATTGCCCGAGAGTTGTTACATATGTTTTCATGCACTGGGCTGCCCAAAGAGATCCTGATGGATCAGAGCACCCCGTTCTCATGGCTGTACTTCAGTGACACAGGAAGTAGGGGTGGTAAACAGCTTAATCCACGATATCATAGTAGGGCGGGATTGATCACTATTTCTTGAACTATGGAACCAGGTGCAGAGTGGACTCCTTGGACGGCCAAGATAACTAGAAATATTTGGGCCCAAAGGGCCAATGTCTCAGGGGTCAGGTCCAGAACCGCCCACTACACACCCCGTTAGCGTTGAAATACCTAGGGGTGGTAGTGTTATGCTGGAAAATGTTGATGTTATTGATGACGTTCATGTTTCAGGTCTCAAGACAGAGTTGACCCCTGAGGAGGGAGGGGAGACTAGACTCTGTTACAGGTCATGTTGGGGGAGGATGGGGAGGAACTCTCCCCTCTGCAGATCCCCCTTGGGGACGGTGAAGGGGAGGTTTCCCCCAGACCAGTGTACCCAGACCTGGACGTATCCAAGGGGGCATTTAGCTCCACCCAATTACAGGATCCCTCTTTAATCAATGCCAGAGAACAGATTTCAGTGGGTAATGGAGTCCCACAAATTCTGGGGGTAAAACAAATATTTCCGCATTTTGCGTTAACTGGGGATTTGCTCTATCATGTGACTGAAAGCTGAGGGGAAATTATCGAACAGCTGCTGGTTCCCCAGTCATATCGGCGAAGCCTCCTCGATTTAGCCCACAATGACGCATTAGGTGGACACCTGGGGGTGGAGAAAACAGAGGCCAGAATAACTGACTGGTTTTACTGGCCATGTGTGAAGGTCTGGAGGTAAAAAGGTACTGTGCTTCCTGCCCCACTTGTAAGTTAACGGCCCCAGTGTCACACTAAAGGAACCCCTTAGTTCCCTTGCCTATAATCGAGGTGCTGTTTGAGCGGATTGCTATGGACCTGGTGGGACCTTTAGTAAAATCTGCGAGGGGACACCAATATATATATTAGTAGTTTTAGACTACGCAACAAGGTATCCGGAGGCAGTCCCATTACGGAAAACAACCTCTAAGGCCATTGTCCGAGAGTTGTTACATATCTTTTCATGCACTGGGCTGCCCAAAGAGATCCTGATGGATCAGAACACCCCATTTATGTCAAAGGTGATGGCGAACCTCTGCAAACTCTTTCAGATCAAGCAGTTGCGGAAATCTATCTATCACCCACAGAGAGATGGCCTTGTTGAGAGGTTTAATAAGACCTTAAAGTCAATGCTAAAAAGAGTTGTCCAGAGGGACGGCAAAGATTGGGACATGTTGTTCCCGGCATTGTTATTTGCCATCCAGGAGGTTCCGCAGGCCTCCACTGGTTTTTCGCCATTTGAACTAATGTATGGGCGAAGACCCCGCGGATTGCTGGATCTGGTGAAGAAAACGTGGGAAAGTGAGTCCCCACCACAAAAAAACTGTGGTGGAGCATATTTCCCAAATGAAAGAGAGGGTGGCGAAAATGATGCCATTAGTAAGGGAGCACCTCCAAAAGGCACAGGATGCCAGGAGGAGGGTATATAACTGGTCTGCTAGGATAATACAGTTCCAGGTAGGAGACCGGGTAGCTGTTCTAATACCCACGGTGAAAAGCAAATTCTTGGCTAGGTGGCAGGGTTCATTTGAGGTGGTGTAAAAAGTTGGTGATGTGAATTACAGGGTACGTCAACCTGGGAAGAGGAAACCCAACCAAATTTACCACGGGAATTTGCTAAAACCCTGGAGAGACCGAGATCAGGTATCCGCTGTTGTAGGGGTCACTGTAGAGGACCCTGCCAGAGTTAAGCTAGTGCACGTTGCTGCTACCCTGACCAAGTCCCAAAGCCAACAAGGGAAAGAATTTCTACAGAGAAACAAGAAAAGTTTTCAGGATTGCCTGGTCTAACCAACATAATTGAGCATGACATTGTTACAGAGCCCAATGTAAAAATCTGCTTAAAGCCAGTGGTGGCTGGTACTCAAAATTTTTTGGGGGGGCACAAACAGAAAAAATCTAATAGGCATTGCTTTGCGGCAAAAAACGTGGCAAAAATGTGCATGACTTGGAGGTCACAAAAGTGTGAAAGGGGCCTTCAGTAATCAAAGTATAGTGTGTCCCCTTTCAATGCAGAGTTACCACAGCATGCCACCATCAATGCAGAGTTACTACAGCGTGCCCCCATCAATGCAGAGTTACTACAGCGTGCCCCCATTCAATGCAGAGTTACTACAGCGTGCCCCCATTCAATGCAGAGTTACCACAGCATGCCCCCATCAATGCAGAGTTACCACAGCATGCCCCCGTTCAATGCAGAGTTACCACAACATGCCCCCATTCAATGCAGAGTTACCACAGCATGCCCCCATCAATGCAGAGTTACCACAGCATGCCCCCATTCAATGCAGTGACCAGCATGCCCCCATTCAATGCAGTGACCAGCATGCCCCCCATCAATGCAGTGACCAGCGTGCCGTGCCCCCATCAATGCAGTGACCAAGAATTGTGGAAAAATTTACAACCTTAAAAAACTCACCATGCTTCTTACTAAATACCTAGGAATGTCTACTTTCCAAAAAGGGGTCATTTGGGGGGTATTTGTACTTTACAGGCTTGTTAGGGTCTCAAGAAATGAGATAGGCCGTCAGTACATCAGGTGTGGTCAATTTTCAATGATTGGCACCATAGCTTGTAGACTGTATAAACTTCACAAAGACCAAAAAATGTATACTTATTTGGGTTGTTTTTTACTAAAAATATGTAGCAGTATAAATTTTGGCCAAAGTTTATGAAGAAAAATGACTAAATTTGCAAAATTTTAAAACCGAAACGAAGAAAAATGCATTTTTTTTTTTACAGAATTTTCATTTATAGCGCAAAAAAGAAAAAACCCAATTATGATTAAATACCACCAAAAGAAAGCTCTGCTTGTGTGAAAAAAGGACAAAAAATTCATATGAGTACAGTGTTGCATGACTGAGAAATTGACATTCAAAATGTGAGAGCACTGAAAGCTGAAAATTGGTCTGGTTAGGAAGGGGGTTTAAGTGCCCATTGGTTAAGGGGTCAAGGTAGGCTCAGACAAAGTGTTAGCTCTCTTTATTTTTTCAGTTTGCGCAAAATCATATGTAATAGAAGCCTTTTTTTAATGCCTGATTTGGGGTTTCTATGTGCCTGTGAGACTCTTAGTTGTGACACAGCAATTAAAGCATATTTTATGGGTAAAATTAAGCCCGGGTTTTGTTTAACCATGCCCCTTAAGCATTAAGGTAAAACAGTTTGGCCACACCCACTTTTTGCCATGGCAGGCATCGGGCCCCCCCGAGTCACTGCCTCACTAAAGTTTCCCTCGTGTTCCTCCCAAATCAAGATCAAGAAGTATTACTGAAGATTTGCTATGCTAGGGTATTGTACCAAACTTATACTCTGAAAAAATACATCTTGCCTTGAATTCCTCCTGCTAAACAACAGTGCACTTCCTGGTATGTTAAGGTGCTTGGGCATTCATGTGCCTACAGCCTCATAACTGTACAGTATATCTGCTGTGTGAATCTAAGGCACTGCTTTCTTTGATTGCAAGTCTCATGAGATTTAGAAAAATATTTGCTAATGTCATTACTGTGTTTCTCACAGTTCACCTTGCTTTTGGGAAATATTGAGATTTTTATTTATTTTTTTAACTTTCAGTGATAATGTAAAGAGCACAAATAGAGAGGGTGAATCTTCCTAATGGGAACAAAAACCTGACAGGTGATCTAATCGCTCTCCACTCTGTCCAAAACTAAAAGAAAAATTTGCTTTAGTTATATTTTATGCCAGTAAGAGAACACTAGACTCATAATGTACGTGCACAAATATTCTAGTGAATGGAAACCAAGAACTGCAAATACATAAGCTAAGTATAGCCTTAACTGTTACACTAAGTCCTTCCAAGCTAGGTGTCCTTTTTTCTTATGGGGCTTTCCAGTGAGGATGTCACTTTGCTTCTAAGGTTATAATCAAGCTTTTTTTTTTTCCGCGAT
Source organism: Pelophylax lessonae (assembly GCF_965119305.1). Classification (NCBI taxonomy): domain Eukaryota; kingdom Metazoa; phylum Chordata; class Amphibia; order Anura; family Ranidae; genus Pelophylax; species Pelophylax lessonae. The sequence goes on along the minus strand of NC_138768.1, from coordinate 443,809,159 downwards.
CCTGCGATGGGGCGGGCAAAAACAAAATACCAGAAGTGCATGTGAAGGCACACAAAAAAGTGTGCTTAGGATGTCTCATGGTCCCCACCCAAAGAGGAAGGACTCTTCCCTGGCCCCCTGGGGTGCAAGACTGCTGAGGCACACTCAGGTCCACCTAATACCAAGGTCCAGTGGGCTCCTCTTGTCATGATCAGCTGAAGCCTACCAACGAGTAATAGGTGGGGGCTCTCCTATAGAGAGCCACCCCCCCCCCCCCCCAAGGTATGGGAGGAAGGAACCTAATTGCTATGCATCCTCCCCTTAGACTTCAGGGTAGGCCTGTAGACCCACATCCTACAGTCCAGAGTGAAAAAGAAAACACATATATAAGTGCAAAATGACATCCATTGAAAAAAAATAAGTATGCAAAAAATAGAAAAAGAGTGACAGTACAGGTGAATTGGTTATGCATTATTGCATTGTTCTCAGCCAAAAAGCCTAGCTCACGAGGTGGTGTTCAGAAATAGCATAGGTGATGTGACCTAGTGTGAGATCCCTCACCCATAGTGCTACTCCAGCAACCCCAGGACACCACTCACAGTAGGTGCTTGATAGCATGGCCTCTTTGGCTTTCCAGCCTCTGACCAGATCAGGTAGTAGTCAAATCAGGAGGCACTGCACTCCTTGGGATCCTCCACGAGGGAATTACACAGTGGATGCACCGTTTTACAGAACCCAATCATACCAGAGAGGTATTGGAGCAACCCTGCTGGACACTGATAAGAACAGATACTACATTTGAATTAAGTACCATTCCTATTACATTTTGATATATACGCATTTTATCTATCATGTTAATTCATATATTCCTATATCTATAACACAATGAATCTACTTTCTAAGTTGTTTGAAAATTAAAACGATTTGAAATATATTAATTGTACTGATGTATACCTTATTCTTCCATTGCAAGGTAAATTTAAATTATTCAGCCAGCACTTTCGCCCCTACAATCTATTTTCCCATGATTTGTAGGCTTGGGCATTTCTCAGATTAAAGCAGTGGCGGCCGGTTAATAGGGGGCGCAGGGGCGCCGCCCCCCCAATCAGTGCATAGAAAAAAAAATACCATTTGAAGCCCACTAGGGGCGCCGAACCTACTGCTGGCTATGGGGGGGTGGGGTTTTGCATCCCATGTGCTGCCACGCAGAGGCGCGGATTGGCGGCCTTCTGGGTGTCATCGGGGCGCAGAGCAATGCGCCCGACACTCCCTACTGTAGTCCTGTCCTGGCTGTGATTGGTCCAGACTCCAGCCTGGACCAATCATACAGGACATCCCGGCTGACGTCACTCACCATCCCGTCACCTTACCGGCAGAGCGAGGAGGAGCAGCGGCGCACGTGGTCGGTGAAGACGTCTCTCCCGACTCCCGAGTCCTGTCCCGGCCGTCACTCTTCAGCGGCAGAAGCAGACGCCAGTGACACTGCAGTCGGTCCGGTTGTGAGAGAGCCAGCCCAAGATGAGCAGGTAAGTGATAATTGAAGCAGGCGCTGCCTCAGTGCCTCCTCTCTCTCCTGTGTGTGGGACTGCGGAGTCCGGTGGGGAATTTTGCAGACTCAGAGTCTGACCAGGACACCTCTTCCTCCACTCCCAGCCAGCAGCAGCATACCTCCCAAGTTGATGATGATAGGTGTTGTGCTACAGCGTAAGGGTTAAGTGTCTCCAGTCCACATACACTGTCCCCCCCGCTGGCCCCGCCTCTCCCCCTTAGCTCAGTTGTCGACTCTTCCCAGCAACATGCTTCCCCTCCTCGGGCTCTTCTGCAGGCGCCTGCCGAGTGACTGCTCTACTTAGTGTCAGTGAGTAATGTGTTCTGCCATGATCCAGGCTCTCCCTCCCCCACCTCTGATAACTTTCCCAACTTTCAGCTTCTGCAGGGCTTCATGGAGGGGGGAGGGTGGGGCTGCTGGGTCTTGTGGTGCTGGGCAGTGATTGGCAGCTATGGAGTTCCCAAATCCCAAATTCCTCCCTTCTCTCTACCTCTTCATCCCAAACAAAGCCCCATCCCTGTCTCTCCACCTTAACATTCCCAACTTTCAGCTGCTGCAGGGCTTCACCCTGCCTCTCCACCATAAACAAACACACCTCCCTGCCTCTCCACCCTAAACAAACCCACCCCCTGCCTCTCCACCCTAAACAACCCCCTTTCCCTGCCTCTTCACCATAAACAAACCCACCTCCCTGCCTCTCCACCCTAAACAAACCCACCCCCCTGCCTCTCCACTCTAAACAACCCCCTCCCTGCCTCTCCACCATAAACAAACCCACCTCCCTGCCTCTCCACCCTAAGGAAACCCCCCTCCCTGCCTCTCCACCCTAAATAACCCCCCTCCCTGCCTTTCCCCCCTAAACAACCCCCCCTCCCTGCCTCTCCACCCTAAACAAACCCACCCCCCTGCCTCTCCACCCTAAACAACCCCCCTTCCCTGCCTCTTCACCCTAAACAACCCCCCTGCCTCTCCACCCTAAACAAACCCACCCCTGCCTCTCCACCCTAAACAACCCCCCTTCCCTGCCTCTCCACCATAAACAAACCCACCTCCCTACCTCTCCACTCTAAACAACCCCCCTCCCTGCCTCACCACCCTAAACAAACCCACCTCCCTGCCTCTCCACCCTAAACAACCCCCCTTCCTTGCCTCTCCACCATAAACAAACCCCTCTCCCTGCCTCTCCACCCTAAAAAAAACCCTTCCCTGCCTCTCCAACATAAACAAACCCCTCTCCCTGCCTCTCCACCCTAAACAACCCCCTCCCTGCCTCTCCACCATAAACAAACCCCTCTCCCTGCCTTTCCACCCTAAATAACCCCCCTCCCTGCCTTTCCACCCTAAACAACCCCCCCCTCCCTGTCTCTCCACCCTAAACAACCCCCCTCCCTGCCTCTCCACCCTAAACAAACCCACCCCCTGCCTCTCCACCCTAAACAACCCCCTTCCCTGCCTCTCCACCCTAAACAACCCCCCCTCCCTGCCTCTCCACCCTAAACAAACCCACCCCTGCCTCTCCACCCTAAACAGACCTACCCCCTGCCTCTCCACCCTAAACAACCCCCCTTCCCTGCCTCTCCACCATAAACAAACCCACCTCCCTGCCTCTCCACTCTAAACAAGCCCCACTCCCTGCCTCTCCACGCTAAACAAACCCACCTCCCTGCCTCTTCACCCTAAACAACCCCCCTTCCCTGCCTCTCCACCATAAACAAACCCCTCTCCCTGCCTCTCCACCCTAAAAAAACCCTTCCCTGCCTCTCCACCATAAACAAACCCCTCTCCCTGCCTCTCCACCCTAAATAACCCCCCCTCCCTGCCTTTCCACCCTAAACAACCCCCCCTGCCTCTCCACCCTAAACAAACCCACCCCCCTGCCTCTCCACCCTAAACAACCCCCCTTCCCTGCCTCTCCACCCTAAACAAACCCACCCCCTGCCTCTCCAACCTAAACAACCCCCCTTCCCTGCCTCTCCACCATAAACAAACCCACCTCCATGCCTCTCCACTCTAAACAACCCCCCTCCCTGCCTCTCCACCCTAAACAAACCCACCTCCCTGCCTCTCCACCCTAAACAACCCCCTCCCTGCCTCTCCACCATAAACAAACCCCTCTCCCTGCCTCTCCACCCTAAACAAACCCACCCCCTGCCTCTCCACCCTAAACAACCCCCCTTCCCTGCCTCTCCACCATAAACAAACCCACCTCCCTGCCTCTCCACCATAAACAACCCCCCTCCCTGCCTCTCCACCCTAAACAAACCCACCTGCCTGCCTCTCCACCCTAAACAAACCCGTCTCCCTGCCTCTCCACCCTAAACAAACCCACCCCCTGCCTCTCCACCCTAAACAACCCCCCTTCCCTGCCTCTCCACCATAAACAAACCCACCTCCCTGCCTCTCCACCATAAACAACCCCCCTCCCTGCCTCTCCACCCTAAACAAACCCACCTGCCTGCCTCTCCACCCTAAACAAACCCGTCTCCCTGCCTCTCCACCCTAAACAAACACCTCTCACTGCCTCTCCACCCTAAACAAACCCCTCTCCCTCCCTCTCCACCATAAACAAACCCCTCTCCCTGCCTCTCCACCCTAAACAATGCCCCTTCCCTGCCTCTCCACCCTAAACAACCCCCCTTCCCTGCCTCTCCACCGTAAACAAACCCACCTCCCTGCCTCTCCACCCTAAACAAACCCATCCCCCTGCCTCTCCACCCTAAACAACCCCCTTTCCCTGCCTCTCCACCATACCCAACTCCCTGCCTCTCCACCCTAAACAAACCCACCCCCCTGCCACTCCACCCTAAACAACCCCCCTTCCTGGCCTCTCCACCCTAAACAAACCCCTCTCCCTGCCTCTCCACCCTAAACAACCCCCTCCCTGCCTCTCCACCCTAAACAACTCCCCTTCCCTGCCTCTTCGCCCTAAAAAAAAACCCTCTCCCTGCCTCTCCGCCCTAAACAACCCCTCTCCCTTGCTCTCCACCCTAAACAACCCCACCTCCCTGCCTCTCCACTCTAAACAAACCCACCCCCCTTCCTCTCCAGCCAAAACAACCCCCCTTCCCTGCCTCTCCACCCTAAACAAACCACCTCCCTGCCTCTCAACTCTAAAAAAAAAACACTCCCTGCCTGTCAAGGGGTAACTATGAATACTTTTTCAAGGCACTGTTCCTTGATTACTGAAGGTCCCTTTCACACTTGTATGACGTCAAAGTCACGCAATTTTTTCACCGCGTTGTTTGCCGCAAATCAATACCTATTACATTTTTCTTTTTGCGCCCCCCAAAAAATTTTGAGCACCAGCCGCCACTGGATTAAAGTACACCTGTGTCCTGATTATGGATATTAAGGGTTCATTCGCAAAGGCTCAGAGGCCCTTAGAGCACGTGTTTGTGCACCTGGAAGTGACAGGTTTTCCATGCATCTGGACTTAGCAGCCTGTTAAAAATGACAGAAGTGGCTGTACCAGACTTCCCACACATCTGCTCATTTACATCCAAACAGGGATGGGTGCACAGCCCTGCATCTAGGGTCATGTATCTGTCCCTTAAGGGTCCTTTCATATGGTGCACCATCCGACGAGGTCCGTTCTGCTCAGCGGGGGATCGATCCACCGATCCCCGCTGAGCAGACGAATGACAGCTCCGTCTCCGCTCTGTATGCGCAGACGGAGCTGTCAGATCCCCGCTGTCCTCTATGGGGAGATCGGATGAGAATGGACCGCCTGTCCATTCTCATCCGATCCCATCTGATCAAATCTGCCAGGCAGATGGAAAATAGGGTTTCCATCCGTCCAGATTTCACGGACAGGATCAGATCGGAGAGCAGTGGGTGTCAGCGGAGATGCCCCATAGGGATGCATGGAGCATCTGATCAGGCCTGCCTGAAAAATTGGCAGGCGGATCGGATCGCCCGTGTGAAAGAACCCTTACAGATGTAAACATTTAGATGAGCAGGAAACATCTGTACAGCTACTGTGTCTGTCAGCCTGTTATTGATGTTTAACAGGTTGCTGGTGGGGCTGCACAAAACATCTGTCACCCCAAGGTACATAAACATACTGTATGGTCCTCTTTGCTGCCCCCCCCCTGCAAGCCCCCACAACCACTCCCAGGGTTGTGGGGAATAGACCCCTGTCCCCATCAACATGGGGGCAAAGTGCTTTGGGGTGGGGAGGCAGAGCTGTGGGGACTGTGGGCTAATGGGGGGGCTCTAAGATTGGGTGCTGACTGCTTATCTAATGGTTGGTAACCAACCATTAGATCATCAGTCAGCAGCACCCCCCATTACAGTACATAACCCCCAATAAATCAGAGTCTCCGTATATCAGCACCTCTCTTAGAGACTCCCCATTATATCTGAATCCCCTTATATCAGCAACCCCTTACAAACCCCCATTAGATTCCCCTTACATTAGCGACCCCCCACCCTTAGACACCAAAAATTGGGCTGGGGGGAGGGTGGGTTCGCTGATTTCAAAAAAGTGAAATACTCAGTAAATAAACTCACTGTTGGAAAACATCAGTGCAATCAGCAATCCAACACTAAAAAAAACTAAGCATTAAAAAAAAATCAAGTGCAACCTCCCCCCTAGAATTATATTAAGTCATGTGTGAAAAAAAAATTGTGAATGGTGGTGGAAACCCCCAAGGGTAATCCAAATATTAACACACTCCAACCTTATTCAAACATATATACTGTGTAATCTTGATACACATAATACTATATGAATAGTAGTTATAACCTCCAATCCATTCCAAAATGTGTTTCTGCTAATATAAACATTAATAAAACACCTTTTTTCAGTTTGTTTTTAATTGCCTTGCATGTTATTGGGTTTTCTTTGCAAAGTGAGTTTTCCCTACATTCCCTAAGTTAGGGTAACATTCCCTTGGAAAGTGAACAGCCTATTTGCCTTCAGTAAATCAATCCAATAAGCTTTTTTTGACTAATAATTGCAAGGTTTGTTTGCTATACCACTCATAGCGTCAAGACTATTGGACGTGGGTGTTTTTTATTGCTGTCATGCTGTCTTCATACATTATATTTACGTTTGTACTTTAAAAACATTATAAACACAATGTTCTGGAACACTTAGCCTGGGTTCACAGTTGTGCAGTTTATGACACCACATGTACTTCTAATAGGAATCGCACCACATTCCCACTCATATCACATGCGGTTCATTGCAGTGAGATTGCATTAATATTGTATGGGCTCAAATAGCACCACACCACATAAAAAAGGTGCAGGCGAGTTCAAACCCATGCAATCTGATTCTTGCAATTGCACTGCGTTCTGCGACCTGTTTTGGGGTGTTATTATTTTTAACATTGACACCAGTGGTAGATCACATGAACAGAGTGTGATTTCAATGCCGTGCAAGAAATACTCAGGATTTTTGTGCTGATATCTAGATGTCAATTTAGTGAAAGCACAAGTTGTTTATTACTGTATATTTGAAGTGGTAAAATGCAGTTTACCTGTATGTTAATGCTAGTTAGTGTAGTCCCTAGATGGGCCCCCTTTCTTTTTCTCTATGTTCCCTTAGTAGTTACCATCCTTTATAGTGGGCTTAAGGCTTAGAATATTGTCTCTTTACACTTTGAATGACTAGAGAACATCCCACGTATTGAATTTTACTAAGTACAAATATGTTACATTAAGCTGCCATGTCATATTATACTTGCCCAATGTAAGGAGGTATGTCAATGCATAAAGCAGTGCTTAAAACAGTACACATAAACAATTTAAAAAAAGGCACATTATTCTTCTTTGTGGTTTGTAATTAAATGCAATTGTATATGTATTGGCTGTGGCATCTAAACAATTCATATAAAATATTCATATACCATCTGCCAGCCCAAAACGGAATAGGTGAAGAGAGGCCCTGGTCCCTTTTTGGAGATACCAGACAGCAGGAGGGATCAGATGTTTAGCGAATCCTGAAAAATAAGTCATTTGGTCAGTACTCTCAGTGACTATGTAGTAAATGGCATACACCTGTATATCTCATGGAGACAAATTGACTGTTCCTTGGAAAAAACAGTATTTACAAAATAAGTTCCCTAGAAAGCTCCACGGAAAAGATGAAAGTGAATACTATTGCAGGGTAGAGTGTGCATGTGTAGGAAAACGCAATATGCAATAAAAGGGAACCCAAACCATTTAATTGCACAGAATAGCTCTCATTTGCCTTTAATTGGCCATTCTCTCCGCACCAGTGCAGAGACTGTAAGTGGACCATACCCCAGGGGGAAGTATCCCAGCCCCCTTAAGGGAGAACATCCTCTTTAGTCTCTTATTGGCACCACCAAGGAAAGCCTCTAATAAACCCCAATGTGTGTTCCATTACGGAGGAGCATATGATCCTCTGTAGGAGGTAAACCACTTGGAGGTCACTACCGCCTAGGGGGTCCTTGTGTGCATTAACCACTTAAGCCCCGGAAGATTTTACCCCCTTCCTGACCAGGGGGTATTTTGCGATTCGGCACTGCGTGACTTTAACGGACAATTGCGCGGTCGTGCGACGCTGTACCTAAACAAATTTGGCGTCCTTTTTTTCCCACAAACAGAGCTTTCTTTTGGTGGTATTTGATCACCTGTGCGATTTTTTGATCACGCGCTATAAACAAAAAAAGAGCGTCAATTTTGCAAAAATAGCAATATTTTTCACATTTTTTTATATGAAATTCCCCCCCAAAAAAATGTAAAAATCAAAATTTTTTAACATTTTCGGCCAATTTGTTTTATGCTACCTATGTTTGGTAAAAAAAATCACAAAAAGCGTATTTTGATTGGTTTGCGCAAAAGTTATCACGTTTACTAACAAAGGGAAAGATTTTTGTCATTTTTGTTGTTTTTTTTTAACGCGTAATGGCGGCGATCTGCGATTTTTTTTTGCGGTACTGCGACATTGCGGCGGACAGATTGGACCCTTGACTGACATTTTTGACACTTTTGGGGTTACCAGTGACATTTCTACAGTAATCAGTGCTATACATATGCACTGTTACTGTAAAAATACACTGGTAGTGAAGGGGTTAACTTTATTAGAGAGGGAGGGGCTGTGTGTGTCCCTAGGGGCGTGCTTTCTACTGTGATTGGCTGTGGCTTCAGATGTATGAAGAGTGATCAACGGTTCTACATAGTAGAACCGTATGATCAGCCTTCATACACCGGGGAGAATGACAGGTGGCTTGTTTACACAAGCCGCCTGACTTTCTCCCTCTCCCCGACGATCGCCGAGTGACCGGCGGACATCGGGTCCGCTGGTCACACGCGCGGGGGGGCTCGCTCCCTAGACCCTCCCAAGCTAGTGACGTAGCCCTACGTCACTTTGCCTGTGAGGGGCTGACTGCCGACGTAGATCGGCGTTAGGCAGTCGGCAAGTGGTTAAGAGAGTGAAGATGTCTGCCTGGATATCGTTGGTATGCTATCAGTATGTCCTAATGTCTATTTGAAAGTGATAACATTTCCTTGAAGACAATTTTGAGTGTTGAAACGCATTGGAATCTCCAGCATATTTGTAGCATCCACCACAGCAGAAAATGCAACATGGATGAATGATCCCTACAATAGCTGGAATTATCACACTGGGTTAAGTCACTCTATACAGAATGTAACATGGTTGTGTATATGGGCCCCATATTTTTCTAACTGAGTTCATACAAATGTTTGCCTAATATGTATTGTCGTTTTATGTCAAATGTCAATGGTTTGACTTTTATGATAATGACCCCAAAAGGGGATTCTCTTCTTTTATATGTAATTGAATAAAATGTAAACAATTTTTTATAAATTATAGTTTTTCTTCATTAGAATCAATAATTGCCTTTATAATCTCACAAAAAGAGGAACAAAAAATTTTTTTAGTTGCACTATATTAGCTAATACATTTTTTTCTTGATAATCTTAACAACCAATGAGAATATTTTTTTCATTATCAACAATACACTGCAGCTACAACAGTAAGCCTATTATTGGCTACAATGTGCGACATTACATTTTCTTGTTGGCATTGTTTTGGACACCCAAGACTCTACACGTCAAGACCCTACATTCCGACCTTACACGTCAGAATTGTAAATAGCATTATAACATGCTGTAGAAAAACTGGTATTTCACTCTTATTATTGGATTTGAACCCAGAAAACAACAAAACAAAATCTATAGTCTTAAACTTTGAAACATGTCAAGGACCTTTTCTTTTACCTGCTATCCGAATATGTTATAGGTTAAAAAACTGTCTGAGTGATATTGTGAATAAGAAGGCTATGACTGTAGTGGGCAAATGTGAACAATTTTGCCACAGTCTATTTCTCAAATAAATATTGTGAGTTTACTGGCTTTAAACTTTTTCCTCTATTCAACGCGCTGACTGTCTCTTAGTAATTTCTGCCATTAGCCTTTGATTTTTGTGGAGTAAAAATTGTCCATTATTGCTAATGTACATTTCTAACAATAACGATCTCAGTAGCTAAGACTTTTTCCATCAATGCAATGTAGAGACAAGATTTGACTGTAGAGTTCTGGTGAGATAATTTACAATTATATGCTGAAAGTCTCTGTAAGGTCACATTGAAGCAATTCTGCAGAAGAAAAAAATGAGACGTCTTTACCTTCAGCATGAGTAAGTCAAGTTTTGACTAGAAACTGTTAGAAGAAATTCACTAAAAGTAATTTTGCAGAAGCACTGTGCCATCTTAATACAGCTGATTGGGTCACTATGACATTGCTGAAAATACCAGTGTTTCTGTGATGACTGAAAGTTTTCTTCTTCCTTGCAAAAATAAAATATTCGGAAAGATGTTGATTTTTCTAAAATATAAATGTGAAAAAATAACAAGGACAAAAATCTTTGTGCATTGTCAGTTAAAGTGTAACTTAAACCAAAAAACAAATTTGAATATACTGCTACTTACCAGTTCTTGGATACAGTATGGTGGTTGCATTAGCTTTCTTTCCTTTTTTTTTTTGCCTTTATTTTTACCTGATGATCCTGCCAGTATCACACTTCCATCTCCCGCTCTCCCATTTTTTGTTTAAAGAAGCAATGAAGCCCCCTTTGGAAAGTAGCATTGCCAACCTGTAGAGAGGGTAGTATTAGATGGACTAGTAAATTTAGATGGGCTTACATTATACTAACAAATTATCCACTTAACAGACTGATTCTCACCCTCAAATCCATGCCATTGTTCAGTTTTAAGCGCTGTCACACTTTGAATGACAATTGCTCAATAATGGAATGTTAAACCCACATTCCTTTTAGGCTCCTTTCACACGGCCGCTCCGTGTGTCCGCAAATCATCCCATCCGTTTGCGGATGATTTGCGGACATAATGTAAGTGAATGGCACTGCGGGTGTCAGCGGAATACCATCCGCTGACACCTGATTTTCCTCCTTTCAGTTCTGTTCCGTTTTTACAAATGGAACAGAACCCATTTTTCCTTCCGTGTAAAAAACGTAAAGGAAAGAAAATCGGATGTCAGCGGTGTCATCCGCTGACACCCGCAGTGCCATATACTTACATTATGTCCGCATATCATCCGCAAACGGATGGGATGATATGCGGGCACACGGAGCGGATGACACAAATGTCATCCGCTCCGTGGAGAAAAAAAAAAAAAAGTCCCGCAGCGGACCTTTCACACGGAGTGGCCGTGTGAAAGGAGCCTTATATAATTTTTTGGGACAGATAGAGCTTTCTTTTGATGATATTTAACAACAACTGTTTTTTTTTTTGTTTGTTTGTTTTTGCTATATAAAGTAACAAAGACTAAAGATGTTGAGAAAAAACTTTGTTTCTGGTATAAAACTTTGCAAATAAATATTTTTCTTCATAGATGTAGACTAGAGTGTATTCTGCTACATTTACTCAATGAAAAAAAACAAATAGGTGTATATTATGTAGCCTGTGTGAAAGGTATAGAGTCTACAAACTATGGTCAGTACATATTATTTGAAAATTGATCATTCCTGATGTACTGACTGCCTATCATTTCTTGCAGTCCTAAAATTCCAAGGAAGTACAAACACACTTCCCAAACTAGGATCATTTTGGGGGTAAGTCAGTAAGACAGTCTAAGGTATTTAGCAAGAGGATTGTTTTTTTAAACTTGAAAATGTTTATCACAATTTTTTGAAAAATTAAGAAATTAAATGCGAAAGGAAAAACATAAGAGAGTGCAGTTGTCCACAGAAGATGGCTGGAACTGATCTCTCACTAGAATGGAGTGAGTGGGACATGCAGATAGGTCAGTTCAGGTGGCAGACAAAGACATTTTCAGGAAACAGGCAAAGGATTAGTCCTGACAATAGGCAGAATCATGGTCAATAAACAGGCCAAGGTCAGTACACCAGTGTGGGGTTGATCAGAAACACAGTTGCTGGCTGCATTGGCTCTGTTGACACAGTACTGATGTGGTGGCAAACAGTGACACTATTGATGGCTTCACTGGCTCTGGTGACACTGGAACGAGTGTGGCTAATGATCAGGAACATTGTTGCTGCCTGCACTGGACTGGCGACACTAAGAATGGTGTGGCAGTTGATGGTTTACTCTAGCGAGGTGTCATATCGGGGACTATTGTGAACTATTGTGGGAGCACTGCTGTTCTATGACACTGGTCTGGTTACACTGGGACTGGTGTGGTGGTGATCAGGGATATTGATGCTGGCTTACATGGGTCTGGTAACACTGGGACTGGTGTGGTGGTGATTAGGGATATTGTCGCTGGCTTACACAGTTCTGTGACATTGGCACTGGTGTGGCAGTGATCAGAAACACTGTTGCTGGTTCGTGCGCTAAAAAATAAAAACCACCAGACTTTGACTACTACCACTCAAGTTCAACAAATTATGTATAGCACATCAAATAAGATAACCTAAAATCTCATATTTATTAATATATGTATTAGAACTGTTATGTACTGTTTTCATATTTCAATAAATCTTTATTGTATAAAAAAATAAAGCTGGGGGGGGGGGGCATGACTAGATGTGAGCCACGCTGGGCGCTCTGATTCAGAGCTCAGCTTCACTGGTGGAGACACCCATCCCCATCTGCGCAACCTAAACCAGGACTACCCTGTAAGCTACATCGAGCGACAAAGCTTCTCACAAGGCACCTGACGGTACCATTATTTTGTGCCCATCAAGCCGGATCAATCCCAGATGGGACCCGAGGCCTACTAGGGGAGCCGCCGCCATCGCGTACACCGTGACAACCAAAGCCAAAATTGGAGGGCTGGGTAAGGCTAATCATTACCAGCTGGTCTGTTACAGCCCCCGAACCGCCCTCTGCACCCCAAATTCACCTGGGGAAGTCCATAGTGACAGCTTCCATATAATTTGTCTGACCCTGCAGTGGCTGGCCGCCATCTTGGATCCAGACACATAGCAAGCCTGGATGTGATACTGTGCTTAAGAGACTCACTAAATCTCCTATACAGCCATACACGATATCACACAACTGCATCTATTGGCCTGACATCGCTGACACAGGGCAAAGCCTGGGCTTTTCATATGCTCATACAACTGAGTAGCAGAGCTAAAAAAATTAAGATTGGAGGGTGTGGCTTGACTGGGGAGAGAGATGACCGCTTGAGCTGAGTGCTCCAACACCACGAGGGACATATTCAGCGTTTATAGAAGACCTGCACCTGTGCTGAACATTGGGAAACTCGGCCGAAGTTCCTCTGCCTCCAGGACACCGAAAGTGGCGGGCTCGCAATCGAGCTGTAACATCCCAGAGCTGTTCAGGTCGCAAACATCGGGAGGCCACGCAGCCTCGCAGGCCTCCACACTGCGCTCTCCAAGCAGTGATTCTGACATGAGTACAGGTAACGGAGCTCCAGCACACCCTTTCACTTTACCACTGATGCATCTTCTCAGCCTGCTTGACCTTCAAGCAGTGGCAGCGGACATAAAAAACACACTCTCGGCTGCCATTACAGACCTCAAAGCAGATTTACAAGCCGTAGCGTTGAGGCTTGATGGGGTAGAGCAGGTTACTCATCTGCCTACGGCAGCCATTAAGCAAGTGCAGCTCACGTACGATGCACAGCTCCCCTTCTTATTGGAGATGCATAGACACATTGAGGACTTGGACAATCGGGGCCGCAGACATAACATATGGGTCAGGGGTATTCCTGAAACGGTGGAGGCGGAGGCTATACAACCCACCCTGTGCTCCATTTTTAATGACCTACTGAGGCGCCCGCACGATTGAAATGGAGCGAACCCACAAAGCACTTAGACCCAGACCCCGAGACTCTGAACCGCCCAGGGACATTGTCTGTTGCCTAGTTAATTTCCCTCTGAAAGAGGAGATCTTGCGCAAGGTACGAGAATCGGGCCGTATTTTGTATAATGCGACAGAAATCAAGTTATTCCAGGATTTGTTGCAAATAACATTGCAAAATAGACGAGCACTGCACCCCCTCCTGGACGCTCTCAGACATAAAGGCATTACATACAGATGGAAGTTCCCATTTTGCTTGTCCCCCACCTATAGGGGACGCACTGCTCTCCTCAGGACACCAGAAGACCTACCCACCTTTTGCGAACAGCTTGACCTTCAGTCCATGGAACTACTGGAGTGGTATGCCTTCTTTTTTTCCAGTGGAAGCATGGCACCCTCTCTCACATAACCTGTCCCCAAAGACACAGAGAAACCGATCGCGCCACAGACGTCTGGACCCGACCTCCCCAGCCTCCAGGCCCTCCTGAAAGGATTCTGATCGTGATCTTCCGGGTCCCTCCCCCGCGCACCGCTAAGGCCTTTACTGCTACCTCATTCAGAACTCAGATAAGTATCTCTCTGATGTTTTCTCGGACGCTTCAACCTACTTTTGGATGCTGACTTTATCATGCTGCTTGGCTGTTCTGTATGTTCGAACTGCTGGACCTAGCAATCTTTCCTCGTCGGGGGGAGGAGGGGGAGGGAGAGTGGAGGGGGGGACCAAAAAAGGGGGACAAAAGGAAAGAAGAACATGTGTTTTTTTTGCTTGCCAGATTGCTCTGACACCCCCTGTGACCCCCTGACCTTCTTTCGGAGGCCACATCCCTAGTTTCACCTCATACCCTGCCCCCCCGGAGGCCCTCTAAGCTTTATGGACTCTCGCAGTCTGCCTCGGGCTTGCTTGGACTATGCCTGTCGACCGCAGCAGCCTTAGGGGAAGACCTAGCTGAGCTTCAAAACGACTGGCCAGTGAGCTGTACAATATCTACTGCTCATCCCCCTTGTGTGCGGCCTCATGAACATCCACAGTCTGGCAACACTACAGGTTTTTGCTGGGACCCAGGTAAAGCTGGAGTACCCCTTTTTTCTTGCCTTTTGATATACCTGAAAATGCAATATATGCTTGAGCTTACTTTACCTGTCTTTAAGATGGAGCAGTACTTGTTTTTTACCGTATGCACTGCAGCATTTGCTCCAGGGCGTGATGCGCTGCCCCCCTCCCCTACTTTTTTTTTTTTTGTGCATGGCTCTGACCTCTGGAGCTCTTGCTGGTGGGGGGGGTTGATTAAGTGGCTGCCAGCATACCTGGTTTGACCATGCTAACTGTCTGAGTAACACTTTCTACTTGTATACTTGCTCTGAGTTGAGTTGATGCCCCCTGTTTTGCTTTAGTCCTTTGGAAACCCTTTTTGGGCTCCTTAGATGTTTCCTTTCTCTGTCCCTCCAGTGTCATTACATGTTGCACCCAGTTTCTCTCATGTACCCACACGACGCACCCTTAGGGATTGCGCTGACCTACCAGATCTTCTCTGCTTCTCTTTCCCTCAATCTGTATTAGGGTGGATAGTGGACCTATCTATACCTCCGGAGTTACCCCCTTTTTTTTTTTTTTTTCTCTTGCCTTTGCTCTGACCGTCTACTCTTCCCCTGTTTCCTCCTTGCCTCCCCCGACTGCCTCTTTTTTTTTTTTTTTTCTTTTTTTCTTTCTCTCCTCTTTTCTTCCTTCCTTCCTTCCTTCCTTCCTTCCTTCCTTCCTTCCTTCCTATTTTGTGCAACATTTGGGATGGATGCCTTTTTATATGATCAGTATTCCTGATTGGTATAGCTACTAATTAGATGGTTGTAAACAAATCTCAGAGGAGACTTTGGGGTTACTGGCACAGAGAAGAAACAATTTGCTATGTCAAGACAAGGGAACACTTTTCATGTGTCTCTTAAATAAGCCATACTTTCAGAAGTGAGTTGCTTGGGACATCAATTTGTTAACCATTCACAGGGCTAAAACTTATCGCTAGGCTCCTGATTTTCTTTTGTAATGCTTTTACAGGCAAAGAACACAGATGATTATTTCCACATTATTTCCACATTTACCCATTGTTCTGTTTATTTATTGCCTCTCTAATATGAAGTATCACCTCTGGTGGTAACCCATATTGCAACTGAAATGGAGGCAATTCATCCCCCATAATGTGTACAGTAACATTCATATTTACACAATCCATAGTTTTCTGTATCTAAAGTTGTAGAAAAGTCAAATGTAATAATTTTTTTAATTACTGGCAGAGACAACTGACACAGCAAAGATTTCATCTCTAGGCTCTAAAACGGGGATCACTGTACAAACATTTTGTGTATCCCTCAACCAAACTGAACTGATCAAATCAACAATGCAATCAAGGGGATCCAGCACATACATGCCCATATGTGTTTCCTCAAGCCCACTAGTACATAAAAGGAAGACAAGATTTATTTATCTGGGACTTCTGCTTTACTTTTAAACTCCAAAAATAAAATATCTTTAATAAGCAGATTTATCTTCCCCATTAAATCCAGTTAACCTGATTTTCTTGTGGGAAGTAGGTTTTAGTTTATGATTTATACATGAAGCATCTGTGTCAATTAAAATATTTTTCCATTCTTTCCCCTTCACTTTCTCTTTTGCATACAGCCTTCCATTCCTACCTTGGAAAAGAGATACTAGAAAAGCTAAAGGAGTAGGAAGTGGTCACTTCCTCATTCTTGTTTGTTAGACTCTGGGTACCTCAAATTGCTAAAGTAAGAAAAATCTTCCTTTCTCTGTCCTACTGCACAGATTGGGGCTGTCACCGGATGATTTGCTAACATCTGCGACTGTAGCTGAGCCTCTCTATGAGGGTTAGCAATACATTCCTTGGATGCCATTATGCCATCCGCAAAATGTTTGTGTTTCATAATCTATTCTAAGGCCTCAGCTACTTTTAGCCCAATATCCAGTTCTACGTTACCGACTTTCTGTAGAAACTGTTCAATCATTTACTGATGATCTTGTTTAGTAACAGCTGAAGGATTTTTTATATATACCAAACACCAAGCTATTTTCCATTTATCAGCTTACACTAATAAATAATCATACTTAGAAATGTAAAATTATTCCAATACCTTTACACTAAATCTGTTTAAATCAATCACATCTCCAGAGTCTAGATTCTGTAAAACTCTTGGATACGATTCTGAATTTGAACATTATAATATAAGGGCAGATAAGAAAGAAATTAATGTTCTATTTTTTTTTTTGCTACATCCTGTATTTGTGGTTATTACATGTAATTCTCAGAGGGAAAAATATCTTGAAAAATACTTCTTTTCGTCTTGGTTGAAAATGTTTAACCTTTTCGCTGCCAGGCCCTGTGCTTCACTTTGCAAAAATGGCCTGGCCAGCTAAGTTTAATTTTTCCATTGCTTTTTTTTTTTTACCTTACGGCTTTCAGAGTTTGTTAACCACTTTAAAACCAGAAGGATTTGCCCCCTTAATGACCAAGCCCTATTTTGCGATTCGGCACTGCTACTTTAAAGGACAGTTGTGCGGTCATGCGATGCTGTACCCAAATAAAATTCATGTCCTTTTTTCCCACAAATAGAGCTTTCTTTTAGTGGTATTTAAACACCTGTGCGATTTTTATTTTTTGCGCTATAAACAAAAAGAGCAACAATTTTGAAAAAAAAATATATATATATTTTTCACATTCTGCTATATGACCTTCTCTAAAAAAATTAAAAATCTAAATTTTTTAAAATTTTAGGCCAATTTGTTTTCAGCTACATATTTTTGGTAAAAAAAAAAATTGCAATAAGCATATTTTGATTGGTTTGCACAAAAGTTATCTCGCTACTGACTACGGGAAAGATTCATGTCGTTTTTATTGTTTTTTTTTTTTTTACTAGTAATGGTGGCGATCTGTGATTTTTAGCGGGACTGCGACATTGCGGCGGAAAGATCAGACCCCTAACTGACATTTTTGACACTTTTGGGTGACCAGTGACATTACTACAGTAATTAGTGCTAAAAATATGCACTGTTACTGTAATAATGACACTGGCAGGGAAGGGGTTAACCCTATGGGTGATCAATGGGTTAAATGTGAGCCTAGGGGAGTGATTCCAACTGTGGGGGGGGCGTAGCTTGTGAAATGATCATAGAGATATGTGATCCTATATAGAGTTGAGCGGACACCTGGATGTCCGTGTTCGGCGGGTTCGGCCGAACTTTAAAAAAAAGTCCGGGTCCGTGTCCCGGACTTTTGCCGAACTTTTCCCGGACACCGAACCCCATTGAAGTCAATGGGGACCCGAACTTTCAGGCACTAAAATGGCTCTAAAACACCAAAGGAAAGGGCTAGAGTGCTGCAAATGGCAGCAAAATGTATTTAAGAGCATGGCAATTGCTCTGCAAACAAATGTGGATAGGGAAATAACTTAAAACAACAAAAAAAAAAACAGAAAAATAAAACAATGTTCTTCATCTCTGAAGGACGAGGCCCATATGGAGTAGGAGGGAGGTTGAGGTGGTGGTGGATGTGGCGGTGTCATAGACGTGCGCACAGGGTGTGCCAGGTGTGCCTGGGCACACCCTAATCACCTAGGGCACATTAGCATTATCGCTCTGTTTGCCAGTGAGGAGATGGGAAAGATCTCCCTCGGACCTGCTCTGCTCTATTTCACTTTGCCAGCAGGGAGAGTAATGTATCGGGGCCATGTACATGTAGGCAAACACATGCATGTGTATTTAAACTTTGGGGTGCACACCCTAATGCAATAGGCTGCGCACACCTATGGGCGGTGTAGGTGGAAGCGGCGGTGGAGGAGGACCAGGGCCGGATTAAGAGCATCATGGGCTTGGTGCTGAGGATTTTGAAGGGCCTTAAGGGCCGTGCCTTGGCATGCACCCAGAGGAGGAAGGGTGCAGCCATGCATGCCTAATTCAACATGGGATGCTGTCTCCGAAGCCCATAAACACATCCATGCATCGGCAACTGTCCCTCCTTGTCCGGCCTTCGTGCTGTGTGGGGAGGTTCTGAGGGAGCTGCCTGGGGAAGCGAGCATAGAAGCCAGACTTCTGTGTTTACAAGTGACAGAAGAGCGGTAACAGTGAATATGGCCAACCCGGGGCCTATATAAAAGGTAGGGGCCTGGAGCTGCAGCTCCAATAGCCCCTACGTTAATCTGGCCCTGAGGAGGATGAGGTAGCCAACACTGCTTCTTTTCACACATTTTAAATGAGGGTACACCCCAAAAGAGTGAGAAAGAGCAAAAATGGAACAATGGGTGGGTAAGGTCGGTATCCATCGCTATTCTGCACAAGGTACGGAAAAGTCCCGTGGGATCCATGCCTGGTTCATTTTAATGAACGTGAGCTTGTCCACATTGTCTCTGGACAGGCGGCTGCGCTTGTCTGTTATAACGCCCCCAGCCGTGCTAAATACCCGTTCAGATAATACACTGGCTGCAGGGCACGCCAGCACCTCCAAGGCGTAAAGGGCAAGCTCAGGCCATGTGCCCAATTTGGAGACCCAGAAGTTGAAGGGGGCAGACCCGTCATTCACTACATGTAGGCGTGTGCACACATACTGCTCCACCATGTTGGTAAAATTCTGCCTCCTGCTAAGACGTTCCATATGAGCTGCTGGTGCTGCTGTTTGTTGTGGCGTGCTGACAAAGCTTTTCCACATTTCGGCCATGCTAACCCTGCCTTCTGAGGTGCTGGCGGTGCCCTGGTTGCGTTGGCGACCTCTTCCTCCTCCTCCTCCTCCTCTGCCTTGTGCTTCCACTGTGGCCCTGCTGTCAGGTGGGAATGCCAGCAGCATCGCGTCTACCAGCGTGCGCTTGTACTCGCGCATCTTGCGATCGCGCTCCAGTGAGTGAATTAAGGACGGTACGTTGTCCTTGTAACGGGGATCCAGCAGCGTGGCCACCCAGTAATCAGCACAAGTTAGAATGTGGGCAACTCGGCGGTCGTTGTGGAGACACTGCAGCATGTAATCGCTCATGTGTGCCAGGCTGCCCAGAGGCAACGAAAGGCTGTCCTCTGTGGGAGATGTATCGTCCGTGTCCTCTGTATCCCCCCAGCCACGCACCAGTGATGGCCATGAGCTGGCCTGGGTGCCACCCTGCTGTGAACATGGTTCCATCTCCTCCTCCAGCTCCTCCTCCTCCAGAACTGTGCCCCTGCTTGACAATTGTGTCCCTGGCGTTTGTGTGTGCAGGAACCCACCCTCGGAGCCCCTTGCGAATGACTGCCCTGAAAGCCTTGGAAATGTTACCTCTTCATCCTCCTCCTCCTCCTCATCCTGTGCCACATCCTCTTCCATCATCGCCCGAATTGTTTTTTCAAGGAGGCATAGAAGTGGGATAGTTAAGCTGAGAACGGCGTCATCGGCACTGGCCATGTTGGTGGAGTACTCAAAACAGCGCAACAAGGCACACAGGTCTCACATGGAGGCCCAGTTATTGGTGGTGAAGTGGTGCTGTTCCGCAGAGCGACTCACGCGTGCGTGCTGCAGCTGAAACTATGGCCTGCTGCTGCTCGCACAGTCTTTGCAGCATGTGCAAGGTGGAGTTCTACCTTGTGGGCACGTCACATATGAGGCGGTGAGCGGGAAGGCCGAAGTTACGCTGCAGCGCTGACAGGCGAGCAGCAGCAGGGTGAGAACGCCGAAAGTGCGCACAGACGGCCCGCACTTTCTGCAGCAGCTCTGACATATCGGGGTAGTTTTTAAGGAACCTCTGCACCACCAAATTCAGCACATGCGCCAGGCAAGGGATGTGCGTCAAACCGGCTAGGCCCAGAGCTGCTATGAGTTTTCGCCCGTTATCGCACACCACCAGGCCGGGCTTGAGGCTCGCTGGCAGCAACCACTCATTTGTCTGCTGTTCCATGCTCCTCCACAACTCCTGCGCGGTGTGTGGTTTGTCCCCCAAACAGGCAAGTTGTAAAACTGCCTGCTGTCGTTTACCCCTGGCCGTGCTGAAGTTGGTGGTGAAGGTGTTACGCTGTCCGGATGAGGAGGCGGTAGAGGATGAGGAAGCGGAGTAGGAGGAGTTAGGAACAGGAGGCAAACTGAAGCGCCCTGCAATCCTCAGTGGTGGAAGGACATGCGCCAAATTGCTATCCGCCTCCGGCCCATCCGCCACTGCATTTACCCAGTGTGCCGTTAGGGAGATATAATGCCCCTGACCGTGCTTACTGGTCCACGTATTGGTAGTTAGGTGGACCTTGGCACAGATGGCATTGCGCAGTGCACACCTGATTTTTTCCCCCACTTGGTTGTGCAGGGAAGGGATGGCTTGCCTGGAAAAGTAGTGGCGGCTGGGCACAACGTACTGTGGGACAGCCACCGACATAAGGTTTTTAAAACTGTGCGTCTCCACCAGACGGAATGACAGCATTTCAAAGGCCAAGAATTTTGAAATGCTGGCATTCAGGGCCAGGGATCGCGGGTGGGTAGGGGGGTACTTCCTCTTCCTCTCAAGTGTTTGGGAGATGGAAAGCTGAACGCTTCCACGGGACATTGTGGAGATGGTTGGTGACCCAGGTGGTGGTGTTGCTGACAGATCCTCTGTTTGCGGGGTGGCAGGTGCCGGTATCACTACAGATGTGGCTGGAGCGGCCGAGACTGCAGCAGAAGAGGAAGCAGGATGAGCCAGAGACGTTTCTTGGTTTTGAAGGTGTGTACTCCACTGCAGCTCGTGCTTTGCACTTAGATGCCTGATCATGCAGGTTGTGCTCAGGTTGAGAAGGTTTATGCCTCGCTTCAGGCTCTGATTGCACAGGGTGCAAACCACTCGTGTCCTGTCATCAGCACATTTTCTAAAGAACTTCCACGCTAGAGAACTCCTTTGAGCTGACTTTGGTGCGCTCGTTCCCTTGCTGCATTGGGCAGTAGCAGGCGTAGTGTCTAGGGCACGGCCGCTCCGCTTCTGCACCCTGCTCCCTCTTCTGCTGTGCTGGTGGCTCTGTGCGACCACCGCCTCTTCCTCCAAACTACTCAGGTCACCTGCATGACCTTCATTCCATGTGGGGTCGAGGACCTCATCGTCCTCCACATCATCTTCCACCCAGTCTTCACCCCTGCCCTCCTTGTTGGTCTCCACAATGCTGAACGCCGCAGCAGTTGGCACCTGCGTTTCGTCATCATCGGAGACGTGCTGCGATGGTCCTTGAATGTACTCATCTTGAGAAATAAGTGGTTGGGCATCGCTGCACTCAATCTCTTCCACTTCCGGGGCAGGGCTAGGTGGATGGCCCTGGGAAACCCTGCTGACAGAGTCATCAAAAAGAAGAAGAGACTGCTGTATGGCTTGGGGCTCAGACTGCTTGCCTGATTTGCAAGGGGGTGAGGTGAAAGACGGTTGGACATCGGCTGCAGGTGCCAACTCTGACCTTTCTGCAGTAGACTGGGTGGGAGACAATGTGAAGGAACTGGAGGCACTGTCAGCAGCAAACCAATCTACTATCGCCTCCACTTGTTCTGGCCTCATCACTTCTAGAGGCGTATGATGCCCTACCAAATACTCATGCAGGTTCTGTCGCCTACTCACACTTGAGGAAGGTGTTTCACTTGTGCGTGTAGCTGGCACAGATCGACCACGTCCTGTCCTTACAACAGGAGCTCTACCAGCAGCACCACGACCCAGGCCACGGCCCCTATTTGACGGTCTCCTCATAATTCTGTAATTTAAGATCTTGCCCTAGAAAGGTGTTTATTGAATAGCGGAACAAAACAACAACAGTATCGCACAGGTGTATCTCACAGTCAAATATGCAAACTATGCCGCAATTTAATGTTTTTACCCCAAAAGGGTGTATATTGAATAGCGGAATAGGATAAAAAACGGTGTATCTCACACGTACAAACACAGACTAGGCCCGATTAAATTTTTTTGTACCCTAAAGGGAGGATGAGGAAGAGGAGTAGGAGGAGTTGGGAACAGGAGGCAAACTGAAGCGCCCTGCAATCCTTGGCGGGGGAAGGAGATGCGCCAAACCAATTTAAAAGGTGTATCTCACACGTACCGATACAGACTATGCCGTAATTTAATTTTTTACACTCCAAAAGGGTGTATATTGAATAGCGGAATAGGAAAAATTTTATAATACGGTGTATCTCACACGTACAAACACAGACTAGGCCCCGCCGATTACAATTTTTTGTACCCTAAAGGCAGGATGAGGAAGAGGAGTAGGAGGAGTTGGGAACAGGAGGCAAACTGAAGCGCCCTGCAATCCTCGGCGGTAGAAGGAGATGCGCCAAACAAATTTAAAAAGGTGTATCTCACATGTACCGATACAGACTATCCCGCAATTTAATTTTTTACACTCAAAGAGGGTGTATATTGAATAGCTGAATAGGACAAATTTTACAAAATGGTGTATCTCACACGTACAAACACAAACTAGGCCCTGATTACAATTTTTTCTACCCTAAAGGCAGGATGAGGAGTAGGGGGAGTTCGAAACAGGCAGGAGGCAGACTGAAGCACCCTCAAATCCTCGGCAGTATGAGATGCGCCCAAAAAATTGGAAAGGTGTATCTCACACGTACCGACACAGACTATCCCGCAATTTAATTGATCCCCAAAGGTTTTTATTGAATAGCGGAATAGGAAATATTATTCAAAAAAAGTGTATGTATCTCACACGTACAGAAGCACACTAGGCCCCAATTACTATTGTTTGTACCCCTAAAGGCAGGATGAGGAGTAGGAGGAGTATGGAACAGGCAGCACCCTCAAATCTTCAGTAGTATGAGATGAACCCCAAAAACTTGGAAAGGTGGATCTCACACGTACCGACACAGACTATCCCCCAATTTAACTGATCCCCAAAGGTTTTTGATTAAATAGCGGAATAGAAAATATGATCAAAAAAAGTGTATGTATATCACACGTAAACAACCACACTAGGCCCCAATTACTATTGCTTGTACCCCTAAAAGGCTGGATGAGGAGTAGGAGGAGTATGGAACAGGCAGCACCCTCAAATCTTCAGAAGTATGAGATGAACCCCAAAAACTTGGAAAGGTGGATCTCACACGTACCGACACAGACTATCCCCCAATTTAACTGATCCCCAAAGGTTTTTGATTAAATAGCGGAATAGAAAATATGATCAAAAAAAGTGTATGTATATCACACGTACACAACCACACTAGGCCCCAATTACTATTGTTTGTACCCCAAAAAGGCTGGATGAGGAGTAGGAGGAGTATGGAACAGGCAGCACCCTCAAATCTTCAGAAGTATGAGATGAACCCCAAAAACTTGGAAAGGTGGATCTCACACGTACCGACACAGACTATCCCGCAATTTAATTGATCCCCAAAGGTTTTTATTGAATAGCGGAATAGGAAATATGATCAAAAAAGTGTATGTATCTCACACGTACAGAAGCACACTAGGCCCCAATTACTATTGTTTGTACCCCTAAAGGCAGGATGAGGAGTAGGAGGAGTATGGAACAGGCAGCACCCTCAAATCTTCAGAAGTATGAGATGAACCCCAAAAGCTTGGAAAGGTGGATCTCACACGTACCAACACAGACTATCCCCTAATTAAACTGATCCCCAAAGGTTTTTGATTAAATAGCGGAATAGAAAATATGATCAAAAAAAGTGTATGTATATCACACGTACACAACCACACTAGGCCCCAATTACTATTGTTTGTACCCCTAAAAGGCTGGATGAGGAGTAGGAGGAGTATGGAACAGGCAGCACCCTCAAATCTTCAGAAGTATGAGATGAACCCCAAAAACGTGGAAAGGTGGATCTCACACGTACCAACACAGACTATCCCCCAATTTAACTGATCCCCAAAGGTTTTTGATTAAATAGCGGAATAGAAAATATGATCAAAAAAAGTGTATGTATATCACACGTACACAACCACACTAGGCCCCAATTACTATTGTTTGTACCCCTAAAAGGCTGGATGAGGAGTAGGAGGAGTATGGAACAGGCAGCACCCTCAAATCTTCAGAAGTATGAGATGAACCCCAAAAACTTGGAAAGGTGGATCTCACACGTACCAACACAGACTATCCCCCAATTTAACTGATCCCCAAAGGTTTTTGATTAAATAGCGGAATAGAAAATATGATCAAAAAATGTATGTATATCACACGTACACAACCACACTAGGCCCCAATTACTATTGTTTGTACCCCTAAAAGGCTGGATGAGGAGTAGGAGGACTATGGGACAGGCAGCACCCTCAAATCTTCAGAAGTATGAGATGAACCCCAAAAACTTGGAAAGGTGGATCTCACACGTACCGACACAGACTATCCCCCAATTTAACTGATCCCCAAAGGTTTTTGATTAAATAGCGGAATAGAAAATATGATCAAAAAAAGTGTATGTATATCACACGTACACAACCACACTAGGCCCCAATTACTATTGTTTGTACCCCTAAAAGGCTGGATGAGGAGTAGGAGGAGTATTAAACAGGCAGCACCCTCAAATCTTCATAAGTATGAGATGAACGCCAAAAACTTGGAAAGGTGGATCTCACACGTACCGACACAGACTATCCCCCAATTTAACTGATCCCCAAAGGTTTTTGATTAAATAGCGGAATAGAAAATATGATCAAAAAAAGTGTATGTATATCACACGTACACAACCACACTAGGCCCCAATTACTATTGTTTGTACCCCTAAAAGGCTGGATGAGGAGTAGGAGGAGTATGGAACAGGCAGCACCCTCAAATCTTCAGAAGTATGAGATGAACCCCAAAAACTTGGAAAGATGGATCTCACACGTACCAACACAGACTATCCCCCAATTTAACTGATCCCCAAAGGTTTTTGATTAAATAGCGGAATAGAAAATATGATCAAAAAAAGTGTATGTATATCACACGTACACAACCACACTAGGCCCCAATTACTATTGTTTGTACCCCTAAAAGGCTGGATGAGGAGTAGGAGGAGTATGGAACAGGCAGCACCCTCAAATCTTCAGAAGTATGAGATGAACCCCAAAAACTTGGAAAGGTGGATCTCACACGTACCGACACAGACTATCCCCCCATTTAACTGATCCCCAAAGGTTTTTGATTAAATAGCGGAATAGAAAATATGATAAAAAAAAGTGTATGTATATCACACGTACACAACCACACTAGGCCCCAATTACTATTGTTTGTACCCCTAAAAGGCTGGATGAGGAGTAGGAGGAGTATGGAACAGGCAGCACCCTCAAATCTTCAGAAGTATGAGATGAACCCCAAAAACTTGGAAAGGTGGATCTCACACGTACCGACACAGACTATCCCCCCATTTAACTGATCCCCAAAGGTTTTTGATTAAATAGCGGAATAGAAAATATGATAAAAAAAAGTGTATGTATATCACACATACACAACCACACTAGGCCCCAATTACTATTGTTTGTACCCCTAAAAGGCTGGATGAGGAGTAGGAGGAGTATGGAACAGGCAGCACCCTCAAATCTTCAGAAGTATGAGATGAACCCCAAAAACCCCAAATATCATTCAGCTCTGCTGCAGGCCACAATTTAATTTTTTTTAACCCATGGCTGTATATTGAATAGTGGAATAGAAAAAAAGTGTATGATTTTTGAAACCACTCAATATTAGCACATGTGAACTGAACACAGCAGTGTATGATCAGTCACTCAGCACAGCACAGCTGAAGGAAAAAGGCTGCACACAGTGCCTGATAGAAAAATACTTTTCTCCCTCCTCCTCAGTGGGCAAAAAAGATTGTGTTCACTGCACCCCAAAAAGATTGTGTTCACTGTACCCCAAAAAGATTGTGTTCACTGCACCCCAAAAAGATTGTGTTCACTGCACCCCAAAAAGATTGTGTTCACTGTACCCCAAAAAGATTGTGCTCACTGCACCCCAAAAAGATTGTGTTCACTGTACCCCAAAAAGATTGCGTTCACTGCACCCCAAAAAGATTGTGTTCACTGCACCCCAAAAAGATTGTGTTCACTGCAGCCCACACACAGCAAAATGGATGTGGACCACTGACACCTGCCTATCTCCTATCCCACACCACACAGCAATATTGATTGTAGTTTGTAGAACACACTGTCCCTAAAAATCAGCAGACTCTGTCCCTAACAGGATTGATAAGATCGTAGATCGGGACTGCAAAACCCACCCCACACAGCAATATCAGTTGTAGTTTGTAGAACACACTTTCCCTAAAAATCAGCAGACTCTCTCCCTAACAGGATTGATAAGATCGTAGATCGGGACTGCAAACCCCACCCCACACAGCAATATCGATTGTAGTTTGTAGAACACACTTTCTCTAAAAATCAGCAGACTCTCTCCCTAACAGGATTGATAAGATCGTAGATAGGGTGACTGCAAACCCCACCCCACACAGCAATATCAATTGTAGTTTGTAGAACACACTTTCCCTAAAAATCAGCAGACTCTCTCCCTAACAGGATTGATAAGATCGTAGATCGGGTGACTGCAAACCCCACCCCACACAGCAATGTCGATTGTAGTTTGTAGAACGCACTGTCCCTAAAAAATCAGCAGACTCTCTCCCTAAAATGCCTACAACTGGCCCTGCCTAACACACTCCGACCTGTCCCTCAATTCTATCCGGACACAAATGTTTTTTTTTCCTGTCTGTCCCTAATCAGCAGCCAGCACGTTGATGTGTGCTCTCTCCCTGATCTAAACAGCAGAATGACGCCGCAGCGGCGCTGCCTCGAACTTATAAAGACTTGGTCACATGCTTCAGACGGCCAATCACGACCGACGTAGACCCACATCGGTTTGCACAGGAGAGCCACCCTGCAGCAGTAAAAAGGTGGTGGGTGATCGGGAAGTGGTTAAAGACCTCCCAAACCATATATTTTCAGAAAGTACATGACCAGTAGAATAAAAATAAGATGCTACTGATTTTTAGGGCACAAGGATATTTGCACAAATGTTTATCAAAACAATATTTTCACAAAAAATACTCTAAAACCATTATTAGCAGATAAAAACACAGCTATTTTTTAAAAATTCCTGCAAAATTACTATTAAATATAAAAGCTTAACCTGTATTGAGTTAATAAATAACAAATATTCAAAGCCAAGAATTTAGTACAATATGATCTGTCACTAATGTTACTCACTCACCGAGCACCAAGAATTGTTAATAAATTAAATCAATAAAACCTTATTCCAGGTATAGCTGCTGCTATAAACAGAAAGCTAACTAATATATCACATGTGTTAAGCTTTTTAGATATCTGGAACAAATCCTCACATTAGCAGTGCTAATCAGAGTCCTTATATTCCCCAAAAGGGAATTCTCAGTCTCCTAAATTGTATTGAATCTTTAAAAGTGCACAGTCTCTGATATAACAAAGATCTTTTATCTTTCCACTGGTGTGTTTAATATCCAAAGCATGCGCCTTCACCCCACCTCATGTACTGCTCCCTAGGCAATGTTCACTCACCGACTAAACTTGTATAATGAACCTTTATAGTATTCCAATGGCTAGGCTCCACTGTGTCCCACACTTCCAGGAATCAGAATGACACCACTCCCACGGGTGAGATCCAGTGCTCCAGCATTGATATGTAAATGCAATACAAAGGGGACTCATAGGGCAATATTGTTTCAAATGACAATTTATTGTATATTACCCCTAACCCCTATCGCATTACACTCACTTGATATAAAACATTAAAAGCATGTGATATCCATATAAACGCAAAGGTAAACTCCTACACGCCGGTGCGCTGTATCAAACTCACCCTCCACTGCTCACGATTCTTCGGAGGTTCCCAGGAAGATACGTGCAGCCTCACCAGCGTCCTGTTATCACGGTGACCGCGTGCTCACGCGCTGACGCGTTTCGTCATCATGACTTCAACTGAGGGCGTGGGCATGTGGCACAGTCACTGGTATATATCTCCCTCCTCTCGAAACGGTCAACCCCTTCAGCCGACTACCGGCCATGCAATCATTGCTGACCAGGGATCATAACCGCTCCAAGGGAGATCATTGACAATACGATTCCTCTCACCAATCATATAATTGTCCATCTTTGATTTACATCATGTATTTGTCTTCACATTTAACCAGATGTATTTGACAGGTTGCTCTCAAATGAATACATATACATTAAAATTACAATCACATCTTAAAAAATATACTGCAATCACCTCCACCATGATTGATATTGCAGTTATAAATAAACCAACCTAATGGAAGTACTTCTATATATGCTTTAACTAAAAACACAAGCTATCTCATAAATCTTATATGTGTTCATAAAACCATCCATTACAAAAATGAAAATTAAAATTAGTTTTATTGCAAGGCGTACATTCTTATCCATAAAAAAAGGGGGACCAATCTCTAAAGTGTTCTATTACCATATATTTTGTTTTATTGTGACCATCTCACCAGGTCCCATGACTGATCCAAAACTCTACAATTCTTAATGTTAAGTCAGTAATTGCTGATAAAGCAATTTACATCTAATTCTATGTTTAAACCATTTGGATGCAGGGCATTGGTTAAATAGATCCAGTGCGTTTCATGCTTAGATAACTCTCTAACCTGATTGGATCTTCGCCAAACTGGTTCCATTTTTTCAATGCCCCAAAATTTCAAACCGGATGTATTGTGTTTCCTTCTGAAATGCAGAGACACACTGTGATCCTTGAAGCCTTTAAGAATATTCGCTATATGTTCTGATTTCCTTTTTGACAGGATTCTCTTGGTGCGCCCAACATAAATAAAACCACAGGGGCATTCGAGGCCATAGACCACATAAGTAGAGTTACAGAATATAAAATCCTTGATGTCAAAAGACTTTCCATTGGCTGCAGAGTCAAAAGAGGTTATTCTTCTCAGGTGTGTGTTGACCTGCCTGCAAGCCTTATAGCTTCGGAAGGGATAAAAGCCTGCTTTATCCCAAAACATTTTGGGCCTCCTAGGAAGATCCAAAACCTTTTGGACTATTTGGTTACCAAAAGTATGGGCTTTTCTATATATGAATACCGGCTCTTTGGGCAAAACCTTGCCCAAAACCTTATCCATACCTAGAATGCCCCAATGTTTTTTGAAGATTTCCTCCACCTCTCTATACTGTTCATTATAATTCATAATGAAGCCCCATTCATGTTTTGTGTCTACCACTTTTCTTTTATTCTGAAGACATTTTACCTGTGAGATAATTCTCACTTCTTGCATGGTCTGGTCCAAAACTGGCCCACTATACCCTTTTTCTATGAACCTCTTTCTGATGACCTGCGATTGAGAAAGGAAATCTTGATTATTCGTGCAGTTTCTTCTGATCCGCAATAGTTGGCCCTTGGGTATGTTTCTGAGCCAACATGGATAGTGTCCACTTTGTTTGGGCAAATACCCATTGCGGTCAGTCGGTTTAAAGTAGGCCTTAGTGACCAGTTGTTTGTCATATACCAAAGCTTCAATATCTGGATAATTAACTCCAATTAAATTCAAGTTTTATATTGTTGGTATTAGAATTCAGCTTATCAGCGAAGACCTCAAGGGAAGCTTCTTTTCTTTTCTCTTTTCGGCGAATATATACCTGTCCTCCCATCCCCCCATAAATAGGTTCCCCAGGCTGGGGGCGAATTTAGCGCCCATCGCAATTCCTCTTTTTTGGGTAAAAAACCTTCCTCCATACCAGAAGTAGACGTGAGAGAGGCAAAAATCGAATACTCTTCCCAGAAACCTCTTCTGGGGGTCTGGAAGATCCTGCCTTTGGCTAAATTCCCAATTTAACGCCAGAAGTGCATAATCATGTTGGATGATTGTGTATAATGATGCTGCATCTGCTGTAACAAGGAACACTTCTGTCGAATAGGGCAAATTTATTCCCCTAAGCGTCAATAGGAAATCCTTTGTGTCCCTCAAATAGGACCTGGTTTTCATAACACTTTCTTGAAGGAACTAATCTAAATATTCACCTACCCTAGATGATACCGAGTTAATACTGTTAACGATAGGACTTGCTGGAGGATTTAGTTCATCTTTATGTATCTTGGGCAGGGTATATAGTCCGTATCCTACTAAAATTGGGCATTAGGTATCGTCTCTCTTTTTTGGTTATTATTCTCCTATGATATCCAAATTCTACTAAGTTATCAAGCTCTCTTCTATATTGTGGTGTTGGATCACCACTCAATATCTCATGTGTTGTCATATCTGACAACATATCTGATAACTGGGTGTGATAATATTCCTTATCAAGGATTAAAACCCCGCCCCCCTCCTTTGTCCTTTGTTATATCAGAGACTGTGCACTTTAAAAGATTGAATACAATAAATAACAAACATTTGTAAATTTTAACTAGTAATGGCAGCGATCTGCAATTTTTTTTGCGGAACTGCGACATTGCGGCGGACAGATCGGACCCCTGACTGACATTTTTGACACTTTTGGGGGTACCAGTGACATCACTACAGTAATCAGTGCTATAAATATGCACTGTTACTGTGCAAATGACACTGGCAGGGAAGGGGTTAACTTTATTGGTGATCAAGGGGTTAAGTGTATCCCTAGGGGCGTGATTCTAACTGTTAGGGGGCGTGGCTAATGAAGTAACCACAGAGACGTGCGATCCTATATAGCAGGATCCCATAGCCTTTGTGCCTACTTCAGTGAGAATGACAGAAGGCTGTGTTTACATCAGCCGCCTGTCATTCTTCCTCTCCTGCGGGAGATCGCGAGTGGCCGGTGGCCATCAGAGCCACTGGTCACACACGCTCGCTTAGCAGGGAACGAGCGGGGGCGAGCGACGTAGGTCTACGTCACTTTGCCTGTAAGTGGCTGAGTGCCGCAGTAAACAGATGTGAAGCAGTCGGCAAGTGGTTAAAACTAAGGCCTCTAGTGTCTCATAGTTTTGCAGGCTGCCAAAGGAGGTGATAGAGAGTCTCTTATCCTTGAGGTGTTTAAATGTGAGAAGCAAAGATTTTTCAACTAATTCAATCAGGCTGTTTTAAGCCTTGTTCATGCCTGCATTCTCCACCAGTTGTTAGCCTCAGTCAAAGTACTCTGACATAGAAACTTGAGACTTCTAGGCTGCCAAAGCTTCAGTAGACATATTTATTCTCCGCATAACAGGATAAAAAGAACATCAGCCATTCAGAGGGGGAAGAGAAGGTGAGAGAGGGTCAAATTTAAGAGTATAAGTCATGACATCATACAGTTCCTATTATGGTCAACCTTTAGCAATCTATGTTAGAAAATAACCTCCCCTTATCCCTATTTATGGTAAAGATTAAATATTTGAAAGGTGATTTATTGTTAATTGAGCACTCATGTAAAAAAAAAAAAAAATTTGCAATTCTCATGTCATTGCCACGTGGTGCACTAATGTATTAATTGTGATTTTTCTATACTTTGGGATGAATAAAACAATTTGCTTATTTTAGTATGATTTACTGGTTTCATTCTTCATTTGTTGTTAAGTTACTTTGGGCCCAGTTCAACATAATGCCTAGTAGGCGAACGTGAGTATTTTTAGTTTCTATGGCGGAAACGCTGTCGATTTACTCCTAAACTGAATTAAGTATAGCGTGCGGGAGAACGTAGTCACGAAAGCAAATTCACTATATGTAATAGAAGTCAGTGAGCTAGTAAATCAGTAGGCGTGCTAAAAGTACCCCTATTGCACATGGAAATAATGTTAGAGCATGATAGCATAGCTGAAATGATTCTTCAAGATGTGGTATATTGTTTGGAGATGATCTGCTTTGAAACATTTTAAAAAATTGATGTTTAAAAATTAATTTGTTGGAAAGTCTGAGAAGAGATAAATTCTCCCTTGGCCTACGACTATGAAGAAGCACATGTGCTCATGCCCAGTTCATAAAAATAGTTACAATCCTACGCTTTGTCAATTTTAAGCAGGCACTATAGTGAATTTGGAAATTTGCAAAAGTTAAAAATGCGTGCGTGGCTGTAAAAATTGGTGTAAGATATATGAAAGGAAGTGTCCTCCATTGATTCAAGTTGTACAACTGTTATTTGCACAAAAACATACATGTTATATTTGGTATGAATTATTGAATTCCTAAACAAAATTGTCCTTGCTGGCTTTTATTTTGCTTCTTATTCCTTTTTATTTCCACTACCTAGCTAGAACTTTGTCTGGTGTTCTAGTTTCATTTTCACAAGGTATTATATTTCTGACGGGTTTCATATAATGTAAACCAAAGAAATAACATTATAAATAAAGCGACTGTGGTTTTGCACCAAATATAGAACTGTGTGTTTGGGGGCAGATATGAATGTATAAGTATGGTGTGATCCTGCACTCATATTTTAATGTTGTATGCTGATGATAAATGACAAATGCATTTTGTCAACAATTTGTGTGAAGCAGCCCTCATAAAGTTGACATTTCCTGCTTTGTATCCACCACATGCGCAACAACTTACAACTTGAATAGTTTGGTTTTTGGTTTTACTGATCATGGCCAGAGCCTGGGACATTTTGTCTTTTTTCTGTTTACCCTGCACAGATACATATGCGCATATAGCCGATGCATTCTTTCATTTGTTGGGTAGTTTAGAGAGTAACAGCGCCTCCCTTTAAAGTAAAGCACTGTGTGTTGTGAAGCTGCCTTCAATTTAAGTACAGTGGACTTAAATAAAAAATGAAATTTGGGGTGATGCGCTAACACTATGCCATATATATATATATAAATACAACCAATTGCAAATATAATCTAAAATATATAGCAAACTCAGTATTAGACGTAGAAATGCTGTAAATATCACCATATGTGACGTGTATCAGCGACAAAATCAAGGTGTGATGAAATAAACCAGTGCACAAAACAACAGTGGGTAAATGACAATAAATATTGATAAAACGACATGTGCAATGATGCCCCCAAAACTAAATCATACTGGTGCTATAGGTGAGCGCTTTGAATTATACAACAAGAGATAGGCAGGTGAAGTGCTTCATGCAATAAAGCACAGATATTCCTACGTCACTATTGTACCTCACTGAGAGAAGAAGCACAGAAAAAAGCACAAGAATTTTTCACCATTTCACTTGTTATTTTTTATAATTTTTGTATTTTTTATGGACATTCTTGCAATTTTTATTTATCAATATAATTTTTTTGCGTGTCACCTTCATAATATATATTTGTCTGGCACCTATCTACACACATTCATTTGCAATTCAGCTTTATTGTATTTGTCATGGTGACTTTATACCAGAATATACACATACACGGTTTATTGCATGACTCACTTCACATGCCTATCTCTTGTTGTATAATTCAGTGCGCTCACCTATAGCACAAGTATGATTTTGTTTGGGAGGATTACTGCACATGTCCTTTTATCAATATTTATTGTCGTTTACCCACTGTTGTTTTGTGCACTGGTATTAATTGATTCAGGTTTATTTCATCACACCTTGATTTTTTCACTGATACACGTCACATATGGTGATATTTACAACATTACTACGTCTAATACTGAGTTTGCTATATATTTTAGATTATATTTGCGATTGGTTGTATTTATATATATATGGCATAGTGTTAGCGCCTCACCCCACCTTTCATTGCATTCTTTCATTTGCCATGAGTGTGTGTTCCTGATCCACAGGTGTGAGCATTTAAGGCATGAAGAGATAGAATTAATTACACTGGTGGGCGTGTAATTTACTGGGTGGGTGTCGGTGTGCTATTAATCTAACCTATGTTATATAAAGGCCTGCTCTAGTGTGGTTTGCTTTGCCTGTGAAGAGGCCAGAACCTTTGCTTGCATTTGTTAGGATGGGGGGGAATAGAAATAGTGTGCAAAATGACTTACCCACACCCCACTGAGGCTGTGGTTTGATGATTTTTTGATCTGTTTGCTGGAATAGTTTTGCATTTTGACCCTTAAAAGGTTATTTTTGTGTACATGGTTTCACAATTGTGTGTCTTTATCAACTCTGACCATGTGTTTGTTTGTGAGCCCCTGTGGACCCATATCTTCTTCTAGTTACTGCTAAACCTCACATGTTAGACTTACCATTCCTAATGTTAATCTAGTTATGGTTTAGAAGATGGAAAGGAAACTTCCTGCTAACTCTAACTATACATTTATGTGTATTTTTTTTTCTGTTGCTATCTTTTTGGATTAAGTATTCATTTTGTCTGTTTTGTTTATCCAGCACTTAAACTTTTTATGGTGTTTTCCTAAAATGTTTGTGCTGGTTCTTATCAGCCTTATTTTTTTTCCTGTTTTATAATGTGGTTTGTGCAGTTATTTGTGTCTTACCCTTGTAGATGTAAGCTCTTTGGAGTGGAACCCTTCTAACCATATTGTAAAAATGTGGACAAGTACATTAATGTACCAAATTTTGATATTAATGTTCTAATAAATTGTTGTTTTATTGCATTATATTTTACTTTTGCAGACTAGAAATTATTGTTGGAAAACTGTAAACTATTAACACCTCTTCAAAGTGATAGAAAATCTAATTGCATACCTAATCATTTTCTTTTGTACATGTGCAAGTAATTTTATTAAAGTGGAGAGAATGTAATATGGGGGGTGGGGGATAAATGCAAACATTTACAAAATAAAAACCACTGAGCATGAATCATGAATCCAGCACTGTAACAATAACTTTTTTTGGTGGCCTAGGTAAACCATGAAAGATGTCAACTAAATCTTATATTCTCTCTGAACACCAAAAAAAAAAAGATGTTCGCTATGGCTCAATAGCGCACTCGCGAACAAATGTTTGCATTGCTGCAAATGCATTAGTCTGGGCCGACCCGGAAATGCATTACCACGAAATCGGGTGCACATGCCCCCAGAAGTGTACTGCTCCTCTGCGTCATAACCTTGATTTTGAATATATATATATATATATATATATATATATATACAGTATCTCACAAAAGTGAGTACACCCCTCACCTTTTTGTGAATGCTTTATTATATCTTTTCATTTCACAAAACTGAAGAATTGACACTTTGCTACAATGTAAAATAGCGAGTGTACAGCTTGCATAACAGTGTAAATTTGCTGTACCCTCAAAATAACTCAACACATAGTCACTAATGTCTAAACCGCTGGCAATAAAAGTGAGTACACCCCTAAGTTAAGATGTCCAAATGGGGCCCAATTAGCCATTTTTCCTCCCCAGTGTCATGTCACTCAGTGTTACAAGGTCTCAGGTGTGAATGGCGAGCAGGTGTGTTAAATTTGGTGTTATCGCTCTTACTCTCTCATACTGGTCTTTGGAAGTTCAACATGGCACTTCACGGCAAAGAACTCTCTGAGGACTTTAAAAAAAAAAGAAATGTTGCTCTACATAAAGATGGCCAAGGCTATAAGAAGATTGTCACGACCTGAAACTGAGCTGCAACACGGTGGCCAAGACCATACAGCGGTTTACCTGGACGGGTTCCACTCAGAACAGGCCTCGCCATGGTCGACCAAAGAGGTTGTCTTTGGGAAATAGACATATGAGTGCTGCCAGCATTGCTGCAGAGGTTGAAGGGATGGGGGGTCAGCCTGTCAATGCTCAGATCATACGCCGCACACTGCATTAAATTAGTCTGCATGGCTGTCATCCCAGAAGGAAGCCTCTTCTAAAGATGATGCGCAAGAAAGCCCGCAAACAGTTTGCTGAAGACAAGCAGACTAAGGAAATGGATTACTGAATCCATGTCCTGCGGTCTGATGAGACCAAGATAAACTTATTTGGTTCAGCTGGTGTCAAGCGTATGTGGCGGTAACCAGCTGAGGAGTACAGAGACAAGTGTGTCTTGCCTACAGTCAAGCATGGTGGTGGGAGTTTCATGGTCTGGGGCTGCATGAGTGCTGCCAGCACTGGGGAGCTACAGTTCATTGAGGGAACCATGAATGCCAACATGTACTGTGACATACTGAAGCAGAGCATGATCCCCTCCCTTTGGAGACTGGGCCGCAGGGCAGTATTCCACCATGATAATGACCCCAAACACATCTCCAAGATGATCACAGCCTTGCTAAAGAAGCTGAGGGTAAATGTGATGGACTGACCAAGCATGTCTCCAGACCTAAACCCTATTGAGCATCTGTGGGGCATCCTTAAACAGAAGGTGGAGGAGCTCAAGGTCTCTAACATCCACCAGCTCTGTGATGTCATCATGGAGGAGTAGAAGGGACTCCAGTGGCAACCTGTGAAGCTCTGGTGAACTGCATCCCCAGGAGGGTTAAGGCAGTGCTGAAAAACAATGATGGTCACACAAA
This sequence comes from Pelophylax lessonae, assembly GCF_965119305.1. Taxonomy (NCBI): domain Eukaryota; kingdom Metazoa; phylum Chordata; class Amphibia; order Anura; family Ranidae; genus Pelophylax; species Pelophylax lessonae. The sequence goes on along the minus strand of NC_138768.1, from coordinate 443,772,115 downwards.
ATATTGATATTTTGGGCCAAATTTGGACATTTTGACTTAGGGGTGTGCTCCCTTTTGTTGCCAGCGGTTTAGACATTAATGGCTGTGTGTTGCGTTATTTTGATGGGACAGCAAATTTACACTGTTATACAAGCTGTACACTCACTACTTTACATTGTAGCAAAGTGTCATTTCTTCAGTGTTTTCACATGAAAAGATAAAATAAAATATTTACAAAAATGTGAGGGGTGTACTCACTTTTGTGAGATACTGTATAATAGAGATATAACTCTTACATTCATGAGAAACCTATAAATATCAGCAAAACAAGTCACAACTACAAATTGGTGACAATTTTACACTGATCTTGTGTTAAATTCATGTTTAGCTCAAATGTTAAGTTTGAGCCATGAAATAATCTACGCCAATCAGGTTTGCATCTGTTCAGGTAAGCTTTACTGAGATTACATGCGCAAGGACCACATCTCATACAGAAATAGAGAATGTGATGACATATACATTTTTGATACATCCTTTTAGAGGGAATTATCACAGTAAAGTCTATGGCGGGCATAGACCCAAAAATATAGTCATACAAGATTACACAATATTTCATAATACAGCCATAATACAGCCTTTATTGATTATTTAGCAAAGTCTTGGTCATCTTGCTCTAGGAGAAGGAAGGGCGTATGACAATTAAAAATGATGGATAATATGCAATTAATGGCCGGTTACTGGAACTATCTTTATCTAAGCCAATATATATTTGTTTATCTGTTATTCCGGAAAGTTAGGGAAGTTCTCTTGGCTGGACATCTCATGTTATAGTTGACACATATTCATAATAAAGACAACATAATAAGGCTAAAGACTGAATTTCTAAAACTACGATGTTTAAATATATTCAGGGATTAAAAGGGGACTCTAGACTGCTATACTGATACATGAATACATAATATAAAAGTCTTTAAGAGTCCTCGATATATTTTCATCTTGACACTTGCATTTAAGCACAATATATATTTTCAAGATTTATGTAAACCATGGGTTCAAATCCCAGGCATACCATCACCTACTTAAATTTTAGTAAGCTGGGAATGCTGAAACTAGAAGAACGCCAATTTGCCACAGCCACATTAGCATGATATTGAACAGCATTTGAATGCTTTAAATGTATGCAGTGGTATTTTATGTGACAAGAATATCATCAATCTGTAAAATTGAAACAATCACACAGTATTGAACACGTCTTACTGTGCAGTGTGTTGATTTGCATTTGTGCAATTGCTCCTGCACTTAGATTTGCCAGAGCTACATTTAGGTGGCTGGTAGCATGGTTGGGATTTTAACTTATGACCTAAGTGCTGATAACTAACAGTGAGTGCTAAAGATTGTCACTGTGCGCAATACAATTAGACTTATAACATAAAGGAAGTACCAGGAATACAAAATGAACAGATAAAACTCAACATTATCCAAAAATAGAAATGAGACATTCCCAAATTCCCAAAGTCAGGAGTTAGCACTCCTATCTATAAACACTCAGGCATGCCATTACCTACATAAAGCAAAACTCCACTTTTATTGAGAAAAAAACATTCCCCTCTGGGGGATCTATGTACATTACAGGGATTTTACAAACTTTGTTGCAGATTCCTACCTTTTGTTATTCTGAAGAAATCATTGTTTGCGCCTCTGTGCTGAGTGGGTCAAATGGGAGTGGTTTCATAATTATCAATCAGCTGTGGCAGTTGCAGGTCTCTAATAATGAAAGCTGCTGGGCCTGCATCCCTTTAGACGTGTTCCTATTGGGAGTATCTCACCAAAAATTTGATTTTTTTTTTTGCAGGCGATGCCAGAAATCTGACTTGTTTCTTAGGAAGACTTCTGGGGAAATTGGTGAGCCAATCACACAAGCAGGAAATTATGTTTCTGGGGTGTGGTCAGTATACATTTTGTGTACAGAAGAGCTCCAGGAGGCCATATTGCATTTTCAGAAAATCACAACAGCTGCAGATTGAAAAGAAAAGGTAATTTTAATAACATTCAATTACAATATGATTTGTGCCGCAATTGTATATGGTATATTGTTTTTTTTTTATTTGCTATTTTTTTACCCACGGAAGTGGAGTTACCCTTTAAATTTTAGTCAGCCGCGAATGCTGAAGCTAGGCGAATGCCTAATTGCCACTGCCACATCTGCATGGATGTTTACCTAATATGCATGCTCGTGTGCATACAATTTTATGTATTTAGCAATAGTATTACTATGTGGAAATAAACTAATCACACACCAACGAACACGCAGGATGTTAACATGGTTGGGTCTAGAACTCATGACCTAAGTAGTCTTTGTCCATTAGCACAGATCACTACGTCAATGTGCTGAGTACAATTAGACATGCCTAAAAGTTTAATATGATTAAAGAATGAACATAGATAATTAGAGAACTCTATAGTCTCTTAATAGGACATGTAAAAGTTAAAACACATAACAGATACATAACTATACATAAAAAAAAATACTTGTAACCTTACAGAATAGCTGACATTACACTGTAATAATCATTTAGGCCCAGTTCACACTGGGGCGACGCTACTTTGCCGGGCGACCTCATAGGTCGCAGGGAGAGCAGCCGGCACGGACTTCATAACATTGAAGTCTATGCAGGTCACTCCAGGTCGCCCCAAAGAAGCTCCGGACCCTTTTTCTAAGTCGGAGCGACTTGTGTCGCTCCTATTAGAACGGGTCCGCAGCTTCTCTATGGAAGGCGACCTACGGCGACCTGTCAGGTGACCAGGTCGCCTGACAGGTCGCCCCAGTGTGAACGGGGGCTAAGAAAAGCATTTGATCGCAAAAGAAGAAAACAAACTATACACAATAATTTTAATAAAAACAAATAGCCACATACGAGATAGAACACATCCCATATAACAATGGTTTATTGGCATACATATACACAAATAATCTTAGCTAAATAGAAATTGCCAGTTATGAAACCTTGACAGCGAGCCCGACTATGCTTATTCGGAATTCACTATTGCATCTGAGCGTACTTCTACGGTCTTTCCTCATTCGTATGTTCGCCTAGTTGAGGTCTTAATTACTCTACATGGGAGTAATTAAATGGGTAGCGATCATTTCTTCTCCTTCTTCTTATTGAATTAGGCCCTTAGTGTTAAAAGAAAAATGTGATGCTGCGCCCACTTTTTTTTAATTACAAATTTTGGTATTCGTGGGAACACAATTGTTGTTTGCAGACCGCTAATTATACAATAGGATTACATAGCACAACATGAGAAGTAGCACAGGAGTGTCACCCTAAAATATTTTTCATGTGCAAGTTGCATTGCTACAAGCGCTGTATCAATTTTTATCATATAATACATGGACCCTAACATTTTCCTGGTTAGCTATAATTTTACCAAACCTCAGCTATCTATGATGATGAGATTAATGCTTGCAGGATTTTAACCTCTTCCGGTCTGCGTTATAGCCGAAAGACAGCTGCAGTGCGGAGCTTAATTGCCGGGAGGGCGTCCATGTACGTCCTCCTGTGCATGAGGAGTCTGCTCCCTCCTGGCTCGCTCTGTGATCAGCGAGTCCATGAGTGATCAGCGGGTCCCTTACCACGTGATCAGCTGTCAGCCAAAGACAGCTGATCATGTGATGTAAACAGCAGCTAGCGATCAGCTGTTTTTTTTCCCCTCACACTGTCAGTGCCGATCGCCAATGCTGTCAGGACATTGGTCCCAAAGAGGAGAGTGGCATCTGTGCCCACTAGTGCCACCTACCACCTATCAGTGCCCACCAGTGCCTATCAGCACTGCCCACCAGTGCCACCTATCAGTGCTCACCAGTGCCACCGATCAGTGCCAATCAGTGCCCCATCATGAGTGATGCCCATAAGTGTCACCAGTGCCTATGATTGCCCATCAATGCCACCTATCAATGCCCATTAGTGCCACATTAGTTCCCATCAGTGCCCATCCGTGCTGCCTATTGCCCTTTAGTGCCACCCATCAATGCCACCAATTAGTGCATACCAGTGCCACCTTATCAGTGCCACCATAACAGGGCCCATCAGTGTTGCCTATCAGTGCATATCACTGCAGCCTCTTAGTGCCTATCAGGGCCCATCAGTGCCCCCTCATCAGCACTCATCAACGAAGGAGAAAAATTACCTGTTTGCAAAATGTTATAAAATTATAAAAACTGTTTTTTTTTTTTCAAGATTTTCAGTCTTTTTTTGTTTGTTCAGCAAAAAAATAAAAACCCCAGTAGTGATTAAATACCACCAAAGGAAAGCACTTTTTGTTTGGAAAAAAATAATAAAAATGTAATTCGGGTACAGTATTGCATGACCGCGCAATTTACATTCAAATTGCGACAGCGCTGAAAGCTGAGAATTGGCCTGAGCAGGAATGGGGTTTAAGAGCCCAGTAGGCAAGTGGTTAATTCAGGAATGTGGTCAATATTCAAAGCCAGTATAGTGATCTGGTACACAAAGTGATGTGCCTGTATATCCCATACTACATTCAACAAGTACAATAAACATTGCCCATGGGACTTTCTCTGAGGTACATCAAAATTACAAAATCTGTAAAAAAGCTTTCATTTGAAGTATCAAACAATAAAAAAAACAATCTTTACAAATATACAAACAATTTAGAAAGGAGAATGCTGATTTAATATTCTCAATTTGAAAAGCGAGTCCAGTATATAATTTTAATTTCATATCTTACTTGTGAATATTCATATTGAAATTCCCCAAAGTCACATCCTAATACAATCTCAAGGCGTTTCGTAAATATCCATTCACTTCATCAGGAATGGATGCTATTGACAGGGAATCTACAAAAGTTTTGAATCTTAAAGATAATAATAGTATCAAAATCACAACTACATCCTTGAAGGGGGTAAATTGATATTCCAACCCCCATGACCAATCATAAGACCAGATAGTACTTACAAATCAGCTTCAGGAAAATGTAAAATAGTTTAACACTTCCAAATGGTAACCACCAAGGGTGTCTGCCCTGTGAGCTGTGAGAATAAGGCATGTGTGGCACAGCAAAGCAAAAGGGAGACAGACCAGACATTGCTGAAAAATAAATGCCACCATAGCCCATAAAAGCACCAGATATAGGCATACATGAAGCCTACAAAAATGTATAAAATTAATATTCAATAAAGGTGAATATACTGTACATCCCAATCAGTGGCGGCTGGTCTATAGGGGGTGCAGGGGCGCCGACCCCCCCCCCCCCAAATAAGCATCTTAAAAAAAAGAAATTACCTTTTAAAGCCGATAGGGGCGCCAGACCATTTGCAGTCTATGGGGGGGGGGGGTTTGGCATCCCACTGCTGCCAGGCAGAGGCGCAGATTGGTGGCCGTCCTGGGTGTCATCGGGGCACAGAGCAATGTGCCCCGACACTCCCCACTTCTATACTTCTAGTCCTGTGATTGGTCCAGCTCCTCCATCCATGACGCTCAAGTCATGACATACATGGACTGTCCCATACCTGCTCATCATTTTCATTAACCCTCCCACTGCCTGCCACCATGGGGATAAAGCTGACTTTTTCCATGACAGGTGGAATGATTCCTTGTGTGAGTGGCTAACTGACTAAGCTGGAAGTGCAGCTTTGCTATCTGATCAGCTAAGGATAACCCTATCTGGGGAGCCATAAAAAGGGTTTTATTATAGGGACTTGTATTTAATTTGGGGACCTGACATGCTATCCTTTTATTGGTGTATGGTGTGATCTGCTTGGAGTAGATGGGCATTGAATGGGGGCACGGTGATCTCTGCATTGAAAGGGGACACACTGGCATCTCTGCATTGAAAGGGGGCACGCAGGTCCCTGCACATTGAAAGGGGGCACGCTGGTCCCTGTGCATTGAAAGGGGGCACGCTGGTCCCTGTGCATTGAAAGGGGGCACGCTGTTCTCTGTGCATTGAAAGGGGGCACGCTATGCCTTAATTACTGAAGGCCCCTTTCACACTTTAGTGACCACAAAGTCACGCAATTTTTCACAGCGTTTTTTGCCGCAAAGCAGTGCCTATTCCATTTTCTGTTTGCGCCGCCCCCCCCCCCCAAAAAATTTTGAGCACCAGCCGCCACTGATCCCAATATTGTACAGGAGGAGCACCAAGTGAAGATGGTAACCAAATTAGACTTTGATACAAATGTGGTCAAATGGTGTACAAGACATCCCAGTACTTAAGTATACAGCTTATTTAATAAACCAGATTTGGTAGTCATGCTAAAGATCAGAGACATCCAAGGTCCAAGGTTAAAAACCCTTAAAAACCTAAGAAATGCACCTGGTAGACCAATTGTATCTGGATATTGGAATATCACAGAAATGCAAGTCAATTTGGTGCCTCAATCCTTATACCATTTGTCACTGAGATTCTGTTGTATACTAGGCATATAATCCATGTTTTGCAGATCACTGATGAGATGAGCAGTCTCCGGATGCATGGCTGGCCACTATTGATGTGGAGACCCTGTATTGCAGCATCCCGCATCAGCAAGGAATTCAAATGGGTAATACCTTCTTCTCCCAAAAGGCAAGCGACAAAAGGGAATCTTATTTTTTTTCGCTAAGCTGTTGAAATTAATTTTGTTAAACAATGCTTTTTGTTTTGGCAGCTCCCACTGCCTTCAACTGCAAGACATAGCATTGGGCCCCATCCTATGCCAACCTGTACCTGGGGGATGGTAGTGCCAGTTGTTTATTGATGATGATCTCGATGTTCCTGTGCCATTTTTTTTCATGGTACAAGTACATAGATGACATCTTTACCAACTGGAATGGAGAGAGGCATGTGTTCAAAGGGCACAGGTAATCTACAGAGTGCATTATATCAGAAACTATATGTGGGAAACACTATATTACATGACAGCAGTTCACATCCAGTGCCTTTTATCCAGTCTATCCCTTATAGTAAATATGTACAAATACATCTGGGAGACAAGCTGATGGGAGTAAAGTAAAAGCTCTTTGAAAAGATCCTATAATCAGGCAAAAGATCTGACTCGGTGTTGTAGAAATCTCTGGTTGAGTCTCTAAATAAAAGTTAACTCTGCATAGATAAGAAAGGGGTGGTGTGAGATAGTATTAAAAAAAACTAACAAATAGAAATATATTATTAAAGACTAGCGAATAGAAATACAATCATAACAATTGCAAAAGTAAAACCCTGATGGGAGAGGGGGGGAGTAAAAATAGGAAGAGCTTCTAGCAGAAGTTGTGTCTGTGTGATATGTGAAGGTTACAGAACACATTACAACATTGAGAACAAAATGGAGTCTCTTGTGCTTAAATGAACAATACAATGAAAGTCCATGTCACTCGGCATTCTCTTCTTTTTACAAAAAAGTAGAAAAGCTGACAATACTGTAACATCCATTACCAAATTTACAAGACACCGACATGAAATCGAAGCTGCACTTCAAAAAAATTGGTAAAATGTAACTATTAATCCTGTAATCTCTAAATTTGTAAAATATATAATTAGAATTATGAACTAATCTCACTTTGCAAATTGTCTTTTTTAAGTCAATCTTCTCTTTTTTAAATTGTTTTTATGTTTGTAAAGATGGATTTTATTGTTTGATAAAGCTTTTTTTTTTTTTTTTTTTAATAGTTGTGTCATTTTTCTGTACTTCAGAAAAAGTACCATGGGCAATACTCAGTGCCAGGTATTACCTATTATACAATTCAAAGCTCAAATGCTGAAGCAAAAAAAAAAAAAAAAAATCTGTTTTTCTTTAAAGGTGTATTTTTTGTACAAAGAAAAGGCATGGGATTCAGTGTTGCCCTGGCCTGTGGGTGCATTCATGAACTAGTTATCACAGCTTTTTATCTTTGTGCATTCAGGGGATCCTATCCTTGAGTATCACTGTCCTAAAATGGTGATGGTAATAATAATGGTATTTATGTCTACACAAGTTGATTATATCATTATAACAGTGGCTAAATCGTGATTTTGATGTGTATCTGTTTCTCTGAACATATCAGGGAGATTTATTTGCACCACACAGAATCTGATGCAGGTGTGGATAGTAACCAATCAGTTTCTAACTTCAGCTTGTTCAATTAAGCTTTGACAAAAAAACCTGGAAACTGATTGATTACTGTTATTGATGCACATTCGTACCAGGTACTGTGTGCTCCAATTTTTGTTTCAAGTTGTTGATTTGTTTTTCAATAAATATACTCTTGGAGTCATGAAACTAACTACAGATGATATTTTGTACATAAATGGATAACCACTCCTGTTGCCTAATGTAACCTATCATATTATCCAATAAATTATCTTTGTGCTAAATATTTTAAATTAATACTTTGAATTTTAGCATACAACTTCCACTTACTACTGTACATTATACAGTATATACTGCTAATTATTGACAATTAACTTGAGAAAGTCAGGGATGCCATATGCGTGTGCAATGAGCAATAAAATAAAGCTCACAGTGCTACACCAATCTTGTGTAAATATATATATATATTATATATACAGTATATATACTGTATATGATCATTCTGAAAGTCTGAAAGCACGCCACCCTTGCAACTAAGCACATCAAATTGGTGTTTTTAGGCCACATTTAACTATTGTAAATTAAATGAGGATCCAACTGTCAACTATTAGATCAAGGACCTACTTCCTTACCTGATTTCAACTAAATACTTTAGGAAATATTTTGTTACTGAATTAAAAGAAATTGCCTGAGCTGTCTGTGCACGTAAAAATAATCTGTTGATGAGAAATCCTCTAAAGTTTCTTTTTGACATTGTTGCTACTGGGAGCATTGATTACCTGGTTCTTCTACCTGTCCTCATTTGAGCTAGGTGTTTGGAATATTATCTTTATGCAGTGGAGCCAGTGTTGTGGTATTGTGCAATTTAGTTCATATATATATATAACTACAGAGGATAGCGCACACATGCAAAAGAAATGCATGTGTACATATCGTTGTAAATGCATTAAGTGTTGTCACAAAAAAGAAAGAAAAAAAAAACTTCCAGTTTCACCTAAGCAAAAAGGACAAAAGACGTCATAATGTCTAAAGAGAGTCTGTTCTTCTTGTATGCGGGTATGAAATTAATTGAACAAACAAACAAAGGGGTGGGGGAGGCACACCCTGAACATGCATTTCTAAAGCTGGTGCTGCTATAAAAAACAATATACATATATAACTGCAGCGGATAGCGCACAAATGCAAAAGAAATGACTATCAAATATAAAGGCAATCAAAATGAGTAAAAATGGGGATTTAGTCCCACCATATGGCCATTTCGTGCTTAAGCCCACCACTACGTCAAAGCACCCTATTGTCAGTGGGTCCTACACTATCCATAAAATGAAGGATAAATCCAACCTCTCTATACCATTGGAGATACTTACTCCTCAAATGGGAGAGATGTGCAACTACACTATAAGGGACTCCTATATCTGCTTGCTGGTGGACACTGATAACGAAGTACAGGTGTGGGAGGGTGGGGTTCTCAACCCCAGGAGTATTGTCAGGACTGAGTATATAACAAACAAACAAAGGGTTGGGAGGGCACACCCTGAACATGCATTTCTAAAGCTGATGCTGCCATAAAAAAGAGATGTGCAACTACACTATAAGGTGTACATTTTGATTGCCTTTATATTTGATAGTCATTTCTTTTGCATGTGTGCTCTATCCTCTGTAGTTATATATGTATATTGGTTTTTATAGCAGCACCAGCTTTAGAAATTCATGTTCAGGGCGTGCCCCCCCCCAACCCTTTGTTTGTTTGTTTGTTTGTTTGTTATATACTCAGTCCTGACCAGACTCCTGGGGTTGAGCATTTCAGCCTCCCACACCATTACTTTGTTATCAGTGTCCACCAGCAAGCAGATATAGGAGTCCCTTATAGTGTATTTGCACATCTCTCCCATGTAAGGAGTAAGTATCTGAAATGGTATAGAGAGGTTGGATTTATCCTTCATTTTATGGATAGTGTAGGACCCAATGACAATGGTGTACTTTGATGTAGTGGTGGGCTTGAGCACGATATGGCCATATGGTGGGACTTAATCCCCATTTTTACTCATTTTGATTGCCTTTTTATTTGATAGTCATTTCTTTTGCATTTGTGCGCTATCCTCTGCAGTTATATATGTATATTTTTTTTATAGCAGCACCAGCTTTAGAAATGCATGTTCAGGGTGTGCCTCCCCCACCCCTTTGTTTGTTTGTTCAATTAATTTCATACCCGCATACAAGAAGAACAGACTCTCTTTAGACATTATGACATCTTTTGTCCTTTTTGTTTATGTGAAACTGGAAGTTTTTTTTTTCTTTCTTTTTTGTGACAACACTTAATGCATTTACAACGATATGTATGTATCCTAAATCACAATCATGTTAAATTATAACAATACACTATGCACTACACTAATAAGATTCATAATCACATATATGTTTAAGGCAATTCCAGATATAATCATTTTACCACATTATACCACATTTACTAATATTCTTTATGACTTTTCTAGACCGTTTATGCCATATTTAATTAATATACTTAGAAAACAAACCGCTTTGATAAAATGTAGTCCAATTTAAAAGGTCATGGTGATTTAGCACATCAAATAAAGTTTTCTGGTTGTAATAATCTGCCTAAGAGATTAGTGCACTGCTCCTGGAAGCTGACTAAATAAAATAAATACATCATCAAACAGATTTGGAGAACTAGCAAACTGGTGCTTCAACATTTAGCCCAAAAGGCATTCAAAGAAGTCACAGAAAATGCTGAGGGGGGGAGTTTTGTGTAAAATGTCCTACTTATCAATCATGTAAGACATTAATTTACATCTATAAAACTCTATTATAGTTTATCTTCCCGGCAAGTCCTAATTTTGTATTATGTGTGCATTTCGAAAGTGTGAAAGATAATCTTGAAAAATTAACCTTTTCATTCTCCTAAACTAAAATTATACAAAAGGTAACATGCTAAAATTATATAAAAGGTAACCTGCCAGCTAATAAGAAAAAAAAAAAAAGACAACAACAGAAAACAAGATAGATAATTAACCACTTCTGGACTGTAAGATTTTCCCCCTTAATGACCAGGCCATATTTTGCAATTCGTTACTGCGTTTTTTAAATGTACAATTGCGCAGTCGTGCGATGCTGTACCCAAATAAAATGGATGTCCTTTTTCCCCACAAATAGAGCTTTCTTTTGGTGGTATTTGATCACCTGTGCGATTTTTATTTTGTTGTAACATTTTACTCCAGTTTGTTTGTTGCTACATATTTTTGGTAAACAAAATTGCAATAAGCGTATTTTGCTTGGTTTGCGCAAAAGTTATTGCGTCTACTAACTACGAGAAAGATTTATGTAATTTCTATAGTTTTTTTTGTTTTTTTCACTCGTAATAGCGACAATCTGTGATTTTTAGAGGGACTGCGGCATTGCGGTGGACAGATCGGACCCCTAACTAACATTTTTGACACTTTTGGGGGGACCAGTGACATTACTACAGTAATCAGTGCTAAAAATATGTACTGTTACTGTAATAATGACACTGGCAGGGAAGGGGTTAACATTGTGTGTGATCAAGGAGTTAAATATGAGCCTAGGGGAGTGATTCTAACTGTGGGGGGCGTGGCTTATGAAATGACTATAGAGACCTGTGATCCAAAATAGCTAGATCATTCCAGGGAGAAGAACTTCTTCTTTCTCAGCGCGGAATGATCGTGGGTGTCAGACGGAGCCACCTGCCCACTGAATCAGCTTCCCCGCTGACAAGCACTCACCCCCTAGCTGCCTCCAAGCGATCGACTTAGCCCTACGTCGGTTTGCCTGGGAGAGACACACTGCCACAGTAAATATGCGGTAAGCGGTTGGCAACTGGTCGGCAACCGATTAAAAACAATCACATTCCATTCTTTGATTTTCTATTTTAAGTTAAAGCAATGTATATTGTCAGTATACTGAATATTATCTTTAGGACTTTGTAAATTGTACATTTTATAAAAAAATATTTTTTTTATTTACAATTTCAACTGTTAGGCAGAGCTTTATGTTCTTTTCCATATGTTTGTAAACTAATCTTAGCGGCTCCACTAAAAAAGTAATGTTGTTTATAGAGCTCAATAACACAAGTTTAATTTATAGGGATAAACGAATACGTTTGAGTTTAGTTCAACCAGTTTTGATGAATCAAGTGTAAAGTCAATGAAAGCAGATCTTGGCACTGAATACTTTTAAAGTCTATAGAAGGCTAAATGGCTATTCTTTTCTGGTCTTTATCAAGGATAATAGACAAGCTATTTTTGTTAAGAGGAATAGGTAGCAAAAAAAAAAAAAAACTGCCATTCAGCAGGAAAAGGTCTTTTCATGCTTTTCATGTAGCTTAAAGGATGGATTCACCTTTAGCACCATGTTACTAATATTATTTATAACTCCATTTACAGATCCATTTTCGCATGCCAGCAAGCAAGGAGACCACAACTATATTTAGGGTGCCACATGTTAAATGTTGCTATACAATAGCCCCCCACATCCCCTGAGAGCCCCCATGACAGCAGACAGGGGTTCTTATCTCTGCAGCTGCAGTCACATTTAAAATCAGCATTCACAAGGGTCTATGAATCAATAAACTACAGTTCCCTGATTGCACTGATCAGCGCCCACATAGTCCATTGACATTTAATTCAGCTCAGTAACTGACAGTCCATATAGAGATATGGGCAGAGAGCTGTAGGAAGTGTCTGCAGAATCCTGACATTGCCCCTGCAATCCACTGATTGTGGGTGCAATGCTTTGCAGGCTCCTATGTAAGAAATAATAAATCCTTTTTTTTTGCCTGCAAAAACATGTGTATATATTAGCCCTTTAACATGTGAAACAGAAATTCATTAAATACCATATTTGGAGTTTCTTCCTAAATTCCACCCAGGCAGCCTGGGTGTCTAATAAAGGGAAGGCAGTAAAAATGCAGTCAATTCCCTTCTTGTACCATACCAGTGACATGCTTCCCAATATTTGGGGTTCCCCTTTGCTAGACTCCTTGTCCAAAGGGCCTCTTCCCCACATCCAGTCACCAAAAAGTATGAAGAATTTTGTAGGAGGGACTCTGGAAGTCCCTTTATAATAAGGGGTTGCACTAATTTTGGTTTCTTTCCAGGAGAAGGAGAACAGGGGTATATTAGTACCTCTTACTTATTCCCAAAAAAGAGTTAAAAGTAAATGAACTCACTAACACCTGAAAAAATTCTTTAACCTTTTCCCTGCCAGTATCAGGAAGGGCTTGCCAGCAGGCAAGGAGACCGCAAGCGAGCGCGAACGTGAGCGTGTGCAATCGCGAAAGCGCATCATTCTGCACCAATGTTTGTCGGAATGGGAACAGATGTGCACTTGCGCTCATTGGCGTGCATGCTGCACTCTGTAACAGATGAGGGCACCAAATGGACGATTTAAACTGAGTCATTACCCAGGATCAGTGCTGTCTTGTCTACAGCGTTCCTGTGATTGTTCTGTTTCCTGTTACTTGTATCTACTTCCAGTTATCTACCTGGCTTGTTCTGACTACTCCTGCTCTCGGCCTGCATTGACCCTGGCTTGCTCTTGACCACTTTTCTGCCTTCGCATCTGTACCTGATCTGCTCTGTTTATGCTCCTGTCTCTACGGCACTTCCAAGTTGCAAGTACCTGTCCGTTGGCCACTGGGACCTGCTCCTCTGCCTACCACACCACAGTTTCAGCTTGTTCCAGTCCGCAGGATATCTGCTGTCATCTAGCATGCCAGCCCACCAGATGCCCAGCAGCTGGCAAGACTACCGGCACTCGTGCAACTTTGCACTCCTGTGCTACCTGTCTACACTATCAGGGGCCCCGATTCAGGGGTGTAAGAGAGACCTTCCTCTGCATACCAGGCTCATCCCAGCAGGTACGTGAAAGCCAGATCCATTTTTGCATTTTTTGCACTCGTGAAAGTACCAATTTTAGGCCTGAGTGAAAACCCTCAAACACTATATGTTTTCTAAAAGTAGAAATCCTGCAGAATAAAATGGTAGTAATTGCAACTTTATATCCTATATTACACAATAATAGTACACCTGTTTATCAGCAAACTTTCAGCAAAAATTCCTTAAGTTATTTTAGTGCATACAATAACAATAATTTGCCCAATTGTTTGATAAAACATAAAAGATGGCTGTGCTAAGTAAATCGATACTCAACATGTCAATCTTTAAAGTTTTGCATGGCCGTAAAATGGTGGCAAACTTTGGTATTTAAAATATTCCATAGGGCCTGTTTTAACCACTTGCCAACTGCCCTACGCAGATTTACTGCGGCAAGGAGGCTCGTCTGCTAAGCTGAAACCCTGATCTCTCTTTGCCTGTCACACAGCCCTTCCCCCCCACAGTCAGTAAGCACAAACAGGCATACATTTAACCCCTTGATCACCCCCAGTGTTAACCCCTTCCCTGCCAATGTCATTTATACAGTAACAGTGCATATTATTTAGCACTGATTACTGTATTAATGTCACTTGTCCCCAAAAAGTGTCAAAAATGTCAGTTAGGGGTCCGATCTGTCCGCCGCAATGTCGCAGTCCCGCTAAAAATCGCTGATCGCCACCATTACTAATAAAAAAAAAAAGTCCAAAAATCTATCCTGTAGTTTGTAAATGCTATAACTTTTGCACAAACCAATTAAAATACGCTTTTTGAGATTTTTTTTTTCTACCAAAAATATGTAGCAGAATACAAATTGGCCTAAAGAAATAAAAAAAATATATTTTTAAATTTTTTTATTGGGAATGTTTTATAACAGAAAGTAAAAAATATTGTGTTTTTTTCAAAATAGTCGCTCTTTTTTTGTTTATAGCGCAAAATCTAAAAACCGCAGAGGTGATTAAATACCACCAAAAGAAAGCTCTAATTGTGGGAAAAAAAGGACATCAATTGTATTTGGGTACAGCTTTGCACGACCATGTAATTTTTGGTTAAAGTAACGCAGTGCTGAATAACAAAAAATGGCCTGGTCATTAAGGGGGTAAAACCTCCCAGAGCTGAAGTGGTTAATGTCTCTTCTAAGTCATATGATTAGAGTTAACTATGAATAATGACCCTAGAATCACTGCCCTTACTGTGGCGTGCATCATGATTTGTAATATGTGGATGTGGATAATTGTAATTGGGGATGAAGATGGGGGGTTAAGTGCTCAGGTGTACCTTTTAATTTTTACACTTTTCCTCACTTAACCTTATTGCTATTACTTAAGGGACCAATAGCCCCCATGTGATCGCATATTTATAGTAAGATGTCTATGAGACCCCTCTTTATTGAGACTTTTGATGTCTTCCTTGCACTCCACTGAAGAGTAAGGCCCTCAGGTGACAAAGGGAGGCCCAGGAAACTTGGTGGTGGGGGGGCATGACTGTGCTTTAATCAATGACATTGCATTGACCTTTTTTACAGAAATTGGTGGCTTGGGTGGCTGAACTGGCAAAATTGGCTCAAATACTTTAGTGGATATGTGAAAAGCAAACCTCAATCCAAGTCTCACTACATTGATATA
This sequence comes from Pelophylax lessonae, assembly GCF_965119305.1. NCBI lineage: Eukaryota > Metazoa > Chordata > Amphibia > Anura > Ranidae > Pelophylax > Pelophylax lessonae. The sequence goes on along the minus strand of NC_138768.1, from coordinate 443,756,540 downwards.
ACATTTTTATTTGCACAATAGAAATGTCATATTTAATGTCAGATGTATTCATTTAAAACATCAGTTATCAGAAAAATGTACCTTAATCATTATTATATATTTTTTAATGTATGAGTAAAAAAACAACAACATTTTACTTGGTAGAAGCATTTGGTCTTTTTGCATTTGTTCCAGTTTTAATAAAGCAGCTACAGTGATTATGCAAAGCTGAGGTTATAACTAATGTTAAAAGATTTTTTTTATTCTCAAGGTCATTAGCTTTAAATAGCAGAATACAGTATCCAGTAATACAGATAATAAAAAATATGCATACTATGTGATGTGATTAGCTAGGCTTGTCAGTTAGGCAGCTATTAGGTGAATATTAATGTGCACTGCATCAATCCATTGAAGTCTTTATTTTTTATGTTATATTTAAACAAGTGAAACTGATAATAAAAGAGAATTTAGTCTACTTGACACTGTTTGGTCCTCAGCTTAAATGTGTAACGATGCATGGTATTTTTTTATATGTTCAGGCAATTTATATATGTGGATTATTCATGCAGACAGTTCTGATCACCAGTTAGGTAGCTAGAGGAAATACCCTTAAAGGTTTTGTGAAAGATCACCTTGTAAAACAACCCATTCAGTTTAAAATAGAAATGAAAAGCAAAACAATTTTGTATAAATATAAAAAAGGGAAAAAAAAGGTATTTATAATGTTTTTTTATAAGTGATCACATTCCTTCTGTTCTCGGTTGCATTAGAGCTTTCTCATACAAGTACATGGCAAAGCAGGCACATATCAGGAGGAATATGAAGTGTTGGGGTAACAAGGCTTTAAGTATGGTTGTATAACTTTATCCATGTTGCATTTGTTGGATACGTGCAAAAAAAAAAAAAAAAATGACAGTTACATAAAAAGGTTTATTTTTACTATTCATCATATTTTATACTACAAAGTCAGATTGTGATTTACAAAGTCATCTATCTTCTCTTCAGTCTTTGAAGCTGATCTGCAAATGTATAGAATTCTCTCAGTCAATAAAATTAATTGAACACAAGTTCTTTTGTGTGGGAAATTCGATAAACTAGAACTGAAGGTGTGAAAAAAATCTAAACAGGCATTAAACAGCTGAATAAATATGCAGAGGTTACTGATTCAACACCACTATTAATAGTAAGGATATAATATAATTACAGAGAAACTGATAGTAGTATGTGCCAAACATTTTAAACAAAATCACAAGTTAAAAAAAATAATAATGTAATGGTGCCCAAGGAGATACAGAACTCAGTTTATATAAGCTTTGCAAGATCCAGGAAACATGTTGTGGCCTGTTCCTGACTTGTGATGAGCCAACACCCTCCCCCTGTTCGGTTCGCACCAGAACATCTCGAACAGGGAAAAAATTCTAGCGAACATGCAAACTCTTTTAAATCCAATGGGACGCAAACATGAAAAATCAAAAGTCCTCATTTAAAAGGCGTATATGCAAGTTATTGCCATAAAAAGTGAATGGGGTCCTGGGCACCCCAAAGCACCCTCCCCATGCTGAGGGCAAGCAGCTTGGTATGGTTCAGGGGGGGCGCTTGCTCATCCCTCCCCAATCCTGGCTTGCCAAGCTGCATGCTCGGATAGGGGCCTGGTATGGATTTTGGGGGGGACCCCACGCCTTTTTTTTTCTTTTTTTCAATTTTGGAGTGAAATTCCCCTTAAAGCCTGTACCAGACCCAAAGAGCCTGGTATAGATTTTGGGGGGGGGGGGGGGGGGGACTCCACTCCGGTTTTTTTAATTTTGGCATGGAGTTCCCCTTAAAATCTATACCAGATTCAAAGGGCCCAGTATAGATTTTGGGTGGGACCCCATGCATTTTTTTTTTTAATTCTGTCATAGGGTTCCCCTTAACCAATTAAATACAGAGCACTTTCACCCCCTTCCTGCCTAGACCAATTTTCAGCTTTCAGTACTCATTAGCATCTATGGAAAACCTCGGTCAGCTTGGCATGGCACTGCTGCCAGTCTTTAACATTGGTGTCTATGGGAAATATTGGTCATTGCTCACAAACTAAAAGCGACAGGGACACAAAACTTGGGGAGCACTAAGAGGGGACCCAGGACTACAATATATCTATAGATTATAAAAGTGGGGTCTACACTGACTGACTGCACTAAACTAACTCAACTCACTGTCCACTAACTACCTGCCTTACCTCTATTTTCACACACTATACATGGCTGCTGTGTCAGCAGCAGCCTTATATAGTGTGAGGCATGGACTTAGCCCTTGAGGCATGATTGGGTAAAGGCACCATGCCTTTGGCCAATCTTGACTCTGACAGGACATTGTGCTGTGATTGGCCAAGGCATAAAGCTAAGGCGCATCAGTAATTTATTCACTGCACCAGCACAGTGCATTATGGGGCGCTCATCGGCGGGTGAACTTCCCGCCGAGCACCCCATTTGTTTGTGGGTTCGGTGAACACACGGACAGCTGATTTTTAAATCATACATATGTTCGACTCGAACATCAAGGCCATTCCTACTCCTGACCAGTGTATGTGCTTGAAAGGTGATTGGCAAAAAAGGTCTCCCTTATACAAAAATCAGCAGTGTAGGTGAGGAAAATTTGAAACAAAAACTCTTCAGGGTGTGGAGGTTCATTGGTATGTTTCTTTGAGAAGTTAAAGCTGAAGTTTAGTATAGATTTTTTGGGATACAGCATTAAACACATTAGCTTTGTGTATTGTTTTTTTGACAGCATTGTGCCCTGCCACAGAGTCGAAAGGGTTTGTAATACCCATGGTTCTCATCCATGCATGTTGGGGGGCTCCAGGGTGCTTGTCTCACACAGAAGAAACTGCATTTTCAGTTTCCTCTGTAGTAGGTAAAACTGTTTTGGGTTTGCATAAAGAAAAAGATAAAAAACACTGTGTCATCACCTCAGCTTAAGATAGAGTTTGAGGTATCTGATTCCTTATAGGATACTCTCCTCTATATCTCATGCACAATTGTCCCATACAAAGTCAAATTTCCCCCAAACAATTAATACAGGGAGTGGATGGTAGCGTGATCCTCTAGATATATAAGCATATATTTAAGGAAGACTAAAGGTCCACAAAGAAATCTTCGGAGAGGATCAACCAGTCAATTATAAACAGCTTTATTAAAGTATATTTGGTAAAAATAGAGCATGAAAAATTGCAAAAACCTCTGACTTAACAAAAAGTTACAATTACAACGTTGTCAATACTAGACAAGAAAGCAGCTGTAGACATCCACACAAACCACACATCCACCACACACTCATCCAATCCGATGGTTTATTCAAAGAGCCACTAGTGTAAGCGGCTGCATATGGAGAATGATGTAGTTTTACCACAGTTGGCCAGTCAATGACTTCAAAGGAAGTACAGGGCCAGACATGATGTGGAGTATACAAAGGATGGATGGATGGATGGCTGGATCCACTAAAATCAGTCAATCAGTGGTGCAATTGTCAAGTATAGCTGTAAGTACAGGTAAGGCCTGAATGAGGTCTGCGAACCAATGTACTGAATGGTAGCCCAATGCAGTGTTGGGATAAGGTCATCCAGCGCCCAGGGCGAACATGACAAACTCGACCCGGGTTGTGATAGCCACACCTGAGCATTACACCTATGTATAGAGTGCAAAGGTCAGGACCAATTAAGTTACCCCCTATGAGGCATTTCACATCTACATATATATATATATATATATATATATATATATACATTCAAACACTTACATATATACATAAAACCACCAATTTATGTACCTGGTTGACTCAAATGTCTTCCCTTACTTTTTTCATATTAAAGGTTTAAATCCCAACTCCAGGAGAAAAAAAAACAGATCTTGCAATGGGGCCTCCCGTACTGCATGGGTTAAATGCTCATTAATGCCTAATACACATGATGAGGGAATCGGACAAAAACAAACTCATTTGGTGCGATCGTCTGATAATCTGATTATTAGTACACAGCATGCAAGAGCTGATTACAACAGTTTATGTGAAAATACCACAAAATAAACACTAAAAATGTTTTTGTATTCCTGTTTGTAAACCTATCTGTTTTCCTGTCAGCCTGTCAGGAGCCCGTGCTCGGGTGAATGTTTCTGTCCTTTTTGGCAAGGGACGGGGAAGCCTGCAGATGGTATGGGCACATCCTTGGCTCTGCTTTTAGACAGGCTTTAGCAACACAGGGGCTAAGAAAAAAGGTGATGCTCAAGTGTTTTGGTACCCCCTCCCACACTCCGCCCAGGGCAGATGCCCCACTCTCGACCCCCCCCCCCCGCCTTGTACCAGCCCTGGCCCAATAGCTAACCTGGCTGTGTAAAGCTTGACTGTGAGCGGGTAGACGGGTGCAGATAGGAATGGTGTGCATGCAGTATCTTGCTAGGAGGCCGGCTGTGGCTGGCTGTGGGTGAGTGCGATCTCACCACTACCTAGCTGTACTGAAGTCTCCTAATGCCTCATGGACAGAACTCATATAGAGGTAGTCCACCAGAGCACTCTTCATTTGTGCTGCTCTGTGTGTGCAATGTTGGTCCACAGGTAGATGATGTGGGTGTGGGAGTCTGCAGGGTCTGGTCTAGGAATGGACATCACAAGGGTAATGACAACTAGTTTGGGACCTGGAGTCCAGAAGGTTCAACAAGATTTGGGAGGGTTGAAACCCTGGGTCCAGGTTTTGCAGACAACCAGAGCGCTGATTGTGCAGGTGTGTACATACAGTCAGGTCTATAAATATTGGGACATTGACACAATTCTAATCTTTTTGGCTCTATATACCACCACAATGGATTTGAAATGACATAGACAAGATGTGATTTAACTGCAGACATTCAGCTTTAATTTGAGTGTATTTACATCCAAATAGGGTGAAAGGTGTAGGAATTACAACAGTTTGTATATGTGCCTCCCACTTTGTAAGGGACCGAAAGTAATGGGACAATTGGCTGCTCAGCTGTTCCATGGTCAGGTGTGTGTTATTCCCTCATTATCCCATTTACAAGGAGCAGATAAAAGGTCCAGAGTTCATTTCAGGTGTGCTATTTGCATTTGGAATTTGTTGCTGTCAACTCTCAATATGAGATCCAAAGAGCTGTCACCATCAGTGAAGCAAGCCATCATTAGGCTGAAAAAACAAAACAAACCCATCAGAGAGATAGCAAAAATATTAGGTGTGGCCAAATCAACAAGGAACACCCTTAAAAAGAAAGAACGTACCGGTGAGCTCAGCAACACCAAAAGACCCGGAAGACCACGGAAAACAACTGCGGTGGATGACCGAAAAATTATTTCTCTGGTGAAGAGAACACCCTTCAGAACAGTTGGCCAGATCAATAACACTCTCCAGGAGGTAGGTGTATGTGTGTCAAAGTCAACAATCAAGAGAAGACTTCACCAGTCTGAATACAGAGTGTTCACCACAAGACACACAATGTAAACCATTGGTGAGCCTCAAAAACAGGAATGCCAGATTAGAGTTTGCCAAACAACATCTAAAAAATGGTTTTGTGCAAGATCTTAATCTTTTGATTGAGCAGGGTTTTAAGGACCAAGTGCTAACCAAAAAAGAGAAACAATTTTTGGTCCCAAGCGCATGTCGGATACCCATTATATATACTCTCCCTAAGGTGCACAAGGACCCTGTTTGTCCTCCACCTCGTCCGATAGTGAATGGTATTGGCTCAGTAAATGTGAGACTGGGCCAATACCTAGACACTTTTTTACAAGCTAGTGTCTGTTCCACCAAGGCCTTTCTGAAAGATACAAAGGATCTCTTGGTATCGTTGGATGATGCTTTGCTTTCATTGAATTGGGCCCTAAGCAAAAGAGACAATTTGCCCTTCCAACAGAAAGTGTTCATTCGTAGAGCACTAGATTTCTGTCTTGGACACAACTATTTTTGGTACCAGCAGAATTTCTACAGCCAGAGAACTGGCGTGGCTATGGGGGCCAAGTTTGCCCCCAGCCTCGCCAATATCTTTATGGCAGAATGGGAGGATAAATTCGTCTTTAATACCAGCAGACCAGCGTTATTGTTTTATCGTCGTTTTTTAGACGATATATTATTCATTTGGCAGGGTTCTGCAACCTCATTGAATGAATTTATGATACATTTAAACAATAACAAGAACAGCATCATGTTAGACTTCCATTGTAGTCGGGAAGAAGTACATTTCTTGGATGTGGTCATATCAAAGTCGGATAATAAACTCTGTACGAAGGTTTATTTTAAACCAACAGACCGCAATAGCTATTTGTCCATTCAGAGCGGTAATCACCCTAACTGGCTTCGGAATATACCTCGCGGCCAGTTTATGAGGGTGAGGCGCAACTGCACCTTTGAGACTGACTTCTGTGATTAGGTGGGAGTACTGAAGGAGCGGTTTCTCAATAAGGGGTACAGAGAAAAAGATTTGGATAAAGAGATTAAGAGAATCCAGGATGCCCCAAGATCAGTTTGCTTGGGAGATTCATCACAGACTTTGGGCTCTAGGACTAATGATGCGAAAGAATGGAGTTTTTTGTCAGACTACTCTGAGGACTATAAAAGGGTGGAAGAAATCTTTAAACAACACTGGCCTATCCTGTGCATGGACAGGACCCTGGGAGCTGTGCTAGAGAGGGTTCCTTCGTTCATATACAGGAAGGGACCTAATTTTGGAGATAGGGTCATTAAGAAATTATTGGACCCCCCACAGAATACACTCTTTCCGGGAAGGAGTGGATTTCATATCTGCGGAAGGTGTAGGGCATGCTATTTTGCCAGAACCAATTTGATAAAACAGGATAATTTCACCATTAAGCAATGGATCACGTGTGACACTACACACATGGTCTATGCTCTAATGTGCCCGTGTAACCTATTGTATATAGGTTGCACGAAACGAACATTGAAAAAAAGGGTCGGTGAACATATATCAAATACTCTGAAAGGCAAGGTGAACATAGCGTGTCGGCTCATTTCAGAAAACACCATCAACGGGATCCGAGAGGCCTACGTTTTTGGGGTGTGGAACGGGTCCCCCCATCCTGGAGAGGAGCCAATTGGGTACGAGAGCTGTCTAAATGCTTTCCCTGCCAAGCCATAACTCCATCCAGCATAACTTGACCCTTGAATGAGGGGTGAAGTGATTATTTGTGCACTATATTTGTTAGTAGATGCTATAGGATCTGGCGGATAGTTCCGGTGGATCAATTCAGAGATGTGGAGTCACCGCCGGCTGGCACTTCCGGTTTCGTGCTGTGTGCCATTCAAGTTGGTTCATTGGCATGGCAGCAGATAGACTCCCTCAGTGTGTTCGCCTAATCCGTTGGCGGACGATCCGCCCAGTGGGCGGTCATAGGTCCGCATATATGCGAGCGTAGTGTTGCCATGGTCACGCCCCCGATGGAAGTCGGAAATGACGAAACGCATCGGGACGTGACCAGGTGACGCTCAGGAACACCGTGCATAGGAAATGCTTGATGTCTGGCCACTTTGTTTCCACGGCGTGGAGCTTGGGGACACTGAAAACTGGTACAGCCGCCTACACGGATTGATTTTACAATGCGCTTTTAACATTCTGAACAAGTCAGTGTAATATTTTATGTGACTGAATACATTTGGGTGTAAACGTTATTACACTAGTGGACCTTCACTTCTTTTGTTGCATGGTTAATGGGATGTATTGTCCGGCTGATTACCATTGGGAGTAAGATCGAGGGATTGGCCACCACTGCGATTATGCTTGATTACGAAAGTAATTAAGCAACAATATCTGGTGAGTGAGTTTTTCAGCTACCCCCTCAGACACGGAGATGGTGAATACTGGGTGACCCCATAAATTTCTACACATTAGTCAACATTCACTCCTTGGATTATACTATTGCACCATGTCCTATGGATTCTACATATGGACTGTAATGTTTATGGACTTATATATAATGTTTCATTATATATAGGAATAGAACTCTCAAAGTCAGCAGGGAGTTATTTCCATTACTATTATTTATGTGTGGTCCTATATTGTTTATTTACAGTGATCATTTACATTTGCACTACTGGATAGTTCTACATTAGTAAGAAGGATCCGTTGTTTAATTAAACATTTAAAAAAGCCTTCACAGTTCTGGAAGAACATCCTACGGACAGATGAGACCAAGATCAACTTGTACCAGAGTGATGGGAAGAGAAGAGTATGGAGAAGTAAAGGAACTGCTCATGATTCAAAGCATACCAACTCATCAGTGAAGCATGGTGGTGGTAGTGTCATGGCGTGTGCATGTATGGCTGCCAATGGAACTGGTTCTCTTGTATTTATTGATGATGTGACTGCTGACAAAAGCAGCAGGATGAATTCTGAAGTGTTTTGGGCAATATTATCTGCTCATATTCAGCCAAATGCTTCAGAACTCATTGGACGGCGCTTCACAGTGCAGATGGACAAGGACCCGAAGCATACTGCGAAAGCAACCAAAGAGTTTTTTAAGGGAAAGAAGTGGAATGTTATGCAATGGCCAAGTCAATCACCTGACCTGAATCCGATTGAGCATGCATTTCACTTGCTGAAGACAAAACTGAAGGGAAAATGCAGTAGAGGCCTGGCAGAGCATCACCAGGGATGAAACCCAGCGTCTGGTGATGTCTATGCGTTCCAAGTATTAAAAAGTGAAAGTTTGATTTATGTCTATGCGTTCCAAGTATTAAAAAGTGAAAGTTTGATTTATGATTGTTAATCCGTCCCATTACTTTTGGTCCCTTAAAAAGTGGGAGGTACATATACAAACTATTGTAATTCCTACACCGTTCACCTGATTTGGATGTAAATACCCTCAAATTAAAGCTGAAAGTCTGCAGTTAAAGCACATCTTGTCTGTTTCATTTCAAATTCATTGTGGTGGTGTATAGAGCCAAAATGATTTGAATTGTGTCAATGTCCCAATATTTATGGACCTGATTGTAGCTTTTATTAAAGACGTGTGTATGGTTCAGGGCAGACAAAGAAGGTTTCGGCCCAGGAGTCAGTAGGTTTCCACCTAGGATCCACTCTGTGATCACTGTGTCCATCAGAGTTACCAATCACTTTGATCACAAAGGTAAACAAAAGCTGCATGTTGAAGCCATCAGCTTTGTTTCCTCTCACGCAGACAGGACTGTGAGAGGAGACAGAGCTGATCTGTGATCTGTGAGAAAACACTGTCACACACCAGTTCAGCCATCTATCAGTGCCCTAAATGCTAGCCACAACAGTGTAAACTGTCACACACCAGTGCAGCCATCCACTGTGTCCTTTATTGCTACCATCACCTTTCCAAATTTCACCAGCCCAGACAGCAACACCTTTCCCAGTGTAATCAGTGCAGCCAGCAATATCTGTACCTGATGCAAGTTAAATTAGTAATGTATAGAGAGAAATAGCCGCACTCCAACTTGAAGGTGAAAAATATAAAATCTGTTTTATTTGTATCCAAAAGATAAAATCAATTCAAAGTGTATCCATAATACAGTCAGAAACAAGAGATGAACGCATAGTAGTTGACGCGTTTCACGGATAAACGTCCGCTTAGTCGTAATGCAGTTGCAAGTTAAATTAGAACAGTACTGAATAGTAAAAAAAATGGCCTGGTCGTGAAGGGGGTAAAATGTTCTAGAGGTCAATTGGTTAAAGGGACCACTTGCTCCTCCTTCAATTAAAAGAAGTCTTTTTAGTATGATATACAGTATACATTTGCCTTATATATTTGTTAAATATTTAATTATATTATCTATAATATAAATACTTATATTATTATATATTGATCGAATGTGCCTGTAAAATTGGTTATGACCGCAGCAGACACAGAGCTGTTGCTCCAGTGTAACTCGGAGGTATCAGTCATAGTCTCTCTCTTTCTCCCTCTCATGCTGCTGTTGTCAGCCCAAGTGCTGAGACAAAGCAAGACTGTAGAGGAGTGCCCATTCCTTCACCATGCTCAAATGCAGGATCAGGCCCCTTTCTCCGCAAGCAGCCATCACCCACTTAGCAGGTGATGTGTTTCTTAAAATTTGATGTAAACCCCATTCATGAAATTAGACCTTGGCACATATATCTGTATTGTTTACATATCTCTCTCCAAAGCCCTATATTCTGTGTCTTTCTGCTGCTCTGTTCCTCTGTTATCAGCATAATAACTTCTGACCAGTTCTCGGACACAGGAGATAAAAGCAACTGGAAATTTGTGTCGGGATGGGTGCATAGAGATAGATTAGCAGAGAGCTGTTCTTTTCACAGCACAGCTCTGCATGTTTGGGTTTATATCTCTTTTACATCCACTTTAAGGACGCTTTCTGGTATGCCAGAAAGCGCCTCATCCACTAATGATTTGTTACCTTTTGGTAACAAAAAATATCTATTTAGAGCTGAACTTCAGGCATAAAAAAATTGTGTATATAAATATTAACAACAACTACTTTTTTAAACCTTTAAGAAAAATTCAGGCAGTCAGCCCAATTCACTTGGCATGGGGGTAGGGTACACACTAACATCATCATGTCGTCCCGGACTCAGTAAGACTGCAAGGGATTTGTGGGTGACCAGCCTTCTCCTGTTGCCTATTTAAGTCATCAGCCTGTTCACAGGCAGACTGCTGAATAGTAAATAATTTATAGTTGTGCAATTGTCTCTCTGTGTAGTTTAATAACAGCAATCCAGGTTTTACATTGCATAGGACCTTACTATTTCAACTGAAAAATAGAAATAGAGAATAAAAATTCTTGTTGGAGTTTATATTTAGGAGACATTTGTAGGGAAAATGTGCAAGAAAGGTAATTTCAAGGTGGAGAAATGGCATTAAGATGGAAACATGCTTGAAGAGTCGTTGATTAGAAAAGACCTTGTCTCTAGCAGCTGTCTGCAAAATCAATAAACTCCAAGTGTTCCATGAAGTTGACCATTCTTACACGACTTCGATATTTATGCCCATCTGTGTGTGAATTTCTTCCTGCTGCTCCTGTTGTTATAGTTCAGTGCTAAAGCTTGCCTATACCTCCATTAATCACAGAAAATGTTCTCCTTCTTTTCTCATCTGAATTTTGCTTTGGACTTATTCCAGGTGTTAAAATGCATAAAGCCCATCGTGTCCACTGAAAATCTGAATAAGCCATTGCAGAGAACACAAGCTCAACAATAAATGTGTTCTGTTTAATTCTGCATAATATATATATATATATATATATATATATATATATATATATACTGTATATATATATATATATATATATATATATACACAGTATATCTTAAAGTATCTTACATTCCAACAGTTTTTTAATGTTTAATGTGTTTGGAGACTGTTAAATAAAAGCAGGCAATGGTGCTGTAAGAGAAATCTGATTCACTGACAGGAATATGAAGGCTACCACTGCTGCTGACCTCCTTCTGAAAATGCTAGTTGCCTGCATTAATCTGGTTAAAATATTTTCAGGAATCACTGATCCAGAACAAGTGTTTAAATAAACTTTTTGCAGTCTAAAAGCATGTACAATAGAGGTATCGTCATAATAGGTTCCATCGGTTGTTTCAAATGCACTTCTTTTTTTCTACAAAACGAACAGCCTAAGTAAATAAAAAAGCACTTCTCCTGATATATTTTGTCTTGACTTTCTGTCAAAAGTCAATAGCTACTGTAAGTCCTCCTATTACGAGCTTCCTCTGGTCACCCACGCCGATAGAAGGGACCCATGATCCATCATAGGATAGGCTGAGGTTTTTTTGACATGCAGACTCTGATTGACAATCTTTTCTTGGCCCTCACTATGTTGTTCGAAGGGCAAGATAGCACACTAGGGAGTTGTTTATAAGCACAGTAGTTCACATTTGGGAGTAATTTATATGAAGGCCAAATAATTGTACAGAGGGCACTTCTGATTCTATTTTAAATGTTTTTAGAAGTTTTTACCCAGTGACTTAATGCAAAGAATGCATTACCTTCTGACTTTACAACCCCTTTAAGATAAAAAGTCTTCTGTGAGTAGCAGCCCCCCTAAAACTTACCTGCGCCCTATCTCTATCCAGGATCCATATCATGTTCAGGAGTACCTCAGCCGTTAGGGACTCTTCTGAATGGCTAAGACACATCAGCTGCATCATTGGCTCCTGCTTCTGTCAATCAAACTCAATTAGCCAATCAGGAGAGAGAGGGGTTGGGGCCGAATGGCAGCTCCATGTCTGAAGGGATGCACAGAGCTGCAGCTCGGCTCGGTTGTCCCCATAGCAAGCTGCTGGCTGTGGGGACACTCAACAGGAGGGAGGGGCCTGGAGCTCCAGCCAGGAACCCAATCAGAGGAGGATCCAAGCTGCCTTGTGCAAAACCAACTGCACAAAGGAAATACATGTTTGTTATTTTAATAGAAAAAATACACAACTTTACAATCACTTTAATCTATTTGCAAAATCTATTGGGGATGGGTTTTGAATTGTTACTTCAGTAATTGACAAACATTTTTTAGCATGTCCCTTCAACAGAAGTCAAACAATTAAAGGCTTCTTCTTTTTTTTTAACAGCTGCAGCCGCTGATCAGTGTGTTCTGACAGAGGCTAGTAATCCTTGTGGTGGTGGTGGGATTTCATACCTCTACAGCTTGTGTAGATAAAGGAATCTATTATTTATTTATTTTTTTTTTCATTTAGGCCATTGGCTGAACAAAAAGAGAAAAGATATCCATCTATGGCCAGCTTAGAAATCGAAACTTGTTCTAGATATGTACCTTTGAAAAGTAGTAGAGCCAGTGGATGAGAGTAGTATCCAGGGAACTAACATTCTTAGATGAACAAATTGCAATGGCAGCCTCTATATTCTCTCTACAGATTTCAATTAGGAGGAAATTGATGATATAAATAACTTACTTTAGTCACCTGGCCTTCGGAGCAATTTTTTTAATTTTTCACACGCATGTTAAAATCTGTATTTGTGCCTAGAACATCATTTAAAAGCCTTAACATACATGTTTTCTAAATGCAGAGGCCCAGTAGAATAATATTGTGTGACATTTGCACACCTGTTTATCAAATCTGTTTTTTCAGGAAAAAAATACACTTGAGCTTCAGTTCATTTAAAAACTATTTATTCCCCATGTTTTTGTACAAAATAAAAGATGAGGTTTTGTCCGGTAAATAAATGCTAAATATGTCAAGCCTCAAAACTATGTGCACACATGATACAGTGAAAAATGACAGTACTCAAAAATATCAATGGGTGACGCTTTTAAAGCCTTACCAGATCATTAATTTTAAGTTAACTGTAAATGAGGGACCTAGATTTATTTCTTTCACTCTTGCATTCATGGCAATACTGAATATATGTTGCACAATTGTTTATTTATTTACATACACATGGACTCCTTATGTGCACATTTGTGTTTGTGTGTGTGAGGGGATGACAGAGTTCTTTTAAAAAATATATATATATATTTTGTTTTAATGTTTTAACACTTGTAACGGAACACTGTGCTTGTGGACTTCCGTCAGTATACGGCTTCCTTCAGTCTTGAACGTAGATAACAGACTTTCCAGCAGCCCCCATACAAAGCTAGCTGACAACTTAGCTTGTATACATTTTGGAACCTTCTTCTTCTCCTTTATTTATTTACATACACATGGACTCCTTATGTGGACATTTGTGTTTGTGTGTGTGAGGGGGTGACAGAGTTCTTTTAAAAAATATATACTGTATATATATTTTGTTTTAATGTTTTAACACTTGTAATGGAACCGTGACCCACACTGTGCTTGTGGACTTCCGTCAGTATACGGCTTCCTCCAGTCTTGAACATAGATATCAGACTTTCCAGCCGCCCCCATACAAAGCTAGCCGACAACTTAGCTTGTATAAGTTTTGGAACCTTCTCCTTTATTGAACAGTTTCACACTCAATTTATATGCACATGAGCACATCCCCCTCCTGATCAAATGACCCCATAAGGACAGGGGTTGCCTGATTACATTATCATATGTGGATGAAATTGTATACAGACATAGAATTAACCTGAGCTAATTATCTAGCCATCTGGACAGAAACAATATGTGAGTTCATTAACAATTAACAATGGGACAGACAGGCTTAACAGAATCCATATCACATCTCAATACACAAACAATAGGGAGAGCCTGTCTCTGACATTGAAGTTCAATACACATTAGCATTAATGTAAACACAGACCCCATTTGAAGCAATCCAAACCATTAAGTATCTGTCTTTTACTCCCAGTGACGGTGAGTAACGTATCAACACTTTTTTACCTATCACAAGGGGGTTAACAAGTTAATATCCTTACAGCTTGTTGGTATTCTTACAGTTAATGGAAACAATGTTTCATACCTCCTGAAAAGAGATGAAATTAAAGCAATTGCTCATGTATGCCTGTATGCCTTTGTATGCCATACAGTAATGTGTAAATATACATGCTTATTTTACAAAGATATTCTAAAATGGCCTTGCCAGATTGGTTGATACCCTTAGAAAATATTATAAATTGTATCAAAGAGATATCTCAAGACTAACTATTATCTGTAATAAGCATCCCACATGAACTTCAATCTTGTAGTCAGTACGTCAGCCAATTTAAATAGAGAACAGTAAGCAATTTGTGTTTAACCCTCCTCTTGTGTTAGGGTCAAAACTGACCTGTTTTCAGGTTTTGAATGTCTATAAGTATCACATAAATTTGTTTATTGCATCAAGATTTTTTTACTTTGTCAGGAACCTCTATTTAAACAATGTAATAGAAAAATAATCCTTTTCACTAAATTATAAAATACTGTGGTGAAAATTAAGACGTTCATGGTGTTAGGGTCAATTCTGACCCAGTTATAATATAGGATTTTAGGACACTAATAAGTGCCAAAACTGAAATCATAAACACTCTCTCTGCTTAGTAACAGTGACAGCCAATCCCCTCTCAACCCTGTGAGCTGTAGTTAGGGAGGGGCCTATCTCTTTTCCTGCTTGTCTGCTTCTCTAAATAAAGTGAAGAAACATAGGACAAATTAATTTCAGAGTTGCTGACTTTATTTTACCATTTTTTAAATTTGACAATGAGAGGTATGCTATCAAAAGAAAGGTCTAGGGGTCACACCAAAAATATTAAAACCAATCTTTTCAAGGATAAAGAAGCCTAACAAGGTAACCAAGAGGTAAGAAACAAATTTGATGATAAATAATTATTCAGAGGGTATTTTATGGCTGATTTAAAACACGGTCAAAACTGACCCTAACATCATGGATAGTAACGGAATTCTAACATAAGAGGAGGGTTAACAGTAAACACTTTGTGTAAACACCCCGTAACTTGTACCTATAGGTAAGCCTATGATAAGGCTTACCTATAGGTACTGTAAATATCTCCTAAACATGTATCGTTTAGGAGATATTTACCTTACATGCAGCCAGTGACGTCACTGGCATATGCGCTCTGAAGGAACAGCCGCTCGTGCCGTTCCTTCAGAGCTCCGTGCCGTGACCGTCAGCTCCCATGCGCGTGCACGGGAGTGACGTCACCACGGCTCCGGCCAATCAGATGGCCGGATGCCGTGATCCCGGAAGACGGGCAACTGGACATGTCGCCCGTCATACAGGTAAGCGGACAGCACGGCGGGGGCTCGTTCTAAGGTAAATATTTCATAATGAGCTAGTATGCGATGCATACTAGCTCATTATGTGTTTCTCTTGCAGGTTGCAAAAAGAAAAAAAAAATTTAGGGGGGTTTACAACCTCTTTAATTTATTTGAGTCACTTGATATATTTATTATCAGCATCTACCTGTTCAATTAATTATCACCTCTCACTTTATTGCATTATCTGCACATTATTTATTTGCTTTTTACATATATGCTGTATGTGACATCACTTACCAATGTTATTTTTGATCAATATTAAGTAACAGTATTTGAATGTTTACACCACACCTCTGGTGATACAATATAGGCAGCGCCAATCACTTCACATACCCCCCAACCCTAACAATAAACGTTCAGTACTGATACTTATTTAGTAATCACTGATATGACAATTTATGTCAATTTCTATATTCAAGCCCTTAGGAATTAATGTATCAGTCATATAAATCCATTTCATTTCTTTTTTAGATGAATCCCTCACCATATTAATACGCCTCCATTGAGGTACAATCCAATCCACCCCCAAAATGTGTACATATATATATCACAACTATTATTGTTTCTTAGGTAGCTGGCTCCTAGGTTTATAGGTATTCATCAACCTCATGTAAGCACTGGGTAATGTTCATTGGGTGTATGTGTTTTTAGCATATTCTGTGGTTTTATACTGTTTTTGGATAACCCTAGCAGCTATGGAGGTGGTGATTTTTTTAAATAATCGACAAATTAATTTGGATACACTTTTGTATTCTGAACAGGCAAGTCAGCCTCAAGCGGATTATAGTGGTAATTTTACATTTTTGGGTAATGCTTTGGGAAAACAGGTGAGAGCCTGGTGGGATATATTGTAAGAGAAGCTCAGTGCATGTTGGAATGAGATTTAGGAGATTTTAGAAGTAAAACTGTTTATCTTAGGCAAACTACAGTGGGTGAAGTGAATGGAGAATTGGAGATTCCTCCTGTTGATTCCAAAATACAGATTGTAGGGGGGAATAGTAGAGGAGGAATGATGTCTAATCACACTACACTAAATCAACAGAGAGAGCAGAACACCATCATACCCCTTAACACATTGAAGTCTCAAACATATCATCAGAATAATATAACCCAACGAACTAGAATCCAACAGAGGGGAAGAGGAATATCTACACCAGCAGGACCTATATATGATTATGTACCTAGAAATTATGATTTTAGGATGCCCATAAATAACCAGTATGAACTATTATCTGATATCAAGGAAAATTCATACAGCTACTCACAAGGCCTTTTTTAGATTACCAGAGAGGGATGAGAGTCAGGGGCCAAGAAGGTTTTCCACAGAAAGGGAGAACAGGGGTACATCATTACAGACCACCTATGCAGTACAGGTCAGATTACCCCATCTTAGGGAATCAAGAGGGTTGGAAGGTAAATGAAAAAAGATGAGGGGGTGTAGAACAGGAAGAAGGATCCAACAGCAGAAAAATAAGGAGGGGAACAGAATGAATAGGATCTATAACTTAAGTGGGGTAGAGCTCACCCATAAAGAAATAAATATTTTAAATACGGTTTGAAAAGTGCTATGAAATGTCTGATTAGTAAATTGAATATTTATGTAGACATGCACAAAAATATTTGTAAGTTGAATTTGAAAAAATATTCCTTGGGAGATGGGATAAGACAGATGCCTAACGTGGCTCCAATGGGAAATGTGATTAATAGTGGTTGAAAAATAAATCCTTGTTGAATCTGGTTATTTCAGGTAACCAACATGTTGACATGTTAAAAAATGTAGTATTAAGGGACTATTTTCCTCCCAAAAAAAATGTGAATCCCAGATATACGAGAGGGAATAGAATCACTAGAGAAAAGGATATAGATTGTGATCCGTCTGGCGGATAAAGGGGGTGGGGTTGGTGGTTCTAGATAAATCATTCTATCACACACAATCGAGTACTATGTTAGCCAATGGCGAGTGGAGAGTACTATGTTAGCCGATGGCGAGCCGAGAGGAGACATATGTAAAATTAGGTAGAGCCCTTAATTCTACTACACCTTTCGATTCTTCCTTATATTGCTGGGTGGGATATCGAACTAGGGTGATAACTAAGAAACAAAAAAGATACCTAGTACCCAGCAGCTGTCATATTCCAACAATATATACATTACCCAAAATTCATAAAAACTCACAAAATCCCCCCAGCCCGATCGATCGTGAATAGTATAGAATCTGTGACAACTAGATTGGGACAATAACTAGACACTTTTTTTTTGCAAACTAGTGTGGCACAAACTATGGCATATTTAAAAAATGCAAAAAAACTTTTTACAACTGTTGGATCAGGTAAATCTAAAGGACAAATCAGAAATATATCTCCTTATAGTGGATGTGTCATCCTTGTATACGATTATCCAAGAAAGGAAGCATTTTTGGTCCTGAACTGGGTACTAAGTAAGAGAGACAATATCTCTCATTCACAAAAAGTTTTTCTAAATAGAGCTTTCGATTTCTGCTTGTCCCATAATTACTTTTGGTACAATGGGGGGCTTTTCTCCCAGAGGATGGGCATTGTAATGGGAGCAAAGTTCACACCCAGTTTAGCGAACCTCTTCATGGGAGAATGGGAGGATAGACATGTCTTCAGCAGGAATAGGGAAAAGGTAATCTATTATCGAAGGTTCATGCTTAAGAGAAAACAACCAGCAATAGTAAAAAGTCAAGAATCACAGCCTTTACACACCAAGCATCTTGACTTGGCTTGTCAAGGTGGTGGGTGTGTATAGGCTGTGATACAGGCGTGTTGTTTGCCCGTGGATCATGGATATTTGGGATTGGTTCCTTTTCTTTCTTCCTGCTCTGACTTTATTTTTTTTGGGTATCTGTGGAATATAATATTGGAGCTCTCTCTGGACGGGGGCCCGATGGACTGCCTTCACCTATTTATGGTGTGGGCTTAACATTTTGGTTATTTTTTTTGAGGGATGGTATATCTTTTTAAACACCAGTTGTAATAATAAATTAGATTATGATTTTTTCATACTTGGTAAAGGGAAGAGAGAAAGGAGGAAGAAGGAACGAAAGAAAAAAAAATTGGGCACTTTAAAATCCCCTTTTCCCATCTTCTCTTCTAACTGAAGGGAGGTGGGTATTTTTTGTCTATTTAATTTATGATTTATGGGGATAGTGCCTTGTTATCTTACAGTACAGAGTCCCCCCTAACCTATTGACTATTGTTATATTTTTATTTAGTACAATTATTATTGTTTTTTGCAGCGGTAGTAAACCGCTGAAAAAATAAACCAAAAAAAAAAAACTTGCAAGAAAATAGCACAATGTGCTAGTATGCATCGCATACTAGCACAATATGAAATATTTACCTTGCAACGAAGTCCCAGCAGCGGCCACCGGTGACCACTGAGGGGCTGACATGTTCCCCAGTCGTTTCTTCCAGGTTCGTTCGCTGTGAGTGGCCGGAGCCATGATGATGTCACTCCCGCGCATGTACACAGGAGTCCTCCGTTGGGAAAGGAGCTCTGAAGTTCTAGCCCGATACGCCGGACCTTCAGAGCGCATGCACCGATGATGTCAGCGGTTGCATGCAGGGTGAAAATCTCCTAAACCATGTAGGTTTAGGAGATATTCATTTTACTTACAGGTAAGCCTTATTATAGGCTTACCTGTGCATAAAAATCACCAAGCGGGGTATGCAATCGCTTTAAGTAGCTGGCTCCTAGGTTTGCAGGTATTCATCAATCTTACATAATGTGCTTTATGTGTATGTGTTTTTAGCATATTCTGTATTTTCAACCTCAGATTAAACCAAGGATAGTTGGATTCATAGACAAAGAGCCAAGGAAAACTTCCAAAGATATACAAGCTGAACTCTAAGGTCAAGGGGCACCAGTGTCAGTCTGCTGTTTTTTGAATGACAATGGGATCAAGTGAAGCAGTCCCAGGAGGGCTCTATGCTTGAGCAAAAACATAAAAGAGCCAGGTTGGACTTTGCCAAAATCTATATTGACAAGCCGCGATACATCTAGGAGAATGTCCTTTGGGCAGATCAGACAAAACTAGAGCTTGTTTGAATGTTTCATCACCTGCATGTCCTCAGACAAAAACAAATGAAGCTTTCAAAGAAAGGCATAGGGTGCCTAGAATCTATTCAGGGCTCGGTGAATTCTCAAGACTGTTAAGGGATTCTGGGGGGAAAGGCACTGCCAATTATCAGATAGCTCTGTCTCAATCACAGGTCATAGGTCCTCCAACAGGACCCCAAACAAACAGCTGGAAGCACCCAAGAATGACTAAGAACAAACATTGGACTATTCTGAAGTGGCCTTCTATCAGCCCTTATAAAAGATGTATTGAAAGAGCTGAAACATGCAGTTTGGAGAAGGTATCCTTCAAACCGGAGACAGCTTAAGCAGTTTGCTTGAAAAGAGTGTGCCATACTATCTGTTGGTAGAATCAGCGGTCTCATTGAGAGTTACAGAAATTGCTTGTCTTTCAGATGTCGTTTCAGAATTTTTTTTATAACTGTATTTTTTATTACATTTTAAAATGTTTTACAAATTGCACAAAACATTCTACAGAGTAATATGACAAATGTGAAAGTCTAACATACTGTAAATACTCATTATTAACCTAGATAGCTCAGTCAAGTAATACCACAGTCTATCGGTTAAATACCAGAACGGGTTATGACATCAGTAGAGAATGAGGTAACAAATCACATAAAGCAAGCAAAAATCAAACCCGATGAGGCGATGAGGAATAGGGAAAGACCCAAACAATTGATAAAAAAAAAAAAACAGTAAGGTGTTATCTATATGCACCAAAGTAACTATATTGGAACATACAGTAACAACCAAATTACACGGAGGGGATGGGCAATATAGTCTGCAGCCATTAAATTATGTTCGTATCCCTAGGTGAGGCGATATGTAATTCTGGGAAACCATAGGGAGGAGAGTCCCACAGGAGCCATGTCTTATTAAAAGAGTCTATCTTGTCCCCTACTTTTGTGGTAAGGTATTCCATTCTCCTTGCCTCTGCTATAGCAGTTGGGAGTTGCGTCTGGGACCAAGTTACAATTATTCTCCAAAGAATATGTATAAGCCTTCTGGCCGCAGTAAAAATATGAATAGCTAGCTTCTTAGAAGATTTTGGGATGCCAGGGAATAGCAACCCTTGTAGGCAAATAAAGGGGTCTAGTGCGAGAGAAGGATCTAAGATCCTATTGAGTATTTGGATTACTGTTACCCAAAATGGTTGTATGAGGCTACATTGCCAAAAAATATGGTATGAAGTACACTTGGGATAGTTACATCTCCAGGAAGTTTTAGGCACTTCAGAGTTGTAAGTATGAAGGACATCTGGGGTCTTATATCAAAACATCCAGATTTTGGAAATGTTCTCTGATAGGAAAGTGTATCATCTTCACTTTGTGTAATTTACTCTACTAGCAACAAAGGGAATAAAAATAGTCAATGAAGTTCCACTTTAATATGTACAGTCTTGAGGAAAGAAGGGAAATGGGAGACATGACTGAAATGCTTGAAGAAGGGTGTGATTAAGGTTCAGGAGGGCAGTATTTCTAATATAAAGCCAAAATCAAGAACACTGAGACATGACCTCAAAATAACAGGTGGAAAGGTCAAAACTAACCTCAGAAAGTATTATTCTACTGAAAAAGTAATTTATGCTTGGAATAGACTTCCAACAGAGGTAATGAGTCAGTCAACAGTAAGTAAATTCAAATGTGCTTGGAAAAAAAGGCAGACTCGATGAGCCACTTGGTCATTCTCTACCATTACTATTATATGGTTGTATATTTGGTTTTGTATATTTTGTATTTGTTGTTTTTGTCCATGACAATTTTGTTTGTTTTATCATTTGAAATATTCTTTTTATTTAAAAACCCAAAATAATGTCTGATTCTTATTAAATGTGGGATAAACAATGATGGATGACAATTACTTTGGTCAGTCTCAAGTTATTTAAAAGAAAATTGTGGGTTCTTTTTTCATGGAAGAGTAGCACATTTTGCTAATTTCAAGGATTTATAATACATGTTCTCAGGGAAAATTCTCTAAACTATCCCATGTATAAGAATAAAGGAAGATATTGCAGACCTGACTGAGCAGGACTGAAAGGAATTTTCAAGATCTTACTTTGACACAGTTATATCTGCAAGAGGTAGGCTAATCGAACTGAGATATTTTCAGAGAGCATATTTCACCCCTGCATGATTATTTATGATGTGAAAAGACATACCTTTATGTGTCAAATGGCAGCGGAAAGGATTTGGCATATGATGTGGGGATGTTATAATGTGGGAATGTTATAAAGTTAGAGCTTTTTGGTCATGGGTTACTGAATTTATTTTGCACAAGTCTTCATCCCTAATGTGTGCAGCCCTAAGTGGTGTATTTTTGGTATTCTTGGCGAAATAGCCTTAAGCTTAAGTTAAAAAAAGAAAAAAAAATAATGTAATTACTACTTTTTATGAGAATTATAGTCCTGAATTTGACATCTGAAGAGGTCCTCCAGGTAAAGCAAGGAAAAAACTGGTGAATAAATGCCTTCTATAATGCCTTCCAAAACTTGGGGTGAAGGGGTATGAATGGGTATGTTGTGTTAACTCATGCGAGCAGCAAGACTAACCCCATTATTCTCCTTCAGGGTTGTGGAGCCAAATACAGGGCAATCTGAGAAAAAAACCTGTTAGTCTGCAAAAGACTTGAGACTGGGGCGGAGGTTCACCTTTCAGAAGGACAAAAACCCTAAACATACAGCCAGATCTAGATCTGGAATGGTTTGCGTCAAAGCATATTTATGTGTTAGAATGGCTCAGTCAAAGTCCAGACCTAAATCCAATTGAGAATCTGTGGTAAGACTTGAAAATTGCTGTTCACAGATGCTCTCTATTCCAGTCTGACAGAATTTGAGCTATTGTGCAAAAAAAAACGGGTAAAAATTCACTGTCTAGATGTGCAAAGAGACATACCCAAAAATACTTCAAGCTGTAATTGCAGCAGAAGGTGGTTCTGCAAAGTATTGACTCAGGGGGGCTGAATACAAATGCACTCCACACTTTTCAGATATTTATTTGTAAAAAAAATGTTGAAATTTTTTTTTATAATTTTCCTCCCACTTCACAATTATGTGCCAATTTGTGTTGGTCTATCACATAAAATCCCAATAAAATACATTTACTTTTTTGGTTGTAACATGACAAAATGTGGAAAATGTCAAGGGGTATGAATATTTTTTCAAGGCACTGTACCAGCTACCCTGCAAAAAAAAACAAAAAAAAAAACCAGAATGACACCATCTAACGATTTACGTTGAAAACAGAGGTTTTGGTTGCACACAATTGCAAATACCGTACATGTGGAAGCTGCACTGCCTCCCCAAGATTCCTCTGTAAGGTGCAGTCCTAACTTTTATATTTGAATGTCTCCAATATATTCAAGATAAAATTACAGCAGTGTTGGTAGTGTCATACAATAAAGATCCCAACTCTCAAATGATGGTCTTTTTTCAGCCAAAGAGGGTATAAGCAGCTAAGCAGGATGCAGTTGTGCAAGCTGTATGTGTGTTTAAATACAA
The DNA here is from genome assembly GCF_965119305.1 of Pelophylax lessonae. Lineage (NCBI taxonomy): Eukaryota > Metazoa > Chordata > Amphibia > Anura > Ranidae > Pelophylax > Pelophylax lessonae. The sequence goes on along the minus strand of NC_138768.1, from coordinate 443,733,290 downwards.
CCTAATTCAGAAAGGTTAGGAAAGGTGAATTCGAGCAGTTTTTATGGAACATACCATTGTCCATTAAATCAGAAATCAGTATTGAAAAATCAATCTCGTATCACACAACACATCATGTTTTTGTAATAATAAGCTCTTTGGCACTTTTTTATGTGACCCATTCCCTAGGATTGGTCAGAAGGTCTTTCAGCATGTTTATATGTGGGGGCGCTGACATCAGTACAGTGTTCTGGCTGAATTGCCCAAACTCGCCTAGACTCTCTATGTAGCATTGACTTGAATTTTGAGTATTATATTCATTTTACCAACATGTTAAATTTTATGACTGTACTTTTCTACTCATAAGCTACAGTTCCCATTTGCCTGTCAAGATATTCTGTTCCAATCCTCTTACCTCTCCTTGCACTAATTCCATATCTTTTAAATATATAGGCTGACTTACTGACAGAAATCCAAATGGTGGATAATGTACACAGCATCATATTAGCCTGATAGGGGAGATTACAGGTAACCATAGATAACCTAGATTTTTATAAAAAAAAAAAAAAAAAAGGCTGCATGCATTGGTTCAATGTGTAATCGTTTCTTAGCCTGAGGGTGTGATAAGGTGGAGGTTAGGGCTTTGTTCTGTATTATAATAATAAAAAATATTCACATATCTTGGTTTGTATATTTGGTTCTGTTTATGTTTTCTGTCAAAAAAAGCTAGTTTGTTTTTTATGCTGAAGTAAGCTACTTTTTGTTTGTTTATATATCATTTATTTATTCTGTATTTACGTAAATATCTTTTTATTATGTTGTATGTTTGTAAGATTTTTAATAAACAAAAATGTAACCCAAAAATATTCTGCAAGTCAAATGTAAATACAATAAAACAGGCCTACAGTGAACATTTTATTTTAACTGGTCATTGGGTATAAATGATGACATGCAAAGTGCAAATAAAGGTTAATATTCCTAAAGTTTAAAAAGTTTCTTCCGCACGCTGATACCCACTGCCCAATGTTTGTAGAATGTTTTAGTTCTCGTTCATACTGAACCCGGGTATGAAATCATGCAAGTTCAGCTGAACTCACAAGATTTTAAATGCATATTTCAGTGTGAGTTCGGGGGTGATTTGAATGACATCTGTGCGGGTTCATGCACAGATGTTTATTAAAATTGCCCCTGAAGTCGCCAAAAGTAGTGCAGGAACCACTATTGGAAATCAGTGCGGCACTGCAAAGTCAACGTCGCACCGATTGGGACAGTACCAATAGGCTGCGATTTTACTGGTCAAATCACATTTCAAATGGCACCGATGTGAATGGGGGCTTAATGTTAGCAAGCGGTAATGCCGACAACAGGAGTGCAATGGAAGGCGGTGGGTGATTTGACAGGTGTGGGAATTAGGCACCATTGTCAAGTTACTCATCGACACACACTCACTGAGCAGCCACAGTTTAGAAAACAGATGACTGCACTTTAGGTGATTGAAGGCCAGTTTATACCACATGCAGTCCAGTGCTTTTTTGGAAAGTGGGTTGTATGGTTTTTAATGGCATAGTTCACACCAGTGTGGTCAGTTCCAGGGCTCTCCAGTTCCAGAAAAAAAAAAGTAGAACATGCTGCATTTTTCCTGCACTGGACTGTACATGAATGTGATAAGAAGCATCAAAAGCACACCAGAATGCACTGGAACGCATCAAATAAGCACCAGAACCCTGTACAGTGGGGAAAAAGCACCTGGAATGCATCCAGAAATGCACTTAAAAACGCATCAAAAATGCACTGTATCGCATCAAAAATGTGTTAAAAATGCACATGCAGAAATGCATCCGGAATGGATGTGCAGTGCGTTTGTGTGGTGTGAACCAGCTAGCAATACACTACCGCTGCGATCAAGTTTAAATTACATTTTTTCCTTTAGAAATGTCAGTATTGCTGCAGCAGGCTCGATACATCGTACAGACGTGCCAGTTTACAGGCACATTAGGGGGCCCCCCAGGCACGATATTTAAAGGAATTTTTTTATTTTCATTTTTTCACTTTAAGCATCTTTAAAATCACTGCTCCTTTAAAAACGATTGTTTTAGAAAAAAATTTTTTGCATTGATACAATTCCTCAAGGGCAGTACCCGGGTCCCCATACACTTTTTATGGCAGTAATTTGCATATAAGCCTTTAAAATTAGGACTTTTGTTTATTCATGTTTGTGTCCCATAGACTTTAATAGAGTTTGCATGTTCGCTAGAACTTTTTCCCTGTTTGAGATGTTCTGGTGCGAATCGAACAGGGGGGTGTTCGACCCATCACTACAAGGTTACATTGTGTTTGCTAAATGATCTTGTAAGTTTTCTTTTGGTATGCTAGTCAAGTACAGCTGCAAATAAGCAAAAAAAAAAAACTCTTATTAATAACCCGATATGTTTTTCCATCAGAATAGTACTTGTAACTAGAGATGTACCGAACTGTTCGCCGGCGGACAGTTCCTGAAGAACTTAGCATGTTCGCGTTCGCCGCTGCGGGCGAACATATGCGATGTTCGGTCCGCCCCCTATAATACATCATTGAGGCAAACTTTGACACTGAACTTCACAGTCAGCAGGCACATTTCCAGCCAATCAGCATACCTCCCTCCCACACCCTCCCACCTCCTATAAATAAGCAAGGGCAGCATCCATCTTAGATCATTCTGAAGCAGTGTGTGTTAGTGAGAGCAGGGAGAGGGCTGCTGCTGCTGCTGTTAATAGCTAGGGACAGTTGTTAGTCAGTGTTCCTGGTCTTGCTAGTCAGTGTTCTTGGTCCACTACTGCTGTAAGGACAGCATCCTGACAGCACCCCAAAAAGCCCTTCTAAGGGCTGGTATTTGGGTAATTTTTTTATATATATATATATATATATATATATATATATATATATATCTAGTGTCCCCAAAAGCCCTTTTTAGGGCTGGTAATTGAGTATTTATATATATATATATATATATATATATATATATATATATATATATATATATATATATATATATATATATCCAGTGTCCCCAAAAGCCCTTTTTAGGGCTGGTAATTGAGTATTTTTTTTATATATATATATATATATATATATATATATATATATATATCTAGTGTCCCCAAAAGCCCTTTTTAGGGCTGGTAATTGAGTATTTTTTTTTATTTTTATATATATATATATATATATATATATATATATATATATATATATCTATTGTACACTGCAGTTGCCTGCCCGCTGTGTGTGAGAGGCCACAGACCCACCACAGACTGTACTGTGTGCACACCACATTCATTTCGGGTGGCACAGGCACAGTACCTTGCATTTTAAAAAATATTTTTTTTTCCTCTGTCATAATTGCAGTGAGTGCTGTGTCAGGTCCACAGAGTGCACTGTACCCACTGCAGTGCACTGCCCACCACTGATATATATACGGTGGCACAGCATCTTGTTGCAAATTGAAAAAATATATATATTTTTTATAATTGCAGTTGCCTGGGTGCCAGTGACTGTCAGGTCCACAGAGTGTACTGTGCCCACTGCAGTGCCACTGCCCACCCACCACTGATATATACGGTGGCAGGCATGACTTTTTTTGGATTAGTGTCTGGGGGGGTCTAAAAATTGTACCTGTGAAGTTTCAGCTCTGTAGCATGTCCAGAACCAGAAAAAAAAGATCATATAGGTGTAAAAGGGGTTCCCACCATCCCTGCTCTACTGAAAAATGATCTTTTTTTCTGGTTCTGGACATGCTACAGAGCTGAAACTACACAGGTACACTTTTTAGACCCCCCTAGACACTAAATCACACAAAAAAGTTCTTAAAAATTGTCATTTTTGATAGAGAGCCAATTATTGGAAAAATGTAAAAAAAAAAAACTTAAAAAAAGAAAAAATGTCTTTGTATTTATTGTCTGGGGGGGTCTAAAAAGCGTACCTGTGAAGTTTCAGCTCTGTAGCATGTCCAGAACCAGAGAAAAAATAGAATTAGGGTTAGGGTTAGGGTTAGGGTTAGGGTTAGGGCTAGGGTTAGGGTCAGGGCTAAGGTTAGGGTTATTTTTAGTGCTTAGGGTTAGAGGGTTAGAGTTAGAGGGGTAGGGGTAGGGCTACTAACTCTAACCCTAAGTATCTCACCATAACCCTAACCCTAGCCCCTAACACTAAACCTAACCCTAACCCTCTAACCATAACCCTAACCCTCTAACCTTAACCCTAACCCTCTAAGCCTAGCCATAAAAATAACCCTAAACCTAACCCTAACCCTAACCCTAGCCCTAAGCCTAACCCTAGCCCTAACCCTAATTCGTATTTTTTTCTGGTTCCGGACATGCTACAGAGCTGAAACTTCACAGGTACACTTTTTAGACCCCCCAGATGCTAAATCCAAAGAAATTTTTTATTTTTATTTTTTTTTAATTTTTACAATCATTGGCTCTCTATCAAAAAGGACAATTTTTAATATTTTTTTTGTGGGATTTAGTGTCTGGGGGGGTCTAAAAAGTGTACCTGTGAAGTTTCAGCTCTGTAGCATGTCCAGAACCAGAAAAAAATAGAATTAGGGTTAGGGCTAGGGTTAGGGCTAGGGTTAGGGTTATTTTTAGTGCTTAGGGTTAGACGGTTAGGGTTAGAGGCGTAGGGGTAGGGTTACTAACTCTAACCCTAAGTATCTCACCGTAACCCTAACCCTAGCCCCTAACACTAAACCTAACCCTAACCCTAACCCTTAAAGCCCAGTTCCTGTCCCATTTTGGTCGGTTCTGGTCTGTTTGCGGTTGTTTGCGGTGCGTTAAACGGGGAGTTTGGTCTGTCACTGTGAAGCGGGCGTAACCCTTACACTACCTGATCGATACAACATCATACCTGATCGTATACACACACTGGATGTTTTAAAGCACGTTATTCCAAACAATTTAGGAATGTTAGGTGATTTATGCCCTTTATGGAATAAAACCCGACTCTGCGTCAACTACGTAATTTTCCATGGGAGTTTTGCCATGGATCCCCCTCCGGCATGCCACAGTCCAGGTGTTTGTCCCCTTGAAACAACTTTTCCATTACTATTGTGGCCAGAAAGAGTCCCTGTGGGTTTTAAAATTCGCCTGCCTATTAAAGTCTATGGCGGTTCGCAATGTTCGCCGGTTCGCGAACATTCGCCGATGTTCGCGTTCACCGTTCGCGAACGGCAAATTTTATGTTCGCGACATCACTACTTGTAACCAATTTTTCTACATCAGTCACCTGACTAAGTATTGGACCATTGCAGGATTTAAAAAAAGTAAGAGCGGTAAATGATTTTATTATTTGAATTATAGCATGCAAGAGAAATATTAAAAAGATCATGCATTTATATTTTAATACAGGTCCACTTTAAATAAATATACAGTAAGTGTAAATGGAATTAGTAGCTTAAAGTGGAACTTGACGTTTTCTATCAGTTATAAGGAACATACAGTACACCAAATTTAGTAGTACCTTGAAAAAATGTGCATTTTGTTTTGAATTCCTCCTGAAAAATAACTGTATAGCTACAGTCTGAGATCATCAAAGGCACTGTTTCTTCTTACTTCCTGCTAGTCCCAGAAGATTTGGAGTTACAATTGGTGATGTCACTACTGGGCTACTTGCTGGCAATAAATCTGTACCTAAAAACCTGCAGTGCAAGGCTCCCCCTGCTTCATCCATTATGTGGATATGTACATTCTGCAACTCTCTTTAAGCTTATTGATCATTACCCAAACAGTATTCAGACCACCAGTCTTCAGGGAGAGGCTCTAACAATGAAGAAATGAAGTCCTACCTACCTACCTACCTACTAACTAAGATGACCTTGTTCACACGGAGACGCTTTGTAGAAAAAGGCATGGCTAATCAGGAATAGGGTAAAAATCAATTGCAAGGAGAAAACAGGCAATACCGGTGACTATTTTTTTTTCACTGCTTGCTTTTTTTTTTGTGAACAGCTTTTTTACATTTCAGGTCTTCTTTAAAAAGACTGAGCCCGTTGTGTCATTAAAACCATTTTTTTAGCATTCTTAAAACACAATATCACAAGCCTTTTAATTTGTTTGTTTTTAGACGTTAAAAATGATGCCTCTTTTGCATTCATGCATTTGTTCTTTCATGGAAAAAAATGAAAATAAAATGATCTGTGCTTAATGGTTATATGGTATCAGAAGGTACATATAGCACAAGAAAGTACCCAGGCGTTGATTGTTATTTTCCCCAGAAAGTCATCCCTGCCCTCCACCAGCATGTGTAATGTAATGTGTCTGTGTCACTGGACTGCGCATTCAGCAGGAGGTTAGATAAGACCACAGGCAGTGCTACCTCAATGTTTTTTTCCAATAGTGGATTCCCCCTTTTTCTCAGTGAGCTTATCTTCTGATTCTTTGGAACCAGCAGTCACCCCAAACACCCAAAGCATATTCAACATCCCAGGATAAAAACTGTCATGCTATGTTGTAGCACATATCCTGGGGGACAGGAGCCAAAGTGGGCCAGAGTTTCTGGCAGCTCTCCAGTCCCAGATGGTTGACCCCATTAGGAAATATCTTGGCTACCAAGAGGTTATTTGTCAGGCCAAAAGGGCTTCTAGTACCTTTAAGTGGTCATACTAGGACAGTGTTCACCTGGAAGAGATGCAGCACCAATATCAACTGCCTGCCAACTACCCCATCTGTGACACCTTATTGGTGTTCCTGGTCTGGGTAGCCCCACCATAATACATTCATAGATTAATATCAACTCCCCTTTAGTCCTTCTTGCCCTTTTTCTGTGAGCCTTTCTCCAGGAACAGGATCAGCAGGCAGGCGGAAGCAAAAATGAGCATCATACAACCTTAGGCTGCAAACTCTTCCCCAGAGAGAAGCTTTGAAACTCAAAGCAGCATTCGCCAACACCCATCTCATGATCTTTTGTAACAGTCTTCCCATGCCAGGATTTTGTTACAGCAGCACAAAATGTTTCCAAATGTCCTCTAAACTCCATCAAGCCATTTTCCAGCTTGGCACTTCAACTGCTTCCACACTAGCTGGAGAAAACAACCCACTTCCTCTAGTTTCTTGACTGGGCAGTCCCACATTAACATTTTCTTACCTGTCATCATATTTCATTGTGTATTTTGATAAAAATTATTAACAGATTTACTTTTTTATTCATTTTTTTTGCAGACTCCCAAATGGACTACCGTCAATGATCCTGTCTATTTGCTGGAAATGTCCCAATATACGTTTAAGGTAATGTCCTACCCTGGTGTATATGTTTTGACAGAGAAGGCCTTCACTGCAGGGATTTGTGACTGATAATATGACTGCTAATAAAACAAGTCTGGATCACAGAAAACTACCAAACACTCACTGCAGATGTTACTGATAAAATCATTACACATATTTTTTTTTTTTATACTTTTACGATTCAACACTTTTTGGGTATATGGGAGTGCACCTGGGTGAGCACTCCCATATCCACTCTATTTAAGAGCTTATGTTCTAAGCTTTTAAATATACTATAAACAACTGATACACTAATGTACTTTAATCACTTCCACCTAAAAGTTAAAAAAAAAAAAAAAGAGAAAGACCCTAATCTACATATAAAAATAAAAAAAAAACCCAAAAGGTGTTGGCAATTGAAGAACTAGCTATAAATCAGTGGTTGCGGACATATATTGTTTTAAAAGGATTTTTTGGTTTAAATACTTATGTACACAGGCAGGGATATAATACCATATATTTCAACACTGCAATTAAAGGAACTCAAGCATAGTTTGTTAAAGCAGTTGTTAATGCAACCACTAAAATCTCATACATTTTGACATGATAATATCACTTGGAAAGTCTATATTTTTAATCAGTAGCTGGAGATACAAAAGTACAGTATATATCCTTGTTTGGGCACTTTGTGTTATGGGGTAACAACGCTTTTCTCCTGCCTCCCACAATTTTCTGTCTGTAAATCAGCGAATCAGATGCTCTCTTCAAGGAAAGTGTACATGCTTCTGCACCTATGTCAATTGCTTAGGCATATTCTACTTGTTGTCACCAATTAAAGCTGACATTCCTTAAAAATGCAAGATCCAGTTTATTTAAATTCCCCACCTCTCAAAAGTCTGCTTTTAAAAAGAGCCTGTGAAAAAAAAAGAACAAGTGCAGAAATCAAGAGTTAAGAAACAACTTCAGTAGCAGGTTTAGGCCTCCATTTCTTTGCTTGTAAGGCCATCCTGCCCTTTACTATAATGTGGAAGGCAACATTTCCACATTGTTGGGTGCTATATATGATTCAAGACCCACTTAGTGGCTCTACTGGCAGCTGAGGGAGATGCAGAACAAGGTACACTGCTGGAACTTGTTCAGCCATCCTGCATCCTTACAGCTGCTGGTGATGGTACAGGCACAGAAGGAGGAATGTGGTTGCCACGAGGACATTGAGGCTGAAGATGACATGGGGCAGTATTCCAGGGGCAAGTTTCATGCCTCCAAACCCTGGGCCGGGGGGGGTTTGTGGCATTAAGGAGAGGGACCATTACTGGTTGGCACCCCTCCTTGATCCACATCACAAGGTGTGAAAACTTGCTTCAATTCTTAGAGCTTTAGGGACTCTTACTTTCTTCTTTTTAAAGGCTTTTCTTGACAAATTTTGTAAAGTTCAGAAAACCAAATCACTGTGTTTCCCTCTCAGGGGTTTATAAAACATTATACCATCAGCCTCCTGGCTTTCACATATATCACTGCAGCCGTGGCATCACTCATGTCTCCACATAGCTTTGAATATGGCTGGTTTCCCCCCATGTTTGGGTTGTACCAACTGATTCTCAGCACACTTCAGATCGTCTGCTTCTGCCACACAGTACACTCTGCATTCCCTTTTGGAAGAGGAGAAACTGACACACATTGAGAGCTGACTTCTTTACATCCTTAAACTGCTCAGCTGCATGTGGGAAGCTGATCCATACCTTGAGGATAACCCCATCCCATTGGATTTTGATCTTTGCTGATATGTCTCTTAGACTCACATTTATTGATAATCAGATGATTTTTACTTTTTAATTATTTCTAATAAATAAACTGCAGTAGGGCCTGTGCTTCCATTTTTCTTTGTTTTTGTTCTCACCATTTGTCCTTGACCCTCTGACTATTGGAAGCTGCAAGTTAATCTCTTAGAAATGATGGCATCATTTTTTTTTTTTAAAAAAAAAGCATTTTAGCTGTGGTGCAAATACATTTTTTTCCATCTTTGGTTTAACAAAAAAAACATTTTTTTTCAATGGATGCTAAAAGCCTGTTCGCTCGAAAATTGTAGGCTGTCAATACAGGCTCGATAACATTTTTTCAATTTTTGATTTTCCAAAGAAGACCCAAATTTTAGATTTCAGGGTTTAGGTGATGGGCAGCCCTGAGCACTTTGGAGAAAGGGAACAGGACAGGGTGAGCTGGAAGGCAGATGAAGAGATAAGAATGGATGGGTAATGGTTTAAGGATATGATATAGGGAGCAGGGACGATGTGATCAGAAAAAGCTTAGAAAAACCTCAAGGAGGAACAGACAATGTGGTGAGCAATTTGGAGACATGTGCAATGGATAAGTATCTTAATTTATTTTTCACAGGCTTCAGGTGAGTCTCAGAGTTTTGTATCAGCTGGTTTTTAGGATGAGTGCATCACTGGAGCTACTCTTGCAGCAGATTAGGAACAGCTGTGATTTCGGACAGGGTAGAAATCTCACACAGGGCTCCTGTGTGTGCTGTTTCAGGAAGCACACAGACTAGACTTATGCAAGGTGCAGAGAGTGGAAAGAGACCAGAGCTGCTGAGAGGCAGAGAAGCTTTGTGAAACCTTGCAGCACCTGTAAGAATTAGTTCTGCAAAGAGATTGCTGAAGCTGTCTGCTGAAGTTTCTTTGGACTGTACAAGGCAGGGTAGTGCTGGGGATTCTTGCAGCAATTTGGACAGAGAGGGTGATAGACTGCAGTCTGGTGGTCTGCATTGGACCCCAAGTGTTGAGGTTAGTGTGGCTTCCAAGGCTGGAGGGAGGGTCAACGGTGTCTCTTCTCTTTTGTTTACTTTACAGAAAACAGATTGAGGTCCCTGAGCAAGACTGCTGTCCCAGGCTTCTAGAAATGCCTCATGAGCCCCACTGCAACTGGACACATCCAGTTCATCAGGTAAGCACCCTTCAGTTCCCTCACAGATGGCACTGTTCAAGAGGCATCCAGAGAAGTTTTACCATCAGGAGCATCGCTTGAGTCATGAATGGCAGCACCACAGCTGGCCACCTGTGGTGTGTTTTCAGGTGAGCCTCACAAATTTTTGTACCTCCTGTCTTCCTGAGTGGAGTTCCTCCTTGACTTGGCACCAGACAGCAAGCAGTGGGGTCCAGGGAGCAAGTCCATTTACCTATTTTGGATGAATCATGGAGGACTGTCATGGGGTGAGAGTCCTGATACTGGGGTACTTTTATCCACCTTGCAGACAATTTTAGACAGAACTGAGAAGGGTCCTTGTGGGGGGTGGTAAATGCCAAGAGGCATCCTGGGTTACTGAATCCCCTGAGCAGAACGTGGGTTTTGGGGCATATTTTAAAACACAGTGGTGGGCCTTACCAAGAATTTGGCATTTCAGGCATTCTTTCCTGAAAAGCCAACCTACCTAGAGGTAGCTGTTGCAGTCTGGGGTCCCCTGTTGGCTAACAAATGTGTGCTTTTTCATTCTGACAACATGGTTGTAGTTTCAGCTGTGAATAGGTTCATGGCACACTCTCCCCCAGTAGTGTGTTTAAATCTTCTTTTTTTTTTTTCTTACATTGTTTATATAACAGTATTCATTTTTGGGCTATGCATGTGCCTGGAGTTGAAAATTGAATAACATATGCTTTGTATTGTGGTATTATAGTGGTATTTTTACATTTTTGGGTAATGCTTTGGGAAAACAGGTGAGAGCCTGGTGGGATATATTGTAAGAGAAGCTCAGTGCATGTTGGAATGAGATTTAGGAGATTTTAGAAGTAAAACTGTTTATCTTAGGCAAACTACAGTGGGTGAAGTGAATGGAGAATTGGAGATTCCTCCTGTTGATTCCAAAATACAGATTGTAGGGGGGGAATAGTAGAGGAGGAATGATGTCTAATCACACTACACTAAATCAACAGAGAGAGCAGAACACCATCATACCCCTTAACACATTGAAGTCTCAAACATATCATAATCAGAATAATATAACCCAACGAACTAGAATCCAACAGAGGGGAAGAGGAATATCTACACCAGCAGGACCTATATATGATTATGTACCTAGAAATTATGATTTTAGGATGCCCATAAATAACCAGTATGAACTATTATCTGATATCAAGGAAAATTCATACAGCTACTCACAAGGCCTTTTTTAGATTACCAGAGAGGGATGAGAGTCAGGGGCCAAGAAGGTTTTCCACAGAAAGGGAGAACAGGGGTACATCATTACAGACCACCTATGCAGTACAGGTCAGATTACCCCATCTTAGGGAATCAAGAGGGTTGGAAGGTAAATGAAAAAAGATGAGGGGGTGTAGAACAGGAAGAAGGATCCAACAGCAGAAAAATAAGGAGGGGAACAGAATGAATAGGATCTATAACTTAAGTGGGGTAGAGCTCACCCATAAAGAAATAAATATTTTAAATACGGTTTGAAAAGTGCTATGAAATGTCTGATTAGTAAATTGAATATTTATGTAGACATGCACAAAAATATTTGTAAGTTGAATTTGAAAAAATATTCCTTGGGAGATGGGATAAGACAGATGCCTAACGTGGCTCCAATGGGAAATGTGATTAATAGTGGTTGAAAAATAAATCCTTGTTGAATCTGGTTATTTCAGGTAACCAACATGTTGACATGTTAAAAAATGTAGTATTAAGGGACTATTTTCCTCCCAAAAAAAATGTGAATCCCAGATATACGAGAGGGAATAGAATCACTAGAGAAAAGGATATAGATTGTGATCCGTCTGGCGGATAAAGGGGGTGGGGTTGGTGGTTCTAGATAAATCATTCTATCACACACAATCGAGTACTATGTTAGCCAATGGCGAGTGGAGAGTACTATGTTAGCCGATGGCGAGCCGAGAGGAGACATATGTGAAATTAGGTAGAGCCCTTAATTCTACTACACCTTTCAATTCTTCCTTATATTGCTGGGTGGGATATCGAACTAGGGTGATAACTAAGAAACAAAAAAGTACCCAGCAGCTGTCATATTCCAACAATATATACATTACCCAAAATTCATAAAAACTCACAAAATCCCCCCAGCCCGATCGATCGTGAATAGTATAGAATCTGTGACAACTAGATTGGGACAATAACTAGACACTTTTTTTTTGCAAACTAGTGTGGCACAAACTATGGCATATTTAAAAAATGCAAAAAAACTTTTTACAACTGTTGGATCAGGTAAATCTAAAGGACAAATCAGAAATATATTTCCTTATAGTGGATGTGTCATCCTTGTATACGATTATCCAAGAAAGGAAGCATTTTTGGTCCTGAACTGGGTACTAAGTAAGAGAGACAATATCTCTCATTCACAAAAAGTTTTTCTAAATAGAGCTTTCGATTTCTGCTTGTCCCATAATTACTTTTGGTACAATGGGGGGCTTTTCTCCCAGAGGATGGGCATTGTAATGGGAGCAAAGTTCACACCCAGTTTAGCGAACCTCTTCATGGGAGAATGGGAGGATAGACATGTCTTCAGCAGGAATAGGGAAAAGGTAATCTATTATCGAAGGTTCATGCTTAAGAGAAAACAACCAGCAATAGTAAAAAGTCAAGAATCACAGCCTTTACACACCAAGCATCTTGACTTGGCTTGTCAAGGTGGTGGGTGTGTATAGGCTGTGATACAGGCGTGTTGTTTGCCCGTGGATCATGGATATTTGGGATTGGTTCCTTTTCTTTCTTCCTGCTCTGACTTTATTTTTTTGGGGTATCTGTGGAATATAATATTGGAGCTCTCTCTGGACGGGGGCCCGATGGACTGCCTTCACCTATTTATGGTGTGGGCTTAACATTTTGGTTATTTTTTTTGAGGGATGGTATATCTTTTTAAACACCAGTTGTAATAATAAATTAGATTATGATTTTTTCATACTTGGTAAAGGGAAGAGAGAAAGGAGGAAGAAGGAACGAAAGAAAAAAAAAATTGGGCACTTTAAAATCCCCTTTTCCCATCTTCTCTTCTAACTGAAGGGAGGTGGGTATTTTTTGTCTATTTAATTTATGATTTATGGGGATAGTGCCTTGTTATCTTACAGTACAGAGTCCCCCCTAACCTATTGACTATTGTTATATTTTTATTTAGTACAATTATTATTGTTTTTTGCAGCGGTAGTAAACCGCTGAAAAAATAAACCAAAAAAAAAAACTTGCAAGAAAATAGCACAATGTGCTAGTATGCATCGCATACTAGCACAATATGAAATATTTACCTTGCAACGAAGTCCCAGCAGCGGCCACCGGTGACCACTGAGGGGCTGACATGTTCCCCAGTCGTTTCTTCCAGGTTCGTTCGCTGTGAGTGGCCGGAGCCATGATGATGTCAATCTTACATAATGTGCTTTATGTGTATGTGTTTTTAGCATATTCTGTATTTTCAACCTCAGATTAAACCAAGGATAGTTGGATTCATAGACAAAGAGCCAAGGAAAACTTCCAAAGATATACAAGCTGAACTCTAAGGTCAAGGGGCACCAGTGTCAGTCTGCTGTTTTTTGAATGACAGTGGGATCAAGTGAAGCAGTCCCAGGAGGGCTCTCCGCTTGAGCAAAAACATAAAAGAGCCAGGTTGGACTTTGCCAAAATCTATATTGACAAGCCGCGATACATCTAGGAGAATGTCCTTTGGGCAGATCAGACAAAACTAGAGCTTGTTTGAATGTTTCATCACCTGCATGTCCTCAGACAAAAACAAATGAAGCTTTCAAAGAAAGGCATAGGGTGCCTAGAATCTATTCAGGGCTCGGTGAATTCTCAAGACTTGTTAAGGGATTCTGGGGGGAAAGGCACTGCCAATTATCAGATAGCTCTGTCTCAATCACAGGTCATAGGTCCTCCAACAGGACCCCAAACAAACAGCTGGAAGTACCCAAGAATGACTAAGAACAAACATTGGACTATTCTGAAGTGGCCTTCTATCAGCCCTTATAAAAGATGTATAGAAAGAGCTGAAACATGCAGTTTGGAGAAGGTATCCTTCAAACCGGAGACAGCTTAAGCAGTTTGCTTGAAAAGAGTGTGCCATACTATCTGTTGGTAGAATCAGCGGTCTCATTGAGAGTTACAGAAATTGCTTGTCTTTCAGATGTTGTTTCAGAATTTTTTTTATAACTGTATTTTTTATTACATTTTAAAATGTTTTACAAATTGCACAAAACATTATACAGAGTAATATGACAAATGTGAAAGTCTAACATACTGTAAATACTCATTATTAACCTAGATAGCTCAGTCAAGTAATACCACAGTCTATCGGTTAAATACCAGAACGGGTTATGACATCAGTAGAGAATGAGGTAACAAATCACATAAAGCAAGCAAAAATCAAACCCGATGAGGCGATGAGGAATAGGGAAAGACCCAAACAATTGATAAAAAAAAAACAGTAAGGTGTTATCTATATGCACCAAAGTAACTATATTGGAACATACAGTAACAACCAAATTACACGGAGGGGATGGGCAATATAGTCTGCAGCCATTAAATTATGTTCGTATCCCTAGGTGAGGCGATATGTAATTCTGGGAAACCATAGGGAGGAGAGTCCCACAGGAGCCATGTCTTATTAAAAGAGTCTATCTTGTCCCCTACTTTTGTGGTAAGGTATTCCATTCTCCTTGCCTCTGCTATAGCAGTTGGGAGTTGTGTCTGGGACCAAGTTACAATTATTCTCCAAAGAATATGTATAAGCCTTCTGGCCGAAGTAAAAATATGAATAGCTAGCTTCTTAGAAGATTTTGGGATGCCAGGGAATAGCAACCCTTGTAGGCAAATAAAGGGGTCTAGTGGGAGAGAAGGATCTAAGATCCTATTGAGTATTTGGATTACTGTTACCCAAAATGGTTGTATGAGGCTACATTGCCAAAAAATATGGTATGAAGTACACTTGGGATAGTTACATCTCCAGGAAGTTTTAGGCACTTCAGAGTTGTAAGTATGAAGGACATCTGGGGTCTTATATCAAAACATCCAGATTTTGGAAATGTTCTCTGATAGGAAAGTGTATCATCTTCACTTTGTGTAATTTACTCTACTAGCAACAAAGGGAATAAAAATAATCAATGAAGTTCCACTTTAATATGTACAGTCTTGAGGAAAGAAGGGAAATGGGAGACATGACTGAAATGCTTGAAGAAGGGTGTGATTAAGGTTCAGGAGGGCAGTATTTCTAATATAAAGCCAAAATCAAGAACACTGAGACATGACCTCAAAATAACAGGTGGAAAGGTCAAAACTAACCTCAGAAAGTATTATTCTACTGAAAAAGTAATTTATGCTTGGAATAGACTTCCAGCAGAGGTAATGAGTCAGTCAACAGTAAGTAAATTCAAATGTGCTTGGAAAAAAAGGCAGACTCGATGAGCCACTTGGTCATTCTCTACCATTACTATTATATGGTTGTATATTTGGTTTTGTGTATTTTGTATTTGTTGTTTTTGTCCATGACAATTTTGTTTGTTTTATCATTTGAAATATTCTTTTTATTTAAAAACCCAAAATAATGTCTGATTCTTATTAAATGTGGGATAAACAATGATGGATGACAATTACTTTGGTCAGTCTCAAGTTATTTAAAAGAAAATTGTGGGTTCTTTTTTCATGGAAGAGTAGCACATTTTGCTAATTTCAAGGATTTATAATACATGTTCTCAGGGAAAATTCTCTAAACTATCCCATGTATAAGAATAAAGGAAGATATTGCAGACCTGACTGAGCAGGACTGAAAGGAATTTTCAAAATCTTACTTTGACACAGTTATATCTGCAAGAGGTAGGCTAATCGAACTGAGATATTTTCAGAGAGCATATTTCACCCCTGCATGATTATTTATGATGTGAAAAGACATACCTTTATGTGTCAAATGGCAGCGGAAAGGATTTGGCATATGATGTGGGGATGTTATAATGTGGGAATGTTATAAAGTTAGAGCTTTTTGGTCATGGGTTACTGAATTTATTTTGCACAAGTCTTCATCCCTAATGTGTGCAGCCCTAAGTGGTGTATTTTTGGTATTCTTGGCGAAATAGCCTTAAGCTTAAGTTAAAAAAAGAAAAAAAAAATAATGTAATTACTACTTTTTATGAGAATTATAGTCCTGAATTTGACATCTGAAGAGGTCCTCCAGGTAAAGCAAGGAAAAAACTGGTGAATAAATGCCTTCTATAATGCCTTCCAAAACTTGGGGTGAAGGGGTATGAATGGGTATGTTGTGTTAACTCATGCGAGCAGCAAGACTAACCCCATTATTCTCCTTCAGGGTTGTGGAGCCAAATACAGGGCAATCTGAGAAAAAAACCTGTTAGTCTGCAAAAGACTTGAGACTGGGGAGGAGGTTCACCTTTCAGAAGGACAAAAACCCTAAACATACAGCCAGATCTAGATCTGGAATGGTTTGCGTCAAAGCATATTTATGTGTTAGAATGGCTCAGTAAAAGTCCAGACCTAAATCCAATTGAGAATCTGTGGTAAGACTTGAAAATTGCTGTTCACAGATGCTCTATATTCCAGTCTGACAGAATTTGAGCTATTGTGCAAAAAAAAAAAACGGGTAAAAATTCACTGTCTAGATGCGCAAAGAGACATACCCAAAAATACTTCAAGCTGTAATTGCAGCAGAAGGTGGTTCTGCAAAGTATTGACTCAGGGGGGCTGAATACAAATGCACTACACACTTTTCAGATATTTATTTGTAAAAAAAATGTTGAAAAACATTTTTATAATTTTCCTCCCACTTCACAATTATGTGCCACTTTGTGTTGGTCTATCACATAAAATCCCAATAAAATACATTTACTTTTTTGGTTGTAACATGACAAAATGTGGAAAATGTCAAGGGGTATGAATATTTTTTCAAGGCACTGTACCAGCTACCCTGCAAAAAAAAACAAAAAAAAAACAGAATGACACCATCTAACGATTTACGTTGAAAACAGAGGTTTTGGTTGCACACAATTGCAAATACCGTACATGTGGAAGCTGCACTGCCTCCCCAAGATTCCTCTGTAAGGTGCAGTCCTAACTTTTATATTTGAATGTCTCCAATATATTCAAGATAAAATGACAGCAGTGTGGCTAGTGTCATACAATAAAGATCCCAACTCTCAAATGATGGTCTTTTTTCAGCCAAAGAGGGTATAAGCAGCTAAGCAGGATGCAGTTGTGCAAGCTGTATGTGTGTTTAAATACAACCTAATTCAGAAAGGTTAGGAAAGGTGAATTCGAGCAGTTTTTATGGAACATACCATTGTCCATTAAATCAGAAGTCAGTATTGAAAAATCAATCTCGTAGCACACAACACATCATGTTTTTGTAATAATAAGCTCTTTGGCACTTTTTTATGTGACCCATTCCCTAGGATTGGTCAGAAGGTCTTTCAGCATGTTTATATGTGGGGGCGCTGACATCAGTACAGTGTTCTGGCTGAATTGCCCAAACTCGCCTAGACTCTCTATGTAGCATTGACTTGAATTTTGAGTATTATATTCATTTTACCAACATGTTAAATTTTATGACTGTACTTTTCTACTCATAAGCTACAGTTCCCATTTGCCTGTCAAGATATTCTGTTCCAATCCTCTTACCTCTCCTTGCACTAATTCCATATCTTTTAAATATATAGGCTGACTTACTGACAGAAATCCAAATGGTGGATAATGTACACAGCATCATATTAGCCTGATAGGGGAGATTACAGGTAACCATAGATAACCTAGATTTTTATAAAAAAAAAAAAAAAAAAGGCTGCATGCATTGGTTCAATGTGTAATCGTTTCTTAGCCTGAGGGTGTGATAAGGTGGAGGTTAGGGCTTTGTTCTGTATTATAATAATAAAAAATATTCACATATCTTGGTTTGTATATTTGGTTCTGTTTATGTTTTCTGTCAAAAAAAGCTAGTTTGTTTTTTATGCTGAAGTAAGCTACTTTTTGTTTGTTTATATATCATTTATTTATTCTGTATTTACGTAAATATCTTTTTATTATGTTGTATGTTTGTAAGATTTTTAATAAACAAAAATGTAACCCAAAAATATTCTGCAAGTCAAATGTAAATACAATAAAACAGGCCTACAGTGAACATTTTATTTTAACTGGTCATTGGGTATAAATGATGACATGCAAAGTGCAAATAAAGGTTAATATTCCTAAAGTTTAAAAAGTTTCTTCCGCACGCTGATACCCACTGCCCAATGTTTGTAGAATGTTTTAGTTC
Source organism: Pelophylax lessonae (assembly GCF_965119305.1). Taxonomy (NCBI): domain Eukaryota; kingdom Metazoa; phylum Chordata; class Amphibia; order Anura; family Ranidae; genus Pelophylax; species Pelophylax lessonae. The sequence goes on along the minus strand of NC_138768.1, from coordinate 443,714,837 downwards.
TCGTTCATACTGAACCCGGGTATGAAATCATGCAAGTTCAGCTGAACTCACAAGATTTTAAATCCATATTTCAGTGCAAGTTTGGGGGTGATTTGAATGACATCTGTGCGGGTTCATGCACAGATGTTTATTGAAATTGCCCCTGAAGTCGCCAAAAGTAGTGCAGGAACCACTATTGGAAATCAGTGCGGCACTGCAAAGTCAACGTCGCACCGATTGGGACAGTACCAATAGGCTGCGATTTTACTGGTCAAATCACATTTCAAATGGCACCGATGTGAATGGGGGCTTAATGTTAGCAAGCGGTAATGCCGACAACAGGAGTGCAATGGAAGGCGGTGGGTGATTTGACAGGTGTGGGAATTAGGCACCATTGTCAAGTTACTCATCGACACACACTCACTGAGCAGCCACAGTTTAGAAAACAGATGACTGCACTTTAGGTGATTGAAGGCCAGTTTATACCACATGCAGTCCAGTGCTTTTTTGGAAAGTGGGTTGTATGGTTTTTAATGGCATAGTTCACACCAGTGTGGTCAGTTCCAGGGCTCTCCAGTTCCAGAAAAAAAAAAGTAGAACATGCTGCATTTTTCCTGCACTGGACTGTACATGAATGTGATAAGAAGCATCAAAAGCACACCAGAATGCACTGGAACGCATCAAATAAGCACCAGAACCCTGTACAGTGGGGAAAAAGCACCTGGAATGCATCCAGAAATGCACTTAAAAACGCATCAAAAATGCACTGTATCGCATCAAAAATGTGTTAAAAATGCACATGCAGAAATGCATCCGGAATGGATGTGCAGTGCGTTTGTGTGGTGTGAACCAGCTAGCAATACACTACCGCTGCGATCAAGTTTAAATTACATTTTTTCCTTTAGAAATGTCAGTATTGCTGCAGCAGGCTCGATACATCGTACAGATGTGCCAGTTTACAGGCACATTAGGGGGCCCCCCAGGCACGATATTTAAAGGAATTTTTTTATTTTCATTTTTTCACTTTAAGCATCTTTAAAATCACTGCTCCTTTAAAAACGATTGTTTTAGAAAAATTTTTTTTGCATTGATACAATTCCTCAAGGGCAGTACCCGGGTCCCCATACACTTTTTATGGCAGTAATTTGCATATAAGCCTTTAAAATTAGGACTTTTGTTTATTCATGTTTGTGTCCCATAGACTTTAATAGAGTTTGCATGTTCGCTAGAACTTTTTCCCTGTTTGAGATGTTCTGGTGCGAATCGAACAGGGGGGTGTTCGACCCATCACTACAAGGTTACATTGTGTTTGCTAAATGATCTTGTAAGTTTTCTTTTGGTATGCTAGTCAAGTACAGCTGCAAATAAGCAAAAAAAAAAAACTCTTATTAATAACCCAATATGTTTTTGCATCAGAATAGTACTTGTAACTAGAGATGTACCGAACTGTTCGCCGGCGGACAGTTCCTGAAGAACTTAGCATGTTCGCGTTCGCCGCTGCGGGCGAACATATGCGATGTTCGGTCCGCCCCCTATAATACATCATTGAGGCAAACTTTGACACTGAACTTCACAGTCAGCAGGCACATTTCCAGCCAATCAGCATACCTCCCTCCCACACCCTCCCACCTCCTATAAATAAGCAAGGGCAGCATCCATCTTAGATCATTCTGAAGCAGTGTGTGTTAGTGAGAGCAGGGAGAGGGCTGCTGCTGCTGCTGTTAATAGCTAGGGACAGTTGTTAGTCAGTGTTCCTGGTCTTGCTAGTCAGTGTTCTTGGTCCACTACTGCTGTAAGGACAGCATCCTGACAGCACCCCAAAAAGCCCTTCTAAGGGCTGGTATTTGGGTAATTTTTTTTATATATATATATATATATATATATATATATATATCTAGTGTCCCCAAAAGCCCTTTTTAGGGCTGGTAATTGAGTATTTTTATATATATATATATATATATATATATATATATATATATATATATATCTAGTGTCCCCAAAAGCCCTTTTTAGGGCTGGTAATTGAGTATTTTATATATATATATATATATATATATATATATATATATATATATATCTAGTGTCCCCAAAAGCCCTTTTTAGGGCTGGTAATTGAGTATTTTTTTTATTTATATATATATATATATATATATATATATATATATATATATATATATATATCTATTGTACACTGCAGTTGCCTGCCCGCTGTGTGTGAGAGGCCACAGACCCACCACAGACTGTACTGTGTGCACACCACATTCATTTCGGGTGGCACAGGCACAGTACCTTGCATTTTAAAAAATATTTTTTTTTCCTCTGTCATAATTGCAGTGAGTGCTGTGTCAGGTCCACAGAGTGCACTGTACCCACTGCAGTGCACTGCCCACCACTGATATATATACGGTGGCACAGCATCTTGTTGCAAATTGAAAAAAAATATATATTTTTTATAATTGCAGTTGCCTGGGTGCCAGTGACTGTCAGGTCCACAGAGTGTACTGTGCCCACTGCAGTGCCACTGCCCACCCACCACTGATATATACGGTGGCAGGCATGACTTTTTTTGGATTAGTGTCTGGGGGGGTCTAAAAATTGTACCTGTGAAGTTTCAGCTCTGTAGCATGTCCAGAACCAGAAAAAAAAGATCATATAGGTGTAAAAGGGGTTCCCACCATCCCTGCTCTACTGAAAAATGATCTTTTTTTCTGGTTCTGGACATGCTACAGAGCTGAAACTTCACAGGTACACTTTTTAGACCCCCCTAGACACTAAATCACACAAAAAAGTTCTTAAAAATTGTCATTTTTGATAGAGAGCCAATTATTGGAAAAATGTAAAAAAAAAAACTTAAAAAAAGAAAAAATGTCTTTGTATTTATTGTCTGGGGGGGGTCTAAAAAGCGTACCTGTGAAGTTTCAGCTCTGTAGCATGTCCAGAACCAGAGAAAAAATAGAATTAGGGTTAGGGTTAGGGTTAGAGCTAGGGTTAGGGTCAGGGCTAAGGTTAGGGTTATTTTTAGTGCTTAGGGTTAGAGGGTTAGAGTTAGAGGGGTAGGGGTAGGGCTACTAACTCTAACCCTAAGTATCTCACCGTAACCCTAACCCTAGCCCCTAACACTAAACCTAACCCTAACCCTCTAACCATAACCCTAACCCTCTAACCTTAACCCTAACCCTCTAAGCCTAGCCATAAAAATAACCCTAACCCTAAACCTAACCCTAACCCTAACCCTAGCCCTAAGCCTAACCCTAGCCCTAACCCTAATTCGTATTTTTTTCTGGTTCCGGACATGCTACAGAGCTGAAACTTCACAGGTACACTTTTTAGACCCCCCAAATGCTAAATCCAAAGAAATTTTTTATTTTTATTTTTTTTTTAATTTTTACAATCATTGGCTCTCTATCAAAAAGGACAATTTTTAATAATTTTTTTGTGGGATTTAGTGTCTGGGGGGGTCTAAAAAGTGTACCTGTGAAGTTTCAGCTCTGTAGCATGTCCAGAACCAGAAAAAAATAGAATTAGGGTTAGGGCTAGGGTTAGGGTTAGGGCTAGGGTTAGGGTTATTTTTAGTGCTTAGGGTTAGACGGTTAGGGTTAGAGGCGTAGGGGTAGGGTTACTAACTCTAACCCTAAGTATCTCACCGTAACCCTAACCCTAGCCCCTAACACTAAACCTAACCCTAACCCTAACCCTTAAAGCTCAGTTCCTGTCCCATTTTGGTCGGTTCTGGTCTGTTTGCGGTTGTTTGCGGTGCGTTAAACGGGGAGTTTGGTCTGTCACTGTGAAGCGGGCGTAACCCTTACACTACCTGATCGATACAACATCATACCTGATCGTATACACACACTGGATGTTTTAAAGCACGTTATTCCAAACAATTTAGGAATGTTAGGTGATTTATGCCCTTTATGGAATAAAACCCGACTCTGCGTCAACTACGTAATTTTCCATGGGAGTTTTGCCATGGATCCCCCTCCGGCATGCCACAGTCCAGGTGTTTGTCCCCTTGAAACAACTTTTCCATTACTATTGTGGCCAGAAAGAGTCCCTGTGGGTTTTAAAATTTGCCTGCCTATTAAAGTCTATGGCGGTTCGCAATGTTCGCCGGTTCGCGAACATTCGCCGATGTTCGCGTTCACCGTTCGCGAACGGCGAATTTTATGTTCGCGACATCACTACTTGTAACCAATTTTTCTACATCAGTCACCTGACTAAGTATTGGACCATTGCAGAATTTAAAAAAGTAAGAGCGGTAAATGATTTTATTATTTGAATTATAGCATGCAAGAGAAATATTAAAAAGATCATGCATTTATATTTTAATACAGGTCCACTTTAAATATATATACAGTAAGTGTAAATGGAATTAGTAGCTTAAAGTGGAACTTGACGTTTTCTATCAGTTATAAGGAACATACAGTACACCAAATTTAGTAGTACCTTGAAAAAATGTTCATTTTGTTTTGAATTCCTCCTGAAAAATAACTATATAGCTACAGTCTGAGATCATCAAAGGCACTGTTTCTTCTTACTTCCTGCTAGTCCCAGAAGATTTGGAGTTACAATTGGTGATATCACTACTGGGCTACTTGCTGGCAATAAATCTGTACCTAAAGACCTGCAGTGCAAGGCTCCCCCTGCTTCATCCATTATGTGGATATGTACATTCTGCAACTCTCTTTAAGCTTATTGATCATTACCCAAACAGTATTCAGACCACCAGTCTTCAGGGAGAGGCTCTAACAATGAAGAAATGAAGTCCTACCTACCTACCTACCTACTAACTAAGATGACCTTGTTCACACAGAGACGCTTTGTAGAAAAATTGCAAGGAGACAACAGGCAATACCGGTGACTATTTTTTTTTCACTGCTTGCTTTTTTTTTTGTGAACAGCTTTTTTACATTTCAGGTCTTCTTTAAAAAGACTGAGCCCGTTGTGTCATTAAAACCATTTTTTTAGCATTCTTAAAACACGATATCACAAGCCTTTTAATTTGTTTGTTTTTAGACGTTAAAAATGATGCCTCTTTTGCATTCATGCATTTGTTCTTTCATGGAAAAAAATGAAAATAAAATGATCTGTGTTTACTGGTTATATGGTATCAGAAGGTACATATAGCACAAGAAAGTACCCAGGCGTTGATTGTTATTTTCCCCAGAAAGTCATCCCTGCCCTCCACCAGCATGTGTAATGTAATGTGTCTGTGTCACTGGACTGCGCATTCAGCAGGAGGTTAGATAAGACCACAGGCAGTGCTACCTCAATGTTTTTTTTCCAATAGTGGATTCCCCCTTTTTCTCAGTGAGCTTATCTTCTGATTCTTTGGAACCAGCAGTCACCCCAAACACCCAGAGCATATTCAACATCCCAGGATAAAAACTGTCATGCTATGTTGTAGCACATATCCTGGGGGACAGGAGTCAAAGTGGGCCAGAGTTTCTGGCAGCTCTCCAGTCCCAGATGGTTGGCCCCATTAGGAAATATCTTGGCTTCCAAGAGGTTATTTGTCAGGCCAAAAGGGCTTCTAGTACCTTTAAGTGGTCATACTAGGACAGTGTTCACCTGGAAGAGATGCAGCACCAATATCAACTGCCTGCCAACTACCCCATCTGTGACACCTTATTGGTGTTCCTGGTCTGGGTAGCCCCACCATAATACATTCATAGATTAATATCAACTCCCCTTTAGTCCTTCTTGCCCTTTTTCTGTGAGCCTTTCTCCAGGAACAGGATCAGCAGGCAGGCAGAAGCAAAAATGAGCATCATACAACCTTAGGCTGCAAACTCTTCCCCAGAGAGAAGCTTTGAAACTCAAAGCAGCATTCGCCAACACCCATCTCATGATCTTTTGTAACAGTCTTCCCATGCCAGGATTTTGTTACAGCAGCACAAAATGTTTTCAAATGTCCTCTAAACTCCATCAAGCCATTTTCCAGCTTGGCACTTCAACTGCTTCCACACTAGCTGGAGAAAACAACCCACTTCCTCTAGTTTCTTGACTGGGCAGTCCCACATTAACATTTTCTTACCTGTCATCATATTTCGTTATGTATTTTGATAAAAATTATTAACAGATTTACTTTTTTATTCATTTTTTTTGCAGACTCCCAAATGGACTACCGTCAATGATCCTGTCTATTTGCTGGAAATGTCCCAATATACGTTTAAGGTAATGTCCTACCCTGGTGTATATGTTTTGACAGAGAAGGCCTTCACTGCAGGGATTTGTGACTGAGAATATGACTGCTAATAAAACAAGTCTGGATCACAGAAAACTACCAAACACTCACTGCAGATGTTACTGATAAAATCATTACACATATTTTTTTTTTTATACTTTTACGATTCAACACTTTTTGGGTATATGGGAATGTACCTGGGTGAGCACTCCCATATCCACTCTATTTAAGAGCTTATGTTCTAAGCTTTTAAATATACTATAAACAACTGATACACTAATGTACTTTAATCACTTCCACCTAAAAGTTAAAAAAAAAAAAAAAAAAAAAAAAAGAAAGACCCTAATCTACATATAAAAATAAAAAAAAAACCCAAAAGGTGTTGGCAATTGAAGAACTAGCTATAAATCAGTGGTTGCGGACATATATTGTTTTAAAAGGATTTTTTGGTTTAAATACTTATGTACACAGGCAGGGATATAATACCATATATTTCAACACTGCAATTAAAGGAACTCAAGCATAGTTTGTTAAAGCAGTTGTTAATGCAACCACTAAAATCTCATACATTTTGACATGATAATATCACTTGGAAAGTCTATATTTTTAATCAGTAGCTGGAGATACAAAAGTACAGTATATATCCTTGTTTGGGCACTTTGTGTTATGGGGTAACAACGCTTTTCTCCTGCCTCCCACAATTTTCTGTCTGTAAATCAGCGAATCAGATGCTCTCTTCAAGGAAAGTGTACATGCTTCTGCACCTATGTCAATTGCTTAGGCATATTCTACTTGTTGTCACCAATTAAAGCCGACATTCCTTAAAAATGCAAGATCCAGTTTATTTAAATTCCCCACCTCTCAAAAGTCTGCTTTTAAAAAGAGCCTGTGAAAAAAAAAAAAGAACAAGTGCAGAAATCAAGAGTTAAGAAACAACTTAAGTAGCAGGTTTAGGCCACCATTTCTTTACTTGTAAGGCCATCCTGCCCTTTACTATCATGTGGAAGGCAACATTTCCACATTGTTGGGTGCTATATATGATTCAAGACCCACTTAGTGGCTCTACTGGCAGCTGAGGGAGATGCAGAACAAGGTACACTGCTGGAACTTGTTCAGCCATCCTGCATCCTTACAGCTGCTGGTGATGGTACAGGCACAGAAGGAGGAATGTGGTTGCCACGAGGACATTGAGGCTGAAGATGACATGGGGCAGTATTCCAGGGGCAAGTTTCATGCCTCCAAACCCTGGGCCGGGGGGTTTGTGGCATTAAGGAGAGGGACCATTACTGGTTGGCACCCCTCCTTGATCCACATCACAAGGTGTGAAAACTTGCTTCAATTCTTAGAGCTTTAGGGACTCTTACTTTCTTCTTTTTAAAGGCTTTTCTTGACAAATTTTGTAAAGTTTAGAAAACCAAATCACTGTGTTTCCCTCTCAGGGGTTTATAAAACATTATACCATCAGCCTCCTGGCTTTCACATATATCACTGCAGCCGTGGCATCACTCATGTCTCCACATAGCTTTGAATATGGCTGGTTTCCCCCCATGTTTGGGTTGTAACAACTGATTCTCAGCACACTTCAGATCGTCTGCTTCTGCCACACAGTACACTCTGCATTCCCTTTTGGAAGAGGAGAAACTGACACACATTGAGAGCTGACTTCTTTACATCCTTAAACTGCTCAGCTGCATGTGAGAAGCTGATCCATACCTTGAGGATAACCCCATCCCATTGGATTTTGATCTTTGCTGATATGTCTCTTAGACTCACATTTATTGATAATCAGATGATTTTTTCTTTTTAATTATTTCTAATAAATAAACTGCAGTAGGGCCTGTGCTTCCATTTTTCTTTGTTTTTGTTCTCACCATTTGTCCTTGACCCTCTGACTATTGGAAGCTGCAAGTTAATCTCTTAGAAATGATGGCATCATTTTTTTTTTTTTAAAAAAAAGCATTTTAGCTGTGGTGCAAATACATTTTTTTCCATCTTTGGTTTAACAAAAAAACATTTTTTTCAATGGATGCTAAAAGCCTGTTCGCTCGAAAATTGTAGGCTGTCAATACAGGCTCGATAACATTTTTTCAATTTTTGATTTTCCAAAGAAGACCCAAATTTTAGATTTCAGGGTTTAGGTGATGGGCAGCCCTGAGCACATTGGAGAAAGGGAACAGGACAGGGTGAGCTGGAAGGCAGATGAAGAGATAAGAATGGATGGGTAATGGTTTAAGGATATGATATAGGGAGCAGGGACGATGTGATCAGAAAAAGCTTAGAAAAACCTCAAGGAGGAACAGACAATGTGGTGAGCAATTTGGAGACATGTGCAATGGATAAGTATCTTAATTTATTTTTCACAGGCTTCAGGTGAGTCTCAGAGTTTTGTATCAGCTGGTTTTTAGGATGAGTGCATCACTGGAGCTACTCTTGCAGCAGATTAGGAACAGCTGTGATTTCGGACAGGGTAGAAATCTCACACAGGGCTCCTGTGTGTGCTGTTTCAGGAAGCACACAGACTAGACTTATGCAAGGTGCAGAGAGTGGAAAGAGACCAGAGCTGCTGAGAGACAGAGAAGCTTTGTGAAACCTTGCAGCACCTGTAAGAATTAGTTCTGCAAAGAGATTGCTGAAGCTGTCTGCTGAAGTTTCTTTGGACTGTACAAGGCAGGGTAGTGCTGGGGATTCTTGCAGCAATTTGGACAGAGAGGGTGATAGACTGCAGTCTGGTGGTCTGCATTGGACCCCAAGTGTTGAGGTTAGTGTGGCTTCCAAGGCTGGAGGGAGGGTCAATGGTGTCTCTTCTCTTTTGTTTACTTTACAGAAAACAGATTGAGGTCCCTGAGCAAGACTGCTGTCCCAGGCTTCTAGAAATGCCTCATGAGCCCCACTGCAACTGGACACATCCAGTTCATCAGGTAAGCACCCTTCAGTTCCCTCACAGATGGCACTGTTCAAGAGGCATCCAGAGAAGTTTTACCATCAGGAGCATCGCTTGAGTCATGAATGGCAGCACCACAGCTGGCCACCTGTGGTGTGTTTTCAGGTGAGCCTCACAAATTTTTGTACCTCCTGTCTTCCTGAGTGGAGTTCCTCCTTGACTTGGCACCAGACAGCAAGCAGTGGGGTCCAGGGAGCAAGTCCATTTACCTATTTTGGATGAATCATGGAGGACTGTCATGGGGTGAGAGTCCTGATACTGGGGTACTTTTATCCACCTTGCAGACAATTTTAGACAGAACTGAGAAGGGTCCTTGTGGGGGGTGGTAAATGCCAAGAGGCATCCTGGGTTACTGAATCCCCTGAGCAGAACGTGGGTTTTGGGGCATATTTTAAAACACAGTGGTGGGCCTTACCAAGAATTTGGCATTTCAGGCATTCTTTCCTGAAAAGCCAACCTACCTAGAGGTAGCTGTTGCAGTCTGGAGTCCCCTGTTGGCTAACAAATGTGTCCTTTTTCATTCTGACAACATGGTTGTAGTTTCAGCTGTGAATAGGTTCATGGCACACTCTCCCCCAGTAGTGTGTTTAAATCTTCTTTTTTTTTTTTTTCTTACATTGTTTATATAACAGTATTCATTTTTGGGCTATGCATGTGCCTGGAGTTGAAAATTGAATAACATATGCTTTGTATTGGTTTCAGCTGGAGCATTTTCAGGAGCTGGCTCCAGAGACTGAGTTGATGTCACTATAGGTTCTGGAGTTTCAATAGAGGTCTGCTTCAGAAAATTGGCAGGCTGGGTAAAGTCAAAGAGGGGAGGGTGGTCATAAAGCTGTTGGAATAATGATTTAGAAAACTGAGGTACATATTTAGCCCATTATCTTTTGTGTTAATTAGAATCCTCATTCTTAGTTAAAATGTTTTCCTTTCCTTGAAGTTTCATTTAAGAACTAAAACATTCAAGTCCTCCATAGTGGTCTGATTGTCAAAAATTATATCCCACAGGTGTGCAGAAATACTTTCTTTATGCTCTTTAAAGGTGTGTCTGTGTAAATGAATCCTTGTTTGTAATTTCTGTCCTGTTTCGCCTACATGAGATTCTTTGTTGCATTTTTTTCATTTCATTTCATTTCGTTTTCGATGAAACGTACGCCAGGCAAGGTACAGTAAATAGCGGTGACATCAGCACACCCGTGGAGGGTGTAGGACAGATTGTGCCTATTCCAATGCTTGTTTTTATCTCTATTATTGTAAGTAGATTTTAAATAAACCCTCTTTTATTATACTGGATGCTGCACAATGAGCTTTCTTTTCTCATGGGAATGTGAAATCATCTGGTCTGATACTGTCAGGGATAAGCCTGCGTGATGCTTCCCAGCATTGTTATCACAAGAACAGCTGGAGAATGCAGAGTTAGCCCAGACCTAGGGTGAGAGGTGAAGCTCGCTAATGTGGTTATTGATCTTGATAGGTCTGAGATTCTGGTAAGAGGCTATGTGTGTTTGACCTGAGAGGGGAGCACTGGGTGTTAGGTCACTAGAGTTGAAAAGGAGCTACCTAGCACTGTTTGAATTACCTCCTTATGGACTATTTTGGACTTTATTTCTATTCTATTTAATTATTTTTTGTTTGGCTAACACCTCCTTTTGTTTGTGCACTATCCTTTTGCATTCACATTGTATGAATACACTTTATTTTGAGGTATTTGAATGTTATAAGGTGTAAGTTGCTTATAACATTTATGCACTTATTTTAATTGTACGTCATAATAAGATGACAGCGCAACGCTATTAAAATGTTAGAATGCAAGCCCTTTGGAGAGGACTGGTATTTCTGATTTAGAAAGTTTGTTACCCGACAAACTGATGAATTTAAGTTACTCTGATATATCTACATTCTTGGTCAGGTCAACATGTTCACAAGGGGTACTTTGGGATTCTGGACTGGATTCTAGGTCACTGATGAAAAAGGAAGTGTAGATGTTGTGCTGATTTATGTTGTTTGGGTTGTATCCAAAGAGTCTGCTCTTGACATAACTTCTCAAGGTTTTTTTCTTATTATTCATGACAAGTTTTTGCAGGTGCCTTTGTATAGTTTCCATCTAATTTTAAACCTGGTGGTGTTAGGGTTTCAAGGGGAAATCTGATTTCTCGCTCTCCTTTCAAAAATGACAGCATATGATAAAGGATTTAAAGGTATCCTTCAAAACTGTTCCATTTTTATTCTTCAAACATAGAAAATAGCTCTTTTTTTATATGTAATCTTCCTGCTCACTCACTCTGAAACAATGGAATAGCAAAAAGGCTTCAAGAAGTCTGCATAAAATATTTGCAATTGTTAAGTTGAATGTTGTGAAAAAAAAAATAACTTTTTTTTTTAATCCCAGATCAGGTTTGCCGGATATCCTTGTGTCATACCATCTTGAGCAAGTGCACACTGACCAATTGCTAATCAGTTAAGTTTGTAAGGCAATTTGCTCTAAAAAAAAGCACATGCTAATTTATATTTTAGGGAGATCAAAACTGCATAGTCTCTCTATCTTGCATTGCTTCCTAGTAAAAACACTTACATGGCATGCTGCATGTCAATACAATATTTTTGGCGCTTTTTTTTCAACCTAAATAAAACATGCCTGACACAGTGGTCAAGAAATTATACTTGCTTAAGTGAGTTTCTACAATATTTAGGGCTGCTGGGGTTGTAATATTACACCCTAAAGGTTTTTTCTTGGAAAAAATGTACTCATCTCTCACTTACAATTCCGCCTTGGGCCCTAATTAAACTATTTGCTTTAACTCCAGCTACTGTGCTAAAATGTTTGCTTTGGCTCTTGATAAAGTTAGTTATATATGCTCTGTACACAGGGAGAAAGCACATGCTTTAAGGTTAGAAGCCCTCTCAATTTATTTTATGATCATCAAAAGACTTTATACAGTTAAGAAATAAGAGTTTAGATCACGTGTCAGTTGGCTGGACAAAACAGTTCTACATTTTAGGCACTCAAGGTTGGATCATGTTACAACTAGTTAAGACAGTGCACTCTGTATCTAGCACCAAGGTAATTTTTGACTGGGAGACTAAAGTCTGTTTTTTTTTTTCAACCCAACAGGCTGAACAAAAAAAAACAAAAACGAGATAGCTCTGTACTAAATAAGCAATGTTAGTGCAGCGATCTCTGCCACTGTGCTCACAGCGATCTCTTCCACCAGAACACACTAATCAGCACTTGCAGCCATTGGGTGCAAGTGCTAATCAGATGCTGGTTTTTCCAGCATGTTCCTTCGACAAAAGCCAGTCCTTAGACTGGTTTCTGTCAGAAGGACAGCCATACACGGGTCCAAATATCAGTCGCTCTAAAGAATGGTCCTGTGATTCTTTTTCTTGTTTGGCTTAGCAACTGCCTCACCTCTGCAATGTGGGATTGTGAATTGTTGTTGGTATGCAATATAGCATGTTACTGAATAGAAAATGACAACAAGCTATGCTCTGTGACTTGTTGGCAATGTGCTGTATATGATGTTAATAGCTTTAACTTTTTGTTTTAAAGTATATAACCTGTATTAGTTTATGGCTGTATTGCCTCTTCTGCTTCCATTACTGAAATATTACTTATGCACACACAAAAAAAAAAAAAAAAACATTTTTTGAGCAAAAACTACCTGTTATAAATTGGATGTCTTTACTTTTACATAATTGTTTGGCTTACGTGCTGTATAGCAGCAGCAACCCAATATGATTGATTTCCACCCCAAAATAAATTTGTGTTATGCTAGAATATGGTGTTGCTGTCATTGTCACCAATTACAGAATTTGACTCCTTCTGTAATTCCATATACAGCTTTAACCACTTAAGCCCCGGAAGATTTTACACCCTTCCTGAACAGGGGGTATTTTGCGATTTGGCACTGCGTGACTTTAACGGACAATTGTGCTGTCGTGCGACGTTGTACCTAGACGAATTTGACGTCCTTTTTTTCTCACAGATAGAGCTTTCTTTTGGTGGTATTTGATCACCTGTGCAATTTTTTGATCATGCGCTATAATAAAAAAAAAGAGCGACAATTTTGCAAAATTAACAATATTTTTCACATTTTTTTATATGAAATCCCCCCCCCCCCCCAAAAAAAAAAATGTAAAAATCTAATTTTGTTTACATTTTTGGCCAATTTGTTTTCTGCTACCTATGTTTGGTAAAAAAAAAATCACAATAAGCGTATCTTGATTGGTTTGAGCAAAAGTTATTGCGTTTACTAACTAAGGGAAAGATTTTTGTCATTTTTGTTGTTTTTTTTTAACGAGTAATGGCGGCATTCTGCGATTTTTTTTTTTGCGGGACTGCGACATTGCGGTGGACAGATCGGACCCTTGACTGACATTTTTGACACTTTTGGGGGTACCAGTGACATTACTACAGTAATCAGTGCTATACATATGCACTGTTACTGTAAAAATGACACTGGCAGGGAAGGGGTTAACTTTATTGGAGAGGGAGGGGTTAAGTGTGTCCCTAGGGGCGTGTTTCTAACTGTGCAGGGATGTGGCTGTGTGTGTAACAGCACAGATCAACGGTCCTACATAGCAGGACCGTTAGATCAGTGCTTTTACACAGGGAAGAATGACAGGCGGCTTTGTTTACATTAGCCGACTGCCTTTCTCCCTTCACAGCGGACGATCGCGAGTGACCGGCGGACATCGGGTCCGCCGGTCACACGCACGGAGGTGTCCGTGAACGAGCCAAGGCGGGAGCGCGCCTCCGGCGGCACGCGCCCCCTATTGGCTCCCAGGCTAGTGACGTACCAATACATCACTTTGCCTGGCCGGGGCTGCCCGTCGCAGTATATGTACTTGCGGCGGTCGGCAACCGGTTAAGGCATCCCAAGCTCATTATTTAAAAGAATTGCTTATTTATTATGTTGACCTTCAAGCCACTGCAAAGTGTCCCTGCTGAACAATAACTTTTATTTTCTTTACTTTGGTACATGTCCCTAGGTCAGTGAAAATGGCATTGAGGTGCATTCTTCCTATGTTCTACTAACTGTGGGATTTTTATCCTAGTGATAAGAAATTACTTGTTCTGTGTAAGTGTTTCTAACCCCCTGTTCTCTGGCCCATGTACATTTACTGCGAGGCGGCAGCTCCTGTGCCCAGAATCATGTACATGTACGTGATTCTAAACTCCTGGGACTGATTGGACACAGCCGGAGCCAATCAGCGGGCCAGCAGATTGTTTGCGAGAGAGGCAGATTGCGGTTCTGTGACAAGGGAAGATAGAGATCCTGTGTTTCTACTAAGCAGAAACATGGATCTCTGTCATTCCACAGTTAACCCCCCCCCCCCACAATTAGAAATCACTCCCTAGGAATGCTTTTAACCCTTTGATTGCCCCTGATGTTAACCCCTTCCCTGCCAGTGTCATTAGTACAGTGACAGTGCATATTTTGTAGCATCTATCACTGTATTGGTGTCACTGGTACCCAAAAAGTTTCAAAAGTGTCAATCAGTGTCCGATTTGTCCACCACCGCCACCATTACTAGTAAAAAAATAAAATCAAATTACATAAAAATATCCCATAGTCAGGGCCGGTTTTAGACAAAGTGTGGCCCTGGGCAAACCTAAAAGTGGGGCCCCAAATATTTTTATATTCTGCCAAAAATATAGGCGCCATATATGGTGATATGCTGCGCGGCACCCAATTGCACCAACCGGCAAGGGAAAGGGAAGAGAGGGGCCGTGTCCTTCCACAGGTACGCTAGGAATCTGTAAGATCGGTGATATGGGCTCCTGACAGTGACGTGGCCCCTTTGTAAAATCTTTAGACACAAGGAACAAAAGTGCAATAATTTATAAACAAGTGCAATATAAATAATTCACAAACCAAGACCAGTGCATTACAAAAATCATACATAGACAAAACCAGAGCATTACAATAGTAAATTGCCAGGTCTAGGTGGGGTAGGGTTGCTACCTCACCCCTTTAATCCAGGACACATACGAATTACCAGTGGCGGCTGGTGCTCAAAATTTTGTTTTGGGGGGGGGGGGCGCAAACAGAAAAATGTAATAGGCATTGCTTTGTGGCAAAAAACGCTGTAAAAAATTGCGTGACTTAACAAACAATCATTAGGTTGGTTCAAGATTGACCAGCGTGTCCCCATTCACTGCACAGTGACCAGCATGTCCCCCATCAATGCACAGTGCCCACAATGCACAGTGACCAGCATGTCCCCCATCAATGCACAGTGACCAGCATGTCCACATTCAATGCACAGTGACCAGCATGTCCCCATTCAATGCACAGTGTCCAGCATGTCCCCCATCAATGCACAGTGTCCAGCATGTCCCCCATCAATGCACAGTGTCCAGCATGTCCCCCATCAATGCACAGTGTCCAGCATGTCCCGCATCAATGCACAGTGTCCAGCATGTCCCGCATCAATGCACAGTGTCCAGCATGTCCCCCACCAATGCACAGTGACCAGCATGTCCCCATTCAATGCACAGTGACCAGCATGTCCCCATTCAATGCACAGTGACCAGCATGTCCCCCACCAATGCACAGTGACCAGCATGTCCCCCACCAATGCACAGTGACCAGCATGTCCCCCACCAATGCACAGTGACCAGCATGTCCCCATTCAATGCACAGTGACCAGAATGTCCCCATTCAATGCACAGTGTCCAGCATGTCTCCCATCAATGCACAGTGTCCAGCATGTTCCCCATCAATGCACAGTGTCCAGCATGTCCCCCATCAATGCACAGTGTCCAGCATGTCCCCCATCAATGCACAGTGTCCAGCATGTCCCCCACCAATGCACAGTGACCAGCATGTCCCCATTCAATGCACAGTGACCAGCATGTCCCCATCAATGCACAGTGTCCAGCATGTGCCCCATCAATGCACAGTGTCCAGCATGTCCCCATTCAATGCACAGTGTCCAGCATGTCCCCCACCAATGCACAGTGACCAGCATGTCCCCATTCAATGCACAGTGACCAGCATGTCCCCATCAATGCACAGTGTCCAGCATGTGCCCCATCAATGCACAGTGTCCAGCATGTCCCCATTCAATGCACAGTGTCCAGCATGTCCCCCATCAATGCACAGTGTCCAGCATGTCCCCCATCAATGCACAGTGTCCAGCATGTCCCCCATCAATGCACAGTGTCCAGCATGTCCCCCATCAATGCACAGTGTCCAGCATGTCCCCCATCAATGCTCAGTGTCCAGCATGTTCCCCATCAATGCACAGTGACCAGCATGTCCCCCATCAATGCACAGTGTCCAGCATGTCCCCATTCAATGCACAGTGTCCAGCATGTCCCCCATCAATGCACAGTGTCCAGCATGTTCCCCATCAATGCACAGTGACCAGCATGTCCCCCATCAATGCACAGTGTCCAGCATGTCCCCATTCAATGCACAGTGTCCAGCATGTCTCCCATCAATGCACAGTGTCCAGCATGTCCCCCATCAATGCACAGTGTCCAGCATGTCCCCCATCAATGCACAGTGTCCAGCATGTCCCCCATCAATGCACAGTGTCCAGCATGTCCCCCATCAATGCACAGTGTCCAGCATGTCCCCATTCAATGCACAGTGACCAGCATGTCCCCCACCAATGCACAGTGACCAGCATGTCCCCATTCAATGCACAGTGACCAGCATGTCCCCATCAATGCACAGTGACCAGCATGTCCCCCATCAATGCACAGTGACCTGACCAGCATGTCCCCATCAATGCACAGTGACCAGCATGTCCCCCATCAATGCACAGTGACCTGACCAGCATGTCCCCTATCAATGCACAGTGACCTGACCAGCACGTCCCCATCAATGCACAGTGACCAGCATGTCCCCCATCAATGCACAGTGACCTGACCAGCATGTCCCCCATCAATGCACAGTGACCTGACCGGCATATCCCCATTCAATGCACAGTGACCTGACCAGCATGTCCCCATTCAATGCACAGTGACCTAACCATTATGTCCCCATCAATGCGTGACCCCCCCCAGAGGACTTCACTTACCTCTGGTGCCACTGCCGTCACCGTGTCTGGCGTGCTGCTCGGGACTCAGTCGGACGTCTTCTCCCTCTGAGTCCTCGTCTCGACCTGCATGCGCGCCGCCCGTCACCGTCCCGACTCCCTGGTGACCGTGCTGCTCGGGAGTCGACTTCTTCCTCCTCCATGGCGCTGCGACTCGGTCGGCGCCGCCCGCTGTCTCTTCTCTGACGGCGTACGGGAAGGTGTGGTGAATTTGGTGGGGGGATCACATATTAGGGTGGGGGTGTCAGTGGTGAATTGTGTGGTTTTGGGGGGGGGGGGGCTACACTGCCACTGTATCATACCCCCCCGGCACACAATTCACCACTGATCTCCTCACCAAATTCACCACTACTGTGTCATTCCCTCCGAATGACACAGCAGTGGTGAATTTCAATGCCATTGGCCGCCGGGTCCCTTCCCTCCTCCCACTTCAGTAGTGACAGCCGCCGGGCCCCTCCCCTCCTCACACTTCAATATAGAACTGGCCGCCGGGCCCCACCCCCTAATTCTATAGCGGCGGACGCAGGGCCCCTCCACTACTCCCACTTAGCGCTGGTCGCCGAGCAGCAGTTCCCGGCGATAGCCCGATGTTGTCTCACTCTGAGACAACATCGGGTGAATTAGTGCTGTACTGGGCGGCGGGTTCCCTTCCCGTCCGAAGTGCCCGACCGACCGGCGACCACTCAGTCTGCCCCTGGAGCCCGCTGGCCACTGCTGACAGTGGCCCGGGGCCCCTGGACATTCGGGGGCCCTGGGCAGTTGCCCAGTTTGCCCCCCCCTAACGCCGGCCCTGCCCATAGTTTGTAGAAGCAATAACTTTTGCGCAAACCAATTAATATATTTCTTATTGGGATTTTTTTTTTTTACCAAAAACATGAAGCAGAATATATATTGGCCTAAATTGATGAAGAAATTCGATTTTTTTTTACATTTTTTTTATTTTAATTTTCTTTACTTTGGTACATGTCCCTAGGTCAGTGAAAATGGCATTGAGGTGCATTCTTCCTATGTTCTACTAACTGTGGGATTTTTATCCTAGTGATAAGAAATTACTTGTTCTGTGTAAGTGTTTCTAACCCCCTGTTCTCTGGCCCATGTACATTTACTGCGAGGCGGCAGCTCCTGTGCCCAGAATCATGTACATGTACGTGATTCTAAACTCCTGGGACTGATTGGACACAGCCGGAGCCAATCAGCGGGCCAGCAGATTGTTTGCGAGAGAGGCAGATTGCGGTTCTGTGACAAGGGAAGATAGAGATCCTGTGTTTCTACTAAGCAGAAACATGGATCTCTGTCATTCCACAGTTAACCCCCCCCCCCCACAATTAGAAATCACTCCCTAGGAATGCTTTTAACCCTTTGATTGCCCCTGATGTTAACCCCTTCCCTGCCAGTGTCATTAGTACAGTGACAGTGCATATTTTGTAGCATCTATCACTTTATTGGTGTCACTGGTACCCAAAAAGTTTCAAAAGTGTCAATCAGTGTCCGATTTGTCCACCACCGCCACCATTACTAGTAAAAAAATAAAATCAAATTACATAAAAATATCCCATAGTTTGTAGAAGCAATAACTTTTGCGCAAACCAATCAATATATTTCTTATTGGGATTTTTTTTTTTACCAAAAACATGAAGCAGAATATATATTGGCCTAAATTGATGAAGAAATTCGATTTTTTTTTTTACATTTTTTTTATTTTAATTGGATGTGTTTTATAGCAAAAAGTAAAAAATATTGTTTTTTTTTTTTTTTTTCAAAATTGTCGGCCTTTTTTTGTTAGCACAAAAAATAAAAACAGCAGAGGTGATCAATACCACTAAAAGAAAGCTCTATTTGTAGGGAAAATTTTTATTTGGGTACAGAGTTGCATGACCGCGCAATTGTCAATTAAAAATAACGCAGTGCTGTGTCGCAAAAAATTGCCTGGTCAAGTGGTTACATTTTATGTCTTTATGAATAATAAATTATGCTGCGCTATTATCACTTTTTCTACCATATGTGTTCATTAAGAATACACAAACTATTACTTGTAGGGGATAGAGACCAGACTGGACATACGTATAAAAAACTGCTTCATAGACCTGTTTATTTATTTAATTAGTCATCAATATTTAGTGAGTTCAGTCCTATTGGGGAGACCTGGTGATGTTTGAACAGAGGCATTTTATTTTGAAAAGAAAAATTGTTGATTCAAATTTCTGCACTTTGTTAAAAACTTGATATCTGGACATTTTTGCTTTTGGATACTGGAATTGCATTTTTTTTGTACAATTATTTGCACTTTATGATTATTATTTAGCAAATTTTTAAATTTGCACAGATTTATTTATTATGATATATTGAACAGAATGGATTGGTTTGACTTAGTACATTATGGTTGCTATGGTAAATTCCTGCATTATTTTGCCAGGTCCACGAATCTTGAACATGTAGACTTTGCTGTAAAGCTCTGCTGACTTCAATCATCCAATCATGTGCAAGCAAAAATAGAGTTTTTTTTTTTCTTGCATGTGATTGGGCATTCTTCGCAATGAAGCTTTACGTCATTTACTAAGGTCTGGAGTAACTGCACTTGAAGAGTGCGACTGCACTATGCAAAGTAGACAGTCTATCTACCATTAGTAAATCAACCCCAAAGACTCCCAGATGGTGATTTGACAAAAATGAACTGACATTAACCACTTCTGGACTGGAAGGATTTGCTCCCTTAATGAGCAGGCCATTTTTTACGATTCGGCACAGCGTTACTTTAACAGGAATTTGTGCGGTCATGCGACACTGTACCAAAATAAAATTGATGTCCTTTTTTCCCGCAAATAGAGATTTATTTTGGTGGTATTTGATCACCTCTGCGATTTTTATTTTTTGCGCTATAAACAAAAAAAGAGTGACAATTCTGGAAAAAAAAATAATAATATTTTCTCTCCTCGCCTTTCAGGACGGCCCAACGTGAGAGATGATAGGCTCCTCCCCACAGGAAACACAATCAATTAATGTTTGTTAAAAGGCCCCACCCTTCCCTCAGCCCCTCAGTTTAGATTGTGTTTCTTCCTACAACGAAACGTTTGTTATGTTCACTGACCTGCAGACTCTGGGAGTCGAAAGGTACCCCTGTGGGCCAGGTTCAGCAAACTGCCTCTCCTGCAAAGGAGGTGAAGGCTGAGCTCTACCTGCCGCCTCCTCAGGCTTCTCACAGGTTACCCCCAGGCATACAAGCCGTCGGTCACCTGTGGTGTCCGTCCAGGTCTTGTCTCTGGCACCAGCAGCTCTCCTCCACTGAAGGTTTTTGAATTTCCCGCCGGATGGGCGGTTCAAGCCTCGCCTTCAGACCAGAACTTCCGGTGCAATGTCAGACACGCACAGTCATGCGGAAGAAGAAGAGTGTGGAGGAGACACCGGAATCGCTTCTTATCGGTGATGCAGACTCCCATGCTATCAGAGCACGGACAACTGCTGGGGAAATGAAGCCCTCCACAACTCATCCTCCGGGGAAGGAGGAGGAGAGGCCGGTCCAGGTGCTGGTAGCATAACCCCGGTTGGAACCAGGTAAGTGAAAAAAGACTTATGCTTGATTTGGGTTGTGCTTTCAAGTCTGCTGGTACCGACTTAAAATATGCCTGGACTAAATTCTCCCATTTCCCTGACCTTAGTTGGACGTGTAGTGTCCTTTCTATGGTTGTTTTACATTTAATGTTTTGGGAAGAGTGATACTTATATGTTTTTGTATCCTGTCTTCCAGTGTCCCTGAGTGGTTCACAAGAAACCTCTACTACTACCCCAGCACTAGTAGGCCCTGTTGCTTCTAAGAAGTGTGGTGATTGCGGGGATAGGCTATCCAGTTCCCACACCAAACCTTTCTGCTACAAATGTATCTACAAGTTAGCAGGGAGAGAAACTTCAGGGTTAATGAAAGAATTATTAGAAGAAATGCTGACTACTGTTAAAAATGTACGTTCTACAGTAGGTACCCCAAGTGTTGCAGATCCTAAAAGACTCTCTTCATTGGAAGGGACTTCTTCTCAAGAGAGCTCTTTACCCAGGATAGAATCCTCAGGTCGCATTCCATCCTCCCAAGGTCTTTCCTCAGCACAAGTTAGGTAGGAAGCTGGGTTGTCACCACAGGAGAGCCGCTCAGATTCCCAAACCTGCTCGGAGGGTGAAGGGGACCGGGACTCAGATGTTCCTAAGGAGGTAGAACCATCAAGAAGTTTGTTTGGTCTAGAAAACATGCAGGGACTCCTCCAAGCTATCTATACCTCAGAGGAGATACCTGATATACCTAAGGAAACCTCAGCTCAGGATAAAATCTACAGGGGTCTTGGCATTCCCTTAAGGATTTAATCCTTCAACAATGGCAACTACCTGAAAACAGGTTAAACAAAGCTGGATCCTGGAAAAGGAGATTTCCTTTTAAGGAGGAAGAAATAGGGAAATTTCTTAAGAATCCTAAATTAGATGACCCTTTGGCACAGGTAACAAAAAGGACAGACCTCTCCTTTGTAGATGCAGGTAGCATCAAGGATGTCATGAACCGTAAAGCAGAGTCCCTACTAGGGAAGGCCTGGGATGCCAATGCATCTGCTATGGCCCCAGCCTTGGCTGCTTCTTGTGTGGCAAGAAATGCCTTCTTTTGGGTTGAAAGACTGAGTAAAAACTTGTCTCAAACCAAAACCTTAGACATTCAGTAATAGGAAAAGCTGTGGCCTACCTAGCGGATGCCGCGGTAGAATCAGTAATAGCCTCGGCTAAATCAGGAATTCTGCCAAGAGAGCCATCTGGCTAAAGGAATGGGAAGGTGATGTCACTTCTAAAACAAAGCTTTGTGGGTTACCTTTTGAAGGATCCCTTTTGTTTGGCTCTGGGTTAGATGATGTACTGACCTGATCCTCAGAAAAGGGGAAAAAATTTCCTGCAAAACCCAAAAAAGAGGGTAACAAGGAACAAAAGAGAACCTGCAAAAAATTGGAATTTTCAGAAGGGAAGACAGAGAAACAGCTTGCTGTTCTCTTCCTCTTCTGACGCAGGGGATAATAAATGACGTCAGAGTAGGGGGCAGACTGAACCAATTTCTATCCAGTTGGAAAGAAATTACAGTCTCCCCATATATTTATTCCCTCATAAAAGAAGGATACCGACTACAATTTGCATTGATACCCCCTATGACAGTAACCCTTACACAGCTTCCCAAGGACATTCAGAAAAAAAGAAGCCCTTGGTGATAATTCCGGTCCCAAAAGATCAAATCTTCCAGGGGTTTTACTCCCATGGTTCCAAAACCCTCGGGAAAATATCGCCTTATAATAAACTTGAAAAACCTCAACAAGTTTCTACGTTACAGGAGGTTTACAATAAAAACCATATACTCAGTGAGAAAGAACTTACTGAAAGACAATTTCATGACTACGTTAGACCTCAGAGATGCATACCTGCATGTTCCCATCCACCAGGAACATCAGGCCTTCCTGAGGTTTGCAATAGTGACAAAAGAAGAGACAACTTATTGGCAGTTCAGAGAATTACCCTTTGGACTAGCAGCCAGTCCAAGAATCTTCACAAAAGTTCTAGCAGAGGTGGTAGCCCACCTACACACGCAGGGGATAGCCATCATCCCTTACCTGGACAATCTTCTGATTTTTGGCAAATCAGCAGCTCAAGTAAACAGGGACACTCAACAGGTTATGGGGTTCCTACAGACGTTAGGGTGGCTCATAAACCTGGAGAAGTCATCCCTGGTCCCAACCCAAAGGCAAACCTTTCTGATTTTCCAGGTGGATTCAGTGTCTCAGAAACTATTTTTACCCAAAGAAAAAAGGGAAAAGATAGTTTCTGCAGTGCTAGCCTTAAAGAATGCTCAAACCTGTTCCAGGAGAGAAATCTTAAGAGTTCTAGGACTTATGTCAGCCAGCATCCCAGCAGTTGTGTGGGCACAACTTCACGCAAGAGAGCTTCTCTTCTTCCATCTGTCCTCTTGGGACAGAAAGACAGAATCTCTAGACGAAAGGGTCAATCTCACCACACAAGTACAGTCGTCCTTGGTATGGTGGACAAATCCAAACAACCTGGGAGAAGGCAGATCTTGGGGTCAGTGGAATCCCATACGGATTACCACAGATGCAAGCACCAAGGGTTGGGGAGCTCACTTAGAAGGAGCTCAGTCTTAGGGAGTCTGGAGCAAAAGAACAGCACAGGCCTCATCAAACTTCAGAGAGTTGAAGGCAGTAGGGAAAGCCTTCCAAAAGTTCATCCTGAACAGAGAAGTCCTGATTCTATCAGACAACACTACAACGGTGGCCTATCTGAATCGACAAGGAGGGACCAGGGAGAATAATTTCCTTGATGGCCATTCACATCAAGGGAGAGAACAATTTGCAGGCAGACTTCCTCAGTCGCCACCTTGTAAAAGAAGAAGAATGGGAACTAAATCCCAACATCTTCTTGTCACTAGTAGAAAGGTTCGGACAGCCAGAGATAGACCTATTTGCCTCTGTTCAGAACAAAAAGGTGGAAAGTTTCTTCTCCCTCTCACGGTCCAAAGGGATGACGGGCCTGGAGGCTCTAGCCCAGCCGTGGCACTTCGAGCTAGCCTATGCCTTCCCTCCTCTGATGCTAATCCCCAGAGTCCTACAGAAGTTGAGCCAATCTCAGAACCTGAAGTTGATCCTGATTGCCCCTTGGTGGACCAAGAGACCTTGGTTTGCCATGCTGAAAGCCATGTCAATAGCTTGCCCCTGGAAGCTCCAGATTTCCCCAGACCTACTGTCTCAGGGACCAGTTCTATGTCAGAATCCAGAATTCTTTCAACTGACAGCCTGGTTACTGAGCGCCAACTCTTAATTGCAAAGGGATGCTCAGAAAGAGTCGTAGACACTCTTTTACTGAGCAGAAAACCAGTCACTAGAAAAATTTACTTTAAAGTATGGAAAAAATTTTGTGCCTGGCATAGGCAAAAGGAATTTGCCTCTACCTCTATTCCTAAGATCCTTGAATTCTTACAGGACGGAGTAGATAAGGGTGTGGCTATTGACACCCTTAAGGTACAAATAGCGTCTCTTTCTGTATTTTTGGACTTTAGTCTGGCAAAAGAGCCGTTAATCAAAGATTTTTGTTAGCTAGGCATAGGGTTACCCCTATTACTAGAAACAGGTTCCCCCCTTGGGACCTGACCAGGGTCTAAGAGGCGTTATCTAAGGACCCTTTTGAACCTTTAAAGGAAATCTCCTTTAAACTTTTGTCTTTAAAAGTGGCCTTCCTGTTAGCCATTACTACAGCAAGAAGAGTAAGTGATCTTCAAGCTCTTTCCATAAAGGAACCTTTTTTGTTGGTTTTTCCATATAGAATTGTCCTGAAGCCAGATCCTCTGTATTTACCTAAGGTGGCATCCTCATTCCATAGGTCACAAGAAATAAATCTGCCCTCCTTCTGTGATAAACCAAAGAATAGAAAGGAATGGGAATTCCACTGTATTGATGTAAGAAGAGCCCTTCTCACTTACTTAGAAAGAACCAAAACCTTCAGGAGATCAAATCACCTTTTAGTCCTTCATTCTGGGCCTAGAAAGGTATTGCAGGCTTCTAAGCCTTCAGTAGCTAGGTAGATTAGACAAGCAATTACTACCTCCTGTGAGTCATCAGGCATTCCTGCTCCAACTAAGGTTAAAGCTTACTCAACAAGGGCCATTGCTACATCCTGGGCCGAGAAAGCTGGAGCATCATGGGAACAGATCCGCTGTGCAGCCACCTGGTCCAGTCATGACACCTTCCTGAAGCATTACCGTGTAGAAGTACTGTCCCAACAAGACCTAGCATTTGGCCGAATGGTCTTACAGGCAGTGGTCCCACCCTAAGGTAGGCATGAAGGTAATCTATGATCCTCTCACGTTGGGCCACCCTGGAAGGCGAGGAGAGAAAACCTACCATTAGTTCACCGGTAACAGTCTTTCTTACGAGCCTTCCAGGACGGCCGGCCTACCCGCCCTTGTTAAAAGGATGTGAATATTGTGGATAAACTTAGGTGGTAAGTACCTATAGAATTATGAAGAACACTTCCCTCGGAATTGGTTGTGGAAGATACTTTTTTACAACTGAGGGGCAGAGGGAAAGGTGGGGCCTTTTAACAAACGTTAATTGATTGTGTTTCCTTTGGGGAGGAGCCCATCATATCTCACGTTGGGCCGTCCTGGAAGGCTCGTAAGAAAGACCGTTACCGGTGAACTAACGGTAGGTTTTTCACATTCTGTTATAAAACATTCCCAAAAAAAATGTAAAAATCAAATGTTTTCATCCTTTTAGGCCAATTTGTAATCTGCTACATATTACGCAATAAGCGTATTTTGATTGGTTTGCGCAAAAGTTATTGCGTTTACTAACTACGGGAAAGATTTATGTCATTTTTATTGTTTTTTTTTTTTACTAGTAATGGCGGCGATGTGCGATTTTTTACGGGCCTGCGACATTGCGGCGGACAGATCTGACCCCTAACTGACATTTTTGACACTTTTGGGGGGGGGGACCAGTGACATTGCTACAGTAATCATTGCAAAAAAAATATGCACCGTTACTGTAATAATGACACTGGCAGGTAAAGGGTTAATACTGGGGGTGATCAAGGGGTTAAATGTATGCCTAATGCTTACTGACTTGTGTGTGTGTGTGGGGGGGGGGGGGTTCTGTGAAAGGCACAGAGATCGCAGTTTCAGCATAGCTGAAACTGCTGATCTGTCCCTGCCTGTCAGTGAGAAGATTCGCCTGCTTTGTTTAAATAAGCAGGCGGGTCTTCTCTCTTTTTACCGGACGATCATGGGAGGAAGGCGGCAATCGCCGCCTCTCCTCCCACGCCCCAACTCCCGCTGTGTCTAAACACAGTGGTAACGTGCCTCCGGCGGCACGCGTGCGCCGTCAAAACCCCTCCCCCTCCAGTCACGTAGTAGTATGTGTAAAGTCCAAAAAAAAACAAAGTTGTGCAAACAAAGTCCCAAAAGGTGAAGATGAGGATACAATCCAGGAGGCCAAACTTATTTGCAAGGAAAATTATTAGGATTCTTCTTTTGACAACCACAGGGAAGTGCAGGCAGGGGACACCACTGTGCAATAATAATGGGAGGCAGCTTACCAGAAGAGTGTGGCCAATCAAGTTAATGAAATGGCCTTACAAGCATATGGGTAAAGCAGGTAGACTCCAATATCGCCAAGAAAACAGCACCCAGAAGGTCCAGTCTCCACAGCAGGTCCAAAAAGCCAGATAGATACGGGTCTATATAGAATATATAACAAAAAACCATGTGTGTCAGCGTCACCATTCCTTTTCTATGCTTGTAATCTACTTGCTTCTTTTAAAACGGGCTCAACTATATGGACCATCAATTTTTTTGGAGTTGTCCAGGGCCATTACATGTAAAGGGGCCGTAAATACAGTGTGCTGCAATTGGCATCAGTGGGAGGTCCTATTGCTTCGTTTCCAAGAATAACCACTTATCAAGGTCATAACAGGGAGCCATCCTGAGGGATTTCCTTTTGAGGGGTCCAACAGCTCTGGTGAGTAGGATCCCAGAAGGGGATTGAGATATCTGGCACTTTGAAGCACTCCAGCACTTATTTGCAATCATCACCAGCACTTTTACTTTGCACAATATATTGGACTTTATAATAGCACATATCTGCAATACCACCAGCACTTTCTTTCTTCTTTATATTTTTTTTATATGTATTTGCACAATATTTTGGACTATTTTGGACTATTTAGCACTATTGGCACTTTATTCAAGTACTGCACGGTATTGTGAATTTTTTGCATTATTTTGCAAGTTACCTGAGTTTTTACTTGGTGAACAGCAGCTGCATTATTTTATCACACATTGGTTTATTTTCACGTAGCACGGGTCATAATAACTGTTGTCAATATATATAGCACCCATATGTTACATAATGCTTAGAAGTATCTATACATCTATCCTCACAATTTTGTAAATTCTGTTTACTAGTCTTTTAATGTTTGTTAAAGGACATTTTTCATTTTGCAGGTAGTTAAAACCAGCGATATGTTAAGTAATAGCTAAAAAATAAGATATATATTGATGTATGTACAATATGAACACTGCATTATACAGCCTTTCAGTTCAAATAAACGAAAGTAAATCATAATTCAAATAAGTATTTAATGTTATGTGACTGTGAGCTGATCCTTTTGTCATTTCTCATAAATGAGGTTTTCATTTTACAGTATGTCCTCCGAGTCTTCAGTTTGACCTTGACATCTGTTTCATTTGGCAGAACTGCCTGTAACTGTGTAGGTAATCATATTAGTCCCAGTTATTCAAGCAAAAGGGGTGACAGACTTGAATAAAAACATTCATTGAAACCAGTTTAATTTATTTTTATTGTTCATGGAAATGACATATCACATTACCATAGGACAAAAATATGCATTATTCATGTTTACACGGAATACTGCAATTTAACTCTACTCACACACAGTCAACAAAACAGATTCCTCAAAACCTGATATAGTGAAGTGACTTGCAGTATGGCAAGTAGGGATGTGAGAAGCGATGGGCAAGCTTCAGCACTACCAGGACGTACATAAACTTTGCTCACATTAAATGGAAGAATTTCTCAAAGCTGATGCAGGTATGTGGAGGCACCTCCAGTGGCCTGTGTTTTATATCTGTCTGCAATGTTGTTTTTTGTCAAATGAGGGCTGGGAGGGACATTTGCCATCCACCAGACACAGCTAGTGACGAATCAGTGTACTGACCTGCTGTTGGTACTATGTGATCTCTGTGACCAATTTACAGCAGATCACATAACAATTATAAACAATAGATGGTTTCCTTTCCTGACATTCATTGTGTACAATTGTGTTGCTAGCTGTGACTTGTCAAAGTGATCACATGGTACAGACAGGGCCAATCCCAGCACATCTTTACCATGTAATTAGCTGTGGCCAATCACAGCTGATCACAACAATACACACTGAATTAATCAGTTTCATTCAGTAAAAATGGTTTCTTACACCAGCGAAATTCATGGGTATAAGCAATCATAATGTGTAAAAAAAAAAAAAATCCTGATCACTTTTCTCACTTCTCCAGAGCAGTACAGTGTTACTATGATAAAACGTTATTAACAGAAACGTAGAAAAACATGTTTTTTTTTTTGTTTTTTTTCAAAATGTTCAGTATGTTTTTATGTATTTAGCAAAAGATAAAAAAAACCCAGTGGTAATTAAATACCACCAAAAGAAATCTATAATTTTGTGTAAAAAATTATAAACATTTCATATGGGTACAGCCTATATGGCCTATAGGTATGGCCTATATTTAAAAATGATGTGCTTCGTACATTGCTCTTTGCTTCACTGATAGTGCTGTGTAAAAAAAAAAAAAAAAAATACCGCATAACAAGATAAAAAATATTCATAATTTTGGTAATATTTATTCATTTGCTTGCCCTATACCCTTCTCGTTTTCTTAGCTAGTAGAGGTTTTATTTTTTATTTATTCATTTGCTTGCTTTATACCCTTCTCGTTTTCTTAGCTAGTAGAGGTTTTATTTTTTATTTATTCATTTGCTTGCTTTATACCCTTCTCGTTTTCTTAGCTAGTAGAGGTTTTCTTTTTTAATTACTCTTACACAAAGTATAGCCTATCATCAAAAATGACAACTAAAAATCTGTTTCTGATAAGACTGAAGTGATAAATGTTGCTATTAAAATATATTACTGTTATGTCTTTTACCATTATTCTTATTTTTAAGTTCACTTTAAAATACATCTTTATTGATACTAAACCCTAACTGTAGTCTGAGAAATAAAGATTTCTTATATCAAATACACTGAATGGCCAAAGAAAAAACTTGCCACCTGGAATTAACTAAGCAAGTACCTAAACTAAGTATGCAGTAATTATCCTATTGAATAGTTACTGCATGTGCCCAAATAATGAGGTCAGCTGACTACCTGAATATACTGAATGACCAGGCTATTCCATCAATTATTTTTTTCTTCCCTGATGGCATGGGCATATTACAAGACTACAATGCCAGAATTCATTGGGCTCAAATAGTGAAAGAGTGGTTCAGGGAGCATAAGACATTATTTTCACACATGGCCACTACAGAGTCCAGAACCTAACCCCATTGAGAATCTTTGGAATGTCCTGGAGAAGGCTTTGTACAGTGGTCTACTTTCTCATCATCAATACAAGATCTTGGTGAAAAATGAATGCAACACTTGACAGAAATAAATCTTGTGACATTGCAGAAGCTTATTGATACAATGCCACAGCGAATGCATGCCGTAATCAAAGCCAACAAAATAGTGTGTGACCTTTTTTTTTTTTGGTGGTGACTCTTTTTTGGCCAGGCAGTGTATATTTACTTTATTGTGCTCCACCACTGCCCGTGAAGTCAGTCTTTCCACAGCGCACAAAATATAAGCTCCACTGCCCAGCCCAGTAACAATTACTGTGGATTGCGGTGGACAGATCGGACACCTAACTGACATTTTTGACACTTTTGGGGGGACCAGTGACATGCAGTAATCAGTGCTAAAAATATGCACTGTTATGCTACTAATGGCACTGGCAAGGAAGGGGTTAACACCAGGGGCGATTAAAGGCTTAAATGTGTTCCTAGGGAGTGCTTTCCAACTGTGTGGGCGATGGACTTATGGAATTAACACAGGGACCTGTGTTCCTAAATAGGAGAAACACAGGAGCCCTGTGTTCATTACTGACAGAACAGCGGTCTGCTGTGTTTACAACAGCAGATCGCCATTCTATCTCAACGGGGAGAAATCGCAGGTGCCTGGCGGACATCGCAGCCGCTGCACCCACTGATTGGCTTCCCCTGTGGCCAATCGGCTTGTGCACGTGCCCCTACTAGCGTTCCCGCAAAACGACATACAGGTACGTTTTTTCGTGGGACAGAGCCGACAGTATAAGTACGGCGGCTGATCGGCAAACGGCTAACCTCAATATTCCTCACTTTCTCAACTTCATTGTGGAAGACAACTTGCATTTAAATATTGCTCGTTCACAATTACAACAGTATAACTATAGCCAAGATGTATGCATTCAAATATCTATATGTTTTCAACAAGCAGTAGATCTTTAAGTTGAGCCCTCATTAAGCACTGTAGCTGCAGGTACTGTTGAGCAATTTATATTTAAGGATAACAAGTGATGCAGTGAAATTGTTCAAGTCAATTCTTATTTCTCTTCCATTTTAATGTGCTCCTACTCTGTGTTTACATTAGTGTTTAGATGGCTGGAAAACTGCAAACTAACTGCTGGGACTGAGGAACATAATTAGCTGAGCTGCTGAAATGAAAGTGTTTCTGCTGTAAATTTTCTGAATTAATTTGTCCCCAATAAGAATAATTTAATTATAGGTGGGTGCGGCGCTGCTTGTGGTTAGTTAAGTGACTCAGTTAATAGATAAATAATTTACAAATACATGAATTTACATCAAATATGCAATCAAATCACATGCTTATTCCATCCTGAAAAAAAACTGTGCATCCAATTCAAACAGATAATGTATATCCAAAAAAAATAATAATATACATACATCAATTAAAATAAATAAAGTTGTGACAAGTGCTGTGTCAAATAAGGTGACAAACACAAATTGGCAATACCAATTGCAAAAAATAGTCCTAAAACATATGGTTTGAAAAACGGTTATAACATTTTTCAAGTTTTGCAGTGACTTTTTTATTTTCAATATGTCTTTATTGGATTTTAGTGCATAGAATAGTAAGACAATCCAGATGCAGTACAATCGTAGTTCTGCCAATGGGAACAAACCAGATTCATGGTGAACAAACAACAACAACAACAACATTAAAGTGGTAGTATACTCCACTTTTTAACTTTTGCCTAGAGGTAAGCCAATAATAAGGCTTACCTGTAGGTAAAATTAACCACTTCCATACAGAGCAGTTAGACCCCCTTCCTGCCCAGACCAATTTTCAGCTTTCAGCACTCTCACACTTTGAATGACAATTGCTCAGTCATGCTACACTGTAACCAAACAAAATTTTTATCATTTTTTTCACACAAATAGAGCTTTCTTTTGGTGGTATTTGATCACAACTGGGGTTTTCTTTTTCGTGATATAAGCAAAAAAAGAGCAAAAATTTTGAAAAAAAAACACTTTTTTTTTAGTTTCTATTATAAACTTTTGCAAAAAATTAATTTTTCTTCATACATTTGGGCCAAAATTTATACTGCTACATATCTCTGGTAAAATTAACCCAAATTAGTGTATATTATTTAGTCTGTGTGAAAGTTATTGAGTCTAGAAGCTATGGTACCAATTACTGAAAATTGATCACACCAGATGTACTGATGGCCTATCTCCTTTCTTGAGGCCCTGAAATGTCAGGACAGTACAAATACCCCCCAAATTACCCCTTTTTGTAAAGTAGACAGTCCAAGGTATTTAGTAAGAGGCATGGTGAGTTTTTAGAAGTTATAATTTTTTCCCACAATTCTTGGGAAATTGAAGAAAACATTTTTTTTTCTTTTTTTTCCCAAAACGTTGTCAATTTATAAGCTATTTCTAACACATATCATGTACACAGCAAAAATTACACCCCAAAATTCATTCTGCTACTCCTTCTGAGTATGGTGATACCACATGTGTGAGACTTTTACACAGCCTGGCCACAAAAAGAGACTACATGTCCAAGTAGCACCATAACGCGTTTTAGGAGCATAAATACACATAAAACTTTCTTACTACCTATCACACTTTTAAAGGCCCTAGAGCACCAATACAATGGAAAAGTCCACAAAATGACCCCATTTTGGAAAGCAAACACTCCAACGTATATTCTATGAGGCATTACGGGTCCTTTGAACATGTCATTTTTTTCCACAAGTTTTTGGAAAATGTGGGAAAAAAATAAAAACTTTTTTTTTTTTACACAAAGTTGTCAATTTATAGGATATTCCTAACACATAGCATGTACATAGCAAAAATGACACACCAAAATACATTCTGCCACTCCTCCTGAGTATGGCAATACCACAGGTGTGAGACTTTTTCACAGCCTAGCCATATAGAGGGGCCCAACATCCAAGGAGCACCATCATGCATCCTAGCCACTTGCCTAGGCCTATTTTTGACATTTGGTGTTTACAAGCTAAAATCAGTTGTTTTTGCTAGAAAACTACTTAGAACCCCAAAACATTATATATTTTTTTTAGCAGAGACCCTAGAGAATAAAATGGAGATTACTGCAATATTTTTTATCACACCGTATTTGCGCATCGGTATTCCAAACGCAATTTTTTTGGAAAAAATTCACTTTTTTGAATTAAAAAATAAGAAACCAGTAAAGTTAGCCTAATTGTTTTCCATAATGTGAAAGATAATGTTACGCCAAGTAAATAGATACCCAAAATGTCATGCTTCAAAATTGCGCACGCTCACAGAATGGTGACAAACTTTGGTACTTAAAAATCCCCATAGGCAACATTTTAAAAATTTCTACAGGTTGCTATCTTAGAGTTACAGAGGAGGTCTAGGGCTCAAATTATTGCTCTTGCTCTAACGATCGCGGCGATACCTCACATGTGTAGTTTGAACACTGTTTACATATGTGGGCGGGGTTTCCGTATGCGTTCGCTTCTGCGCGCGAGCTCACGGGGACAGGGCGCTTTAATTTTTTTTTTTACTATTTATTTTATTAATTATTTTTTATTTTTACACTGTTTTTTAAAAAAAATTGATCATTTTTATTTCTATTACAAGAAATGTAAACATTACTTGTAATAGAAAAAGGCATGACAGGACCTCTTTTTTTGTGAGATCTGGGGTCAAAAAGTCCTCAGATCTCACAAGTACACTAAAAGATAGAAAAAAAAAAAAATTAAAAAAAAATTAAATAAAATGAAAAAAAAAGGGACCTTTAAACTGGTTGCTAGGCAACAACGTTTGCCGTAGCTCCGGTCCTCCAAGACCATAGAGTCGAGTGAGGGCAAGCTTGCCCTCACTCGACATCCTGTCTGTGAGGATCCGGGACCGGATCGTTTTCCCCGCTGCCGGCGGGTCCGGTAAGCGGGGAAAAGGACCAGAATGCGGCGGGAGGGAGGGCACCTCTTCTGCCACCCCGGAAGGGAGATCCCGCGGCGAATCCGCCACTGGGACCACCCTTATCGGAAAGCCAACCGTCCACCATTTAAAAAAATACCAGGGTTTTGGCAGCTATCTGCTGCCATAACACCGGTATTTAGGTTTAAACGGAGGACGTATATAAACCTTTTTGGACTTAGACATGGTGGCTGTATGAAGGGTGACAGGTACTCGGATACTTTGCTGGGCAGGTGACAGGTACTCTGGTACTGATGAGCAAGTGGCTGGTACTCGAGTACTCCGATAGGCAGGTGACAGGTACTCGGGTACTCTTATGGTCAGGTGACAGGCAGGTGATAGGTACTGATGAGTAGTACTGATACTGATAGGTGATACTGATACTGTACTGATGGGTACGGATGATCAGTACTGATACTGATAGGTGATAGGTACTGATGGGTACTGATGAGTACTGATGAGTAGTGATGGGTACTGATGAGCAGGTGGCAAGTACTCGGGTACTTCAGGTGTCAGGTACTCTGATGAGCAGGTGGAAGGTACTTGGGTACTCTGATGGGTAGGTGACAGGTACTCGAGTACTCCGATGACGGGTACTCGGGTACTCCGGTGACGGGTACTCAAAGTACCAGAGTACCTGTCATCAGAGTACCCGAGTACCTGTCATCAGAGTACTCGAGTACCCGTCATCAGAGTACCCGAGTACCCGTCATCAGAAAACCCGAGTACCCGTCATCAGAGTACCTGAGTACCCGTCATCAGAGTACCCGAGTACCCGTCATCAGAGTACCCGAGTACCTGTCATCAGAGTACCCGAGTACCCGTCATCAGAGTACCCGAGTACCCGTCATCAGAGTACCCGAGTACCTATCACCAGCCCATCAGAGTACCCGAGTACCTGTCATCAGCCCATCAGAGTACCTGATGGGCTGGTGACAGGTACTCAGGTACTTTGATGGGCTAGTGACCGGTGCTTTTTATTGGGGGGGGGCAATCAGTGTGGTTGGGGTGCACTGTACTTGGTAACTAGCTGTTACCACAATCTCCTCCTCACACAGGATCAGTGTGTGAGGAGGAGAACACGGTGACAGCTAGTTACCGTGTTCTCTGTTGACATTTGTGACCGGCTGTGATTGGACACAGCTGGTCACGTGGTAAAAAGCCAATTTCATTGGCTCTTTACCTAGATCGGGGATGGGCTCTGTCTGAGGGACGAGCCTCACCCCCGATCGCCGCGCGGGGGTAGCGGCGAGACCGGGCGGACGTCATATGACGGCCGCCCGGATCGAGAAAGGATTCCTGCCGACATCATTTTATGATGGCGCGGTATGGAAGGGGTTAATATCTCCTAAACCTGCATGATTTAGGAGATATTCACCCTGCATGCAGCGGCTGACACCAGAGGCGCATGCGCACTAAAGGTCTGGCGGACCTTCAGAGCTCCTTCCCGGAAAGTGAACTCCTGCGCGCATGCATCATCACAGCGCCAGAGTCGCCGAACCCGTAAGAGACGCTGAGAGAACATGACAGCTCCCTTAGCGGTGTCCAGGCGACCATGTGGGGGCTTCATTATAAGGTAAGTTTTTCATAATGTGCTATTATGCGATGCTTGTTGGTTACGGTCAATGTGTTAAACAGGGAAGGTGTGGTTGTGGTTTTCCATAATCTAGTGATATTCAGTTTGGCAGCTAGTAGAAGATGTATTATGACTAGTGTTGAGCGAACATGGACTGTATTATTCGTGTTCGTACCGAATAATTGGATTTTTGTTACCCGAATACTGTATGTTCGGGTTTAAAATCCGCGTTCGGTCATTTTATTTCCGGGTTTGTATGTAATGGCACGCTTTTAAAGGCGGGCTTTCAACAGCCAATCAACAAGGGTTTAACTGGTGTGCCTTAAGCCATCCCAGCCATGCCTACTAATGTATTAGTAGCTGTGATTGGCCATCTGAAGCATGTGACCATGTCTTTATAAGTTCGAGACCGAGCGCCGCTGCGTCATTCTGCTGTAGTATAGGGATAGAGCACACATCATACGTGCTGGCTGCTGATTAGGGACAGACAGTCAAAAATTATATTGTGTCCGAAAATAATTCAGGGACAGGTCAGAGTGCTGCAGGCAGGGTGAGTTATTAGGGCATTTTAGGGCGAGGCTGGAGAATAGGCAGGGTCAGTGTTCTACATCGATTTTGCTGTGTGGGGGGTTTGCAGTGCCAGTGACCGATCTTATCGATCATTTTAGGGCGAGGCTGGAGAATAGGCAGGGTCAGTGTTCTACATCGATTTAGCTGTGTGTGGGGTGGTGTGAACACAATCTTTTTGCCCGCTGAGGAGGAGGGAGAAAAAAAATATTTTTTATCAGTCAGTTGTGTGCAGCGTTTTTCCTTCAGTGCTGCTAACTGTGATAATACACTGCTGTGATCACATGTGCTATTATTGAGTGATTTTAAAATTTATACACTTTTTTCTATTCCACTATTCAATATACACCCTTTTGGGTTAAAAAAATTAAATTGTGGCATAGTCTGTACTAATCTATTTAAAAATTACAAACTTAAAAGGGGAATTTTCTTTTTTTTCCCCCTTCATAGCCTGCAGCAGAGCTGACTGATAAAAGACACTGCTGTGTTCACATGTGCTAGTGATTTTAAAATTTATACACTTTTTTCTATTCCACTATTCAATATATACACCCTTTTGGGTTAAAAAAATTAAATTGTGGCATAGTCTGTACTAATCTATTTAAAAATTACAAACTTAAAGGGGAATTTTATTTTTTTCCCTTCATAGCCTGCAGCAGAGCTGACTGATATAAGACACTGCTGTGTTCACATGTGCTTTTGAAAAATCACCAATTTTATATCATATTTTCTATTCCGCTATTCAATCTACACCCTTGGGGTAAAAACAATTAAATTGCGGGATAGTCTGTATCGGTATGTGTGAGATACACCTTTCCAATTTTTGGGGCGCATCTCATACCGCCGAGGATTGCAGGGTGCTTCAGTGTGCCTCCTGCCTGTTCCGAACTCCTCCTACTCCTCATCCTGCCTTTGGGGGTACAAAAAATAGTAATCGGGGCCTAGTCTGGGTCTGTACGTGTGAGATACATACACCTTTTGATATCATATTTTCTATTCTGCTATTCAATCTACACCCTTGGGGTAAAAACAATTAAATTGCGGGATAGTCTGTATCGGTACGTGTGAGATACACCTTTCCAATTTTTGGGGCGCATCTCATACCGCCGAGGATTGCAGGGTGCTTCAGTGTGCCTCCTGCCTGTTCCGAACTCCTCCTACTCCTCATTCTGCCTTTGGGGGTACAAAAAATAGTAATCGGGGCCTAGTCTGGGTCTGTACGTGTGAGACACATACACCTTTTGATATCATATTTTCTATTCCGCTATTCAATCTACACCCTTGGGGTAAAAACAATTAAATTGCGGGATAGTCTGTATCGGTACGTGTGAGATACACCTTTCCAATTTTTGGGGCGCATCTCATACCGCCGAGGATTGCAGGGTGCTTCAGTTTGCCTCCTGCCTGTTCCGAACTCCTCCTACTCTTCATCCTGCCTTTGGGGTACAAAAAATAGTAATGGGGGCCTAGTCTGGGTCTGTACGTGTGAGATACATACACCTTTTGATATCATATTTTCTATTCTGCTATTCAATTTACACCCTTGGGGTAGAAAGAATTAAATTGAGGGATAGTCTGTATCGGTACGTGTGAGATACACCTTTCCAATTTTTGGGGCGCATCTCATACCGCCGAGGATTGCAGGGTGCTTCAGTGTGCCTCCTGCCTGTTCCGAACTCCTCCTACTCCTCATCCTGCCTTTGGGGGTACAAAAAATAGTAATCGGGGCCTAGTCTGGGTCTGTACGTGTGAGATACATACACCTTTTGATATCATATTTTCTATTCTGCTATTCAATCTACACCCTTGGGGTAAAAACAATTAAATTGCAGGATAGTCTGTATCGGTACGTGTGAGATACACCTTTCCAATTTTTGGGGCGCATCTCATACCGCCGAGGATTGCAGGGTGCTTCAGTGTGCCTCCTGCCTGTTCCGAACTCCTCCTACTCCTCATCCTGCCTTTGGGGGTACAAAAAATAGTAATCGGGGCCTAGTCTGGGTCTGTACGTGTGAGATACATACACCTTTTGATATCATATTTTCTATTCCGCTATTCAATCTACACCCTTGGGGTAAAAACAATTAAATTGCGGGATAGTCTGTATCGGTACGTGTGAGATACACCTTTCCAATTTTTGGGGCGCATCTCATACCGCCGAGGATTGCAGGGTGCTTCAGTTTGCCTCCTGCCTGTTCCGAACTCCTTCTACTCCTCATCCTGCCTTTGGGGTACAAAAAATAGTAATGGGGGCCTAGTCTGGGTCTGTACGTGTGAGATACATACACCTTTTGATATCATATTTTCTATTCTGCTATTCAATCTACACCCTTGGGGTAGAAAGAATAAAATTGAGGGATAGTCTGTATCGGTACATGTGAGATACACCTTTCCAATTTTTGGGGCGCATCTCATACCGCCGAGGATTGCAGGGTGCTTCAGTTTGCCTCCTGCCTGTTCCGAACTCCTTCTACTCCTCATCCTGCCTTTGGGGTACAAAAAATAGTAATCGGGGCCTAGTCTGGGTCTGTACGTGTGAGATACATACACCTTTTGATATCATATTTTCTATTCCGCTATTCAATCTACACCCTTGGGGTAAAAAGAATTAAATTGTGGGATAGTCTGTATCGGTACGTGTGAGATACACCTTTCCAATTTTTGGGGCGTATCTCATACCGCCGAGGATTGCAGGGTGCTTCAGTGTGCCTCCTGCCTGTTCCGAACTCCTCCTACTCCTCATCCTGCCTTTGGGGTACAAAAAATAGTAATCGGGGCCTAGTCTGGGTCTGTACGTTTGAGATACATACACCTTTTGATATCATATTTTCTATTCCGCTATTCAATCTACACCCTTGGGGTAAAAACAATTAAATTGCGGGATAGTCTGTATCGGTACGTGTGAGATACACCTTTCCAATTTTTGGGGCGCATCTCATAACGCCGAGGATTGCAGGGTGCTTCAGTTTGCCTCCTGCCTGTTCCGAACTCCTCCTACTCCTCATCCTGCCTTTGGGGTACAAAAAATAGTAATCGGGGCCTAGTCTGGGTCTGTACGTGTGAGATACATACACCTTTTGATATCATATTTTCTATTCTGCTATTCAATTTACACCCTTGGGGTAGAAAGAATTAAATTGAGGGATAGTCTGTATCGGTACGTGTGAGATACACCTTTCCAATTTTTGGGGCGCATCTCATACCGCTGAGGATTGCAGGGTGCTTCAGTGTGCCTCCTGCCTGTTCCGAACTCCTCCTACTCCTCATCCTGCCTTTGGGGGTACAAAAAATAGTAATCGGGGCCTAGTCTGGGTCTGTACGTGTGAGATACATACACCTTTTGATATCATATTTTCTATTCTGCTATTCAATCTACACCCTTGGGGTAAAAACAATTAAATTGCGGGATAGTCTGTATCGGTACGTGTGAGATACACCTTTCCAATTTTTGGGGCGCATCTCATACCGCCGAGGATTGCAGGGTGCTTCAGTGTGCCTCCTGCCTGTTCCGAACTCCTCCTACTCCTCATCCTGCCTTAGGGGGTACAAAAAATAGTAATCGGGGCCTAGTCTGGGTCTGTACGTGTGAGATACATACACCTTTTGATATCATATTTTCTATTCCGCTATTCAATCTACACCCTTGGGGTAAAAACAATTAAATTGCGGGATAGTCTGTATCGGTACGTGTGAGATACACCTTTCCAATTTTTGGGGCGCATCTCATACCGCCGAGGATTGCAGGGTGCTTCAGTTTGCCTCCTGCCTGTTCCGAACTCCTCCTACTCCTCATCCTGCCTTTGGGGTACAAAAAATAGTAATGGGGGCCTAGTCTGGGTCTG
This sequence comes from Pelophylax lessonae, assembly GCF_965119305.1. NCBI lineage: Eukaryota > Metazoa > Chordata > Amphibia > Anura > Ranidae > Pelophylax > Pelophylax lessonae. The sequence goes on along the minus strand of NC_138768.1, from coordinate 443,675,596 downwards.
TACGTGTGAGATACATACACCTTTTGATATCATATTTTCTATTCTGCTATTCAATCTACACCCTTGGGGTAGAAAGAATAAAATTGAGGGATAGTCTGTATCGGTACGTGTGAGATACACCTTTCCAATTTTTGGGGCGCATCTCATACCGCCGAGGATTGCAGGGTGCTTCAGTGTGCCTCCTGCCTGTTCCGAACTCCTCCTACTCCTCATCCTGCCTTTGGGGTACAAAAAATAGTAATCGGGGCCTAGTCTGGGTCTGTACGTGTGAGATACATACACCTTTTGATATCATATTTTCTATTCCGCTATTCAATGTACACCCTTGGGGTAAAAACAATTAAATTGCGGGATAGTCTGTATCGGTACGTGTGAGATACACCTTTCCAATTTTTGGGGCGCATCTCATAACGCCGAGGATTGCAGGGTGCTTCAGTTTGCCTCCTGCCTGTTCCGAACTCCTCCTACTCCTCATCCTGCCTTTGGGGTACAAAAAATAGTAATCGGGGCCTAGTCTGGGTCTGTACGTGTGAGATACATACACCTTTTGATATCATATTTTCTATTCTGCTATTCAATCTACACCTTTGGGGTAAAAACAATTAAATTGCAGGATAGTCTGTATCAGTACGTGTGAGATACACCTTTCCAATTTTTGGGGCACATCTCATACCGCCGAGGATTGCAGGGTGCTTCAGTTTGCCTCCTGCATGTTCCGAACTCCTCCTACTCCTCATCCTGCCTTTGGGGTACAAAAAATAGTAATCGGGGCCTAGTCTGGGTCTGTACGTGTGAGATACATACACCTTTTGATATCATATTTTCTATTCCGCTATTCAATCTACACCCTTGGGGTAAAAAGAATTAAATTGCGGGATAGTCTGTATCGGTACGTGTGAGATACACCTTTCCAATTTTTGGGGCGCATCTCATACCGCCGAGGATTGCAGGGTGCTTCAGTTTGCCTCCTGCCTGTTCCGAACTCCTCCTACTCCTCATCATGCCTTTGGGGTACAAAAAATAGTAATCCGGGCCTAGTCTGGGTCTGTACGTGTGAGATACATACACCTTTTCATATCATATTTTCTATTCTGCTATTCAATCTACACCCTTGGGGTAAAAATAATTAAATTGCGGGATAGTCTGTATCGGTACGTGTGAGATACACCTTTCCAATTTTTGGGGCGCATCTCATACCGCCGAGGATTGCAGGGTGCTTCAGTTTGCCTCCTGCCTGTTCCAAATTCCTTCTACTCCTCATCCTGCCTTTGGGGTACAAAAAATTGTAATCGGGGCCTAGTCTGGGTCTGTACATGTGAGATACATACACCTTTTGATATCATATTTTCTATTCCGCTATTCAATCTACACCCTTGGGGTAAAAAGAATTAAATTGCGGGATAGTCTGTATCGGTACGTGTGAGATACACCTTTCCAATTTTTGGGGCGCATCTCATACCGCCGAGGATTGCAGGGTGCTTCAGTGTGCCTCCTGCCTGTTCCGAACTCCTCCTACTCGTCATCCTGCCTTTGGGGTACAAAAAATAGTAATCGGGGCCTAGTCTGGGTCTGTACGTGTGAGATACATACACCTTTTGATATCATATTTTCTATTCCGCTATTCAATCTACACCCTTGGGGTAAAAGCAATTAAATTGCGGGATAGTCTGTATCGGTACGTGTGAGATACACCTTTCCAATTTTTGGGGCGCATCTCATACCGCCGAGGATTGCAGGGTGCTTCAGTTTGCCTCCTGCCTGTTCCGAACTCCTCCTACTCCTCATCCTGCCTTTGGGGTACAAAAAATAGTAATCGGGGCCTAGTCTGGGTCTGTACGTGTGAGATACATACACCTTTTGATATCATATTTTCTATTCTGCTATTCAATCTACACCTTTGGGGTAAAAACAATTAAATTGCAGGATAGTCTGTATCGGTACGTGTGAGATACACCTTTCCAATTTTTGGGGCGCATCTCATACCGCCGAGGATTGCAGGGTGCTTCAGTTTGCCTCCTGCATGTTCCGAACTCCTCCTACTCCTCATCCTGCCTTTGGGGTACAAAAAATAGTAATCAGGGCCTAGTCTGGGTCTGTACGTGTGAGATACATAAACCTTTTGATATCATATTTTCTATTCCGCTATTCAATCTACACCCTTGGGGTAAAAACAATTAAATTGCGGGATAGTCTGTATCGGTACGTGTGAGATACACCTTTCCAATTTTTGGGGCGCATCTCATACCGCCGAGGATTGCAGGGTGCTTCAGTGTGCCTCCTGCCTGTTCTGAACTCCTACTCCTCATCCTGCCTTTGGGGGTACAAAAAATAGTAATCGGGGCCTAGTCTGGGTCTGTACGTGTGAGATACATGCACCTTTTGATATCATATTTTCTGTTCCACTATTCAATCTACACCCTTGGGGTAAAAACAATTAAATTGCGGGATAGTCTGTATCGGTACGTGTGAGATAAACCTTCCAAATTTTGGGGGCGCATCTTCCACCACTGAGGATTGCAGGGTGCTTCAGTTTGCCTCCTGTTCCAAACTCCTTCTACTCCTCTTCCTCATCCTGCCTTTAGGGTACAAAAAATTGTAATCGGGGCCTAGTCTGTGTTTGTACGTGTGAGATACACGGTTTTATAAAATTTTTCCTATTCCGCGATTCAATATACACCCTTTTGGAGTGTAAAAAATTAAATTATGGCATAGTCTGTATCGGTACATGTGAGATACACCTTTTCAAATTTATTTGGAGCATCTCCTTCTACCGCCGAGGATTGCAGGGCGCTTCAGTTTGCCTCCTGTTCCGAACTCCTCCTACTCCTCTTCCTCATCCTCATCCTGCCTTTAGGGTACAAAAAATTGTAATCGGGGCCTAGTCTGTGTTTGTACGTGTGAGATACACCGTTTTATCAAATTTTTCCTATTCCGCTATTCAATATACACCCTTTTGGAGTGTAAAAAATTAAATTACGGCATAGTCTGTATCGGTACGTGTGAGATACACCTTTTCAAATTTGTTTGGAGCATCTCCTTCTACCGCCGAGGATTGCAGGGCGCTTCAGTTTGCTTCCTGTTCCGAACTCCTCCTACTCCTCTTCCTAATCCTCCCTTTAGGGTACAAAAAATTGTAAGCGGGGCCTAGTCTGTGTTTGTACGTGTGAGATACACCGTTTTATATCCTTTTTTCTATTCCGCTATTCAATATACACCCTTTTGGGGTGAAAAAAATTAAATTTGCGTCATAGTTTGCATATTTGACTGTGAGATACACCCGTTGTATTTGTATACGGTTTTTTATTCCACTATTTGATAAACACCCTTTTGGGGTAAAAAAAATTAAATTGCGGCCTAGTTTGCATATTTGACTGTGAGATACACCCGTGCGATACTGTTGTTGTTTTGTTCCGCTATTCAATAAACACCTTTCTAGGGCAAGATCATAAAGTACAGAAATATGAGGAGACCGTCAAATAGGGGCCGTGGCCTGGGTCGTGGTGCTGCTGGTAGAGCTCCTGTTGCAAGGAGAGGACGTGGTCGATCTGTGCCAGCTACACGCACAAGTGAAACACCTTCCTCAAGTGTGAGTAGGCGACAGAACCTGCAGCAGTATTTGGTAGGGCATCATGCGCCTCTAGAAGTGATGAGGCCAGAAGAAGTACAGGTGATAGTAGATTGGGTTGCTGACAGTGCCTCCAGTTCCTTCACATTGTCTCCCACCCAGTCTACTGCAGAAAGGTCAGAGTTTACACCTGCAGCCAATGTCCAACCGTCTTTCACCTCACCCCCTTGCAAATCAGGCAAGCAGTCTGAGCCCCAAGTCATGCAGCAGTCTCTTCTTTTTTTTGATGACTCTGTCAGCAGGGTTTCCCAGGCCCATCCACCTAGCCCTGCCCCAGAAGTGGAAGAAATTGAGTGCAGCGATGCCCAACCACTTATTTCTCAAGATGAGTACATATAAGTACCATCGCAGCACGTCTCCGATGATGACGAAACGCAGGTGCCAACTGCTGCGGCACTCAGAATTGTGGAGACCGACAAGGAGGGCAGGGGTGAAGACTGGGTGGAACATGATGTGGAGGACGATGAGGTCCTCGACCCCACATGGAATGAAGGTCATGCAGGTGACCTGAGTAGTTTGGAGGAAGAGGCGGTGGTCGCACCAAGCCACCAGCACAGCAGAAGAGGGAGCAGGGTGCAGAAGCGGAGCGGCCGTGCCCTAGACACTACGCCTGCTACTGCCCAATGCAGCAAGGGACCAAGCGCACCAAAGCCAGCTCAAAGGAGTTCTCTAGCGTGGAAGTTCTTCAGAAAATGTGCTGATGACAGGACACGAGTGGTTTGCACCCTGTGCAATCAGAGCCTCAAGCGAGGCATAAACCTTCTCAACCTGAGCACAGCCTGCATGATCAGGCATCTAAGTGCAAAGCACGAGCTGCAGTGGAGTAGACACCTTCAAAACCAAGAAAGGTCTCCTGCTTCCTCTTCTGCTGCAGTCTCGGCCTCTTCATCCACCTCTGTAGTGATACCGGCACCTGCCACCCCACAAACAGACGATCTGTCAGCAACACCACCACCTGGGTCACCAACCATCTCCACAATGTCCCGTGGAAGCGTTCAGCTTTCCATCTCCCAAACACTTCAGAGGAAGAGGAAGTACCCCCCTACCCACCCGCGATCCCTGGCCCTGAATGCCAGCATTTCAAAATTCTTGGCCTTTGAAATGCTGTCATTCCGTCTGGTGGAGACGCACAGTTTTAAAAGCCTTATGTCGGTGGCTGTCCCACAGTACGTCGTGCCCAGCCGCCACTACTTTTCCAGGCAAGCCATCCCTTCCCTGCACAACCAAGTGGGGGAAAAAATCAGGTGTGCACTGCGCAACGCGATCTGTGCCAAGGTCCACCTAACTACCGATACGTGGACCAGTAAGCACGGTCAGGGGCGTTATATCTCCCTAACGGCACACTGGGTAAATGCAGTGGCGGATGGGCCTGAGGCGGATAGCAATTTGGCGCATGTCCTTCCACCACCGAGGATTGCAGGGCGCTTCAGTTTGCCTCCTGTTCCTAACTCCTCCTACTCCGCTTCCTCATCCTCTACCACCTCCTCATCCGGTCAGCGTAACACCTTCACCACCAACTTCAGCACAGCCAGGGGTAAACAACAGCAGGCAGTTTTAAAACTTGCCTGTTTGGGAGAAAAACCACACACCGCGCAGAAGTTATGGAGGAGCATGGAAAAGCAGACAAATGAGTGGTTGCTGCCAGCGAGCCTCAAGCCCGGCCTGGTGGTGTGCGATAACGGGCGAAATCTCAAAGCAGCTCTGGGCCTAGCCGGTTTGACGCACATCCCTTGCCTGGCGCCATGTGCTGAATTTGGTGGTGCAGAGGTTCCTTAAAAATTACCCCGATATATCAGAGCTGCTGCAGAAAGTGCGGGCCGTCTGTGCACACTTTCAGCGTTCTCACCCTGCTGCTGCTCGCCTGTCAGCGCTGCAGCGTAACTTCGGCCTTCCCGCTCACCGCCTCATATGTGACGTGCCCACAAGGTGGAACTCCACCTTGCACATGCTGGAAAGACTGTGCGAGCAGCAGCAGGCCATAGTGGAGTTTCAGCTGCAGCACGCACGCGTGAGTCACTCTGCGGAACAGCACCACTTCACCACCAATAACTGGGCCTCCATGCGAGACCTGTGTGCCTTGTTACGCTGTTTTGAGTACTCCACCAAAATGGCCAGTGCCGATGACGCCATTGTCAGCTTAACTATCCCACTTCTATGCCTCCTTCAAAAAACGATTCGGGCAATGATGGAAGAGGATGTGGCACAGGATGAGGAGGAGGAGGAGGAGGATGAAGAGGTAACATTTCCAAGGCTTTCAGAGCAGTCATTCGCAAGTGGCTCCGAGGGTGGGTTCCTGCACCAGCAAACGCCAGGGACACAATTGTCCAGCAGGGGCACAGTTCTGGAGGATGAGGAGGATGAGGAGATGGAGGAGGAGATGGAACCATGTTCACAGCAGGGTGGCACCCAGGCCAGCTCATGGCCATCACTGGTGCGTGGCTGGGGGGATACAGAGGACACAGACGATACACCTCCCACAGAGGACAGCCTTTCGTTGCCTCTGGGCAGCCTGGCACACATGAGCGATTACATGCTGCAGTGTCTCCACAACGACCGCCGAGTTGCCCACATTCTAACTTCTGCTGATTACTGGATCCCCGTTACAAGGACAACGTACCATCCTTAATTCACTCACTGGAGCGCGATCGCAAGATGCGCAAGTACAAGTGCACGCTGGTAGTCGCGATGCTGCTGGCATTCCCACCTGACAGCAGGGCCACAGTGGAAGCACAAGGCCAAGGCAGAGGAGGAGGAAGAGGTCACCAACGCAACCAGGGCACTGCCAGCACCTCAGAAGGCAGGGTTAGCATGGCCGAAATGTGGAAAAGCTTTGTCAGTACGCCACAACAAACAGCAGCACCAGCAGCTCATATGGAACGTCTTAGCAGGAGGCAGCATTTCTCCAACATGGTGGAGCAGTATGTGTGCACACGCCTACATGTAGTGAATGACGGGTCTGCCCCATTTAACTTCTGGGTCTCCAAATTGGGCACATGGCCTGAGCTTGCCCTTTACGCCTTGGAGGTGCTGGCGTGCCCTGCAGCCAGTGTATTATCTAAACGTGTATTTAGCACGGCTGGGGGCGTTATCACAGACAAGCGCAGCCGCCTGTCCAGAGACAATGTGGACAAGCTCACGTTCATTAAAATGAACCAGGCATGGATCCCACAGGACTTTTCCGTACCTTGTGCAGAATAGAGATGGATACCGACCTTACCCAGCCATTGTTCTATTTTTGATCTTTCTCACTCTTTTGGGGTGTACCCTCATTTAAAATGACTGAAAAAAAGCAGTGTTGGCTACCTGGTCCTCCTCCACCGCCGCTTCCACCTACACCGGCCATAGGTGTGCGCAGTCTATTGCATTAGGGTGTGCACCCCAAAGTTTAAATACACATGCATGTGTTTGCCTACATGTACATGGCCCCGGTACATTACTCTCCCAGCTGGCAAAGTGAAATAGAAGTGTGTGGCACTTCTCTTATGGCAGAGCAGGTCCGAGGGAAATCTTTCCCATCTCCTCACTGGCAAACAGAGCGATAATGCTAATGTGCCCTAGGTGATTAGGGTGTGCCCAGGCACACTCAGCACACCCTGTGCGCACGCCTATGACACCGCCACATCCACCACCTCAACCTTTCTCCTACTCCATATGGGCCTCGTCCTTCACAGATGAAGAACATTGTTTTATTTTTCAGGTTTTTTTTGTTGTTTTAAGTTATTTCCCTGTCCACATTTGTTTGCAGAGCACTTGCCATGCTCTTAACTATGTTTTGCTGCCATTTGCAGCACTCTAGCCCTTTCCATTGGTGTTTTAGAGCCATTTTAGTGCCTGAAAGTCGGGTCCCCATTGACTTCAATGGGGTTCGGTGTCCGGGTAAAGTTCGGAAAAAGTCTGGGACATGACCCGGACTTTTTTTTCAAGTTCCGCCGAACCCGCCGAACACGGACATCCAGGTGTCCGCTCAAATCTAATTATGACAGTTCTGGTTTTAGGGGGGTCATTTTCCAGTCCTACAGGTAATAATGCAAGGGAGGGGTTAGGGGTGGTGGGGATATCAGAGATCTCAGGGATTATGTTGAATATTTGTTTCCAGTAAGATGTTAGGGATTTACAGTACCATAGTATGTGAGCAATGGAGCCAATACTACCACAGCCTCTCCAGCAACACGAAGAGGTACCAGGATATATTTTTGATAGTTGGTAAGGTGTTAGGTACCACCTATGTAGGGTTTTCTGATACGTTTCCTGGCCAATTTAATCAAGGAGGGTATTTGTGAGTAAGGTTGATCATCGTTTATTATAGAGTACGTGGAATCAGTATAGAGCTAGCGGGATATCTAAGGGTTTAGTTAGTTAGGACTTCCACATTGTAACTGATGCCGCTATTGATGGGGAGATGTCTAGTATAGGTGGGGAGCAACCTGCTGTGTGAGGAGGAGGTTGTCCAATGGGTGTTTGATGTGTGGGAAGGACGTTTCCATGAACGACCATATTTTTTTCCAACGTTGGGTGCCAGTGCCACCAATAATAAATTTGGTCTAGAATGGAGGCATGGTAATAGCTATGGATCTGGGGGAGGCCTGCCCCCTTTTGTTGTAGGGTCTAGTTAAGATATAGTTAGCACATCTGGGGGGGGGGTTCCCATATGAATTTAGTCACGTGTCTTTGGATGGAGGTTAAGAAAGATTGAGGGAGGAACATTATCAATGTACGGAATAGGTAGAGGAGTTTCGGCAGTACTATCATCTTAAATGATGCAATTCTACCCGGTTTGGATAAGCCATTTGATCGTAATGAGTGGAGAAGCTGGGGGAGTTGTTGGAGGAATTTCTGGTAATTAAGTGCATAGAGTTGTTTAAGGGTAGGTGCCAGGTGTATCCCTAAGTATGGGATATAGTAATTTGCCCACTTAAAGGGGGTGGATCATTTAAGATGGGATTCTTGTTGCTTGGAGAGGCATATTGGCAAAAGGTCTGATTTTGATATGTTGAGCTTGCAGAAGAAGACATTTCTGAATTGGTGTAAGATTTCTTGGGTCGCCTGCAGGGATTGTGAGGGGTTTGACATTATCAGAATCACGTCATCTGCAAATAAGCTTATCTTATGGTCGGTGTTATTTCAGTTAATCCCTAAAATACGAGAGTGAGTTCTAATCTTAGTTGCTAGGGGTTCCATCAGTAGAGCAAAAATTAGTGGGGAGAGGGGGCAACCCTGGCGTGTGCCGTTGGTTATAGTAAATGGCGTGGACATTGTTCCTCCCAAGAGGACTCTAGGTGAAGGGTTGGAGTAAAGAGATAGGATCATATTTTGCAGCCAGCCAGTAAGGCCAAATTTATTGAGGACTACTTTTACAAACGCCTTCTCTGTGTCTAGAGAAAGGAGCAGAGAAAGCATTTGTGTTTGGGTGGCATGGTGTATGAGGTTTAACACACTTCTTGTGGCGTCTGGTGCTTGTCGACCAGGGAGAAAACCAACTTGGTCTGGCTGTATTAATGTTGGGAGTTTGGATAGTAATCTATTTGCAAAGACTTTGGCTAGGATTTTTATGTCTGTGTTTAGGAGGGATATGGGCCTATAATTAGAAGTTGCTAACGGGTCTTTGTCGTGTTTAGGTATGGTTACAATGGTTGATTGCAGCATATCAGTGGGTAAGGAACCAGAGGAGCCAGCAGCAATCAAGAGTATCATTAGTTCAGGGGCGATGATATCACTGAGTTGTTTGTAGAATTAGTTTGGAAACCCATCTTCTCCTGGAGATTTATTTAGGGGTAACTTTTTGATAACATCTCAAATTTCTTCTAATGAGATGGGTTGAGATAGGGATTCTTATTGGGGGGCTGATATAGTGGGTAGGGGTATCAAGCTTAGAATTTCATTGATGAGAGGATCTGATGGTTGAGGGGGTCAAAGGGTAACTTTTTAAGTTGTACAGTTAAGAATAGTACTCTCCAAAAGCATTTGCGATGTCTTGTGGGTCAGTTAAGAGTTGTTTCGTGGTAGGGTGAAGAAGGGAGGAGATTTTAGATTTCAAGCATTGTGCTTTGACCCTAAGGGCCAGCAGGGCATTTGCATTATTGCCCAGTGCGTAATAATTGGCCTTAGCATATTTGAGATTTTTTTTTCAAATCTATAAAGGAGTAGTGATCTGAGATTCTGTCGTAGTTCAATAATCTTGTTAGACAGTCTGTGAGAGGGGTGAGTTTTGTTTTGTTTTTCTAGGTTTTAAATTTGGAGCATGATCTCGTCAATCTGCCTGCCCCTCTGATTTTCCATTCTTTTGTTTAGTTTTATGAGAATCCCACGCATGTAGGCCTTATACGTCACCCCGAGTACACATAAGTTTGTGTCAGGAAGATCATTCCATTCAAAAAAGGAAAGATGTTCATGAAAAGTTCTTGGGTGATGTCCTTGTCTGCCAGAAGGGAAGAATTGAGTCTCCAGAGCCCCGGAGTTCTTGATCTGTGGTCATCCAGAAGAATTTAAATTGGTGCATGGTCGGACCAGGATATGGTGCCAATTTCTGAACTTTTGATGTTTTGTAGAGACCATTTGTCAACCACGAACATGTAAATGTGTGAATAGGATATTTGTGATGTGGAGAGATAGGTAAAGTCTTTTTCCAAGCTGTGTTGGCATCTCCACACATCGTAGAAGCCTGAGGACTGGAGGAAAGAGTCTAATGCAGCTCGTTGACGTTGGTTATTGAGGGGGTGTCTATGGAGGGGTTGTCATCCACAATATTAAAGTCTCCTCCAAGGATGAGGCTTCCTTTTTTAAGTTTGTCTATTTTGCTGAAGAGGCGTCTGTAAAGTTAAGTTGTTTGGTGTTCAGTCCATAAATATTGACCAAGGTGTAGTTGCTTTGGTCTATTTTACAGCTTAGAAGTAGATAAAGGCTTTGAGGATCTCTGTGTAGGAGTGGAGGAGTTGGAATTGCAGGCTATTTTTTATTGCTATCAATATCCCATTTTTCTTTTTGAGGCCTGAGGCCAGGAATATTTGGTCATATCCTTTGAGTCGAAGTAGTGGTGTTTTTGCTAAGGTGAAATGTGTCTCTTGGATAAAAACCATATCAGCTAGTTGTCTTGACATTTCTTTTTGCAGAGTCAACCTTTTTTGCGGGCTATTTAGTCCCCTAGCATTCAGTGATAGGAGCTTGATTGGCATTCCTACAGGTCAGATAGATTGAAAATGGTTGAGCACTAGTATAGGCAGTCAGGAGTCAGGAGGAGGTAAGGCTAAAAGTTTTCGGTTGACCAAAGTGTATGGAATAAAGGTGTATTTGGTGGAGGATGGGGGATACAAGTTATATAACCATTTAAAAAGGAGGAGCTCTTAGTTAACAAGCTCAATATGCAGTAATCACTGCTTCCGACATCAGGTCCGGGGAAAAAAAGAGAAAGGATCTCAGCGTTAGCCGTCACGGACGAAACCGCGGAAAGAGAGAAAAGAACAAGTTTTGCAGAAAAAGGGCGCTACCACCCAGCTAGGTGGATTTGTGAGTGTAAAGGGCATTCAGAGCTGGTTACCCATTTCGGGGTGTCCCACTACTGTCCATCTGTGAAGGCAGGGGATCACTCAGGGGTACAGCATCCATGGGGATAAGGCGCCAGTCTCTCAGAAGTTTAAGCCCCAGGTTTTTAACAAGTCAAATGGCAAACCACTCCCCCCCAGCAGATTCTTCACAACTTTCCCTTACCTGCCCAGCATCTGATCCATGTCTACCAAGCAACAAGTTACGTGTGCAGCACCTGCCCCTCCAGAGACTTGCGCTTTAAATCTTCTCTCCTTTGACACCCTAATTGAACATCGTCGTTTCAAAATATCGGACGTCTACAGACCCTTAACCTTCCACTCCACGGAACCTTCTCTCTATATAAACTCTCAATATCCTGGTGCAATGACCTAGGTTCCCGGGATGCCATGGTCAACATCATGGCAGGATATAACTCTACTTGCTCATTCATTACGAACAAATTCTGGCGAGAACAGCAATATAAAATAGTCCATGAAGCCTATATTCTTTACCTGACTTCGAAAGACCTGCCTACTGCTCATCTGTGCCCTTTTTGCAAAATGAATAAGCCCTCTCTACTTCACAAAATCAGCATGGGGGTTCCCTCCAATCCAAACCAGGCCTTATCAAATAATAGGTCTCTATTATTAACAAGTATTTATCATATGTCTAAATAGAATTTTATTAGAATGTTGACTTCTAGTTATATATGTTTGTGCTTTTATCATGGTACTATTATATATGCTAAGTATGAATTAGATTGACACAGTAGCCCAATGGTTAGTGCTCTGATCTAGCAACAGTCAGGGCATGGGTTCAAATCCTACCTATTACCGTCCTAAAGTTTCAATGGTGAATAGATATGTGCATAGGCAAAAGCATATTTGCCATCAGCGTGATACAATTTATCTCTCACTAATGGCACTTATGCGTTCACCAAAGCACATATGCATTTGCCATTGCAATTCTAGGGAGGTGGTAGCATGGGTTGGATTTGAACTTGTGACCTAAGTGCTGCTAGCTAAGCGTGCTAAAGATTAAGCCAATGTGCTGAGTACAATTATACCTAGAATATAAAGAAGTACCATGATTACAGAATGAACATATATAAAGGAGGGAGGTGGTAGCATGGGTGGGATTTGAACTCATGACCTAAGTGCTGCTAGCTAAGTGTGCTAAATAGAGTTGAGCGAAAACCTGGATGTTTTGCTTTGCCGTGTTCGACCGAACTTGGAAAAAAAAGTCTGGGTTCGTGACCCGGAATTAACCCGAACTTTGTCCCGATCCCGAACCCCATTGAAGTCAATGGAGACCCGAACTTTTGAGCACTAAAATGCCTCTAAAACAAACATGGAAAGGGCTAGAGGGCTGCAAATGGCAGCAAAATCATCTTAAGAGCATGGCAAGTGCTCTGCAAACAAATGTGGATAGGGAAATAACTTAAAAGAACATAAAAAACAGAAAAATAAAAAAACGAGGCCCATATGAAGTAGGAGGTTGAGGTGGCGGAGCATATGGCGGTGAAGGTGGAAGCAGCGGCGGTAGAGGAGGAGGACGAGGCCCATATGGAGTAGGTGGTTGAGGTGGCAGTGGATGTGGCGGTGTAGGTGGAAGCGGCGGTGGAGGATTACGAGGTAGCCAACACTGGTTTTGGTTTTTAATTTTATTTATTTTTAAATTAGAGTACACCCCAAAAGAGTTAGAAAGATCAAATACAATGGCTGGGTAAGGCTGGTATACATGTCTATTCTGCACAAGGTACAGACAAGTCCTGTGGGATCCATGCCTGGTTCATTTTAATGAACGTGAGCTTGTCCACATTGGCTCTGGACAGGCGGCTGCGCTATTCTGTGATAACGCCCCCAGCCGTGCTAAATACACGTTCAGATAATACACTGGTTGCAGGGCAGGCCAGCACTTCCAAGGCATAAAGGGCAAGCTCAGGCCATGTGCCATATTTGGAGAGCCAGAAGTTGAAGGGGGCAGACCCGTCATTTAGTACGTCTAGGCGGGTGCACACATACTGCTCCACCATGTTAGTGCTGGGTGGTGGTGCTGCTGGTGGAGCTCCTGTTGCAAGGAGAGGACGTGGTCAATCTGTGCCAGCTGCACGCACAAGTGAAACACCTTTCTCAGCTGCGAGTAGGTGACGGAACCTTACAGCAGTATTTGGCAGGGCCTAATGCGCCTCTACAAATGTTGAGGCCAGAACAAGTAGAGGCGATAGTAGATTGGGTTGCTGACAGTGCCTCCAGTTCCTTCACATTGTCTCCCACCCAGTCTTCTGCTGAAAGCCAGAATTGCCACCTGCAGCCGATGGCCATCAATCTTTCACCTCACCCCCTTGCAAATCAACCAAGCAGTCTGATCCCCAAGTCATGCAGCAGTCTCTTCTTCTTTTTGATGATTGTTAGCATGGTTTCCCAGGGCCATCCACCTAGCCCTGCCCCAGAAGTGGAAGAGATTGAGTGCACCGATGCCCAACCACTTATGTCTCAAGGTGAGTACATGGGAGGACCATCTCAGCACGTCTTGGATAATGACGAAACACAGGTGCCAACTGCTGTGCAATTCCGAATTGTGGAGACCAACAAGGGTTGCCGGGGTGAAGACTGCGTGGAAGATTATGTGGAGGATGATGAGGCCCTCGACCCCACATGGAATGAACGTCATGCAGGTGACCTAAGTAGTTTGGAGGAAGAGGCAGTGGTCGCAGAGAGCCACCAGCACCACAGAAGAGGGAGCAGGGTGCAAAAGCGGAGCAGCCGTGCCCTAGACACTACACCTGCTACTGCCCAAAGCAGCAAGGGACCGAGCACACCAAAGCCAGCTCAAAGGAGTTCCCTGGAGTGGCAGTTCTTCAGACAATGTGCTGATGACAGGACACTAGTGGTTTGCACGCTGTGCAACCAGAGCCTGAAGCGAGGCATAAACCTTCTCAACCTGAGCAAAACCTGCATGACCAGGCATCTAAGTGTAAAGCACGAGCTGCAGTGGAGTAGACACCTCAAAAACAAAGAAAGGTCTCTGGCTCCACCTGCTTCCTCTTCTGCTGCAGTCTAGGCCTCTTCATCCACCTCTGTAGTGACAGTGGCACCTGCCACCCCGCAAACAGAGGATCTGCCAGCAACACCACCACCTGGGCCACCAACAACCATCTCCACAATGTCCCATGGAAGCGTTCAGCTTTCTATCTCCCAAGCACTGGAGCGGAAGAGGAAGTACCCCCCTACCCACCGACGATCCCTGGCCCTGAATGCCAGCATTTCAAAACTCCTGGCCTTTGAAATGCTGTTATTCCGTCTGCTGGAGACGCAGAGTTTTAAAAGCCTTATGGAGGTGGCTGTCCCACAGTACGTCGTGCCCAGCCACCACTACTTTTCCAGGCAAGCCATCCCTTCCCTGCACAACCAAGGGGGTGACAAAATCAGGTGTGCTTTGCGCAACGCCATCTGTGGCAAGGTCCACCTAACTACGGATACGTGGACCAGTAAGCACGGTCAGGGACATTATATCTCCCTAACAGCACACTGGGTAAATGCAGTGGTGGCTGGGCCTGAGGTGGATGGCAGTTTGGCGCATGTCCTTCCACCACCGAGAAATGCAGTGCGCTTCAGTTTGCCTCCTGTTCCTAACTCCTCCTACTCCGCTTCCTCATCCTCTACCGCCTCCTCATCTGGTCAGCGTAACACCTTCACCACCAACTTCAGCACAGTCAGGGGTAAACGACAGCAGGCAGTTTTAAAACTTGCCTGTTTTGGGGGAAAAACCACACACCACGCAGGAGTTGTGGAGGGGCATTGAACAGCAGACCCATGAGTGGTTGGTGCCAGTGAGCCTCAAGCCCAGCCTGGTGGTGTGCGATAATGGGCAAAATCTCGTAGCAGCTCTGGGCCTAGCCGGTTTGACACACATCCCTTGCCTGGTGCATATGCTGAATTTGGTGGTGCAGTGGTTCCTTAGAAATTACCCTGATATGTCAGAGCTGCTGCAGAAAGCGCGGGCCGTCCGTGTACACTTTCGGCGTTCTCACCCTGCTGCTGCCCGCCTGTCAGCGCTGCAGCATAACGTAAGCCTTCCCGCTCACCGCCTCATTTGTGACGTGCCCACAAGGTGGAACTCCACCTTGCCCATGCTGGCCAGACTGTGCGAGCAGCAGCAGGCCATAGTGGAGTTTCAGCTGCAGCACGCACGCATGAGTCGCTCTGCGGAACAGCACCACTTCACCACCAGTAACTGGGCCTCCATGCGAGACCTGTGTGCTTTGTTGCGCTGTAACATATGCAGACTAGGCCACAATGTAATCTTTTCCCCCTAAATGGGTGTTTATTGAATAGCAGACTAGAACAACAGTATACAACGGGTGTATCTCACACGTACAGATACAGACTAGGCCGCAATTTAATATGTTTTCCCTAAATGGGTGTTTATTGGATACTGTTGTTCTAGTCCGCTATTCAACGAGTGTATCTCACAGTAAAATATGCAGACTAAGCCGCAATGTAATATTTCTTCCCTAAATGGGTGTTTATTGAATAGCGGACTAGACCAACAGTATCCAACGAGTGTATCTCATGCGTACAGATACAGACTAAGCCGCAATTTAATATCTTTCTGTCCCCTAAATAGTTTTTTTTATTGCAAGGCGCAATTCAACAGTATGCAATGGGTGTATCTCACTGTAACATATGCGGACAGGGCCGCAATCAACTTTTTTTGTCCCCTAAATGTTTTTTTTTTATTGCAAGGCGCAATACAACAATATGCAATGGGTGTATCTCACTGTAACATATGCAGACAGGGCCGCAATCAACTTTTATTGTCCCCTAAATGTTTTTTTTTTATTGCAAGGCGCAATTTAACAGTATGCAATAGGTGTATCTCACTGTAACATATGCAGACAGGGCCACAATCAACTTTTTTTGTCCCCTAAATGTTTTTTTTTATTGCAAGGCGCAATTCAACAGTATTCAATGGGTTTATCTCACTGTAACATATGCGGACAGGGCCACAATCAACTTTTTTTTGTCCCCTAATTGTTTTTTTTTTTATTGCAAGTCGCAATTCAACAGTATGCAATGGGTGTATCTCACTGTAACATATGCAGACAGAGCCGCAATCAACTTTTTTTGTCCCCTAAATGTTTTTTTTTTTATTGCAAGGTGCAATACAACAGTATGCAATGGGTGTATCTCACTGTAACATATGCAGACAGGGCGGCAATCAACTTTTTTTGTCCCCTAAATGTTTTTTTTTTATTGCAAGGCGCAATTCAACAGTATGCAATGGGTGTATCTCACTGTAACATATGCGGACAGGGCCGCAATCAACTTTTTTTGTCCCCTAAATGTTTTTTTTTTATTGCAAGGCGCAATTCAACAGTATGCAATGGGTGTATCTCACTGTAACATATGCGGACAGGGCCGCAATTAACTTTTTTTGTCCCCTAAATGTTGTTTTTTTTTTTATTGCAAGGCGCAATACAACAGTATGCAATGGGTGTATCTCACTGTAACATATGCAGACAGGGCCGCAATTAACTTTTTTTGTCCCCTAAATGTTTTTTTTATTGCAAGGCGCAATACAACAGTATGCAATGGGTGTATCTCACTGTAACATATGCAGACAGGGCCGCAATCAACTTTTTTTGTCCCTAAATAGTTTTTTTTATTGCAAGGCGCAATACAACAGTATGCAATAGGCGTATCTCACTGTAATTTATGAATGAAAAACTGAAAAATATTTTTTTTACCCTAAATACTGTAAAATAATTATTTTCCCCTCACATTGCTTTTCTAACCTGCTCTTCAAAAAGCACGAATGTGAGGGGAAAATAATTATTTTACAGTATTTAGGGTAAAAAAATAATTTTTCAGTTTTTCATTCAAATGTTTTTTTTTTTTTTTTATTCAATAGCGGAATAGAATAACAGTATTCAACTTGGCTGTTAGGCGTGCGGTGCTGCACATTTCATGCAACCTCAGTGCATATGTGTGTGCTTTATCTGCATTTAAAAAAGAAAAAAAAATGTCCTTCATATTTAACTTTAAAGACTATATATCAGACAGACATTGCTTTTCTAACCTGCTCTTCAAAAAGCACCAATGTCTGTCTGATATATAGTCTTTAAAGTTAAATATGAAGGAATTTTTTTTTCTTTTTTAAATGCAGATTAGTCTTTAAAAATAAATTTGAAGGAAAAAATGTTTTTTCTTTTTTAAATGCAGATTAGTCTTTAAAAATAAATTTGAAGGAAAAAATGTTTTTTCTTTTTTAAATGCAGATTAGTCTTTAAAAATAAATTTGAAGGAAAAAATGTTTTTTCTTTTTTAAATGCAGATTAAGCACACACATATGCACTGAGGTTGCATGAAATGTGCAGCACCGCATGCCTAACAGACTGATAACATTTTTTTGTTTCTCCCTTCTCCTCCTCACTTGGCTCAGGTCAGGGCATAAAGATCGTTCACTGCACCCCCAAACAATACAATCAATGTAGATCGCTGTCTGATTAAAGCAGATTGTTCCTATCTTTGCTTTCCCTTCAAGCAATCTCTCCAGCCTGGCCCTACAGTAAACTCCTATCTCTCCCTCCGGGCAAAAACATTGTTCACTGCACCCCACAAAATCAAATCAATGTAGATCGCTGTATGATAAAGCAGATTGTTCCTCCTATGCTTTCCCTACAAGCAATCTCTCCAGCCTCGCCCTATAGTAAAGTCCTATCTCTCCGTCAGCAGCAGCAATCAGCAACCTCTCCCTACAGTAGTATTAGCAGCTTATATAGAGTCTGGATCACATGCTGCACTGGCCTATCACAGCCATGCCATTAGTAGACATGGCTGTGATGGCTTCTAGGGCAAACTAGTTAAAAGCTTGCTGATTGGCTGCCTTGCACCTGTTGAAAGCGCGCCATTAAAACAGCGCCAAAACATTAAAATAACGTTACCGAACAACAGACAGTACCCGAACATACAGTGAAATGTCCGGGTCCGGGTACCGAATACCCAAAAGTCCGGTATGAACACGAACAATACAGTCCGGGTTCGCTCAACCCTAGTGCTAAAGATTAAGCCACTGTGCTGAGTACAATTATTCTTAGAATATAAAGAAGTACTATGATTACAGAATGAACATATATAAATAGAACACAACATTTTCATAAAGTACGAATTAAACATAAAAAAAAGTTTGACATATATAGAATAGAGATGTAACTTACATCAATGATAATAATATAAATATCAGCAAAAGAAGCAAAACAAGTAACATCTACTAATTTTTGATGATTTAGCAATATCTTGCATTTGTATTTTAGGGGAACATAGATGTTCATTCGTTAATCATGGTACTACTGTATATTCTAAGCATAATTGAGCTCATATCAGTGTCTTAATGGGTAGCACTCCTACCTAGAAAGACTCAGACCATGGGTTCAAATCATAAATGTAACATAAAAAAAAAAAAACATATAACAGATATGTAGCTATAAATGATAAATACATGTAACCTCATGGAATAGCAGAATTACTCCGTAATAATCCTTCAGAACAGCATTCGTTAGCAACCAAAGAACACAATGCACAATAATTGTAATATAAATAAATAGCCACACACAAGGTAGAGCACACCCCATATTTATTGGCATACATGTACACACATGATTATAGCTAAATACTGCAGTGCGGTTTCATATAGGAAACTCTTTGGCAATGGCCAGTTATGGAACAGTGACTATGCCAATTTGGAATTCACTAATGCATATTCACCTTTTGTACTCCTACTTTTCCATTCACATGTTCACCTAGTTGTGTTCTCAGTCATTCTACATTTATTTACTCCCAAATAAAACAACTACTGTATTTATCGGCGTATAACCTCCTAAAAATGGAGGAAAAAGTAACAGTGCGTGTTATACGCCGATATAAAAAAAAATGTCCAGGAAGCAGCACCGAGAGGTAGAAGGGGGCGGGCGGCACCGAGGAGAAGGAAGGACGCACTGTCATCGGAAGTCCCGCCTCCTATGCCAACGTCTATCATAGGCGCTGGGACGTCTGATGACAGCACGTCCTTCCTTCTCCTCTGGGCCGCCTGCCCCCTTCTACCTCTTGGCGCTGCTTCCTGGACATTTTTAAAAGTGATTCGGACAGTGTCACTGGCGCTGGCGAGGCTGCAATTATGGGCACTGGTGCTGGCGAGGCTGCAATTATGGGCACTGGCGAGGCTGCAAATATGGGCGCTGGCGAGGCTGCAATTATGGGCACTGGCGAGGCTGCAATTATGGGCACTGCGCTGGCGAGGCTGCAATTATGGGCAATGGGCGCTGGCAAGGCTGCAATTATGAGCATTACACTGGTGAGGCTGCATGTATGGGCATTGCGCTGGCGAGGCTGCATGTATGGGCACTATTCTGGCGAGGCTGCATGTATGGGCACTGCACTGGCGAGGCTGCATTTAAGGACACTGCGCTGCCGAGGCTGCATTCGTGGGCACTGCGCTGATGAGGCTGCATTCGTGGGCACTGCGCTGATGAGGCTGCATTCTTGGGCACTGGTGAGACTACATTTGATTAAAAAAAAATGTTCTGAGTTCAAAGCTGTTTATTTTAAATTTCAGCTTTTTTCCTGAAATTCCTGAAATTTCTCCCCTAAAATTTTGGTTTGTGTGTTATACACCGGCGCGTGTTATACACCGATAAATACGATATTTCTTCTCCTTATTCTTAGTGAATTAGGCCCTTAGTGTGGATGGAAGAATCCTCCCCGCTGAGCCTTTGTATTTCCCCCCTTTCAGAATACAATGATCAGTGCTGCTGGCTAAATCCAATGTCGCTGATCGAACAGAAAAAATCCTACAGTCTGGTTGTACAGAAGTCAATAGGTAGACAGACTTCTGTACAACCAGCCTGCCCATAAATAAATTGAAATTTGGCTAGTCTCTGCTGATTCGGCCAAATTTTGATTTATGTATGGCCAGCTTTACCTTATCTCAGATTTACCTTGGTTTGGCTAAGCGAACATTCTGTACACCTTTAGTAAATCAAACCGATAGAGTGACTGGAAGATTTACAAGATCAGATTTCACAATTAGGTGCAGCTGCAGGAGATATCTAGGACAGTAGGTTTTTGTCCCAGTAAAACCATTTTTGTGCTCATCTGGGGATGGGTAACTTATTTGATGTGCTATAGGAACATTGGCTCATCCAACTAAAGGGCAATTTGTTATAATAACTGTACAAAGAAAACATACGACCACATGTGCTTCTTCTTGTTAGCTAGTATATAGTTGGCAAGGTTGATTAAAGATATCAGTCCCTCCAGTTTAACATCAGTGTTTGTGTGTGTGTGTGTGTTTATGTCACTACCATTTTTCATATCCCTGTACATTGCAATTGCTAAGAAAAACATCTAAAATGTTTTAATTTATCTACACTCCATGCTGACACAACCAACTGTGGAAGGGGGTTCCACATCCTTACCACTCTAACAGTAAAGAACCCCTTACACAATTTAGGATTAAACCACCTCTCATTCAAAATTATTCTGTGGCCACATGTCTTCCTTAGGGACATTGAATAAAATAGTTTTCTCCCAATGCCAGAGTCAAAAAGATTTAAAGATGTTTATATCATATCATATGCGATCGTATCCTATCTTAGTTATAAGGAATGACTACAAACATTAAACATATTCTCCCTGGAGAAGGATGCCTGAGGTCCTTCACCCTCTTATCAGCTTTGCTGTCCTTCTCTGGACTCTCTACATTTCAAAGGCATTTTTCCGGAGAAATGGAGACCAGAACTGTACTGCATACTTAAGATATGGCCAAACCAGAGATTTGTAAAGTGGTAGAGTTATACTTTTATCTCTTGAGTCAATAACATTTTTAACGTGTGCTAATAGTCTACTATCCCTGCTTGCTGAGGTTGGCATCGCATGCTATTTCTGAGTCTTTATACTAGGACATCCAGATCTTTTTCCATCCTCAATTCCCTCAGGGGTTCTCGTCCTTGTAAATAACGTGCATGCATATTTTTGATTCCAAGTTTATTACTTTACATTTTTTAATATTAAACCAATATCTGCCATATAGCTGCCCCACCCTCTATTTTAACTATAGTATATATTATTAATAAAATTATTATTGTTACAATTATTATTATTACTTTAAATTTGCAAACAATTCTGGATGCACACATTTTAAACCAAAGTTTACTTCCAAGTTCTTTATTATTGTAATGTTGTTTCCTGATAATATTTTGATTGGATACATACAATTTTATCATAGAAAATCCATTTGGTAATTTTCCATTATAATTCCATTAAAAAAACATTTCTAGCTGTGCAAAAGGAAATATCACCATATATATTCTTTCCAAGAGCAAAAATCTGGAGTTGCTCAAGCCTCATTAAGTATTTATTTTATTATTTTCCATGTACTTGAAGTACAGTATATTTACAAGGCTAATTATACAAAATTGCTTGCTTGATTGATAAAGTCAATTATCCACAAATGTATATCGCCTTATTTATGTATTGCTTTTTATATTGATGCATCCTGTTCTCTAGACTCTAGTCTAAAAGGATTAGTATTACACAGTGGAGCTGATTTAATAAAGGCCAACTAAAGGTTGTCGTTTTGTAGGGGAATTGTTCCCCATGCTTAGTGCATGTAGTGAAAATGCACTTTACAAAGAATACTTAATCACATGCAAGCGAATAAAAACAATATTTTTGCTTGCACATGATTGGATGATGAAAGTCAGCAGAGCTTAACCTCATTCACTAAGCTAAGGAAAAGTTCTCTTGCAATATGCAACTTCTTTTGCAACATTAACTGCTTATTTGCCTTCAGTAAATCAACCCCACTGAGTGTACCTGTACTGCTACTCCCTTATGGGCTGCTGGATTTTTAGTTCCTTATTCCATCTCAAGTGATAACCCTCCGTAAACTGAACTGGATACTCACCGTCACACCAGTAAAAAAAATGCAAAGGGATTTATTAGGACCAAGGCAGGCCTTTTTGGTTCTAATAAATGCAACAATAACAGAAATAACCTGGCATTCAGCACTGATACAAGCAATATCAAGACAGAAATGAGAACAATATCAACTAGCTGTAAAGGGAATTCCACTGGAGTTATCAATCAGCATGGCCAATTTGCTGCTTTTAATGCCGTAACTAGATAAATATACAGGTGACAGCGCTCCTTAATCCCATTCTCCTTCCTTTAGATGAATAGTAAACCACATACCAACTCAAAAAAATGCAGCTTTTAAATCCCGGCAGAATTATTCCTTAAGGAACTAAATGCAGCTCTATTATAGCCAATATGTTCAGGCGCAAAGTAGTATTCAGCGCTGTAACTTAAAGTGATATTACAGTCTAATTTTTCTTTTTTTTTTAAAATAACATAATTGTCATATTTACCTGCTCTATGCAGAGGTTTTGCACAGAGCGACCCAGATCTTCCTCTTCTCGGGTCCCTCGCCTGCGCTTCTGGCCCCTCCCTCCTGCCAAGTGCCCTCAAAGCAAGCAGCTTGCTATGGGGGCACTTAAACTGAGCCACTGCTCTGTGTGTTCATTCGGACATGGAACCACTGCTTGGCCCCGCCCCCTCACTCTCCTCATTGGCTCACTGGCTTTGAATGACAGCAGTGAGAGCCAATGACACCCACTGCTGTCTCAGCCAATGAGGTGGGAGAGTCCCAGACAGCCGAGGCTCTCATGTGCAACATTGCTGGATCGAGATGGGGCTCAGGTAAGTATTAGGGGGGCTGAGGGGGGCTGCTGCACACAGAAGGTTTTTTTATCTTAATGTATAGAATTCATAAAGATAAAAAAATCGACTGCCTTTAGAACCACTTTAACCCCCCTGGCGGTAATCCCGAGCGTGACTCTGGGTGGATTTTTTAGTGCAGGATCGGTATCCCCGAGTCACGCTCGGGGTAGATGTACAGAGAGCGCAGCGGTGTCTCTTACCTTCTCCTGGCGATCCAGCGATGATCTCTCATTGCTGTGACCGCCAGCCGAGAGTCCCGCCGCTCGTCCATCCTCCGTCGGTGTGATGACTTCCTAGTTCTGTTCCCTGCAGCAGCAATGCACAAAACACAAACACATAACACATTTTATATTTTATATATATATATATATATATATATATATATATATATATGCACATATATGTATATATGTGTATATATGTATGTATATACAGTGTGTATATATATATATATATATATATATACCTATATACACACGTGTGTATATATATATATATATATAATTATATTATTGATTCGATTTTAATTATATATTTTATATATATATATATATGTGTGTGTGTGTGTATATATATATATATATATATATATATATATATATATATATATAATATATAACGCATGAATTATAATCTAATCAATAATATAATTTTATTATATATATTATATATTAATTTGATTATAATTCATGCGTTTGTGTTTCAAATTTATCACATCTGGGATGTCTACTAGACTCTTGTTTTGGTCAGGTTTAAGTCAGTAATTACTAAGAATTGTAGGCCTATAATACATAACGCCAAAATTTCCATGAAAAAAATTGTACCGCTTTTGGTATATAATTCCTGACATAATCATACCGCCAGGGAGGTTAAAGCAGCATTCAGCAGCAGTCTGCCATATTTGATGACTACATAGTAGATTATGTAGAAATGCATACTAGTGCATACTAGTAAACATGCGTAAACACATGTAAGTGTGAATGCACACAAATGTATTCTAGTTTATAAAATGGAAATTATAAAGATTTATAGCTTCTAGATGCTGTATGGATGTATACATATTTAAGTATGCATTAAAGCAAGCTATTTATGAGCCATTCATTTTTTGCTTTTGGGTTTATACTGTAAGGAACTTTTTATGGAAATCCATAAGTATGCAGGTGAGTTTTGCATTTATAATGGAATAAGTCTATGTGCTGCCTGGGTACAGTGAATAGTACAAATTACTTCTTTCAGCCATTGGTAGTAGACTGTTTAGATGCCAGGAGCACATGTAGTCAGCTTAAATTGAAGTTTACTGAGAAGGGAGGTTTTAAGTGAAGGAGTGCAAGACAAGGGTCTCCTGGAAATTAGGTACCATCAATAACATTTGTTAGCTGTCCTCCAGTTAAATGTGCCAGGAGATTTCAGGAGATTCCAAACCTAGCTAATATAGTGAGTTTCTTGAGAGTAGTAGCAATAGTAAATGCCATGAGATAAGTTTGTTGAACTATTTGGTGGACTCTCAGATGGTTAGAGTATGGCACATCAAGGGACTCAGGGATTGCAGTCTAAATTGGGTTGGGAGCCAATGGAGTGCTCTGATGTTTACTGGCATGCAACAGTATGATTCTAGGCCCATCTAGAGATGTGAGTGTTGCAATATGAGCCACTTTAAAGTATTTTTGGAAGTTAGAAGCTCTGAGCTTCTTTTGTTGGACCAGATACATTTCATGACATGATTTTGAAATGACATAAGGGCAAAGGTAGAGATAAGTACAGGAAGGGGACAACATAGGTAAAGGAGTTTTGGGAGGATAATCATCTTCATAGCTTTATTTTTCCATATCCATTTCCATTTTGTCTATGAGATTATTATGTATTTAGGAGCCTGAAATGTTGGTAGGTAATTTGTCAAGTACAGTGCCTGGTAGGACAGAGTAAGGCACATACCCAAAATTTCCATGTAGGACTTGGGGCATTGAAAATTCAAAGTTTGTGCTAGGATAGTAATTGTACTTTCAGGATGGGATATATTTAAATATATGAGTAAAAAAATATATAAAAAATAAAATGTAAAAAAAAAAAGACTTTTTTTAATCTTGTAAATATGAAACCTTGCATATGAACGTATCCTTTTTTTTATTATTTATCATAATGTAGAGTTTTATGCTCTTTTTTTAAATATCTTCCTTAACTGCTTTGCTGAAAAGCATGCTTTTGTTAGAGCTGGATCACTCATTCTTTCCCTTCGCTCTTTATGGCTACATGCAGACTTTCAATACCTTGTACTATAGATGGATTTATGGTGTCATTATAAATAGAACAAACTATAGAATAAAATCCATACTTTTTTATGTACAGTAAAACATTTTTTTTTTTAAAAATCAGTGATGAAAACAGAACACAGAACAGAAAACAGAAGTATTTTGTTAAGTTTTTACATCTTTTTGTCTATTGATTGTGTAGAAAATAAAACAATTTTTGCAAGGCAATCGGTTCGTATGGGATTTACTGCAATTGAACCTTGCAAAAAAGTGAGATCCAGAAAGAGGAGTGGAGGAGTTCCAGGTTTTATTTAGTTGATCAAGCTGAAATGAGAATCTGGTGCAGCTCGGCATGGTAGCCAATCAGCTTCCGATTGTTATAGATTTAGTAAATCTCATCCATTATCACCAAAAGAAAGCATTGTTTGTCCTAAAATAAATCCTTATATGTATTAAAGAAGAACTGCAGTCTGCTCACCTAATTTATAATAAAAACATCTTTGCCATTCTGAAGTTTCCCTCCAACCACTTTGTATAATATTTTAAATGTACAGTGATTTTGTACTTGCAAAGT
The DNA here is from genome assembly GCF_965119305.1 of Pelophylax lessonae. Classification (NCBI taxonomy): domain Eukaryota; kingdom Metazoa; phylum Chordata; class Amphibia; order Anura; family Ranidae; genus Pelophylax; species Pelophylax lessonae. The sequence continues at coordinate 443,649,850 of NC_138768.1, read as the reverse complement.
ATGCTGCAGAAATCCCCCCTCCACTAAGTCTGTCTGCAGCCATTTTAACTGTGGGCAACTGAACCTGCTGCCTGTTCACTTCCTGGATTTACACAGACACACAGACACACAGACACACACACATTTATATACACACACACACACACACATATATATATTTATATATATATATATATATATATATATATATATATACAGACACTCTCACACCTCTGCTTGCCTGCACATTTCTCTTGATGAATACTCAGATCTCTGCAGTCTCCTGTTATCTCTGCCCTCACCCAGTCCTCTCCAGCTCTCATTGGCTCTCCTATGACTCATCCCTGCTCCTTTGCTGGCAAACTTTCACGAGAGTGCGAGAGAGAGCTGCGAATTATGTCATTAGCCTAGGCTTATTACCAGACAAGGAAAAATAAGTGAGCTGTATAAGGTAATGACTAGCAGAAAAAAAATTTACTATCCAAAGTTAAAACAACAAGGGAAGAATTAGCCTCTACCCGATGACTCCAGATTGAGACGCGAAATGCATTGTGGTCCTTACTGATACCCGGAAACACAGAGATCCAGCGACGTCATATCCTTCCTGCTTGAAGCGCACGCCGCAGCTGCTACCATGCTACCAGGGCTGTAGAGGAGTCTCTGGACAAACAAACAGAGCACCAGAAACAGACCCTTTTACATACAAACAGCGGTTTCACCTAGTGCCAGGAAAGGCACTATTTCTTGTAAGCAGCCATTTCTTATTTTCACATTTATTTAAAAAAATAAAAAACAGTATTATACTATATTTGGCTTTCCCACTATTTTTCCTATATACACCTGAGTGGGATCAGGAAAGAGGAGTGGAGGAGTTCGGTGTAGGACTGATCCATCCTATAAAGGGATCAAAAGCGATTTAGGCCCTGGCGACCTAAAGCCATCTGGTAAGAGGCAGAGATTGCTTATTTTATCAAGAGCACATTTGGAGCACAAAATCACCTTGAAGAACTCATTTATTTTCACGGACTATTCTCACTTGTTGCACAATTAACGTTGTGGATACATCTTTTTATTGCATATGTTTTATAAATATTTTATGAATTTTTATTAATAGCATTATTATTAATATTTCACATCACTATCACCAGTGTTACTCATTTATTATTTGTTTTCACAACAAGTCACCAATTATGCACACTGTTTGTGTCCAAATATTTTAAATTATTTGAATTTTATCAAAAATGTTCATTTTAATGTTATTATCATAATTTTATTTGAGTTACACACTGGTTGCACTTTAAATTGGATAAACAACACTAACATAACTACCAGAACACATTTAAAAACATCCAGATTTCCAAACACATCTTGAGCCTTAATTAATTAATTCCCATTAACCCATTAATTCCCATTAACTATACGTAAATACCTTTCAAATTTCTGGCATTTACTTCAAGCTGATAAAAAAATTGCTCAACTCATTCCTTCCAAACCGCTCATCACCTTCAGGAGACCACCTTCTTTGAGGGACAAATTAGTTTCTAGTACTTTTATGTCCTGTGTTTCTCCTCATGAGGCTCGTCCCCCAAGGGGAAAACATCCATGTGGTGATTGTCAGTGGTGTCCTTTCTTAAAAGATTCAAAACATCATATCTTACCCAATAAATACAAACACAAACCTTATTATTACCATGTTAACTGTCAGACCGTAGGTGTAATTTACCTATTGAACTGCTCCTGTGAAGCTTTTTATATAGGCAAAACAAAAAGGGAATTTTAGAGAAGAGTGAAGGAACATGTCTCCTCTGTAGAGATTGGGGATATCTACACCACAATAGACAGACACGTTGTGCAAACACATAATTACCACAAGCCAATCGTGTCTTTCTGGGCATTGGAAACCATTTCTCCAGCTCAGAGAGAAAGAGGGGGAGATTGGAATAAGGGGCTTCTACAAAAAGAGGCACGTTGGATCCACACTTAGAGGGCAACTGTCCCACCTGGTTTGAAAGAAATAATGCGTTTCAAACCTTTCCTAGAGGGATTTTTGTCTGGTCATTCTGAACATCTTATGTAAACAGGTCCCTTTCCCCTTTTCCTTTTTCTTTTTTTTTTTTGATACGTCCTCTGCTGTATGTATTTGATCTTTTTTTTTTGTTTTCTCATTTGTTTGTATAGCTATATATATAAAAAATATACATGTCAATGCCTAGTTGTTGTTTATTTATTGGTATATATTCATAATAACTTATACAATTTTATTGTTGTATTATATGTGCGAGGTATGTGCTGTCTCTCTCGGCTCCCCCCCCCCGGGGGGTTTCCTTCTGGACCAGGCACCTTCCCGGTTCCCACCTGGCACAGGTAGTCCCTTCCCCCTCCCCTGGGGGTTGGGGCTCAGAGGTGATCACCCCCTGGGTGGGCCTCCCTTTCTTCGGCATCCCCCTGGTCTGCTGAAGTCCTGTGTCTTCCGCCTCTTCAGCGTTTGGACCGCCTCTCGGTATGCACCTCTGGCCCGGCCCCCTGCTCGCAGGTGCTGGGATTACAGTGTGGGGGGGGCAGAGGGGGATTCTCCCCCGTCCTACTGGCAATTAGGTAGAATCAGTTCCTGGTGGAGACAATACTGGGGATTGGTGTTTCTTCACTTGGGGGTGGTCTCACTTTCACTTTATATGCCCCTATAGTCAGCCTGCACTCCCATTCTCCTGTGGCTGAGGCAATGTGTGCAGTTTGCAGGCTGACATAGGAAAGACCCATGGTGGAACATGGATGAAATGCTTACCTCTATTACTTTATAACAACAGATTTTAATATTTTACTTTTTCAATCTAATTATGTGTTTTCCTTTCCTTTCCCCTCCCTCCTTTTCTTTTTTTCTTTTTTCTTTGCTTCTTGAATAACTCATGGTTTATAGCTTTGGGTGTTTTCTGGCTTTTCCTGACTCTTTTTGAGTCTTTCTGGTCCTTCTCTTATGCACAGAATGTTCCTGGAGATACACTAATCCCAAACATTGGGTGTGTTCTCCATACCTACAGGTATGCTACTCATCACCTCACTTTGTTTCTTGTTCTTTGGGCAGCTGTGATTGCCTTCTGCTTTCTTTCTGCTGTGTCTTCCTCTCTTGTTTTGTCCCCCTTCCACCAGGTCTGGCTCTGCAGAATTTTGCCTTGCCCCTTGTGGTTCCTGGGTTAGGGCCGCTGTCCTGGTGCAACCCTGGGTCGCCGAGACTACACAGCCTATATCGCACATATCAGTCAAAATTTGTATAAAATTTGTAACACAGTGTGGAGTGGATCACATGCTTATGTAAGTGCTCTACATATATTTATATATGTTTCAAATGTATTTCTATTATGTAACATATATGCATACCATTTACCAGCTTTTGTATTATGCATATAGATTTGCTTCACAAGGAGTTGTGGACCAACATACCCCCTGAGGAAGACTTTTTCAAGTTAAAACCCGTAGGACTTCGGGGTCCCACATAAAGTTATACTCCTTACCGTGCATCACTTTACATGTGGTACATGCTCCTTTTGGTGATGTACTGTTGTGTTTTTTCTTATACAATCTATGTTATATCCCTGGCTTTTTGATTATTTTTTGTGCTCCGTAAAATTATGATAATTTTAACAGTATTTGGACAATTAGAATACTGTAGTACCTTAGAAGTACCAAATAGGTTGATCTTTTCTTTACAAAAGTTTTTATTGAGATTTAAAAAAAAAATTACATACAGCGCAAGGTGACAATAAAAAAGATAACAACTTAGATAATAATAGGAAAAAAACATGGGCCAGTAGGCCAATGACAATGAAGGTAGTGTAAAATGAGATATCGTTGGTACAGCAACCATTGATGAAGTCGACACAATTAGGATACAGGTGCACAGTTGTGTATGGAGCTCACAGGGTCTGCACCTCATAATTGATTTGGGCCACCTACAATCTGAGGGATAAGGCAGTAACTGCAGTTTGAGTGAGTTTGCAGGAAAAAATCCCATGAAGGCCCGCGACTAAAAATACAGTGAATAAAGAAAAGAAGAGAGAGGGGGGAGAAAGAGAGGAGATAGACGAGGAAGGGGGAGGGTCCCACAGGAAACCACCACATGGCCACAACTGAGATCATCAAATCAAGAGTAAAGAGTGGTCCAGGTGCAAAGCAGCATTATGTGCAATCCATGGCTCCCACACTTTCTTGAATTGAGTGTGGGTGTCATTCATTATAGAAGTGATCTTCTCTTGCACCAAAGTCTGTATGAGTAAATGCCTAACCTCGGCTATTTGGAGAAACCGCTGATGCCAGGGATTAGCCAGGGTTTGACAGGACACCAGGAAAACAAAGACAACCCATTGGTTTTTGGACAAAGCCAATATAGGTTTATGTAATAGGGACTCCAATGGATTATGCCCCAGGGGCACAGCCAGGGCAGTTCTAATCAGGGCATCTACCTGAGACATGAAATGGATTACTTTGGGTTAAGTTCACCAAATATGGAGTAAGGTACCTCATTCTCTACAAACCAGGACACGTGATCAGGGATCTTGTACCAACAAAGGAGCAATTTAAATGCATTCTCTTGAGCTAAGATATTTTCAGAACACTTGGAAGAGGCCAACCAAATTTTGTTACAAGTTGCACGATTTAGGGTCTTACCCAAGACCGCTTTCCATTTTGCTACATATGAGAGCTTCGCTGAGCTGAACGTTTTCACAAGGGAGACATAAAGGTCTGAAATCAGCCCATTCAAGTACTGGTCTTTTCAACAATGATTCCTAAAATAAGTTAACTGCCTCAGGGGTCCAGCATGGTTTTTAAGGAGGCTTATAATATAATGTGAAATCTGAAAATGATGGAAAGTGTCTGAGGGTGGCAAGTCCCAGTGTTCCCAAAGGTAACTGAAGTGTTAAAAGTCCATAATGGTGTAGCACTACTCCCATGGGAGCTGCTTAAAGCAGATTCCCCTGGGTTACTCATAGCAACGACTCATAAATTCCTAACACTTTAAGTCCTTGGCTCAGTCAGTAAACAGTCCAGGGGATTTGTTTTTTGTTGTTTTTATTTTATAATGGGATGGGAAAAGGGATGAGTGGGATACTCTGACTTGAACTATGCACAATGTGAGGGTAAACTATCTGTAGTGTGCGGCAAGGCCGTAGCTTCACCTTGCCACAGAAGTGAAGATAAATTTACTGATACTGTTTGAATATTCTCTTCAGGGTTTAACAACTTGTTACCCCCTTTACTATCACTGCCTGTGTGCTGACACCCATCCGCTGACTCTAGCCACTGGAGTTGTACCCTTCTTGGGCAGACCCTTTGGCAAGCTTCCCTGTACTCAAGGACACTATTTTTCCAGATTTGCACTGCCTTCACCTCCTCAGTCAGTTTCACTGGACCTCTGGGCTCAGCCACACCACTGGTTCACTAGGCCGACTGCCTGCGACCACCTTTCCTTCTTGACAGGAGGAGAGACAGCCGTCACCCTCCTCCTGGGACACTGCTTCCCGCCAAAGATGCCCTGTCACATGTGCCCTCGGCCCTTATGACCACTCCCAAGATGCAATGAGGGTGTGCCCTCCCACTGGGACAGCCACAAAAGCCTGTGTGTCATTGGCTGGGTTTCCTCCACTGTCCAACAAGCTCCCCTATTGGATACAGTGGGGACACTCCCTCAGACCAAATGAATCACACATGGACACATGTAACAGGCAAAACTAGAAATCATGCTCCCTGATAAGCAGACAGAGCAACTTTGGTTTTCCTGCTGCTTTCGTGTTAAGCAGAAACGCCAAAACAATATCTACTATCTCAAAGTAAGGGGATGAGGGAATATGGCGCTGCCGGGAATAGTTTGTATAGGAACATGTAAACACTGAATCATAATTGTTAATTTCAAACATTATTATACTCAATCTATTCATCCACCTTCATAAATAAGTAAACTATAGCATCAATAAATCTTGCAAATTGATAAATGACGGCGATAAGCAATGATGTTAAAAATAAATAAATAGGTAATCTTCAATAATAATCACATGTGCATATACATATACATAAAAAAATGACTAGTGTGTTGATCTGGGTTATTGAATAGACCCCGTAAAGTGACCAAGTGACTCAAAAATACAGTATTATGATATAAAGTGACTTGTGCAGAGTGTAATCCCAATAAATAATATATCATACAATTGTGTCACAGTGAAAAAAAGAAGACAAGGGGGGAAAATGGGGAGTATATCCAATATCCTAGGTGACTCAGTGAAATCTAAATCTTAAGATTATAAAGTGACTTGTACAAATGCTCCAGTTGATATCAGATTATTATTTAAAGTGTGGGTGAATAGTAATTTATACAGTATAAAAATCCAGTAAATAGTGCATATATCAGGGAAATAGTCCATATAAGTGAGTGTTTGTTCAATCTGCATGTGGTAATCCCATCTGGTTTTGGGAGTGGGGATGTGAAATAAAGGTGCATGAGATTGCTCTAATGTAGATTGCACTCACCAGAGTGCCTAACCCCACACAAGGGTATTAGGCAAGGTTAAATGTACTGCAGGGTACAATAATAGGATGCCCGCTCCTGTAGGTTCTAGGTGGTGGTCCTGGGTTCCTATCCAGAAAGGGGGGGGGGGTGTAATTCCTCTACTCTAAGTAATATGTACATTCAGCCTGTCATCCAGCCGTGGTGTATGTTCTCATAAGAGATGAACAAGGGGGGACACATAGCATAATACTGTTTCCAATGTGCTTTATTAATAATAAGGTAAGGTACTCACATAAATAGTGGTAAAAACAGCGTGGTTTAAATGTAGTAAAAACAGTTAGCCAGTGAGGTGGACAGAGCTCCAGAACGCCGTGCGTTCCACAGGGAAACCGGAACAGGAAGTCTTCCTTCCTTCACTTAAAGTACAAACTTCTTGTGCCCCACAATATAGGGAAGGGCGATGTAGTGCCCCCTTGGGCAAAACTCTGATGTTGTGGGGATTTGATGCAATCAATAAGGTCATTTGAAACATATAAGAGTGGCCAAAGACCTCTCACCAAGCCTATACTGAAGTTGTTGTCCTGACTTTCGATCTCATGAACACTGTCCTATCCAGCAGGATGGAGACAAATGCAAGACAAGCTGCTCCATCCCTAGTGCCCTCCTCATTGCACACGGATCTCTGGGAGCCAGGAGAGAGATATCCCTCCACGAACTGGGGTCTCCCCTCTCAAGACTGCACCTGTATCTTCTGTCTATGTGACCCTCTCTCTCTCTAGCTGACTCTGTGCTGCTTGTCTGGAGAGGTCAGAAAGGTGGGCCGCAAACTTCAAATTTTCTCTTCCCTGGTGTCTAGCGGGATCCTTCTCCCAGCTTACTCTCCCATCTACACTGTACTCTACAGCCCCTGCAGGTTTCCAACAGTTTTCACCAATGACAGCTCTGTCCATTTTTCCCAGGATCTCTAGCCACAGAATTCCACCAATAACACCTCTCAAACTCTGTCTTTGTGGGGGTTCTCTTTTCTCACCTACCCCTGCACTTTCTTCTTCACATGCCGTGCTTTAAGTGGCCCAAAAGAGGTGCCGGTACTCTATTATAGCCTATAAATTTTGTCGCCTCCCCACCCCACATCACGGTCCCCACAGAGCACCCCCCTGGCCTGGGCTGGGACTCCGGAGCAGGGGGACTCACTGGTGGTGACTGGTCTGGCTCTGGAGTGGGAAATATTCTTGGGGGGGGGGGCAATTGAGGGCGCAGATGTCCAAAATGAGCGTACTGGTACGCTAAGGCGCATGGAGGGGTGGCGGTATGCTCAAGAGCCATATTTGGAAGTGGCGGTACTGAGTACCAGTGCATACCGGCCCACTTAAAGCACTGTTCACATGGGTTGGGGCAGGGTTCAAGTCCTGGTTGTGGCTGCAGCCAATCAATGTCCTTCTTTCCCCTCTCCCTGCCGCACTGTCTATTAGTGGCAGGAAGGAGATGCAGGCTGCAATAGTCAGAACACAATGGCAGTGTAGCCACACAGTTTAAAGGGGCTATCAGCCAGGGTTACAGGTACTTTGTAGTTTTAACTTATGTTATACTGTTTCATTTGCATATACTTGTTAAACAAGCCAAAAACCTGCCGCTTATGGAACTTTAGCAAACCTAGACACCTAAGAACTAATAAAGCTGCAAATTGTTAGTTCGTAATAACAAAAATGGTAATAATAAAAAGAAGAAATGTAAAAAAATATATATTTAATTAATTTATAAAATGATTCTACCCCATTGAAGTAGAATAACCATTGTTATACACTGGTTGTACTCTTTCTGTGATTGTGGGAATATTACATCCCGTCTCTCCATTCTCACTGAGGGACTATAAAACCATTGGTGCATTGTGTTATACATAAAAATAACAGCTTGAGAGCATCTTCCTTGTATTTCTTCTAATGAAGTCTGCATTGTGTCTCAGTACCCTGTTAAAACAGTAGGCTTGATATTCTCTTCTAAACCATCTGTTTCTAAAATTGGCCTTGAATTGAAAACATCACACAATGGAATGTGCTGCACATACAATTTGTTCTAGAAAGAATGCATTGTTTTCTCTGATGTTTCAAATTGTTGCCAGGGCTTGTCTGTCACATTTTTTTATCAAAACAGTTTTAGAAGATTTAAAAATGATCTGTATTTATATACTTATTTTTTTATTTTCTTAATAAAGATGAGAGAGTTTTTAAAAACCATATCTGCACTATATTCAAGTCTTAGTCAGTAAATGTGGGCTATTTGTGTTGATATTGCATTTTTGGTTGGTTGGACTGTTTATGTACTTCTTTTAGGAGATATGAGGCTTATTGTATCATATATATATATATATATATGTACGGTCATTTATATAAAGAATAACGGTATATCAGAAAGACCTGCTCATGACTGTTGTCTCTTTATATTAGTTTAGTCACATGTATTTTATTGAATTACAGTAAACCCCCCTCCATTGCGGGGGTTACGTTCCGGACCCAGCCGCGAAAAGTGAAATTCCGCGAAATAGAAAAACCCTATTAAAATGCATTGTAGGCATGTTTTATTTTACTGTCACTGTACGTGTAAAAGCATTTTAAGGTCTTTAACCACTTAAGCCCCAGCCCTATTTCGGACACTTTTTGTTTACAAGTTTAAATCAGTATTTTTTCCTAGAAAACCACTTAGAACCCCCAAACATTATATATATTTTTTTAGCAAAGACTCTGGAGAATAAAATGTCGGTCATTGTAATATTTTTTATCACGCGGTATTTGCGCAGCGGTCTTTAAAGCGCCATTTTTTTGGAAAATTTTTGAAAAATCACATTTCACTAATTTTAAAAAATACTAAACAGTAAAGTTAGCCCATTTTTTTTGTATATTGTGAAAGAACATGTCACGCCGAGTAAATAGATACCCAACATGTTACGGTTTAAAATTGCGCCCCCCCGTGGGATCGCGACAAACTACGGTCAATAGAGATCTCAATCTGCGACGCTTTAAATTTATTTAACGGTTACCAGTTTTGAGTTAGAGTGTAGCTCTTTTTTCTAAATTATTGCTCACGCTCTGGCGATCGCGGCGATACCTCACATGTGTGGTTTGAACAGCGATTTCATTTGCGGCTCGACTTCCGTATACGGTTTTTTTTGTGCGCGAGCTAACGGTGACGGGGGCGGCTAAATTTTTTTTTTTTTTTTTTCCCATTTATTTTATTTATTTTTTTAACTTTATTAAAGTTTTAAAAAAAAAATAAAAAATCTGATCACTTTTATTGCTGTCACAAGCAATGTAAACATCCCTTGTGACACCAATATGTAGTGACAGGTACACTTTATGGAGGGATCGAGGGTCTAAAAGACCCTAGACCCCTCCACTACACTTCCCTGTATGCAAAACGCCGAAAACGGCATTTTTGCATACAGCCGTTTTTCAAATTTGCCGCCTTTTGCAGCACAGTAACCCGGAAGTGACGTCATGGACGCCGCCTCCGGGTTACGTCATCGGAGACCCGATCGATGCCGTTTCCGGCATTCATCGGGACTCCATCCAGCCGGCGGATGTGCCGGCTGGGTGCTCGGGGCTCCCGGTGGAACGGGAGCCCCGGGCAAAGCCACGGAAGGCGGCGGGAGGGGGGGGGACGTCACCTCCCGCCCCCCCGGGTACCGATCGAGCGGCTCCCGAGCCGCATCGGTCAGTACCGACGGAAAGCCAACCGTCGGCTCTAAACCACGGTACCGGGATGGTGCCTCTAGCTAGAGGCATCATCCCGGTACACTACCGCAAAGTTTACCGACGTAGACCTACGTTAGTATGCGGTAAGTGGTTAAACACACTTTTAAAACAATAGAAACTCATTTAAACACATAAAAGATACTTAGAGACAGAGCAAGAGCTATGAAAAACACAAAAATATTTCATTTTTAATGATTTATATAGTAAAATAACATTACAAAAAAAAACGCAATATACCGGGACCGTAAAAACTGAACCGCGATGGAGCGGGGGATTACTGTATATCTAAAAGTCTAAACTCACAATGTGCCACAACTCAGTGCTTTTATAATTCAAGGACAAATCTGTAAATTTATCACCATATCATTTCCACCCTAAATAAAACATACCCTAAGTAAACAACAGGCAGGTCAAACCATTTATTTCTTTTCAGTTTTTAACAGCAGGTTGTATTGCAGATTAAGTGCCGGTTCACATTTGTGCGATGCGGGAACGCTGCGAATATGCAGCGTAATCCCGCATCGCATCCGCACCTCTGGCAGTTCACACTGCCATATGCGATATGCAAGGGGTGTCAATTAAAAGTTAACGACACCCCCAGTTGCGATCGCATATCGCAGTGTGATCTGCAAGTTCTCACAGAATCGATCGCACTAATGTGAACCACTATGTGATCCGATTCTGCTGCTGATAAAAAAAAGCCTCATGTGTGAGTTTAGTGCGATTGCGGTGCAAATTCAGCCATACAAAGCGTATGGCTGAAATTGGCACCGCACATGAGATCGCATGTAATTTAGGAGCAGTGCGCTCCGAATTACATGCGATCTCCGTGATCGCACTAATGTGAACCGGGGCTAAAGTGTACATTTTATTAAAATTATATTTTCCTAGCTTTTTAACTGATAATAGGGAACAAATACCTGGTGATCCTTCCAGAACCACTCCCTGTGTTCTTCTGACCAAACTAACCACTCAGTCATCATGACATCATGGTTGATATGGTGTCAGGATGATTGAAGCTCATTATTTCTGTTATTACATTGTAATATAAAATGAAATAGTTAATCTCCATAATGCAGAATCAGTGGGAGCCCTGAGCATGTCACTTGCCACCGTAGCCTGCCACCAGATACAGCTTGTCACTTGCCACTTCACCTGCAACCAGATGCAGCTTGTCTTTGACACTTCGCCTGCCACCAGATGAAGCTTGTCACTTGCCATGTTACCTACCACCAGATTCAGATTGTCACCTGCCTTCAGATGCAGCTTTTCACTTGCCATGTCACCTGCTACCAATTGCAGCTTGTCACTTGCTACGTCGCCTGCCACCAGATGCAGCTTGTCACTTGCCATGTCACCTGCCACCAATTGCAGCTTGGCACTTGCCACGTTGCCTGCCACCAGATGCAGCTTTTCACTTGCCACGTCGCTTGCCACCAGATGCAGCTTGTCACTTGCCCAGTCATCTGCAGCCACCCACCAGATGCACATTGTCCCTTGCCATATCACCTGCCACCAGATGCTGATTGCTACTTGCCACGCTGCCTGCCACCAGATGCAGCTTGTCACTTGCCCAGTCATCTGCAGCCACCCACCAGATGCACATTGTCCCTTGCCATATCACCTGCCACCAGATGCTGATTGCTACTTGCCACGCTGCCTGCCACCATATGCAGCTTGTCACTTGCCATGTCACCTGCTACCAATTGCAGCTTGTCACTTGCTACGTCGCCTGCCACCAGATGCAGCTTGTCACTTGCCATGTCACCTGCCACCAATTGCAGCTTGGCACTTGCCACGTTGCCTGCCACCAGATGCAGCTTTTCACTTGCCACGTCGCTTGCCACCAGATGCAGCTTGTCACTTGCCCAGTCATCTGCAGCCACCCACCAGATGCACATTGTCCCTTGCCATATCACCTGCCACCAGATGCTGATTGCTACTTGCCACGCTGCCTGCCACCAGATGCAGCTTGTCACTTGCCATGTCACCTGCCGCCAGATGCAGATTGTCACTTGCCACGCTCCCTGCCACCAGATGCAGCTTGTCACTTGCTACGTCCCCTGCCACCAGATTTGAATTGTCACTTGCCACGTCACTTGTCACGTCACCTGCTTACAGATGTGGATTGTCACTTATCATGTCACCTGCCTTCGGATGCAGCTTTTCACTCGCCACATCGCCTGCCACCAGATGCTGATTTCTACTTACCACGCTGCCTGCCACCAGATGCAGTTTGTCACTGGTCATGTCACCTGCCACCAGATGCAGATTGTTACTATCCTGCCACCCGCTGAAGCTTCCCACTGTTGCCTGCCACCAAAATGCAGCTTGCCACTTTTTAAATGTAAAGGCAATTTGGTGGCAGGCAAGAGTGACAGCAGAAAAAAGAGGCTTCTCTTCCCAGATTTTCAGCACACGTGCATTGGCTGGTTCCAGAGTGAGGGCGGGCAGTGAGAGATGATGTGATCTCTTCACTGCCCGTGGTTGCACAGTAAGGGTGGAACTGTGGTGATGCAGGGCAGGCGGTGAGAGATGATGTCATCTCTCTGCTCACCTGCCAAACTGGCTCTTTCTCTCTCCCTCCCGCCATCTCTCTCTATCTCCCGCTCACCCGATATCTCTCTCTCTTTCTCTCACCCGCCAGCTCTCTCTCTCTCTCGCCGGCCTGCAGCACTCGCGGCTAGCTACAGAGAGGCCACGGCCTGGTGATTGGGAACCCCTGCTATATAGCATTTTTTTTTTGTGTTTAATGCCACTTTAACCTCTTGCCGACCGCTCACCGTCGTATTAATGCGGCAGGGCGACTTGGCTGCGCAAAATCACGTAGTACGCACAAGGTCTCTGTGTTTAGACACAGCGGGACGTGGGCCATGCGAGGATCGGCGGCGATTGCCGCCAGCCTCCCGCAATCATCAGAGAAGCTGACAGAAGACCCGCCTGTAAACAAAGCAGGCGAGTCTTCTGTCAGACAGGCAGGGAGAGATCAGGAGTTTCAGCTAAGCTGAAACCCCGATCTCTCTGTGCCTGTCACAGAGCCCTCCCCCCCCCCCCGACTCAGCAAACATATTTAGGCATGCATTTACCCCTTTGATCACCCCCAGTGTTAACCCCTTCCCTGCCAGTGTCATTTATACAGAATCAGTGCATATTATTTTGCACTGATTACTGTATTAATGTCACTGGTCCCCAAAAAGTGTCAAAAATGTCAGTTAGGGGCCTGATCTGTCAGCTGATTGCTGCTATTACTAATAAAAACAAAAACATTTATAAAAATTCCAAAAATCTATCCTGTAGTTTGTAAACGTTATTACCTTTGGCGAAAACCAATTAAAACACGCTTTTTGGGATTTTTTTTGTACAAAAAATATGTACCTAAATACAAATTGACCTAAACTGATAAAAAAATGTTATTTCTTAATTTTTTTTATTGGGAATGTTTTATAGCAGAAAGTAAAAAATATGGCGTTTTTTTCCAAAATTGTTGCTATTTTTTTGTTTATAGCGCAACATCTAAAAACTGAAGAGGTGATCAAATACCACCAAAAGAAAGCTCTATTTGTGGAGTGCAATGCAGTGCCGAATCGCAAAAAACGGCTTGGTCATTAAGGGGGTAAAACCTTCCAGAGCTGAAGTGGTTAAAATACAAGAAGTCCCACTTCCAGCTTTTTTTTCTATTATAGTAAGAGGGGCAGGATGGAGCAGGGTTTGATGGGAGGCATTATTCTGGATGTACTATACAAAGCTGAAAATAACTAAAAGAAAAAAAAAAAAAGAATTTGTTGGAAATGCAAACTCTTGTTTACTGAGCTTGCAAATCCCATAGTAGTGTTCAGCTTGTGTGCTCTCTTCTGTACTGGAAGAAAGCAAGTAGCCTTGCCGACACTTGGCATGCATGTAGTCTCCTTGGCAGTCTCTGACATCACAGACTTGACATGCCCCCTGTTTTCTGTTTTGGCCTTTAGATAATGATTGGCAGTAGCGCCTTTCCTAGTCAACAGCACATCACAAATGCAATTTCTTTCCTGTTTGTAATAAACCTCAAACGCTGTTTCACAGTGCTAACTAGGTTAAGTGTATATGTGAATACATTTCAATCACTATAAGAGTATTTACATAAATACACCTAGATCTAAGGATCCTTGGACAAAAGAAGTAGTTCAACCTGCAATATACATTTAAAGGGTTACATAATATTTACAAATAACACACTTAACAAGTCTTTGAAGTAGAAAGAGTCACAGTAACACCAACTGGAAAACTGGGAGCGATGTAAAATGTGGAGAAACACAATCAATGACTGAAAAATATTTCCATATTCATCAGATTAGCAACTGAATATATTACACAAGCAAACATTTACTGTATCTCCTTTGCTACTTATAAGTAATAGTCAGGAGCATACGTAGAGCATTTGGCACCCGGTGCGGATCCTATATCTGGCACCCCCCAAAAACGAACGCAGTTGCAGCGAGGTGGTGCAGGTTTTTAGGGATTAAATTAGATGGTAAGGAGGCAATATAATGCTTCCTTGCCGCTTGTCAAACACCCTCTGAAAAGTGATCCACTGTGGTTCACTCTTCAGAGCGCAACACCAGTGTTCCCTAATCTACAGCAATGCCCCTCACATGGCCAATCCTACGATCACAGATGCCTGGGTGAAGTAATTTTTCTGGCGCCCCAACATGGGTGTGGTCATCTTACTAACTCCACCCCTTTACACATGTTTCTATGGCAACGATTGCAGTCCCACCAGCGCTTGGCTATTCTCGGGCAGATGGCGCATGTGCAGTGACGTGTTGGTGCCAGACGGCGCCATTTTTAAATGCAAGGCGCCTTACCAAACGGTAAGTGAGACCCCTTTGCAGCCCCTGCATCTCCTCAGGAGATGCGGTGCTGTGGGCATGGTACAGAAGATTCTCCAGGGGAATCTCCTGTACCATGCCCGCAACACTGCATCTTCTGTACTATGCCCGCAGTACTGCCTCTCCTGTACCATGCCCACAGCCCTGCATCTTGCCCACAGTCCTGCATCTCCTACACCCTGCCTGCAGCCCTGTAGTACAGGAGACGGTCAGAGACTGCGGGCATACTACAGAAGATGGTCAGAGCCTGCAGACATCCTACAGAAGACGGTTTAGAGACAGCGGGCATACTACAGGAGACGGTCAGAGACTGCAGATATTGTACAGGACATGGTCAGAGATGGCGGACATGGTGCAAGAGATTATCAGAGACATAGTACAGGAGATTTTCAGACTGGTTTAGCAGACTTGCCCTGTTTGCTCACTGTGTCCATCTTCTTAGTGTGGTGTGTTCTCTGTGCCAGTGCTGAGCCGGCGCCGTGTCTTTCCGCTGTGCCACTGCCAAGCTGGTCACATCACAGAAGCAGGGAGGACCTGGGCGAGTTGTCACATCTGCACATAGATCTGGGCCTGTACAGATCATAGGGGTGCAGTGTTTTCAGACCCTCCTCATTGGGTTTGTAGAGATCACAAAGAGGGACAGCCCCTCCATCTTCTTCCTGGCTGCAATATTGCCTGGATATGCTGCTCCATCCTCTGCCAGTCTGCCTGCGGCTGCTCTCTGTCCTGCTGTGACCTCCAGTGCAGTCTCCTCAGGATGTCATCCTGTTGGGCTGGTGGGAGGAGACTGCACAGGAGGTCATAGCAGGACAGAGGGCAGCCGCAGGCAGACTGACAGAGGATGGAGCAGCATATCCAGGCGGTATTGCAGCCAAAAAGATCTACAGCGGGACTGGAGTTACGGTGAAAAAGATCCTCTCATGCCGTGCTTGGCCACGCCCCCTTCAGTCCTCCTTAACTGTTCGTAAAAGGCGCCGAGCGGTGCCATGACATCACTGGCTCCGTGCTTGGCCCGCTCCTCCTCGGACACACAGTTGGCGATGGCAACCCTGTGCACGGGCCCCTCGCGGCGGCTGGGCCCCCTACAGCTGTATCGGCTGTACCCCCCTGATGGCGGCCCTGACTACTTCTGCAGTCTTTGACCATCTCCTGTACTACGTCTGTAGTCTCTGACCATCTCCTGTAGTATGCCCACGCTGTCTCTGACCATCTCCTGTAGTATGCCCACAGTTTCTGACTGTCTCATGTAGTATGCCTGCAGTCTCTGACCGTCTTCTGTAGTATGTCTGCAGTCTCTGACCTTCTCCTGTAGTATGCCCGCAGTCTCTGACCGTCTTCTGTAGTTTGTCTCCAGTCTCTGACCGTCTCCTGTAGTATGTCTGCAGTCTCTGACCGTCTCCTGTAGTATGCCCGCAGTCTCTGACCGTCTCATGTAGTATGCCCGCAATCTCTGACCGTCTTCTGTAGTATGCCCGCAGCCTCTGACCATCTTCTGTAGTATGCCCGCAGTCTGACCGTCTCATGTAGTATGCCTGCAGTCTGACTGTCGCATGTAGTATTCCCGCCATCTCTGACCGTCGCATGTAGTATGCCCGCAGTCTCTGACCATCTCCTGTAGTATGCCCGCAGTCTCTGACCATCTCCTGTAGTATGCCCACTGTCTGACTTTCTCCTGTAGTTGGCCTGCTCTCTCTGACTGTCTCCTGTAGTTGGCCTGCTTTCTCTGACCGTCTCCTGTAGTTGGTCCGCTCTCTCTGACTGTCTCCTGTAGTTGGCCTGCTCTCTCTGACCGTCTCCTGTAGTATGCCCGCTGTCTCTGACCGTCTTCTGTAGTATATCTAATGGGAGAGAGGCAACACTACTCAGACATGACAGGTAAAATTTCTCTCAGGGGAGAGGAGGCTGAGGGGATAGAGGCTATGAGGAGATATGAGGGACAGAGACTGCCTGTGAAAAGATGAAAGCTCCTGAGGCGACATAGCTTTTATAAAGCAGTGTGTCCTCCCCACATTGTCCTCCTCTCTCTGAAGGTGGGTGCACTGAAGGACTCAGTGGGACAGCCCGTGGAGGGGCCCTGGGGAATGTTGGTGGTCATCCCGGGGGGCCCAGGCCTAAAGCTGTGTAAGGGGCCCCAAAATTTCTGATGGCTGCCCTGCCTGCAGCCCCTGCATCTCCTGCACCACACCTGCAGCCCCTGGATCATGCCTGCAGCCTTTGAATGTCCTGCACCATGTCTGCAGCCCCTGCATCTCCTGCACCATGTCTGCAGCCCCTGCATATCCTGCACCATGTCTGCAGCCCCTGCATCTCCTGCACCATGCCCGCAGCCTCTGCATCTCCTGCACCATGCCCACAGCCTCAGCATCTTCTGTACCATGCCCACAGCCCCTGTATCATGCCTGCAGCCTCTGCATCTCCTGCACCATGCCCGCAGCCTCTGCATCTCCTGCACCATGCCCACAGCCTCAGCATCTTCTGTACCATGCCCACAGCCCCTGTATCATGCCTGCAGCCTCTGCATCTCCTGCACCATGCCCGCAGCCCCTGCATCTCCTGCACCATGCCCGCAGCCTCAGCATCTTCTGTACTATGCTGCAGCATGCCTGTCCTGTACCATGCCCACATCCCTGCATGTACCATGCCCCCAGCCCGGCATCTCCTACACCATGCCTGCAGCCCCCGTATCTCTTGCACCATGCCCGCAGCCTCTGCATTTTCTGTACTATGCCCGCAGCACTGCCTCTCCTGTACCATGCCCACAGCCCTGCATTTACCAATGTACCATGCCCACAGCCCTGCATCATGCCCACAGCCCTGCATCTCCTACACCATGCCTGCAGCCCCTGCATTTCCTGAACCATGCCCATGGCCCCTGCATCTCCTGCACCATGCCCATTGCCCTTGCATCTCCTGCACCATGCTTGCAGCCCCTGCATCATGCCCACAGCCTCTGCATCTCCTGCACCATGCCCGCAGCCCCTGCATATTCTGTACCATGTCCACAGCCCCTGCATCTCCTGCACCATGTCCGCAGCCTCTGCATCTCCAGCACCATGCCCACAGCCCCTGCATCTCCTGCACCATGCCCGAAGCTCCTGCATCATGCCTGCAGCCTCTGTATCTCCTGCAAAATGCCCATAGACCCTGCATCTCATGTACCATGCCCGCAGCCCCTGCATCTCTCTCTAATTTGTTAGAGAGATTTTTTTCCTCTTTGTGTATGTTTAGGTGACCAGGGGGTGAGGGGTGAGGAGGGGGGTGTCACAAGATTAGCTCACACAGGGCGCCTGAACACCTAAGGCCAGCCCTGCACTCAGCGCCAAGTTCACCCGCCGATGTGTGCCCCAAAATGCACTGCACGATTTCCCAGGAAGACGTCATTTGTGACGAAACACATAGGGAGGGCGTGCTGACGTCACCACGGTGTACCTGGAAGTCGGGCGGCGGCGTTCTATTGAACAGATTCCGATTAGCGCTATTCAATTCTCTGACATATGAGTTGTTTTACCTTGGTCTTAATAAACTGTTTGTGCATACTACACTATTGTGGCCCCCCTTCTCTTACATATCCTCATGGGTATTCTGTGATCTGGATGAGGCTATTTATGATGTATGGTGTATATCGTGGATCTCTGCATACTGTGTGGACCATCCTGAGAGAGGCACTACATGAACCATAGAATCCATTGATGTCCTTATTATAAGTTGGATGCTGATATTTATACATGATCTGGTAAGCGCATAGCGTATCTCCAGCATGTCACATTAATAGTGGAGGAAGTCACTATTCATGGTGGTGGATTCATTTCCTGCACACAGCACTCTGCACTAGATCTTTACTGCTGCTGTTTGGAACTTTTTTGGTGCAATTGGGCACTGTCGTGTCAAACATTGGGACATTTATACTCATTTATTTTATTTATTTATTCGTGCATATATTTGTCTGTCAGGTAGATTTATATCTACATCTCATATTTAGCGCAGCTTTCTTTTTACATTTCTGTTTATAGTGCATTAAGTGCTTGTGATTGGCCAAAGCATGCACCTGACCTTGGCCAATCACAGCACAAAGCCAAAGGCAGGGTGCCTTTAGCCAATCATGGCTGAGGGGCTAAATCTATGTCCCACACTATATAAGGCTGCAGCTTACACGGCAGCTGTGTATAGTGTGTGATAATAGAGGTAAGGCAGGTAGTTAAAGGATAGTTAGTTTAGTGTAGTCAGTGTAATGTTCAGGTATGAACCACACAATAAAAACCTGAGAAAACCCCACTAGCGAGTACTCAGGAGGAAAAATTGTTTAAAGGCGAACCATCAATGGTTGTCAGACAGACAAAAAAAAAAAATAGCTCTTTTTAGTAAAAAAACAGCAGATAGCGCTACTGTAATATAATTATAATTTCTACTGTGAAACAGTGAAAGCATTATATCTTGTATCATGTGTATTTATATAAAAAAATATGCCCAGAAGTCGGATATGCAGGAGATTTTAACTGGCAGTCAGACATGAAGCTATATGAAGGGTGAGGGGGGAAAATACCATTTTTATATTAAAGTACTACTAAAAGCTGAGACTTTTTTTCATGGATATAATAATTTTAAATATAATGCACAATACTAGTAAACTTTTACTTTAAATGTAATTGTAATGCCTTTTATCACCTCTAGTCTATCGGCCTCCACCTTCTCTGGGTTCAGATGCCTCTCTTCCCTGCACAGAGCCCTTAAAGTGATTGTAAACGTTGGATTTTTTTTTTTAACAATAATCTTGTCATACTTACCCTCTCTGTATAATGATGTTGCACAGAGCAGCACTGATTCTCCTCTTCTGCCCCCCCCCCCCCCCCCACGGCACTTCTGGCCCCTCCTGCCTTTAAAGTGCCCCTAAAGGAAGCAGCAAAGTATAGTACTGTACAGAGTGTCCCTATAGCAAGGTAAAAAAAAACCTCTGCCTCACAAAATCACTTGGTTCCTTCTCTTGCCCAGGACTATATTTCCCATGAGGCATTGCTCCTCACACATTCTCTGCCATCTACTGACATGTATGGACGGTGTACTGAGCTACATGTGCGTTGCACTGTATTTTATGATATGTAAACAAATAATGCATTCTGTATGCAGGACAACTAATCGGCTGACCGATTAATCGAATACAAAAATAGTTGACAACTATTTTCATAATCGATTAGTTGTCGATTAATCGATTAGTTGTTTCAACCCTAATTTGGAACCCCCTTTGCTAAAGGGCATTCTAAAACCGGGCAAAATAGTAGGAATAGGAGGAGAAAAAGGAAAAGAAAAAGATGTAAGAAAGAGAGACAATCTAAAAAAAGAATCTCTGACCCGAACCAGGAGTCAGAAGTAGAGGTTTTGAAACCGTTAACCAGCCAATGGCTGGAATGGACCCTACTAATAATAATAAAAAAGAAAAGTAGACAGTAGAGGAAGCCAATGGCTATCGCTGCTGTCTAAGCCAATGAGAGGAGAGACCCCTGGGAGAGCCGAGGTTCTCGTACACTTCGCTGGATCGGGTCATACAACACTGTGAGAAGGCAATTAAAAAAAAAAACAAATACATTTGATTCAAATTTCTTTAATAAAGACATAATCATTTTAACAAAAATGTGCTTCTACTTGGAAAAAGAAAAAAAGGACCAACCAGTGTTGACTCTTTTACAACCTTAGGCTCCAATGCTTCCAATGCATTCGCTCTTAGGCTTGCCACAATGCAACAATAATCCATGCATTGTGTGTCTATTTATGTCATTGGATTTCTGATACGTGCATATAAAACAAAAATGAACTTTTTAATTTGTCCTACAACTCAGTATAGCTATGTAAACAGGCACTGTCAAAAGCAATATTCTTTTGCCTACAATGTGTCCTGCATAACATAATGCATGTCATACAGATTACATGTCCAAAATATGCAATATCAACAAAAATAAAAAATCTAAAAGTCTTGCAAAAACAACTGGGAGTCATTGTAGATTTTTTTCTTTCAAGTTGATCCCATTTCTTCATTGTTTCAGAAGGTCATGCAAGGGTGAGAAGATATCCCTCTATGACCGACCTAGATAGGGGGTTACCAAGTACGTGCATGGATGCGGAAAAGATTGCTGATCAATATAGCTGACAGATAGACAATAGACAGCTGACTAATTTGTTTCCTACAACACTTACAAGAAAAACATTACATTTCATGCTACAGTCCAGTCTCAGAGCTTTATAAAGTTTTAATTTTATTTTTTTCTCCTTAACGGTACCTAAAAAAGAAACTCAAATGTATAGGTATTCATATATTTTTTTTTTTATTTACCATTAAAGGAATTATGTTGGAGGGTAGAATCATTTTTGGCAGATTCTGTATTTTAAAAAAAATTATGACTATAAATACATCTAGAAATATCATTATCTTTTCTTTTAGTGTTTTTTTTTTCCTTCAGAATTTACTGTATTATATCCCAGAATGATGATGCTGCACTTTTTATTAGCAGCGCATGACCCAGAAACCGTGCTTTACTGAGGCATAAAGGTTGGTTGAAAAGTATAACATACACATTTGGCTGGAATGTTAAAAGATAACACAAGAAACCAAGGAAAGGAAAGTGGTTTTAGTAAAATCTTTAACAAAGTGAAACGTACTCAACCATATAACAGGGTTTTAGGAAAAATAATAACATTTTATTAAGCGCTGCCAGCTCCATATTTCACACCTTCCAAGTTATTTTGGTTTCCATTGTTCATTTATATTTGGGTCATTAATCACTAGCTGGAAAGCAAAGTGAACACAAAATAAAGCAACTGGCCTGATTTTGTGAAGTGTACCAGTTCACCTGTAAAATCAATGTTACCATTTGTGGGTTTTCAATCATGGACAACCTTTATTTACCACATGTTTTGCAGTTTTGGGCACATTTAAAGGAAAACGCTTTTCTTTTAAAAAAAAAATTAGTTTAACGGTTATAATGCTACACAGCTCTGAAAATTCAAATGGAAATTTACAATTAAAATTTTTATCTGCAGTCAACTATAAGTACAGTCAGCTAAAGCTTAAAGTAAATGTAAACCCAATCAGTAAGCTGTATTTTGAAATTCTCATAGAAGCTGTGCCAATTAACACACCGGTAGAGTGCCCGGGAATTGCTAGATGGGATGGGACGACTTAATCATTGACATACAGCACAGAGACTGGAGCACTGAGTGAACTCCTACTGCTGACAACACTCAGTACGTCCACACTACTAGAGCGGTTCAAAGCCATAAAAAAAAAAAAAACAACTCATCTAGACGGGCTCCCCTCTAGGAAGGGCGCTTGAAGGAACATGCCCACAGTGCCTATTGGGAAATCCAGCCCTATTTATGTTACTATATTACTATAACACCTCTATTTTTATTTCCACCACTTTCCTCCTTCTTCCTTAAAGGTGGCCATGCACTGTACAATATGATTGTTCAATCTCCTTCAGACATACTATCAACTATGTAGTGCAAAGCACTGCCTAATTTGATACATATTTATTGGATTGTTCAGGGGGTTCCTCCTATTACATAGTTTTGGTTAATCTTGAGGAACTTGTACAGAGATTGTACAATCAGATCACATAGTGGCCAGATTGATACAAATAATGGGATGGAGACATTCAGCTGCCAATGTCCTTGTAATCCAGCTCCAGCTCAGGGAGGGGGATGGAATAAACATATCAATTTCACTTTCAGGCCTACAGAGTAGTGGGAGCGCACTGTTTTTGGTGCATTTTTCCTGCGACGTGCATAGTTCAGCCTAATCATTTTAATAGGCTGCACTATGCATGCAAAATGCAACAAAGTAGCTCATGGGGCATTGCACTTTGCACATTTTTTTACCATGCCTTTTGTCACGTGTTTTTGCCTTGAACAAAATAAATGTTTGCTTCCATGCTTGGGGTGCCGTTAACCATTAATGGCGCAGAAAGCGCAACTAGTTAATTTTAGGTGTATAAAGGTGGCTCATATGCTCTACAATCTGGTTATCCAACCTGTGTACAGTCTTCTTTAGGTTTGCCAAAACTATATAATAAGATAATATCTATTTAATAATTCTGTATCCAGTCAGGTAGGTTCTTTGCACTGGTGCTGGAAAGAGGGAAAGCCGCTCAGGTGTGATAGTCAAACCCGGTGCTGGTCAGATCCGCCATCCGGAAATATGCAAATAGGAAGTGTGAGACCGCACTCAGGATAGATGAAAGCAATAATGTTCTTTATTCCTCAAAAATTGGTGGACAGACAGACAGTGTAAAAGAACAGACGTGTCCGAGGGGTTGACGCATTTCACGGCGCGAACAGCCGCTTACTCATACTCCACACAGGTTCTTTGCACTACATAGTTGATAGTAGATCTAAAGGAAAATGTACAAAAATAAGAAAAAGGTACAAAATAATATGTTAGCAGAGGAAGACACTGGCTGTGTATTCAGTGAGAATGGTTCTCACTAACAATGACTGTATGTGAGTACAGCCCCTTTCACATGGTTGGTGAGTCCGATGGACTCCGTTTTGCTCAGTGGGGATCGATCCGCCGATCCCCCGCTGAGCAGGTGGATGACAGCTCTGTCTCCGCTCTGTGTGCAGAGACGGAGCTGTCAGAGCCCTGCTCTCTTCTCTGGGAAATCGGACGAAAACGGACCGCCTGTCCGTTTTCATCTGATCCTATCCAATCTAATCCTCCAGACGGATGGAAAATAGGGGTTCCCTCCGTCTGGATTTCACGTACAGGATCGGATCAGATAGCAGCAGGTGTCAACGAAGATGTCATGGCTGACATCCGCTGCTCCATAGGGCTGCATGGAGCATCCAATCAGGTCCACCTGAAAAAACTGAAAGGCGGACCAGATCAGAAAGCCCATGTGAAAGGGGCCTACAGAAGTGGGTGAGAGCAATGGAGGGGAGGGGGTGCAGGGTGTGTGCTAATGGGTTCAGCTGCTGAAATACTTCCTTCTAAAGTTTCTTCTGTCCCATATACCAAGTTGAATACCAGGACGTAATGGAGGAGTTTGTCCTCCTCCTTTCCTGAGGTGTGCTCAGATTAAGGGTGGGGGTCCACTCCATTTCAGATGGGGGACCCACTCTATTATTTTTGCATGGGGTTCTCCTTAAAATCTTTACCAGATCTGGTATAGTGTTCAACACAAAGTGTTCAGTAAGGAATAAGGAAATTGAGGAGGTGAGTGGCGCTGCCAAAGATGAATGTAAGGAAGGAAAAACTCTTGGAGTTTATATCTCTTAGGTCAAACCAACTCTGTGTGGGGGTAGATATAATGTATACACTCTAAAACATAATATAACAAACTGCACACTATGCATATATAAGCAAAATGAATATATAAATATAAATATATGCAAATAAGTGGCTATTGGGGTGGTATAAATAAAGTGCAAAATTAAGAGAGTGACTGAGTGACTCAGTGTGATATAAATAAATCAATGAAGTGCAAATGAGCAACAAGTGCAGATATAAAGTGCTGTCGTGCTTATATAAATTAAATATAATAGAGCCACTAAGAAGTGGATGTGCATGTGGATGATTAAAAATGGTTGGTATCCACACTGCAGTGACAATTAATAAAGTGATATTCTTCAATCAATCGTTAATTTCATGTGTACATCTTCTTTGAGTCCATCTACTTTTAAGTCTAATTTGAGTCCATGCTAAAATTTAAGTTTAGTTAAAAATGTTGTTGTAGATACAGCACTAAGAACATAACTTTCCTCTAATGAAGTGGGCCCCATATCCTGCTGGATGCTGCTGACTGTAGATGTCCTCCCTCCACTGATGCCTGATACTCCGCATAGAGGTGATCTTCGAAGTTTATAGGGGTTAAAATCAGTGACTGTAACTGTCACATACCTGATAGGAGACTGAAATGACGTGGTTGGCCTCTCTTGTACATCCAGCCCAGGCACCACTGAAAGTTAAACAGATATTAAAGGGACAGGAGGTACACAAGTGCTGGTGGAAGTTGATAGCAGAAAACAGAGCTAGTGATGTAGACCTGTGGAAGTTTAATCCCCTAAGGGGTTAGTATAACGCTTGCTTCTATTTATTCAGGGGTGAACAATTCCTTCTTCACACACCCGAATACTAAAGGCAATCAAGTGGAAAATATAGGTTTACACAATTGATAGTGATGGTCCAAAGTTACCATAAAGTGTACATAATTACATAAAAATTAAAGTACAAAGTGCTGAATAATAAACTTAGATAAATGCATCAAATACGTGAATAAATAAATACATCAAATGTTACTAAAGTCCCAATAAATAGTTCATAAGTGACTTTGTGCATACATAAGGTGCCACAATAAAAAGTGCAAATTCAAATTCTTTCAGTAGTCCAACTGCTGATATATTGGGCGTATCTTGAAATAACAGTGGTGCACACTCACTGGACTTGGTGGGTCTTAAATACCATATGGTAAAAAGACGTTTCGAGCTTGTGGCTTCCTGAGCCTAAAGATAACTGCTGGGCCTTGTGGTTTCCTGTGGTCCGGGTTGTTCCTAATTGTAGAAAACGATCCTCCAGGTCCGATAATGAAGGGAAAATAAAGTGCTCCAATAGTGCAGTACCGTTAAAAAAGTGTTTTTTATTTTGCCTAGCTGATACAAAAGTGTACAGAAAAGTTTTAAAATGAAAAAACACCAGCTGCGGGTAATGCCTAAGGATGGAGAGCGGTGACTTCCAGCTTGCGTTCCACCAGGCTACCCGGAAGCGTGCAGCGTGCGTTCCACCTGACGCGCGTTTCGTCAGAGCGTAGTGACGTCACTACGCTCTGACGAAACGCGCGTCAGGTGGAACGCACGCTGCACGCTTCCGGGTAGCCTGGTGGAACGCAAGCCGGAAGTCACCGCTCTCCATCCTTAGGCATTACCCGCAGCTGGTGTTTTTTCATTTTAAAACTTTTCTGTACACTTTTGTATCAGCAAGCACAATAAAAAAAAAAAACTTTTTTAACGGTTCTGCACTATTGGAACATTTTATTTTCCCTTCATTATCGGACCTGGAGGATCGTTTTCTACAATTAGGACCAACCCGAACCACAGGGAACCACAAGGCCCAGCAGTTACCTTTAGGCTCAGGAAGCCACAAGCTCGAAAGGTCTTTTTACCATATGGTATTTAAGACCCACCAAGTCTGGTGAGTGTGCACCCCTATTATTTCAAGATAAGCCCAATATATCAGCATTTGGACTACTGAAATAATTTGAATTTGCACTTTTTATTGTGGCACCTTATGTATGCTCAAAGTCACTTATGAACTATTTATTGGGACTTTAGTAACATTTGATGTATTTATTTATTCACGTATTTGATGCATTTATCTAAGTTTATTATTCAGCACTTTGCACTTTAATTTTTGTGTAATTATGTACACTTTATGGTAACTTTGGACCATCACTATCAATTGTGTAAACCTATATTTTCCACTTGATTGCCTTTAGTATTCGGGGGTGTGAAGAAGCAATTGTTCACCCCTGAATAAATAGAAGCAAGCGCTCTACTAACCCCTTAGGGGCTTAAACTTCCACACACTTTTAATCTCTATAGCAGCTGCTAAACACTATCCATTTAATTCACATAAATTATTTATTTAATAATATATTTATCTATTTATTTATATACACACCTTCCTAGCTAGGCCACCCATAAGCGCGAGGGATATATACTTCCTTAGTATATATAATTTCTTTCAGTGATGTAGACCTGCAAGATCTGCCAGAACATCAGTGCTGCAGGATGAATCAACAATGGTTAAGAAAGGAGCTCTGAATGTACTGCAGGTGCTAAAGGCATGACTTGTCAGACCTCTCAGTGACCTTGTGGGTAGAAACACACAGCAGTGGCTAAAGCAGATGCTGGGGAAAATCAGGGCAGGCACTTCAAAATAGCATAGAGCCGAATCTGAGGCAGAATAGTCACAGGGATAGTCAAGGTCAACAACAGGCAAGCAGCAAGGTATAGAGGCATAAGCGGTATGAGATTAATGAAAATAGTTAAGGTCAGTAAGGGTTGAGTAAAAGTATGATCAGAATTCAATATCAGGTCAGAGGAAAGCCAGATCAGTAATAGAAATTAAACACAAGACACAAGTAGGGCACAGGATGCAGCTGAAGACTAGTCAGTGCTGATACTGGTACAAGGCATCCTTTAAATAGGCGCAAATGGTGCAAACATTGACTGCGGACGTGCTTGTGCATCTGCGCCCATTCTTTTGCGCTTTCGCACACCTGTTTACAGTTCTCCACCTGTTCACAGTTCTCCAGTTCTCCATCCTGTGAGCCAGCCTGCTAACAGGAATTCCCTTACAGCATCTGTGAAGCATTGTCATCACTCACCCTCTCGCCCATTCGCAGAACTCATTAGAGGGCAAGTGACACTGATGCTTCACAGTTGCAGCAACTTCAGCAAAATCCTAACCCCTGAAGAGCTAGAAGATCAACATTGTAGGGAGTATCCACTGTCAGTGGAGGGAATATTTCCACAGTAAGCAGCAGCCAGCAAGACATGGAACAAACATAAGTAGTTAGAGGTAAGTTAGGTTCCCAGGGCTGTATCCACAACAAAATACTGAAATAAACATCAGCTTTAATCATAGGCTATTTAAAGCCAAAAAAAAAAAATCAACAAATATTTAAAAATGTGTCTTTATTTGACATGCATATTACAGGGACTGTTGATAGGTGAAAGGTTGGGTCAATCTTGCTCAATATTTGGTTAACCCGAACTTAGTGGCAAGTCCCATTGAAGTCTGTAAGGGCTGTTAAATTCTAGCCATTTTTAGGGCTGATAGACAAAATAATAATACCATACAGTAAGGAGTGGATCTTTTCATGTGGCTTCAAGAGCAGTATTGAAAATACATACAGTGCCTTGAAAAAGTATTCATACCCATTATAATTTTCCACATTTTGTCATGTTACAACCAAAAACGTAAATGTATTTTATTGGAATTTTTTCTGATAGACCAACACAAGCTTATACATTGTACCATAGAGTCCCTATGGAATAACCGCCACTTCAAATAATTATTAACCACACCAATTGCCTGACTGAGAACTTAGCAAAATGTAAATAATGTAGCTAATGATTATGCAAATTATGTGTCATTATTGTGTCCTTTACCCTTTGGCAAGACAAGGTCAGTATTCCAAGGTTCCATCCTATAGGCACATGTAATTAAATTATAGATTACACACTCAACTCTAAAATGCAATTCCTTCCATAACTGATCTTGACTGGGATGACATATGGAGATGTCATCTAGTCATCTCACCAAAAGTCACACAAAATGAATCATTCATATATAATGTATGTGCATTAGTATGAAGTAGGTCATAGCACATTCTATTCTATTTTATTTTAGAGGAAGTTTTACGAAAACATAATTGTATAATATTTGTTTTGGGTATGAAAGTCTACAGCCCTTACATCTTAACCTTTCCACTCCAGATTGGAAAAAAACATACCTTTCACTGTGTTTGTTGTATCCACATGCAGGATTAGTTGTTATTTATGAACGAACTTGAGAAAAAAGTTCTATGCTAACCATTGAATAATAGTTGAAAGAAATTAGTAAATGTATGTGAAAAGATTGAAATACGACCTGGATTGTGCTGATTCATTTAAAGTGGAAATTTGTGAACTTTTAGCAGTAAGTAATGTGTGCCAAAAGGTCTCAGCCATTCATTTGTTATGGTAATATGGTAGGCTGTTCCATGCTGCCTTCTTCCTACCAGATCTTTCTGTGCCTGTCTAACCCATCAAATAGCCAAAGATTATGTGGCTAGATACTAACCTCATTTAATTTTTTATAAGGAGACATGTTTGTCAGTGCCTGCCGGCACATAACACTGGGTCAATGCATAGTGAGGAAAGGTTCACACCTTGGGAACTGTAGAGGGGGGACATTCTGGCCCTCTCCCAGAGTAATCATTGTAGTTCAGCTGTCAATTTGACAGCAATATGCTCTGCTGAATTTTAGGGGTGTGGACAACATCGCCTATATAAATTTAGGTTGCAAACACTGATTCAATGGGTAATCTTTTTAGTGTGTGTGTGTGTGTGTGTGTGCGTGCGTGCGTGCGTGCGTGCGTGCGTGCGTGCGTGCGTGCGTGCGTGCGTGCGTGTATTAGGCACAAGTACCGCAGATCTGCATACAGAGCCAGTGAAATTGACCAATCACAGCAATTACGTATGTAAACAAAGGCTGCAGCTTTTGCTCTGAATTCTCTCACAGTGATTGGAAAGGAAACCTTTGTCGTTCTGACAAGAGTAATTATTACAACCAAAGGAATATCCTAAATTTCAGCATGTACAATGTCATCCCAGGTTCAATGAAAAATAATGTGACATACTAAATCCAGTGAGAATGTCTTTATGCTGAGTAAAGGAAGTAGGCTTACAATAGGATGGCACATGCGATGCTTGTGACAGTCATACAAAACAGATTTGACCTGATTTGACCAACGGAACATACATGACAAAGTAGGTAGAACAAAATCAAGGAAGAGAAAGAGAAAAAAGAATGCAGAAAAAGGAGAGAAGGAAGAAATACTGCACTCTCCACTCCTTCGATCTCCAGGCATCTACTGAAAAGATGTGCTTACAGAACAAGTTCCATCTAGGGGGGTCTTTCTTGCTGTACCATGGTGTCTAAACTCCGTTGTGATTATCTAGGGTTATGTGCAACCACTCTGTAAGGGTCTTCACGAGTTCTACATCCTTAACTCTAGCATACAGGTCAACTGGAGACGGAGGGTCTCTTTTTTTTCCAATGCAGCACTACTAAACATCTTGCTAATTTTTTTAGCATTTTTGGAAATGGTAAAGGGAAGCAGGCCCTTAGGAGTAAAGGGAACAGATGAGTAAAGGAGGCGCTGTAAGAGATTCTGGTTTGATCACCAGTATGGTTCAATACAGTGACACTGCCGAAATATATGGAAAATGGAGCTTCGCTCTGATAGACAATGCCAGCAGTGGCTGCTCACCAATGTGTGAATAGCATGAAGGAGCTCAGTCAATAAATACCAGAAAAAATGAATCTTACAAGAGTTTTCTATATAAAGTGTGCAAACAAAGCTTTTCACCGCCTGAGACCATACAACTGGAAAGCCTCAGAAGTCAGTTCCTCCCCCAGGGTTCTTTCCCTTTTACACACAAATGGATTCTTCCCTAGTGTCTGTATAAGTCAGGCATTTGGTATTTTGTAAATATCGAAGATTAAACCCTTCTGAGAGGGGTATGCTAAGACTGTTTTTTCAAAAGGAGTCAGCTTACAAAACTGTAGGGAGGGAGTGATGAATTCTGCATAGTGACGTATCTGCAAGTATACACAGAATTCTCAACATGGAAGATGGAATTTATCTCTAAGTGTAATAAAAGGTAGCATTTTCTTGTCCTGGGATCAACCAGGTGGCAAAAGTGGAATCATTTTTCACCGGTGGAACATTGGAAAAGTCAGACTATCTGGCACCTTGGGATTAAAAAGGAAAGCTGTTGTTAAATAAGCCACTGACATAAGTGCATGTCTGTGCTTCAAGATTCTCCACAATCTCCAGAGGAATGACATAGTGTGAAGGAGGTCAGAAAAGGGGATGATTGTGTCCACATTCCATAACAAGTTATTAGGATGGACAGGTGCAAGTCAAAGTTTCTCTATTTCCGTCCATTTGTTATACTTTTAAAGAGTGTACCAAAAGGCTAAGGTGCTCAGGTAGGTCGCTTGGTAATATTTTAGGAGGTTTGGAAGCCCTGGGCCCCCATCATTCTGAGAGCCAAAAGGGACTCAGCTAGAGATTCTGTGCCATTTATAGTACAAAATAAAATTCTAAATATCCGCTTGGAGACTTTAAAAAAACATTGTCAGAATGGTAATCTGCAACGTTTCAAAAAAGATAAAGAAGCTTGGCAAGAAAATTAATTTTGATAGAGGTATTAAAACCAAGAAAGGATATGCAATGATGTTTCCAATATATTAAAAACATGCCGACGCTTTTAAATAAAGGGTGAAAATTTTCTCTATATAATGCCTCATAAGTAGTGGTAATGTTCACTATCAGATATTTTTATTGCTGAGAACCTCCATGCATAAGGAAAACAGTGAGATATAGTAGGTGCTGAACCTCCACCTGAGAAACATTTAGCCCATCAAAGGCCTTTTCAGCATCTAAACTTAATAGGAGGGCATCTGCTTTCTCCTTGTTAACTATATCTGTTAGGTTGATTACTCTCCTAGTGTTATCTCCTGCTTGGCGACCGACAGGGTATGAAGCCTATTTGACCCTTGTGGATTAAAGAGGGTAGTACTATATTTAATATGAGTGAAGAAAGCAATTCAGTAAAAAAAAGTCTGAGTTTAGCAATGGGTCTGTAGTTTGTGCATAGAGAATGATCCTTGTCCAACTAGAGAAATCTTGAATTTACTATAGGAATATCTGGTGGGAATACCTGACGTTTCTCTCCTGTTGCTAGAAGATGTTACCTTCTATTTAGACCACACTTTGGTCAGACATCATCCTGTTTTCTCCCATAGACGATCTCCCAGGGGTACTGTCCTTTCTTGCTTCTTTACGGCGGAAGGTTTGACTGACTTCTGGAGACACAGATTCCCATTTGAAAAACAATTTTATTTACTGTTTGTAAAAGAACTCACCTATCTCTATCTAGAATATATCTGTGTTGTCTCCCCTGCTGTAGACCCAAATCTAATATTAACCATTGGGTATTTCAGACCACTTTACAGAAAACTTTACATTATTTTGTCCAAAGCCCCTTGGAAGTTGAACCCCTTCTGTATATAAGGATACTCCTGCACTGCCACTCAACAAAGAATGCTATTTGATCCAATATGCCTAAACATATTCTCTAGTATTTTCAGAGCTGCCGCCAACACTATCAATGTGTTCCCACATGTAATTTGCAACAAAAACCAGCCCACTGCGCCATGTGCCACCTATCGTCAGCAAAATTTGATGTGCAATATCCGTGTAGCTCAGCTATATTCCTTCTAATCCTGTAATCCCATATACATGAACAAATGATATTCTCCAGTCCTAACATTTACACATCCTTGCCATATGAAACAGCCTTGCCTGGCAGGGCTAGACATGAAATTTCTCTGCTGCAGTAAGGTAGGATACATAAAGTGCATAGAGGTGAAACTTTTGGCATTTGAATTTAAGCACTGAAGAGTTTACCACAATTTTAGTACAATCTTTTTGGCTTTAACTAATATAAGTGTTTCACTACTTGTCTGCAATAGTATTGTGGATTTGTAATGAAGAATACTATCATATGGGATCACAGGATTGTAATATTTCTCATGGCACTGAGGTTATGCTAATGATAATCTTATAACACTTTATACTGTACACATATCTAGCACTGTATTTTTCAGAATTTATTATGTTATAATGTATTATATATTTAGCACAGTATATCAGCACTGAGATATAATAGAAGCCATACACTAGTGTTAGTGATCTTGATTTTAGTAATTTGTGGTAATTATATTGTTTGGTGGTTTATTAAGGAACATAGCTGAGTTACATGGATGTTGCACATCAAATTTTATTGATGAGTGGCACATAGAGCAGCGCTACACTGATTAGGTTGGTTTTTGAAAGCCTTTTTGTTACACCTTTTTCCTAGTCAAGACTGAGTTGAACAAGAAATTCTTAAATTCCTTCAGGACCATGAACACCATCCAGGCCTAATTCAAACCTGGGAGGTATTCAAGGTGTTTCTACGTGGGGTTTGCTGAAATGTTAGCAGTAAAGCATGCCACTATATCTCATTGGCAGGTTGCACTCTAGATTTGACTGCTAGAGCAGGCGTACAATAGTGCCCCCTCGGAATCTTTCTGGGAAATGTGTATAACCCTCTGGTTTCACTTGCTTACTAGACTTGCGCAATCTCATCAAACCTCACCAGCAATTGAGCAGCAGAGAAGGGACCCCCACAGATCCCATATCGTACAGGCCTATATCGCTTTTTCAAAGTGACATCAAAATCTTAGCGAACGTGCTGGCCATCTGACTCAACAAAGTAAAAACTAATATAATGCACCCCGACCAGGCTGGGTTCATGCCCAATAAATCTACTGCTATCAATATTAGAAGATTGTTTGTCTCGAATTACTAAGGGCATTCGCATATTAACAAAGAGCCCTGTTATCCCTCGACACTACAAGGCCTTTGAAAACAATCGAGTGGTAGTTCCTTTGGGTGGTCTTTGCCAAGTTCGACTTTAGGGGAATTTTTTTTTTTTTTGTGGGCTCAGCTTTTCTTTAGTTGCCTTTAGGCTGTAATTAAGGAAGCTGGTAGGGTCCCCCCCCTTTAGCCTGGGCAGGGACATCAAGCAGGGGTGCCCTCTGTCCCTACTCTTATTTGCCATTGACATTGAGCCCCTGGCTGACCTGAGTCAATGCAATCCAGGTTTTAATGGATTTCAATGTAGTGAGTTACACTGAAAAATTCTGCTATATTCTGACGATATGCTATTGTTATTGGGGAACACAGCCTCCTCTCTACAGAAGGTTATGTCCACTATATCAACCTTTGGGGTCTATTCTGGACTTTAAATTAATTGGACTAAGACAGCCCTGATGCTTTTGGACATGGTTCTAGATCAGCCAGTGGTTCAATCCTGTCCAATGCCGACCAACTCCTCCTTTAATTATCTCACTATACAAATTACCCCAGACCTTACTGATTTTTGCCAAATTAATATAGGCCCTTTACTTGTCCAATTTAGAAAAAAAGACCAAAATGTAGAACAGCTTGAAGTTGTCACTAATAGGGAAAACTAATCTTATTAAAATTAAAATTTCTCCCAAGTTACTCTACCTCTTGCATGACTCTCCTGAAGTTATTTGTCTGAAGACTTTTCAAATCTTCATTGCTATCTTTAGGTGTCTGCTTTGGCATAACCGCTGCCTAGGATAAAACTATAACAGCTTCACTATCCTAAAGACTGTGGTGGAGAGGCCCTCCCTAACCCATGGCTATACTGCTTGGCTGCCCAGCTACAACATCTGCTCGGTGATAGGGCTAGACCATATGGGCTCGCCTCCCCAAATTGGATTCCACACTATTAATCGTATTGCAACACACACTATGCACAAGACTGGAGTCACTTGCTTTTTGTAAATTCAACAAATTGATCCCAACATATGCCCTTCTGCAAAAATATAAAACAAAATTAAGCAGATTCAAAAGGTAACTGGCTTAACTATGTACATCCCAATTTGGCAAAATGTCACATACATAAAATTAGCTAAACTACAGTTTGGTAACAAATGAAAGAAGTGAGGAATCACTAATCTCTCCCAAACATTTTCCAATCAAGTTTTACTCTATATGGTCTAAACATAGAGTGCGATATATTCCACAATTATATGAGGGCCCAACATTGAAGGATTTTCAATCACTTAGAATGGAATTTGGACTCCCAAATGTTTTGTTCTTCCAATATTTACAGGTAAGACATGCTATATCTGCACAGGTAAAGGTTTCTCTTTGGAGTTTGTCCAATCCGGTGATACTGTGGTGGCTTCTGGGAAAATCTATTATCTATTTTCATATAATTCCTTTCTGAATCAAGTTTTTAATGTGATGTCCTTTACATGTAGGAAGAGATGGGAGGAGGATATTGGTCCCATATCTAATGAGGAATGGTCTGATATTCTGGAGAATGTGACTAGGTTCTCCCTCTCATCCACACAGAAGCTTACAGAGTTATTTATTCTGCATCGTACATATCACACTCCTACCCATGCCCTCGATGTAAGATTCATAATGGTACGTTTATACATATGTTATGGAAATGTCCTAAACTTACTCGATACTGGAAAACAATAATATTATCTATTAACAATATATGGAATATTGCTCTCCCTTATGACCCAAAATAGGTCTGCTAGGTTGCTTGAACGAGGACTATCCTTCTCATATACAGACAGTAATTATTTTTTTAGCCAGCAAGATTGTCGTGAGGAAGTGGCTTTCCCCTTCTCCCCCCAGTCATTCTGAGTGGGTCAGGGAGGTGAATATGACATTATTTCATGAACATCTTACATATAAACATAGGGGTAGTTCTGGGAAATTTGAACGTATTTGGGAGCAATGGCTAGCTGTTCGGGGGTTGGCCCCGGCACAGCTGGCCGCTATTAACATTTTGGGAGGTAAAATGTAGACCATTGTAACATGTTAGGAGAAAACTATATTGCTCCCGAGAATACTGGTCATGGCAGAGAATGAGGCGGTTAATATAGAGGCAAAGAGGGGGGGGGGGGGCGGTTCCCCCTTTTGTTTCTCTTTTTATTTGGGGGGGGGGGGTTGCGTTTAGAATGTAGATGGTTAGGGATTACAAATGAAAAAATAGTTATATATTAGAGCATCTGCTTATAATGAGATGAAGGTATTTTGAATAAGGATAAATGATGACCACATTTAAATGTATTAATGTATGTACCTAGATCTGTTGTTATACCAGTCTATATATATATGTGTCTGAGTTTTTGTACCTATCTCGTTGTATTGTTAATTTTTCTTCAATAAAAAATTATCTAATTTAAAAAAAAAGTTTTACTACCCATGTCAGAGCTAAGTGCAAAGTTCTCTCTTCCTTTGTATACTGTATGTACATACTTGCAATATATGCAACTTTATCACATAGGGAAGGCCCAAGGAAGCACTTGTGATGATGGTGAAGAAATTGTGGGGACTGATAAAGTGTATTTAAAAGAACTTACTTAACAACTTTGGACACTATTCTGATTCACATATTTGTTTCACTACTGTGTTATACCTTTATTGTACAGTATACACATTTGTATGGCTGGTTTAGGTTTTATTCAGAAGCGCCTGAACACACTTATTTACTTGGTTATAGAACACCATAGGGGTGTTGGATTTTTCTGGCAGCCATGTTGGAGTTATTTTGGGGGGTTGCTTGTTTTAGATAGTGCTAGTTTTACTGCCATAAAATATTTGATTAGTGTTTATTTTGTGGAAATATGCGTTGTTGAGCCTTCTGAAGGTGTGTGGGGAAATCTGGATTTTAATGAACTAATGCAAAGCAGCCCACTATTAGATCACTCTATATTACCACATTATATTATTCAACTTATACCACCTTCACCAACAACATTTAATGCTGGAACTTATGTTGAACTGGTAAAGAGCTCTTTATCAGTTAGGTATGGAGGGATATCACATAGTTTTTGAATTTGATTATTTTGTTTGTTAATGTAAAGGAATTTCCTTAAAAGATCGATTTCAGCTCCGCCATCACACATTTGGAATGATTTACTAAAGGCAAACAAGCAAAAATGCAGTTTTTTTTGTTATATATATTCCTTGCATGTGAATGGATCTTCTTTCCTTGTTTGCTAAGCTCCGGAGCAACTGCAGGTGCATAAAACAGATGCAGAAAAAAGCTACAAGGAAACGTATTTATATTGTAAGAGATTTTTCTATTTTAATAGAAACAAACTGATTAAAGCAAAACACAATTCAAAAAATTGTAATATGTAATAACATATGAGCTTATATTTTTTGTGAAAGTTTGAATTGTACACACACAATAAAATGCATAATAAAAATAAACTGTAGATGTTTACTTGTCGGCAAGGAAACATTTGATGTCCTTACTTTTGTTATCTCTTTATAAAGAAATGCTATATAAATATGGTGTAAAGAAGAACAGCTTTAAAGGATGTCAAGTGACTCATTTTGGTTTAAAGCTTTAGGTAAAAAAAAAAAAAAAATTTCGCTTTTTTTTTCTATGACCTTTATAAGGTACAGTCAAAGTTATGAAATGCTTTATTCGGAAAATCCTTTGATAAAATTTGTCTGCTTGTAGATCAAATAGATGGCCTAAAATAACTTTCAGATATTAAAGGAAAGGGTATCTGGGATTTTAAGGTTCAGTTAGATCTCTTCAAGGCAGTATACAGTCAGTAAGCCTGCTGTGTGGTGCACAGTGCATATGTCTGCTAGCACTGAGCAAATGTCTTAACATTTTCTTTAAAATCTCATAGAGATTGATTGGGAGTTGATTTACTAAACTTTGGCAAAAGGAAGATAAATAAATCTTGGCATATAAAATGTTCATTTTTGCTCCCCAACCATAAGCAAAATCCTGGTTTTCTTACAATTTTGCTTTCATTTTGTACTTCATTGGCTACTCCAAATAAATACAGCTTTTTTATATTCTCTTAATTTGTTGGATATTTACTTTGCTAAGTGAGTAATGAAGGAATAAAAAAAAAAAAAAACATACATTTTTTTTCTTTTGCCATTTGTTTAACAAATTATATGTCTTTAAGCTCACCACACAAATAACAACCCAACTGTAAAATCTCCTTTAGGCCACTTTCACACATGCTGTCCGTTTGTCCGTTGTCGGATGAAAAACGGATATCAATGCATTCCTATGGAAAAACGGATGTAAATGGATGATCATTCATTTACATTCGTTTTCATCCGCTTCCGTCAACATTCATTTTTTTGAACAGTTGAAAGCCCTATTTTTCATCCATTTAAAAAAAACTGATCGGATGAAAAATGAATCAAAATGGATGACAACTGATGGAAAACGGATGACAACGGATGAAAAACGGATGACAACGGATAAAAAACCGATGACAAAGGATGAAAAACAGATGAAAAACTGATGACAAAGGATAAAAAATGAATGAAAAACTGATGACAAAGGATGAAAAAGGGCGCTTTCCACCCGGCGGACTCCGTTTTGCTCAGCGGGATTGATCCACTTATAGATTACTTATATTTACTTAGGGCTCTTTCACACAGGCGGACTGTTTGGATCCACCTGTCCGTTTTTTTGACAGATCTGAATGGTCCCCCCATGCATCTCTATGGGGCATCGGATGTCAGCGGAGACATGTCCGCTGACATCCGATCCGATCCGTCAAATCTGAACGGATGGAAACCCTATTTTCCATCCGTTCAGCAGATTGGATTGGATGGGATCGGATGAGAACGGACCGACGGTCCGTTCCCATCCAATTCCCCTATAGAAATGTATGGGGAACTGACAGCTGTGTCTCCGCACACAGCGCGGAGAACAGCTGTCATTCTCCTGCTCAGCGGGGGATCGCCTGAATTTTTTAGGAATTTTATATTCTCTAGGGAATCTGCTTTCTGAAAATATATAGTGTTTGGGGGTTTTAACTTATCTTCAGCCCTAAAATAATTTTTTCACATGTGTGCAAGAAAAATGAAAAAACAGCTCTGGAAGCTAAAGTATTAACGACTTATGGACCGCCTAAGACAAATATACTGTGGCAGAGCAGCCCTCTTGCGCAAAATCATGTACCTGTACGTGATTTCGTGCACAGGGTCTGGGGCGTGCATGCACTGAAGGCAACCCACTCCCGCTGTGATTGGACACAGTGGGAGCCAATCAGCGGGTCCAGCGGATGCGATGTCGGCCTGGACAAGCCCATTGTTTACAGGATAGGCAGAATGGCAGACATGTTCTGTCAGAGAGGAGGATGGGAATCTTGTGTTTCTGCTAAACAGAAACACAGATCTCTGTTTTCCTCCAGTTAAGCCACCCCCACACAGTTAGAAAGCACTCCCTAGGAGCACACTTAATCCTTTGTTCGCCCCTGATCTTAACCCCTTCCCTGCCAGTGTCATTAGTAGAGTGAAAGGGCATTTTTATTAGCACTGATCACTGGATTAGTGTCACTGGTCCCCAAAAAAGTGTCAAAAGTATAGGTAAGTGTCTAATTTTTCCACTGCAATATCGTAGGCTTGCAAAAAAACGCTGATCAGAGCTATTACTAGTAAAAAGTATAAATAAATAAAAATTCCATAAAAATATCCCATAGTTTGTAGAGGCTATGGTTGAGCAAACCAATAAATATACGTTTATTGGGATTTTTTTTACCAAGAATTTGTAGCAGAATACATATTGGCCTAAATTGATGAATACATTTGATTTTTTGCACTTTTTTTTTTTTTTGCTGGATTGTTTTATAGCATAAAGTAAAAAATTTAGTTTTTTATTTCAAGATTATCAGTCTTTTTTGGTTCATAGCGCAAAAAAAAAAAAAATAGATGTTAAAATACCACCAAAAGAAAGCTCTATTTGTTGGGAAAAGGGTATAAATTCTATTTGGGTACAGCATCGCCTGTCTGTGCAATTGTCAGTTAAAGTAATGCAGTGCCGTATCGCAAAAAATGGCCTGGTCATGAAGGGGGTAAACCTTCTAGAGCTTAAGAGGTTAAAGGGTATTTCTACTTTTTCAGGAAAACTGGGGTAATACCTAATTTAAATTTGTTATGTGTCCCTATTCAAATAGCATAAATAAATAATAAAAAAAAATTGTAGCTTATAAAAAATAAAATTTGTAGCTTTTCTGGGACTTCCTGCAAGAAACAATGCTAGTTTGATCCCATTGGTATGAGGGGGCTGAGAAGTTGTGTTTTCCATAATTAGCCCTGTCTGAACTGTTTAACCACTTGCTGCCGAAGGACGTCCATGGAGTTGAGTTGCAGTGGTTATACCGAGATAATGTCTATAGTTACATAGGGACAAGGTGCTTTACCTAGGGGGTTCTATCTCTTGCAAGGTACCCTGCCCATGATATGACATGTGGCCTGGTATGGCAAAGGAAGGGGGGCATATGCTCATTCCCTACCTTTCTTGATTTCTGCATGGGGTTCCCCCTTAAAAGCTATACTATAAGGGTCTGGTATAGAATTTCGGGGGTCCTCATGCTATTTTTTTTGTTTGTTTTTTTGCATTGGGTCACCCTTAAACTTTATACAAGACCTAAAGGGTTTAGTATGATTCAGGGGGCAACTCTATGCCAATTTTTGTGCAGGAATACCCCATTAACCTCTATCTAGGATAAGGGTCTGGTATAGATGAAGACTTCCCAGCTGTTTTGTTTACAAACAGAACAAAGCGCTCAGGAGCTGTCATTTTTTCAGCAATTTAGACACACATTTCTTTTGGTAAATATTAGTGCTGCTGTAGTAGGATTTATACAATACACAGATACTCATCTTATAGGTAGAATCAGGGCATTCCTCAAGCATGTTATATAATGGAGTTTTGAAATTTTAATGTTACTTAAATAACTGCTCCCTTCCAAGGGGACAAATTTTTTTTTTTTGCTTTGGTAAATGTCCCTATATGCAAAATGTTAAGCATTACTTACACTTCTCTTGTTGGTAGGTTTTGTAAAGTGTTGCAATGGGTTTTTTCAAAACTAATTTGAAAGTAAAAAATAAACCTTAAATATTAGTGAGAACTGCATATTTTGCTATTTTGCAAAAATGATATTACTTTATACCAGTGTTTCTGAACCTTTTTGCCTTCAAGGAACCCCTGCCAAAAAGTCAGAGATCTCGGGAAACCCCTGAAATATTTTTTATATCTACAGCTCATGGAACAGCGAGCTGTAGCTATAACAACAATAATGCTTAGAAAATGCATTAAACAAGAGAATAGATATTAAAACTCACCTGCTTATTGTGAAACTGTAAGATTCTGGTACCTTTGGTACCCTTATTGCCCATTTTCCTCTTCATATTGCGTCCCACCTTTTTAGTTAGGTGGAACGCATATACCTTTAAGCCGGATGACATCATCGCTGAGCGCCGCTCTGAGCGGCTATTTCAATCGCCGGCTTTCTCTCTCACATTGTTCGTTCAATGTTACCGCATGCTCACAAGCCTTGTCTTATGCTGCCGGAGCCTCCAGCTATTCTCTTTACCTGGAACAGACCGGAACCTCGCTACTGATCCCGTATCTCGCTACCGGATCACTCCCTCACTACCGGACCCCTCTACTTACTAACCTTACTAGTGATAAGTACCCCACAGGGGATTCCTCCATAACTAACTTACACTATCTACCTCTGCACATTAAGGACTGTTACTATCTATGCATACTAATTCTATCATCTGCACTGTTACATAGATTGCTAGCTCTTGAGTCTACTACCATCTATCCTTGCACTGGGTTAGTCTATCCTGTATATGTCATCTGCTGTCCTCACCACCTGTTACCATACATGATTACTAACCTATCTGCATTCTACCTATTACCATCTACTACTCTCCTGAACATTACTATCAAGTGCTTATCATTGCTGTCACTGCTCACACCTGTCCCTTCAGCACATCACC
This sequence comes from Pelophylax lessonae, assembly GCF_965119305.1. NCBI lineage: Eukaryota > Metazoa > Chordata > Amphibia > Anura > Ranidae > Pelophylax > Pelophylax lessonae. The sequence goes on along the minus strand of NC_138768.1, from coordinate 443,608,554 downwards.
TCCATACTGTCATATACATCCCATCACTCCAGGAACATCTTATTGAGTGTGTGTATATCTGTATGCTGAAGCAGACAGGCCCACAGTGATGAGTCTGGAGAGTTGGATCTGGTATTTCAACACATCTCTACATGACTACTGAGTGGAGATTCTGCAGCTGCAAATCCAGCTTACTATAAAAACGCAGGAGCGTTACAGAAACTTGTGCTTGCTCAATTCTGGGTCATAAGCAGTGTACAGGGGTCAGCAGGGCAGAGAACAAAGGATCAAGGAGGGAACAGTACGGGGGGAGGGGGAGGGGGAGAGCACAACATAGTACAGAGGGGAAGAAGAGTACAGCACAGTACAGGGGGGCCAGGTGGGAACAGCACAGTATGGGGGAGGGGGGCCAGGAGGGAACTGTACAGGGGGTCAGGAAGGAACTTTAAAGTACAGGGGGCCAGGAGGTAGCTGTATAGTACAGTGAGGGAGGCATGGGGGTGAAGGAACAGTATAGGGGGACCAGAAGAGAACATTACAGGTGGGTCAGGAGAGAACCGTACAGGGGGCCAGATGAGAACAGTACAGGTGGGTCAGGAGGGAACAGTACAGGGGGCCAGGAGAAAACAGTACAGGGGGACCAGAAGGGAACAGTAGAGGGGGGCCTGGAGAGAACAGTACAGGGGGGCCAGACAGGAACAGTACAGGGAGGTCAGGAGGGAAAAGTACAGGGAGGCCAGGAGGGAACTGTATAGTAGGGGGGACAGGAGGGAACTGTATAGTACAGGTGGGGGGGGGCAGGAGGGAACTCTATAGTACAGGGGGATAGTAGGGAACTGTATAGTACAGGTGGGGACAGGAGGTAACTGTTAGGGGGCCGGGAGAGAACAGTACTGGGAGGCCAAAAGGGAACAGTACAGCAGGGCAAGAAGGGAACAGTACAGGGAGGCCAGGAGGGAAAAGTACCGGGGGGCCAGGAGGGAACTGTATAGTAGGGGGAACAGAAGGGAACTGTATAGTACAGGTGGGGGGGGGCAGGAGGTAACTGTATAGCACAGGGGGGCAGTAGGGAACTGTATAGTACAGGTGGGGGGGCAGGAGGTAACTGTATAGTACAGAGGAGCCAGGAGAGAACAGTACTGGGGGCCAGGAGAGAACAGTACAAGGGGGGGGGGGGCAGGACATAACTGTAAAGTGCAGGGGGGCCATGAGGAAACAGTACAGTGGCCAGGAGGTAACTGTATAAAATAGGGGGCCATGAGGTAACAGTACAGGGGGGCCAGGAGGTAACAGTACAGAGAGGGCAGGAGGCAGGAGGGCACAGTGCAGGGGGTCATGAGAGAACAGTACAGGGAGGCTAGGAGAGAACAGTACAGGGAGGCTAGGAGAGAACAGTACAGGGAGGCTAGGAAAGAACAGTACAGGGAGGCTAGGAGAGAACAGTACAGGGAGGCCAGGAGAGAACAGTACAGGGAGGCCAGGAGATAACAGTACAGGAAGGCCAGAAGGGAAGAGTACAGGAAGGAAGAGTCCAGAGGGCCAGGAGGATACTGTATAGTACAGGAGGACCAGGAGGATACTGTATAGTAGAGGGGGTGAAGGAGGTAACTGTATAGTACAGGGGGTCCAGAAGAGAGCAGTGCAGGGGGCCAGGAAAGAAAAGTACAGGTGCACCAAAAGGAAACTGTATAGTACAGGGGGGCCAGGAGGTAACTGTATAGCACAGGGAGGGCCAGAAGAGAACAGTACAGGTGGGGCAGGAGGAAACAGTACATGGGGGCAGGAGAGAACAGTACAGGGAGGTCAAGGGGGAAAAGTACAGAAGGGCCAGGAGGAAACAGTACAGGGAGGCCAGGAGAGAACAGTACAGGGAGGCCAGGAGGGAAGAGTACATGGAGGTCAGGGGGGAACAGTACAGAGGAATCAGGAGGAAACAGTACAGGGAGGCCAGGGGAGAACAGTACAGGGAGTATCGAATAATTTGTATATGCGCTCCTAGGTCGCAGGGTACCTAGGCGCAAAAAGGATAATTACGGGTGCCACATCCTTGATAATGGAATTGGAAGATAGAAGAGAAAGAAATTTGGACTTTATTGGCACCGGTATTAAAAATGTATATTTTTATTGAAAAATCACAGGAAAACATTTATAACAAAGACAGAAAAGAAATATACAAAATAACAGACATACAGTTTACATACAGTAAAATCAGGCGGCAAAGCCACAAAACAGTGTGCAAGTAAAATCGCACAGCCTACTAGGTAATTATAATTGTAACAACAATCACATATATCACAAAGTAACCTGTATTCATAAGGGGGCCATAGAGAGGGATGATAACCGTCTCTGGAGGTCGTCTGTACAATGTGAATAAACAGATGTTGAGTTAAATCCCAGTTGCCCTACATGTTTCACTTAACATAGTAAGCTTCCTCTGGAGCACATGGAGTAAGCAAACATCTGAAAGGAGGTTCAGGTGATAAAACTTTGTAATGGACTGAGCCTGGTAGGCTACAAAGAATAACGAGGGGGTAGGTACGTTGTGGTTGGAGCAAACTGCATAGGTCCTGATAGAATCATGGACACCCGATAACAAAGTAATAGAAGGGAAAGATGGAAGAAGACCCCAAGGCCTTCAAATCCAAACAGAGGAAGGCGAGGTGGGTACACCTCATATGCCTATGGACCCTGGTATATATAGGCAGAGGTTTGCTCCAGGTCCAACGACCACAAATACCCCCCCGGATGGGAATAACGCCAACAAGGTGTACCCACCTCACCTTCCTCTGTTTGGATTTGAAGGCCTTGGGGTCTTCTTCCATCTGGCCCTTCTATTACTTCGTTATCGGGTGTCCATGATTCTATCAGGACCTATGCAGTTTGCTCCAACCACAACGTACCTACCCCCTCGTTATTCTTTGTAGCTTACCAGGCTATACAGGTTACTTTGTGATATATGTGATTGTTGTTACAATTATAATTACCTAGTAGGCTGTGCAATTTTACTTGCACACTGTTTTGTGGCTTTGCCGCCTGATTTTACTGTATGTAAACTGTATGTCTGTTATTTTGTGTATTTCTTTTCTGTCTTTGTTATAAATGTTTTCCTGTGATTTTTCAATAAAAATATACATTTTTAATACCGGTGCCAATAAAGTCCAAATTTCTTTCTCTTCTATCTTCCAACAGTACAGGGAGGCCAGGCTTGAAGAGTACCGGGGGGGGGCAGGAGGGAACTGTATAGTGGGGGGGGGGGGAGGTAACTATATCATACAGAGGACGCAGGAAGTAAATGTATAGTACAGGGGGGCCAGGAGAGAACAGTACAGGGGGACCAGGAGGAAACTGTATAGTACAGGGGGCCAGGAGGGAAGAATACAGTGAGGTCAGGGGGGAAAAGTACAGGGGGGTCAGGAGGAAATAGTACAGGGAGGCCAGGGGAGAACAGTACAGGGGGGCCGGGAGGTAACTGTTTAGTACAGGGGGGGCATGGGGGAACTATACTGATATCAGATATCTATATCAGACGGGGGGCGGGCAGGAGAGAAAAATATAGTACAAGGGGCCCAGGAGAGAAAAATATAAGGGGGCCAGGAGGGGACCAGGAGGGAGCCCTGATACCCGCCCGCCCTCCTATCCTGTTCCTTCCAAGTACCCCAGGACAGTGATGTCAGTTTTCCTAAGTGCTCTGCAGCCCAGATCTTTGGGGATGTGATCTACCATTCATCTGCTTATGATGAATGGCAAATTGTGGCAGAACCCCTTGGGACCTCTCGCAGAATCTTAGTTGCAAAACACTGCTCTACACCAAAGAAAACCCTTAAGCCTTTAAAGTCATTTTTCAGCTAAATACATGGAAAAAGTCATGATTGGTGTAATTTCCCTAAAATGAAACTGGTAAAATTATAGTGCAAACAAATTATTCAAATGCTGGTGATCATAAGTTGTGAAATGGTAAGTGCTCTTCAAGTGAATGCCCCAGTGTTTCCACATTCCTACCAGATAGGATCTCAAAGAAACAAGATCAGATGAGCTTAGCTGCATTCATTCCTGACAACCATTCCATCTACTATGGCTCCAACCAGATGCTATATATGACCAATGAGGCTAAGAAGTGAAAAAGTCAAAAGGGTCACAGTGCAGCAGTAAGTTAAAAACGATATAAAGTGTTTTAAGATATTGCACTTACATGGAGGATAAACTCATGATGTACAAAAACAAAGGCGGTGTCTCCACAACTTCCTCCAGTGTGCGTGAATATGTCCCAAGCCCAGCCTCAATGGAAGAAGGATTGGGCTTTGGTGTGATGATGGGAGAGAGTGGTGAGAGAAGGAGTAGTTTGGGGTTAGGGCAGCAGGTGTCATGGTGAGATTGGGGTAAGGATGGGCTTCAGTGTAATGGTAAGTGTGGGGAAGTCATGCAGATGTGGTGGTCAGAGCAAGGGAGAGGTAGGGTTAGGCATGCAGGAGTGGTGCTGAGAGAGGAGTCAGCATGTAGGGGTCAGTGTGGAAGCAAGGAATTAGGTGTGTTGGTTGAGCAGGGCAGGGGTGGGGCACGGGTGTCAATAAGCCTGCATGTATTGTGGTGAGAGTGGGGGAGGAGTGAGTTTAGGCTTGCAGGTTTGGTGTGAGAGTGGGGTTGGGGTTAGGTGTGCAGGTGTGGTACTGAGAGCAAGGGTGGGGTGGGGCAGGGCATGCAGGTATGTTTATAAGTGTAGAGTAAGGATGGGGTTTGGCATGATGGTGAGAGTGGGGTTCAGCTGTACAGGTGAAGTGGTAAGAGTGAGGGTGGGGTGCAGGTGTGGTGGTTTCACGACCTTGGTTTATCCACGTAGACCAGTGGCTATAGCGTTAGTGAAGTTCACACAGTAGTTAGCTGGATAAATACACAAACCAAGGGTCTAAACATTATCTATTATCCTCCAGGGTATCCTAAAGGTGCAGATTGGTTTTACTGCATGCTAATGCTAAGTCACGTCCCTCTGGTTTGTCCCAGCAGGAGGAGAGCAAAAGGGGGTCAGGTAGTGGATGAAGCCGGTAGGGTACAGGAAGAAGTTTTTTCAATCAACAAGTCAAAATGTCAGGTGTGAGTAGTAGCTGGATGGGATCAGGCAGAAGAGTATTCATTGAACAACCCAATGGTTGATAATGAGTGGTGGAAAAGATAAGGACAGCAGCAGATATGCAAAAAGAAAGATTTCAGCTGGAGAGAGCATAATAATCTGGCAAACGGGAAGTGCAAGCATGGTTTAAAAAAGTTCAACTAAGGAGCAAAGAGTTCAAGGTTCAGCGGAGACAAGGTATAAAGCAGGAATGTCCACGGGACCAGACAAGGAGCTGCCCAGCATTTCAGGTGGCACCATAGAGGTCCCAGGTTCAGATTTTGATCCTGACTGTTGTAATTTGTTCCAAAGGATCTTGGACTCAAGAATTTTTTCAACTGCAAATTATTCTTCTCCCTGTACCTCAGCAGGTGAAGAGTGAATTAACAGATTGAAGAAGTTTTAAGTGAAAGGATACTAGATTGATTTGAGCAGAAATCTGAAAAGGTCCCACAAACTTTTGACCCAACTTAGCAAATGGAACCTGAAGCTTCATATTTTTGATGAATAACTAAACTTTGTTACTCACATAGTAGGCTGTGACAAGTCGTAATAGGGAAAAGTAGGAAGTGATCTGCAGTGTCTGTCAGCCTCCTTCAAACTCTATTGCTCCTTGGAAGATGTCCCATCAGACAAAATGTGTATAGAGAAGAGTTTATTGTGCTGTACAATATGGTTGTCACATTGTCTGTTTTGTGAATACCATTTGGTTTAATAATAAATGTTTTTTAAATGGTACTTCACTATGGGATTTCCTTGCTCTTTCCTTGGTCTGCGTTTTTGCTGCTGAGACCAGTATATGAAAAGTGATCCAGTGATCATTTTTGGGGCATGCCATTTATGAGAGAGTGAGGCTTGTGAGGGGAAGAGAGTTGAAACCATCCATCCACGAGGGATCTGTCATCTTTTAAATGCTTATTTAGACCTCTTGAGTTGTGGGGTCTAAGGATCTGGTAAGTGACATTATAATCACTTGGTGATTGGTGCACACCAGTTGTATGAAGATTTTGCACACTTTTGGTGGACTTTGATATTTAGCTTGTAGGACTTTATTATTTATTTTTTTTTATTTTGTTTGTTATACATTATATATTGAATTCGATGTTTTCCTGACAGCGTAACACTATTTTTCTTTTTTCAAATGTCTGTCAGCACCCTTTTTGGAATATTCCTAAAGCCAAACAAATGGAACTGTGCAACTCAAATCTTGAATAAGGAATACATATAAAACAAAAACAAAATGGTGTGCTGTTCCTTTAAATGTATGTGACAATCAACTGTGAATTAATCTATCAGAAAAATAATTACACATACAAAGCAATAAAGTGGCATATTGCACTTGTCCTTTAAATTGAACTCACATAGATTCAAGCTTGAATAAATTATAACATTTCGGGTTGCATGTGAAAAGCTCAATAAAGTGCAAAAGTTAAATTACTGTGCAAAGGTACAATATAAATCAAAATAATATTATGATGGATATAAAGTCCATAAACAAAGTGATCATAAAATAAAGCGCTGGGTGCTTTACAATGTATAACTACTTCAAAATGTGCTCCAATGTGGCAAGAGGTGCTACTAAGTGAAAGCAGATGGCCTCCTAACTAAATGAGTGGATCTCAGTTACAGAGGTTATAGACAGCCTGCACTCAATATCCAAGGTGTTGGTTTCACAGAAAGCATGTCTCCACAGCATGAATCAGATGGAATCCATTCATCCGAGTTACATGTGTAAAGTAGGGAGAAGCCTCATAGTGTGAATCAGTCAAATGGATTTATTAAACAATAAAAATTACACTTGCGTTGAGGCAAAGAAAAAAAACGAGCATAACAAATGAGCCAGTCGTGGTGTCACCTGTCTAGCCAGCTGCGAAGACGTCCCACGTAGTCCCCATCTGACACGTTTCCCAAACATGGGATTTTTTGCGATTGACTGATTCACACTATGAGGCTTCTTCCTACCTTACACATGTAACTCGGATGAATGGATTCCATCTAATTCATGCTGTGGAACCAACGCTTTGGATATTGAGTGCAGACTGTCTATGATCTCTGCAACTGAGATTGGGTAAGAGGCCATCTGCTTTCACCTAGGAGCACCTCTTGCCACATTGAAGCTCATTTTGAAGCGGTTATACTTTGTAATATTCCTGAGCCTGCTTTAAAATTTCCATCAATTTCTCCTGAATCTCCTGTAATGTATTTCATCTGTCTGTAACAGCAGAAATTGCAGTGGAGAAAAAAAGATCAGGAATAAAAACTGGATGATAGCCAAAATTTAAAAAAAGTACTTTGAGAAGTGGAACTATGCTTAGAATACGAACAAACTCCGCCATTGCAATATAGTCCACTCAGTCATCATGAACATAGCTGACAAGACACTGAAGATAGGTTTAATTGGTCCTCTCAGTTTGACCATTAGACTGAGGATAAAAAGCAGAGGAAAGGTTAATTGTAACAACTAAAGCTGCGCAGAAGTTTTTCCAGAGTTTTGAGGTAAATTGAACTCCTCTGTTCATATACTACATCATCAGGGATTCATTGTAGTTTAAAGATTTCTCGGACCATCAGTTCCACAGTTTTCTACAGTGGGTACCCCCTTAGTTGGCATAAAATAGGCCATCTTAGTGAGATGTTCGATGACCACCAAAATTATGGTCATTTCTTACCAGAGGGGTAAGTCAACTCCATAGAAATTGCCCCTATGGTCTTGATAGTGGAAGTGGTTGGAGAAACCCCAGAGAAGAAAATTGGGGTGTTCTATTGTGCACAAGTCAAACATGAGGCCAAATAATTTTTGACATTCTTCTTGTAACCCGGCCACCGGTCTCAAAGGTCCAAATAATGCACCCCAAGTTTAGCATCATGAACCAAGCTGTTTCAGGTACATAGAAGCAATCCGACCAAAAAGTACAAAAGTTGTTCTTGTAACTGAGGTTAATGTCCTTAGGGGGTTGACAGTCCTTGAGAAAATTCAAATATGCCTTAAAATGTGTGGCCCCTAAAAAGCTTTTTGACGCAGAATAGTACATTTAGAGTTGCTTTTCTAAAGAGACCCAGACAACAGCCATGATAAGTTATCTGCCTTGCCATTACATGACCCAGGGAAATACAAAATAACAAAATTAAACCTGTCAAAAAATAGGGGCCAACATGATTGTCTAGAGACAATCTTGTGGCAGAATTAATTAAATCTAAGTTCTTATGATCAGTGAGGACAGTTACAGTGTTTTTGGCCTTTTCCCAGCAGATCTCCCTGCTCAGAAAATGCTTTCTTAATTGCCAGCAACTCCTTATTTTCAATGCCATAATTCTATTTGGCTGAAGATATTAACTGATATAAATAAGCACATGGATAAAGCAGCATCTTTTCTCCAATTCACTGAGAAAGGAAAGCTCCTACAACAGACTCTGAAGCATCAACTTCCACAATAAAAAGTAGTTCAGGATCAGGATGTACCAGTATTATTTTTATTATTATTTTTTATACAAAACAGGCTGTATGATTGGAGCAATTACCTTGAAGAAATGTTTTCATGTATCTTATGTAAAAGTTGGCAAACCCATATGCCCTCAACATGGAGGGGGTGGGTGCTTTGTGGCCACCCCAAAGCGCCTTGTCCCCATGTTGATGGGGACAAGGACCTCTTCCCGACAACCCTGGGCTGTAGTTGTTGGGGTCTGTGGGGGGGGGCCACCAGATCCTGCCCCCCCATGTGAATGGGTAGGGGTTCATAGTACCCCTACCCAATCAACACAAAAATGTACAAAAAAAAAACACAGTCACAGTGTCAGTGGGTGGCATGATTGAGGATGGATTGTCATCGGGGGTCACTGTTTTTTCATTTTTATTTTTGAACATAGGACTTTTTTGTTTATTTTTTTTGTACATTTTTTGGGTGAATGGGTAGGGGTACTATTCACATGGGGCGGGGGCTTAGATCTGGGGGCCATATTGTTAAAAGGGGCTTCCAGATTCTGATAATTCCCCCACCCACAGACCCCAACAACCACAGCCCAGGGTTGTCAGTAGGGGGCAAGGTGCTCTGGGGTGGGATGACCACAGCCCCCCTGCCCCAGAGCACCTCCCCATGTTAAGGGCATGTGACCTGGTATGGTTCAGGAGGGGGAAGCCGCTCGCTCGCCCACCCACCCCCCCCCCCCATTTCCTAACCTGCCAGACTGCATGCCTGGATAAGGGTCTGGTGTGGATTGGGGGGGGGGATGATATTTTTTTCTTACATTTTTTTAACTGCAAATCATTTTAATTTTGATTTCACTCGTTTTTTTTACTTTAGAAATGTTGTTTTTGCTATAGCATGTAAAATGCATGCTAACGATACACCACTATACAGGCAGACACCCCAAAGGCACTATATTTAAAGGATTTTTTTTCAGCTGTCAGCAGGGAAACCAATGAGCTGATGACTCATCGGTTGTTTAGGAGGCTGCGGATGGCTTCCCGGCCCCACTCCTTAACAACCAGCTTATACAGTAAGCTTATAGAGCACCCTGATTGAGCAAAGCCTTGCTCAATCAAGCGCAGCATTGCAGGGTGTTTGGCAAACGGCCGAACAGGCAAATATGCGGCCCAAACTCATGCTCGGGCCAAACCATTCACCCATCCCTATTATCAAAATCCATGCTCACGCCTTCTGGAGAAATTATGTATCCCAAGAACTGACTCTGGATTTGTTTAAACTCACATTTCTGCAGTTTGATGTAAATGTAGTCTTAGTCAAAGACAACGCCATTGTTCTCTCAATGCACCTCCAAGTTATCAGAAAAGATGAGAATACTATCCAGATATGCATTTAAAAACTTATCCTACAGGTCTTGCAAAATTTTTGAAGAAAAGTTGAAAACTTGCAGGAGCAATGCAAAAGGTAAAAGGCAGTTTTCTTTTCCATCTCCAGGACAAGGTTATACGCCCCCCATAAATTTAGTTTATTAAAGACTTTGGCAGAGTGGAGTCTGGAACCGGGGGAGTATATTGCTGGTTTTATTAGTTATCTTGTTCAAATTTCTGTACCTGTAGTTAATGTCTGATAAAGTAATTCTTTCAATTCTCATCAAGCCACTACCTGAGCACCTTCCATTCAGGTTGTGATAGAGAATAAATGCAACCAAAATGTAATTCTGCCTCTGGAAGCAATTCGATGGGGCTCCATGTGCAATGAAGAGGTAACTGATTATTTTTCTGTATTCTTTTTACTACAGATGTCATGGAATTCATGATACTGTGGAGGCTGCCTGTGACATGACAGGGTAGTTACCACAACAGCTTGTGAACCCCTGGTTTGTAAAGGAATTTTTGGGAAGACAATGTTCTTTGCACTGGTCGAAAGCAAACATTTTTGAACCCTGTCCCAAAGTTGATGGAGGGAAAATGGATAGAGAATCAAGGAATTAACAGAATGATAGGAAATTTGGGTGATGTGATCAACTGAAATTTGACAATGCCACAATGGTCAGGCTCAATTTGGAGTTCAAGTGGGATTGTTTCATGGGTGTCAGCTTCTAAAGAGAAAGTATATACAAAAAATAAATGTCCAATCGATTAATTCCTGCACCATCACCGTAGAAAGAATAGTCAAAATTTGTAAACTGTAATTAACAGAGGGCTATATCGGTGCTGGACCAATCGCTATGAGAGACAGAGATTAACCACTTACCTACAGTGCACTTTCACCCCCTTCCTGCCCAGACCGATTTTCAGCTTTCAGCGCTCTCACACTTTGACTGAGAATTACTCAGTCATGCAACACTGTGCCCATTCAAAAATTGTGTCCTTTTTTTCACACAAATAGTGCTTTCTTTTGATGGTATTTAATCACTACTGGGTTTTCTATTTTTTGTGCTATAAATAAAAAAAGACTGAAAATATTGTGAAAAAACAAATTTTTCTTTGTTTCTGTCATAAAATTTTGCAAATTAGTAATTTTTCTTCACAAATTTTGGCCAAAATTTATACTGCTACTTATCATTGGTAAAAATAACCCAAGTAAGTGTATATTATTTGGTCTTTGTGAAAGTTATAGAGTCCACAAGCTATGGTGCGAATCATTGAAAATTGATCACACTTGATCACACCTGATGTACTGAAGGCCTATCTCATTTCTTGAGACACTAAAAAGTCAGGAAAGTACAAATACCCCCCAAATGACCCCTTTTTGGAAAGTAGACATTCCAAGGTATTTAATAAGGGGCATGGTGAGTTTTTTGAAGTTGTAATTTTTTTCCCACAATGCTTTGCAAAATGAAGTTTTTTTTTTTTTTTTTTTTTACAAATTGCCGTATTAACAGGTTATTTCTCTCACACAGCACATGTATACTTGCAACTACACCCCAAAACACATTCTACTACTCCTTCTGAGTATGGCGATACCACATGTGTGAGACTTTTTCACAGCCTGGCCACATACAGAGGCCTAACATCCAACCAGCACCGTCCGGCATTCTAGGAGCACAAATTACACATATAATTTCCTGACAACCTATCGTACTTTTGAAGGCCCTGGAGCACCAGGACAATGGAAACCCCCATAAAATGACCCCATTTTGGAAAGCAAACAGCCCAACGTATAATTTTTGAGGCATAATGAGTCTTTTGAATATGTCATTTTTTTCCACAGGTTTTTGGAAAATGTGGAAAGAAAATGAAAACACATTTTTTTTTACACAAAGCTGTCCATTTATGCAATATTTCTAACACATAGCATGTACATAGCAAAAATTGCACCCCAAAATACATTCTGCTATTCCTCTTGAGTATGGCGATACCACATGTGTAACACTTTTTCACAGCCTGGCCACATACATAGGCCTAACATCCAAGTAGCGCTTTACACAAAGTTGTCCATTTATCCACTTTAAGATTGGGCCTATTTTTGACACTTGGTGTTTACAAGCTAAAATCATTTTTTTTGCTAGAAAACTACTTGGAACCCCCAAACATTATATATTTTTTTTTAGCAGAGACCCTAGAGAATAAAATGGAGATTGTTGCAATATTTTTTATTTGCGCAGCAATCTTCCAAATGCGATTTTTTTGAAAAAAAAATCACTTTTTTGATCTAAAAAATAAGAAAACAGTAAATTTAGAAAAAATTTTTTCCATAATGTGAAAGATAATGTTACGCCGAGTAATTAGATACCCAACATGTCATGCTTCAAAATTGCGCATGCTCACAGAATGGCGCCAAACATTGGTACTTAAAAATCCCCATAGGCAACATTTAAAAAAAATTCTGCAGGTTACTAGCTTAGAGTTACAGAGGAGGTCTAGGGCTCAAATTATTGCTCTCGCTCTAACGATCGCGGCGATACCTCACATGTATGGTTTGAACACCGTTTACATATGTGGGCGGGACTTGCGTATGCGTTTGCTTCTGCGCGCAAGCTAACGGGGACAGGGCGCTTTAATTGTTTTTTTTTTTTTCCTATTTATTTTATTTATTATTTTTTTATTTTTACACAGTTAAAAAAAAAAAATGTTTTGATCATTTTTATTCCTATTACAAGGAATGTAAACATCCCTTGTAATAGAAATAGGCATGACAGGTCCTCTTTATTGTGAGATTTGGGGTCAAAAAGACCTCACACCTCACAACTACACTAAAAAAGCAAAAAAAAAAATTGTTGAAAGAGGAAAAAAAAAAAAAGCAAAAAAAAAAAGCGGCCCTTTAAACCGGTTGCTAGGCAACGTCTTTTGACGTAGCTCCGGTCCTCCAAGACCATAGAGTTGAGTGAGGGCCATCTTGCCCTCACTCGACTTCCTGTCTCTGAGGATCCGGGATCGGATAGTTTTCCCCGCTGCCGGCGGTTCCGGTAAGCTGGGAAAACGTCTGGGACGCGGCAGGAGGGGGGGGCACCTCTTCCCCTGCACCGTAAGGGTAATTCCGCGGTGAATCCGCCACTGGGACCACCCTTATCTGAAAGCCGACCGCCCGCCGTTTCAAAAAATACCGGGGTTATGGGGGCTATCTGCTGCCATAACCCCAGTATTTAGCTTTTAATAGCCGACGCATATAGTCGTTAGGCGGTCAGTAAGTGATTGCATGTATATGGCAAACAGGTGACGATGACTGATGGGGTGACAGGTGACAGGTGACGAAGACTGATGGGGTGACAGGTGACGATGACTGATGGGGTGACAGGTGACGATGACTGATGGGGTGACAGGTGATGATGACTGATGGGGTGACAGGTGATGATGATTGATGAGGTGACAGGTGACGATGATTGATGAGGTGACAAGTGACGATGATTGATGGGGTGACAGATGACAATCACTGACCGGGTGACATGTGACGATGATTGATGGGGTGACAAGTGACGATCACTGATGGGGTGTCAAGTGACGATGATTGATAGGGTGACAGATGACGGTGACTGATGGGGTGACAGGTGACGATGACTGATGGGGTGACAGGTGACGGTGATTGATGGGGTGACAGGTGACGGGCGATGGTCACTGATGGGTGACAGGTGATGGGCGATGGTGCACGGCGGTACTAATGGCAGTCTCTGGTGACCGGTGAACTTTAGGCTACGTTCACATGTGACACACATGTGTCACATCGACACATCGACTGTGACAGCACAGCGTTTGGGGTGCTATTGCAAAAAACGGGCAACGCACAGGCGTCCCGCAATTTGCAATGATTTCCGGATCGCGGGCAGAATCGCGGTGATTCTGCCCGCGATCGCTGCGCTCACATGTGAACGTTATGGGTGTCAATTTCTGGGCACTGATGAGGTGACTGTTGGGTGACAGGTGACATTGGGGGGGGCTGAGGACTGTGTGGGGACCTTTATTAGTGTGATTTTAGTGTGATTTTTACTTTTGCAGGTACACAGAGCAGTAACTCACTATTTCTAGCTCTTCTCCCCTCATACTGGAAACTGTATGAGGAGAGAAGAGCTAGTAACAGTCAGTTACTGCTCTTTGTTTACATTTTGTGATTGGCTGTGAATGGATTCACAGCCGATCACTTAGTAAACAGTCACTGTCAGTGACTGTTTACTACCGCCGGTGACAGCTGTGTTCCTACGGAACACAGTGCCACTGACATGACCGCGCTGCGCGCTCCCGATCGTGCATGTGCGGTCATCTCCCGGGCGCCTCCATTGTGATCGGCTGTGTCATTGGAACACAGCCGATCACGTGGGAAACAGCCATGCCTATTGGCTGTTTCCCCCCTGCCGGTGACCAGCTGTGTCCCGGGGACACGCCGACACCGGCAGAGCACGGCAGCGCGCCCGCGATCGCGCGCCTGCCGTGCTTGAATGGGCGGACGTCATATGACGTCCGCCCAGGATAATAGCCGCACCGTCCCGCCGTCATATGACGGCGGGCGGGCGGTAAGTGGTTAAACAAAAAAGTATATAAAATATATATATATTTTTTTTTTTTCTCAATAGAAAACTTTTATTTATGAGAATAAACAAACAAGGAACAGTATGCATTACAATGGTAAAGTGTATATCAAATTTAGACATTTTGTTCAGTAACATTCATGTAAAGCTGATGAACATTCACATAAGGTATCCACAGTCCAGTCTCAAAGAGAAGGTGTGAGATACATAGATGAAAATAAACATGCATATAGATTTACAGATGTATATATTTTATAAGCATATGGTCTATAAAGAGGAATGCAATTCAGTTACTGTTGTGATTTTGTTCAACAGACGAGTCACACGAAGTGGCTCGACTGTATAATGAAGAAAAACAGAAAAAAGGAAAAGAAAGAGAGATGAGAGAAGAAAGATAGAAGAGTGAGAAGTAGAGATATTAGGAAGTAAGGGGGGTGGGGGGGTATGGGGTGAGGTAGAGGTTGTCAATGTGCCTGAAATTGAGTGAATGAACTATCGGTTCTTATTAAACTGCCATTAGATCTTTGTACTCTGATGAGACCGTGAATGTTTGCCAGGGAGACCACATTTTTTGAAAGATGTCGTTTCTCTCCAATTTTATAGCCAACGTCTCCTCCATTTCATATATGTTGCCAATTTTGGCCATCCAATCTTTTGTTGTGGGGGCCACTTTTGTATTCCAGTGTATTGGGATGAGAGATTTAGCAGCGTTAAGCATATGTCTTGTCAATGATTTTTTATATTTTCTATAGGGAAAGTGGCTTTTAGGCCGCTGACAGATTTTGAGGAACAGTGCTTGAAAGGAGAGAGGATTGAGGGAGCCACATCCCAATCATACAAAAAACTTATCACAGCGTCACCAGACTTTACTGACCCATACAAAGGAAAATGGGAACAAGAGCTAGGCCGTTCATTCACACCAGCTCAATGGGAGAGAGCATGTTGTTTCTCTCATAAATGTTCTCTAAGCACGAAAATACAGGAGACATCCTATAAAATTAGAACCCAATGGTATCGTACACCAGTTGTCCTTCACCGTTGATCTGAACAAAACTCTAGTGCATGTTGGCGATGTGGCTCATCTCAAGGCACATTCCTCCACATTTGGTGGGAGTGTCCCATCATAGAAAGCTTCTGGAAAGAAATTTCCAAATGGATACGACATATCACAGAAACTACGCTCAATCTAGATGCGGCATGTTGTCTATTACATATTTATTTAGAATACACCTAAAAAAATACTATACAGCAATGGTAAAGTAGATAATAAACACCAACATGACATTAACCTCCCTGGCGGTATGATTCTTTTGGATTTTAGGTGCTGAAAGCGGTACCATTATTTTGCATGTAATTCTTGTGAATGAGCAGCCCAAACCAACTGTATACATTTATTATGTATACATATATTATATATATATATACATATAAATATATATATATATATATATATATATATATATATATATATATATATATATATATATATACGTATATATATATATATATATATATATATATATATATATATATATATATATATATATGTGTGTATATATACATATATTTACATAAAAAGTACAGTAAAACTGCAGGAAAGGGCACTGGGGGGCAATGTAATGTGACTTTTTTTATTTTGAATGGTATCAGTGTGTTTTACATTCGAATTTGCCGCCGGTTCCACCCCCCGGCGGACGTCACGTCGCCGGAGACGGAAGCCGGGGCTCGCAGACGATCGGGAGGAAGCTCCGCCGCATACCGCCCGCATTCTTCACTGGATCCCGGGGAAAAGGTAAGTAAAACCTCTACCAGAATCCAGCGATCTTCCTAGCGCTACCCCGAGTGTGGCTCTGGGTTACCGCTTTTGGCTCTAAAATCTAACCCGGAGTCACGCTCGGGAATACCGCTAGGAAGGTTAAAGACAAAAGACACATGTGGACCTCTTATTAACACCCTACCCACACCCAGCCCCACACAGGTACATAAAGAAATGCCCTATAGTGGTGCAAGGTAGGGGTGTCCAATGCATTTCGCCTACTCGGCTTCTTCAGGGAAGGGTAGGTGTAGAGGATTCACAATATTGTTATACTAACAAGAAAAGGAAAGAAAAAATATATAAATATAATATATGTGTAGAAACAATTACTTGTAAATTGAAAAATAACATCTCAAGAATTCTTATACATAATACATTGTAAATATGACCAAATCAAATATACATTCATCATCTATAATTAATATATTTAAAATACTCACAAATCAGAAATGGTCCTATATATAGAAGAATAAAGGCTGCCTATGAACATTTCAGAAAAAATGCATAAAATCTTTTTTCCCATGTAGGGGGAAAAACCCCCCACTGTGTATGCGCTTGTCAGAAAAACTCAATGCCTCTGTACTCACCCCCAGCCCATCCAGTCCGCTCTCACAGCAGTCTTGCTGTGATTGCAGACTACGGGGCTGTTTAATTCGCTGGATTGGCACCAGAACAGCAGCCGCTCTAGCTGCCATCCTCTCTCCACACTGATTGTGGACATCTCCGGCTGCTCGCCAGAGATCGTCATGCAAAGGGTGCCACCGCGCATGCGCGGGAGATCGCTCATGCGCAGTAGTGGCGGCACATGCAATCTCCTCTCCCTTGTCAGCCAGCCTCCCAAAGAGCCTGGGGAGGGACAGGGGGAGGCAAGCAAATCGCCATGTCCCACCACAAGCAAAAAGGGAGCAAGCAGAACCCACAGGAGCCAACCATGGGCACTGACTCACCCTCATACAGAGATGCCAAACCCCTCCCATGTTGCTTAGACACAGCAAATGCCTGAATTTAACACAGAGGGGGACATATGATAAACAGAGAGTAATATACATATCAAGATTAGAGTTGAGCGGACACCTGGATGTCCGTGTTCGGCGGGTTCGGCCGAACTTGAAAAAAAAGTCCGGGTCCGTGTTGAAGTCAATGGGGACCCGAACTTTCAGGCACTAAAATGGCTCTAAAACACCAATGGAAAGGGCTAGAGTGCTGAAAATGGCAGAAAAACGTAGTTAGGGGAATGGCGAGTGCTCTGCAAACACATGTGGATAGGGAAATAACTTAAAACAAAAAAAAAAAAAACAGAAAAATAAAACAATGTTCTTCATCTGTGAAGGACGAGGCCCATATGGAGTAGGAGGGAGGTTGAGGTGGTGGTGGATGTGGCGGTGTCATAGGCGTGCGCACAGGGTGTGCCGGGTGTGCCTGGGCACACCCTAATCACCCAGGGCACATTAGCATTATCGCTCTGTTTGCCAGTGAGGAGATAGGAAAGATCTCCCTCGGACCTGCTCTGCCATAAGAGAAGTGCCACACACTTCTATTTCACTTTGCCAGCAGGGAGAGTAATGTACCGGGGCCATATACATGTAGGCAAACACATGCATGTGTATTTAAACTTTGGGGTGCACACCCTAATGCAATAGGCTGCGCACACCTATGGGCGGTGTAGGTGGAAGCGGCGGTGGAGGAGGACGAGGTAGCCAACACTGCTTTTTTCAGTCATTTTAAATGAGGGTACAACCTAAAAGAGTGAGAAAGATCAAAAATAGAACAATGGCTGGGTAAGGTCGGTATCCATCGCTATTCTGCACAAGGTATGGAAAAGTACCGTGGGGTCCCGTGGGGGCAAGTGCTCTGCAAACAAATGTGGATAGGGAAATAACTTAAAACAACAAAAAAAAAAACAGAAAAATAAAACAATGTTCTTCATCTCTGAAGGACGAGGCCCATATGGAGTAGGAGGGAGGTTGAGGTGGTGGTGGATGTGGCGGTGTCATAGGCGTGGCGGGTGTACCTGGGCACACCCTAATCACCTAGGGCACATTAGCATTATCGCTCTGTTTGCCAGTGAGGAGATGGGAAAGATCTCCCTCTGACCTGCCCTGCTCTATTTCACTTTGCCAGCAGGGAGAGTAATGTATTGGGGCCATGTACATGTAGGCAAACACATGCATGTGTATTTAAACTTTGGGGTGCACACCCTAATGCAATAGGCTGCGCACACCTATGGGCGATGTAGGTGGAAGCGGCGGTGTAGGAGGACCAGGGCCATATTAAGAGCATCATGGGCTTGGTGCTGAGGATTTTGAAGGGCCTTAAGGGCCGTGCCTTGGCATGCACCCAGAGGAGGAAGGGAGCAGCCATGCATGCCTAATTCAACATGGGATGCTGTCTCTGAAGCCCATAAACCCATCCATGCATCGGAAACTGTCCCTCCTTGTCCGGCCTTCGTGCTGTGTGGGGAGGTTCTGAGGGAGCTGCCTGGGGAAGCGAGCATAGAAGCCAGACTTCTGTGTTTACAAGTGACAGAAGAGCGGTAACAGTGAATATGGCCAACCCAGGGCCTATATAAAGGTAGGGGCCTGGAGCTGCAGCTCCAATAGCCCCTAAGTTAATCTGGCCCTGAGGAGGATGAGGCAGCCAACACTGCTTCTTTTCACAAATTTTAAATGAGGGTACACCCCAAAAGAGTGAGAAAGAGCAAAAATGGAACAATGGGTGGGTAAGGTCGGTATCCATCGTTATTCTGCACATGGTACGGAAAAGTCCCGTGGGATCCATGCCTGGTTCATTTTAATGAACGTGAGCTTGTCCACATTGTCTCTGGACAGGCGGCTGCGCTTGTCTGTGATAACGCCCCCAGCCGTGCTAAATACCCGTTCAGATAATACACTGGCTGCAGGGCACGCCAGCACCTCCAAGGCGTAATTGTGTCCCTGGCGTTTGTGTGTGCAGGAACCCACCCTCGGAGCCCCTTGCGAATGACTGCCCTGAAAGCCTTGGAAATGTTACCTCTTCATCCTCCTCATCCTGTGCCACATCTTCTTCCATCATCGCCCGAATCGTTTTTTGAAGGAGGCATAGAAGTGGGATAGTTAAGCTGACAACGGCGTCATCGGCACTGGCCATGTTGGTGGAGTACTCAAAACAGCGCAACAAGGCACACAGGTCTCGCATTGAGGCCCAGTTATTGGTGGTGAAGTGGTGCTGTTCCGCAGAGCGACTCACGCGTGCGTGCTGCAGCTGAAACTCCACTATGGCCTGCTGCTGCTCGCACAGTCTTTCCAGCATGTGCAAGGTGGAGTTCCACCTTGTGGGCACGTCACATATGAGGCGGTGAGCGGGAAGGCCGAAGTTACGCTGCAGCGCTGACAGGCGAGCAGCAGCAGGGTGACAACGCCGAAAGTGCGCACAGACGGCCCGCACTTTCTGCAGCAGCTCTGACATATCGGGGTATTTAAGGAACCTCTGCACCACCAAATTCAGCACATGCGCCAGGCAAGGGATGTGCGTCAAACCGGCTAGGCCCAGAGCTGCTATGAGATTTCGCCCGTTATCGCACACCACCAGGCCAGGCTTGAGGCTCACTGGCAGCAACCACTCATTTGTCTGCTGTTCCATGCTCCTCCACAACTCCTGCGCGGTGTGTGGTTTTTCCCCCAAACAGGCAAGTTTTAAAACTGCCTGCTGTCGTTTACCCCTGGCCATGCTGAAGTTGGTGGTGAAGGTCTTACGCTGACCGGATGAGGAGGCGGTAGAGGATGAGGAAGCAGAGTAGGAGGAGTTAGGAACAGGAGGCAAACTGAAGCGCCCTGCAATCCTCGGTGGTGGAAGGACATGTGCCAAATTGCTATCCGCCTCAGGCCCATCTGCCACTGCATTTACCCAGTGTGCCGTTAGGGAGATATAACGCCCCTGACTGTGCTTACTGGTCCATGTATCGGTAGTTAGGTGGACCTTGGCACAGATGGCGTTGCGCAGTGCACACCTGATTTTTTCCCCCACTTGGTTGTGCAGGGAAGGGATGGCTTGCCTGGAAAAGTAGTGGCGGCTGGGCACGACGTACTGTGGGACAGCCACCGACATAAGGCTTTTAAAACTGTGCGTCTCCACCAGACGGAATGATAGCATTTCAAAGGTCAAGAATTTTGAAATGCTTGCATTCAGAGCCAGGGATCGCAGGTGGGTAGGGGGGTACTTCCTCTTCCTCTGAAGTGTTTGGGATGGAAAGCTGAACGCTTCCACGGGACATTGTGGAGGTGGTTGGTGACCCAGGTGGTGGTGTTGCTGACAGATCGTCTGTTTGTGGGGTGGCAGGTGCCGGTATCACTACAGATGTGGATGGAGAGGCCGAGACTGCAGCAGAAGAGGAAGCAGGAGGAGACAGAGACCTTTCTTGGTTTTGAAGGTGTCTACTCCACTGCAGCTCGTGCTTTGCACTTAGATGCCTGATCATGCAGGTTGTGCTCAGGTTGAGAAGGTTTATGCCTCGCTTCAGGCTCTGATTGCACAGGGTGCAAACCACTCGTGTCCTGTCATCAGCACATTTTCTGAAGAACTTCCACGCTAGAGAACTCCTTTGAGCTCACTTTGGTGCGCTCGTTCCCTTGCTGCATTGGGCAGTAGCAGGCGTAGTGTCTAGGGCACGGCCGCTCCACTTCTGCAGCCTGCTCCCTCTTCTGCTGTGCTGGTGGCTCTGTGCGACCACCGCCTCTTCCTCCAAACTACTCAGGTCACCTGCATGACCTTCATTCCATGTGGGGTTGAGGACCTCATCGTCCTCCACTTCATCTTCCACCCAGTCTTCACCCCTGCCCTCCTTGTCGGTCTCCACAATTCTGAATGCTGCAGCAGTTGGCACCTGTGTTTCGTCATCATCGGAGATGTGCTGTAATGGTCCTTCCATGTACTCATCTTGAGAAATAAGTGGTTGGGCATCGCTGCACTCAATCTCTTCCACTTCTGGGGCAGGGCTAGGTGGATGGCCCTGGGAAACCCTGCTGACAGAGTTATCAAAAAGAAGAAGAGACTGCTGCATGACTTGGGGCTCAGACTGCTTGCCTGATTTGCAAGGTAGTGAGGTGAAAGATGGTTGGACATTGGCTGCAGGTGCCAACTCTGACTTTTCTGCAGTAGACTGGGTGGGAGACAATGTGAAGGAACTGGAGGCACTGTCAGCAACCCAATCTACTATCGCCTGTACTTCTTCTGGCCTCATCACTTCTAGAGGCGCATGATGCCCTACCAAATACTGCTGCAGGTTCTGTCGCCTACTCACACTTGAGGAAGGTGTTTCACTTGTGCGTGTAGCTGGCACAGATCAACCACGTCCTCTCCTTGCAACAGGAGCTCTACCAGCAGCACCACGACCCAGGCCACGGTCCCTATTTGACGGTCTCCTCATATTTCTGTAATTTATGATCTTGCCCTAGAAAGGTGTTTATTGAATAGCGGAACAAAACAACAACAGTATCGCACGGGTGTATCTCACAGTCAAATATGCAAACTATGCCGCAATTTAATGTTTTTTACCCCAAAAGGGTGTATATTGAATAGCGGAATAGAAAAAAGGATAAAAAATGGTAACACGTGCAAACACAGACTAGGCCCAGATTAAAATTTTTTGTACCCTAAAGGGAGGATGAGGAAGAGGAGTAGGAGGAGTTCAGAACAGGAGGCAAACTGAAGCGCCCTGCAATCCTTGGCGGTGGAAGGAGATGCGCCAAACAAATTTAAAGGTGTATCTCACACGTACCGATACAGACTATGCCGTAATTTAATTTTTTACACTCCAAAAGGTTGTATATTGAATAGCGGAATAGGAAACATTTTATAATACGGTGGTGTATCTCACACGTACAAACACAGACTAGGCCCCGATTACAATTTTTTGTACCCTAAAGGCAGGATGAGGATGAGGAGTAGGAGGAGGTCCGAACAGGAGGCAAAATGAAGCACCCTGCAATCCTCGGCAGTATGAGATGCGCCCCAAAAATTGGAAAGGTGTATCTCACACGTACCGATACAGACTATCCCGCAATTTAATTGTTTTTACCCCAAAGGTGTAGATTGAATAGCGGAATAGAAAATATGATATCAAAAGGTGTATGTATCTCACACGTACAGACCCAGACTAGGCCCAAATTACTATTTTTTGTACCCCCAAAGGCAGGATGAGGAGTAGGAGGAGTTCGGAACAGGCAGGAGGCACACTGAAGCACCCTGCAATCCTCGGCGGTATGAGATGCGCCCCAAAAATTGGAAAGGTGTATCTCACACGTACCAATACAGACTATCCCGCAATTTAATTGTTTTTACTCCAAAGGTGTAGATTGAATAGCGGAATAGAAAATATGATATCAAAAGGTGTATGTATCTCACACGTACAGACCCAGACTAGGCCCAAATTACTATTTTTTGTACCCCCAAAGGCAGGATGAGGAGTAGGAGGAGTTCGGAACAGGCAGGAGGCACACTGAAGCACCCTGCAATCCTCGGCGGTATGAGATGCGCCCCAAAAATTGGAAAGGTGTATCTCACACGTACCGATACAGACTATCCCGCAATTTAATTGTTTTTACCCCTAAGGTGTAGATTGAATAGCGGAATAGAAAATATGATATCAAAAGGTATATGTATCTCACACGTACAGACCCATACTAGGCCCAAATTACTATTTTTTGTACCCCCAAAGGCAGGATGAGGAGTAGGAGGAGTTCGGAACAGGCAGGAGGCACACTGAAGCACCTTGCAATCCTCGGCGGTATGAGATGTGCCCCAAAAATTGGAAAGGTGTATCTCACCCGTACCGATACAGACTATCCCGCAATTTAATTGTTTTTACCCCAAAGGTGTAGATTGAATAGCGGAATAGAAAATATGATATCAAAAGGTGTATGTATCTCACACGTACAGACCCAGACTAGGCCCAAATTACTATTTTTTGTACCCCCAAAGGCAGGATGAGGAGTAGGAGGAGTTCGGAACAGGCAGGAGGCACACTGAAGCACCCTGCAATCCTCGGCGGTATGAGATGCGCCCGAAAAATTGGAAAGGTGTATCTCACACGTACCAATACAGACTATCCCGCAATTTAATTGTTTTTACTCCAAAGGTGTAGATTGAATAGCGGAATAGAAAATATGATATCAAAAGGTGTATGTATCTCATACGTACAGACCCAGACTAGGCCCAAATTACTATTTTTTGTACCCCCAAAGGCAGGATGAGGAGTAGGAGGAGTTCGGAACAGGCAGGAGGCACACTGAAGCACCCTGCAATCCTCGGCGGTATGAGATGCGCCCCAAAAATTGGAAAGGTGTATCTCACACGTACCGATACAGACTATCCCGCAATTTAATTGTTTTTACCCCTAAGGTGTAGATTGAATAGCGGAATAGAAAATATGATATCAAAAGGTATATGTATCTCACACGTACAGACCCATACTAGGCCCAAATTACTATTTTTTGTACCCCCAAAGGCAGGATGAGGAGTAGGAGGAGTTCGGAACAGGCAGGAGGCACACTGAAGCACCTTGCAATCCTCGGCGGTATGAGATGTGCCCCAAAAATTGGAAAGGTGTATCTCACCCGTACCGATACAGACTATCCCGCAATTTAATTGTTTTTACCCCAAAGGTGTAGATTGAATAGCGGAATAGAAAATATGATATCAAAAGGTGTATGTATCTCACACGTACAGACCCAGACTAGGCCCAAATTACTATTTTTTGTACCCCCAAAGGCAGGATGAGGAGTAGGAGGAGTTCGGAACAGGCAGGAGGCACACTGAAGCACCCTGAAATCCTCGGCGGTATGAGATGCGCTCCAAAAATTGGAAAGGTGTATCTCACACGTACCGATACAGACTATCCCGCAATTTAATTGTTTTTACTCCAAAGGTATAGATTGAATAGCGGAATAGAAAATATGATATCAAAAGGTGTATGTATCTCACACGTACAGACCCAGACTAGGCCCAAATTACTATTTTTTGTACCCCCAAAGGCAGGATGAGGAGTAGGAGCAGTTCGGAAAAGGCAGGAGGCACACTGAAGCACCCTGCAATCCTCGGCGGTATGAGATGCGCCCCAAAAATTGGAAAGGTGTATCTCACACGTACCGATACAGACTATCCCGCAATTTAATTGTTTTTACCCCAAAGGTGTAGATTGAATAGCGGAATAGAAAATATGATATCAAAAGGTGTATGTATCTCACACGTACAGACCCAGACTAGGCCCAAACTACTATTTTTTGTACCCCCAAAGGCAGGATGAGGAGTAGGAGGAGTTCGGAACAGGCAGGAGGCACACTGAAGCACCCTGCAATCCTCGGCGGTATGAGATGCGCCCCAAAAATTGGAAAGGTGTATCTCACACGTACCGATACAGACTATCCCGCAATTTAATTGTTTTTACCCCAAAGGTGTAGATTGAATAGCGGAATAGAAAATATAATATCAAAAGGTGTATGTATCTCACACGTACAGACCCAGACTAGGCCCAAATTACTATTTTTTGTACCCCCAAAGGCAGGATGAGGAGTAGGAGGAGTTCGGAACAGGCAGGAGGCACACTGAAGCACCCTGCAATCCTCGGCAGTATGAGATGCGCCCCAAAAATTGGAAAGGTGTATCTCACACGTACCGATACAGAGTATCCCGCAATTTAATTGTTTTTACCCCAAGGGTGTAGATTGAATAGCGGAATAGAAAATATGATATAAAATTGGTGATTTTTCAATAGCACATGTGAACAGCAGTGTCTTATATCAGTCAGCTCTGCTGCAGGCTATGGAGGGAAAAAAAAAGAAAATTACCCTTTTTTAAGTTTGTAATTTTTAAATAGATTAGTACAGACTATGCCACAATTTAATTTTTTTAACCCAAAAGGGTGTATATTGAATAGTGGAATAGAAAAAAGTGTATAAATTTTGAAATCACTCAATAATAGCACATGTGAACACAGCAGTGTATTATCACAGTCAGCAGCACTGAAGGAAAAACGCTGCACACAACTGACTGATAGAAAATACTTTTTTCTCCCTCCTCCTCAGCGGGCAAAAATATTGTGTTCACACCACCCCACACACAGCAAAATCAATGTGGACCACTGACCCTGCCTATCTCCAGCCTCGCCCTAAAATGATTGATAAGATCGGTCACTGCCGGCACTGCAAACCCCCCCCCCCCCACACAGCAAAATCGATTGTGGAACACTGACCCTGCCTATCTCCAGCCTGGCCCTAAAATGATTGATAAGATCGGTCACTGCCGGCACTGCAAACCCCCCCCCCCCCACACAGCAAAATCGATTGTAGAACACTGACCCTGCCTATCTCCAGTCTCGCCCTAAAATGCCCTAACAACTCACCCTGCCTGCAGCACTCCGACCTGTCCCTGATTCTGAATTCTTTTCGGACACAATATAATTTATGACTGTCTGTCCCTAATCAGCAGCCAGCACGTATGATGTGTGTCCCTGTACTACAGCAGAATGACGCAGCGGCGCTCAGTCTCGGACTTATAAAGACTTGGTCACATGCTTCAGATGGCCAATCACAGCTACTAATACATTTGTAGGCATGGCTGGGATGGCTTAAGGCACACCAGTTAAACGCTTGTTGATTGGCTGTTTAAAGCCCGCCATTAAAAGTGCGCCAATACATACAAACCCGGAAATAAAATGACCGAACACGGATTTTAAACCCGAACATACAGTAAAGTTTTCGGGTCCGTGTTCGGGTAACAAAAATCCAATTATTCGGTACGAACACGAATAATACAGTCCGTGTTCGCTCAACACTAATCAAGATATAAAGAAATAAGACAGCTCAAACTCCAGTTTTCTCTTGCACCTTAATGAGAACCAATGGTTCTACCTTAGAGAGCGGGATCGACTCACTGCTCAAAGGGGTGCCCTTAAAACTATAGCCCTAAAAAGAGGAAATTATGATGAAAAGTCCAATAATACCACCATGAAAAACAAGACAAACTTGCACCTCAAAGGGATACAGCTGCGCCCCCAATAGAGAGAATTCCAGTGGGGCTAGTTTTGAAAAAAGAGAAAGGTGAACCATCTACGGTCTCTATATCATTGGGGCACGTCAATTTCACATGTCCATAAAGTTCCCCCCAGCCTCTAGAGTCCAGCTTAGTAGAGCATAGAATTTAAAAGCTCTCAATGATAATTTTTATGGGGATGACAAAATGAGATGAAAAAGCATGAACTTTATTTACTTCATGAATAATAGAGAATGACTAAGTAATGGGTTTTATTTGTTCAGACACTGTAATGTCAGTTGCTACAATTGCTCTTTTAAATTTATTGAGATAATTCACTGCATAACGTCCAGAGTCTCCACAACACAGACATAAGCACTTTGTGCGTCGTCTCTCATTCTCTTGAGTAGAAATAGATCTCTTAATGGCATCCACCTGAATAGGTTCAGGAGTTTGTAATCTGGAAGAAATTTTGGACCCTTATGAGCGAACTGACTATCAGTGAAAATGCATGTGTCCATTGCTTCCTAGTATCCCCAGACTCTCCTTCTCATAAGTTTCTGATCAATTCAGGTAAATAATTAAAGTTGGGCCTTGAGATTGTCAATAGTCTCTTCTCTGGCAAGCTCATCCTTTACTTGTTCAGAGAGCCCTTGACAGAACTGACTTTTTTGCACTGCTAGATTGCAAGTGGTTTCTGAAATCAAATGTCTGAATTCAGCTGTGTACTCCACAACAGAGCATCTACCCTGCAGTTAACTATGTAACTTTGCCTCAGCAGTAGTGCAGCAGTCAGAATTATTGAAAGCTTGATTAATAACAGTCAAAAAGGAAGTGAAATCATACAGGATAGCATTGTTTTGCTTCAAATAGGAGGGGGGGGGGGCAATCTAATGGTAACCATATATGGATCATTTTTTTCATTTAATTAGGGGATTGAACAAATAATAAACTGAATCAATTTCCCTATACACATATTTGAGGTGGATGGGTGAATCTTCCCCACTGTCATTGTATTCTGACAGTGGGGAGATTTCCCCGCTATCAGATAAACAGATCAACACTGCAGTCTATTGCCTGCAGCGCTGATCAAGCAGAAATATACTGACAGGTTGCCTGAACCGAAGACTTCTGTTCTTTCACAGTGGCCACACATGGATCGAAATTCAGTCAGTCTCTGCCGAACTGGCCACATTTTGATCTGTGTACAGCCAGCTTAAGACTTACTCAATCACAAGGTAAATAAAAAATAGCACCTTTTTCCTGTCAGAAGTTATTGCAATAGGTTGCCTCTGAAAGTCCATGTGACATTGGATAAGGAAACCTGTGTAATTTGACAGTCTCCACTAAACTTGAGTGATAGAGACATACGTGTGTTAGCATCTACAGCAGCAGTATCTCAGAAACATAAGTCCCACAATTGTCTCTGCAGAGCAAGAATGTCATCTTGTTTCCCTTTCACCTTAATTTGCAGCTCAAATCTTTCCGGGTAGGTAACACTAAACTCTTGCAGCTAAGCAATTTGCTGCCTGAAATTATTCTGTCACAGTCTGAGATCAGACTCGGAGGCCAGTGGCTGAACCCAAGACATGGAGTCTAAGCACTAGCTGGTCTACATCAGAGCTCCTGATGGTGGAAAAGGGTTTTCGCTGCATGCCAGGTCACATGAGACATGCATCTGTTGTGGTGAGAGCAGGGGAGGGATGGAGTTAGGTGTGCAGCCATGGTGGTGAGAGTGGCATAGGATAGGCTTTACTGTGATGGTTGGAATAGGGGAAGGGTGAGGTTAAGGGTGGTAGAGATGGTGGAGTTAGCTTGAGCAGCTTATAAGAGCATGGGAGGAATGGCTTTAGTTGTTGTGGTGGGGATGGGTGTGCCGGTGTTGTAGTTAGAGTGGGGTACGGAAGCTGTTCAGTGTGAGAGTGTACAAGGGTTTGAGATAGGCAAGGTGTGAGGTAAAAGCTGATGATAAAATCAGGGAGAGTGAGTGTGTGCTAATAGTAGGAGAGGTTAGGTATGCAGGTGTAGTGGTGAGAGCAGAATGAGATGGGGTTTGGTGTGCAAGTATAGTTAGAATGGGGGAAGGGTGAGGATAGGAGTGCAGGTGTAGTAGTGAGAAAAGGGATGGGGTGAGGTGTACCAGTGTGGTGGTGGGGTTAGGCATGCAGCTGCGGTGGTGAGAGTGGGGTGAAGGGAAGGGTTAGGCATGTATGTGTGGTAGTGAATGCAGGGCAATGTTAAGCATGCAGGTATGATGTTGAGAGTACCGGAAGCGTGGGGTTAAGCATATAGGTATGGTGAGAATGGGTGTAGGATGGGGTTAGGGGTTAAATGTGTGGTGGTGTGATTGGAGATGAGTGAGAATAGACATGCAGGTTTTCTGATGAGGGCAGGGTAGGTGAAAAGTTTGGTACACAGGTGAGGACCTTAGAGTGGAGGAGGGGTAGAGTTGGGTGTTTAGGTGTGGAGGTGGAAGCAGGGGATGGGTTTGGTTAGTCATGTTGGTGTGGTGGTGAGAGCAGGGGAATAGTGGGATTAGGCATTGCAGAGTGGTGGTGAGAGTGGTGAAGGTGTGGAGATAGGCATGCAGATGTGGTAGTGAGAGTGGTGGAATAGTGACATTAGACGTGCAGGCATGGTAGTGAGAGTGGTGAGTCTAAGAGGAATGTTCATAGTAGAGGAATGCGAAGTGCAGTAGTGATTGGAGGGCCTGTGTAGGAACAGTGTTGAGAATAAGGGGGCATGCTCTGGAACCTTCCTATACTTAGAAAGCAGAGTGTTACTAGAGTACCTGACCCTCCTCTCTCTTCTCAGCCCTGCAGCTCAGCTCAGAACCGTTTCATCTGCTTTTGCAGTTCTGCAATGCAAGTGCATGACACTTTGGGAGAAGAGCCTCTGCAGTGGTCCCCACACAGCCTTGTCTACTGGACATTGTAGCTCTTCCTTCTGCATACTTCTGTGGCTAACAGTGACAGACAGGAGTCTAATGTGACTGAACAGCAGCCCCAGGCAAGAGAAGACATAGGAAAGGTGCTGCTGGCAGACTTCCAAATGTAGCTCCCTGCAGACTCCTGAGAATGTCATCCCTAAGTTAATGGCAACAGCAATGGAAAGAAGGGCTGACTGTTTGGGGGGGGGGGGGGGGGGAGGCAGGCTTTAGTTTGCAGGTGCTGTGCTGCACTACTGGTGTTTTGCCACTTGGGGACTGGAAATGGGACAAAGTTACATAGTTGGTAAGGTAGACACCAGTCCATTCAGTTCAACCTGTGTGTGTGCGCA
Organism: Pelophylax lessonae; assembly: GCF_965119305.1. Classification (NCBI taxonomy): domain Eukaryota; kingdom Metazoa; phylum Chordata; class Amphibia; order Anura; family Ranidae; genus Pelophylax; species Pelophylax lessonae. Next base: position 443,578,996 of record NC_138768.1, on the reverse strand, counting down.
TGTCAAAAATCATATCCCATATTCCTGTATATTGTGCTTGCTAAGATGCCCATCTAAGAGTTTTTTGTAAACTATCAGTACTTCACGTTGACACCACCGATTGTGGACGTGAGTTCCACATACTTACTGCCCTAACAGAGAAAAAATCCCTACTCAGTTTAAGGTAAAAACAGCTCCGCATTTCATTGAGTGGCCACGTGTCTTCTTATACTCTCTGAAACGGAATAGTTTATTCCCTATCGGACACTAACTGACACTTTTGACACTTTGCAGGAACCAGTGGTCAGTGCTAAAAATATGCACTGTCACTGTACCAATGACACTGGCTGGGAAGGTGTTAACATCTAGGGTAATCAAAGGGTTACCTGTGTGCCTAGCCAGTGTATTTGTGTACACAGTGTGCTGCTTTCACTAGGGGAAAAGACTGATCCTAGTGTCTCCTTTGCAGTAACACAGGATTGTCCCTTGTTTACATAGGCAGTTCTCTGTATTTTACTGAAAATCGGCAGGTACCGGAGGACATCAAGCCCCCGGGACCCACAGATCAGTTTGTGCTGTGAATTACCACAGCAGAAGCAGCCTGCCGGAAGCGCGCACCGGCCCCCTGCAGGTTGAAATGCAGAATCACGTGACATCAGGAACAAGTCAGAATCACGTGAAATGTGACATCAGGAACAAGTCAGAAGAAGCAACAGTGCTTTTTTACAAGAGCTACTACATGAGAATCTCTTGCAGCAATGGGTATGCAGAGAGTTCAAAAAGAGTATACAGACACGTAGGAGCAGGAGTGCCAGCCACTGACTGGGAGTGTACAAGAAATACATTTCCTGAAATGCAAGAAGCTCTGAGAATATAAATACCTCATGGTTCAGGAAGACTGGAACACACAGATAAGCTGAAATTCATGGGTTCAAGGGGATGCTTTAAAGATCACTGGGGCTCACATAGGCACTGAAGGTAAAAGAATGGTGGAGGTCATTGAACACATATAAATGGGCACTTGGAAGATGCAGGTGACACAGAGGAAAAACAGAATTGCTGGAAAGCCAAGCTAGTGTTCACAATAATATTGATTGATAATTTAGATTTTACAAGAGTGAGCAGGTATTAAGTCAACAGAGTGATACTCATATGGCAAAGAAGCATATATAGAAAAAGAGAGGACATACAGAAGAAAATGCCCCAAAGTGCCATGTACTATAGCAGTGGTTCTCAATTCCGGTCCTCGGGACCCACTAACAGGCCAGATTTTAAGTATTACCTTGGGGGATGCAGACTAGAATACTGCAATCACTGAGCAGCAAATTAGATCACCTGTGATGTAATTTAGTTATCTTGCAAACCTGGCCTGTTGGTGGGTCCCGAGGACCGGAGTTGGGAACCACTGTACTATAGAGTATAGAGGTATAGATTGAATCATTTTTCAAAATAAAAACGCACCCACAAAATTCCAAGTAAAAAATATAAGTTTATTGAATCCAGGAACAAGGGAGCTAAAATAAACAAAAAACCTTCCACCACATCACCATAGAAAATTGACTATGTAGTCGCTAAAAACATGCACACCACATGCATCCGCTGCAAAAATTCACCATCATAAATTATCTGAACCAATAAAGATTTATGGCATACAATGGGCAAATTGAAATCCAGTTGATGAGCAGAGTAACCCCATGGGACAGCAACAACAGATGAACTGTTTGCCGCCCTCATGTGCTCTGTGGTCAGACTAGAAGAAGGGCAAAACCGGTGGAGAGCAGTAGTGTCATGGAATAATACCCACAACAGTCTAACAAATCAATCAAAACAAGGGCTCAGACCAGCTTGGTAAAGATCAGTGCTGATCATCTTGCACAATCATATCAAACTGATAGCCTCAAATAATGGGTATCCATGAAACATACTGAACTCACCAGTATGCAATAAACGTATATCTTTTTCTTGGAACTCTGTGGGTGCGTTTTTTTTGGAAAAATTACTCAATCTATACCTCGATACTCTATAGTATATGGCGCTTTTGGGCATTTTCTTCTGTATGTCCTCTCTTTTTCTATATATGCTTCTTTGCCATATGAGTATCCCTCTGTTGACTTAATTTAGATTTTACAAGAGTGAGCAGGTATTATCAATCAATATTATTGTGAACACTAGCTTGGCTTTCCAGCAATTCTGTTTTTCCTTATATTCGTTTTTTATAGAGTACTGGTGACTTTTTCTTGGAAGCCTTATTTAATTTTTCCATTTTAATCTGAACTGTTCCACTTAGACCACCAATGGGATTGGGTACTATTTTGGATTCTGAGGGACGGCTGGAATTGGTTGTTAATATTTCATTTATTTTATTTTTTTATGGCATATGTGCTGGGCGATGAAGTAGATCAAGAAATGAAAGCGGCCCTTCAGAGTGGCTCAATTAATACGGAAGATCAACACGATCAAATTAGGAGAAAATTCAGGAACCATAAAAAATTATTAATAAGGCACCTTAACAGGAAGTGGGATGTGTCTTCATTGGAGACATATATAGAACAAAAAATGATTCCAAGAGGCCTGAGGGAACGTGTCATTCCTGCTGAACATCTGCATAATGACCGTTTTCTACCAAAATGGAGGGAACTCTGTACTGCGCATGGAGTTCAACTGATGCAGTTGATTGTGAATGAGGAGAAAATTCAGGTTGAGGAATTGATAAGTGAAATTAATAAAAGCACGTCTAAGTTAGATCTCTTTAAGGACTGTGAGGAATTTTTGAAGCAAAATTAAATTCTGAAAAAAGAAGTTGAAAAAGCACAACGGAATCTTAAAAATATTAAACAAGCTAAATTTAAGAGAGATTTATCCGATTGGGAAAAGGTGAAATCTTTGACCTGTCATCTCAAAGAGGTCGCAATCACTCGAGACGCAGGAGGTTTAGGAGTAATTCTAAATCTGGCACTGAGTTTATGACTAGCGACACTGATAGTGAAGGACATCAAAGATCGGTGGACCAATAGGGAACCCCTCTATATTATATGGCGCTTTCGGACATTTTCTTCTGTATGTCCTCTCTTTTTCTATAGGTGACACAGAGGAGACTGGAAAACTGGAGACACGTGGAATACATGTGGAATACAAAGGGGTCACTCTGGGGTCACACAAAGGACAGAGTAACTAGCACTCAAAACCAAGGGTCACTCTCAGGGTTGCTCAGAAGTAAGGGTCCCTTGAGACTCATAATTTGGGGTTATTCTTCTAGATTGTAAGCTCTAACGAGCAGGACCCTCTGATGCCTCCTGTATTGAATTACTGTAACTGTAAGTACTGTAACTGTATTGTCTTCCCCCACATTGTAAAGCGTTGCGCAAACTGTTGCCGCTATATAAATCCTGTATAATAATAATAATAATAATTCTCCAAAGTCATTCAGGAGAATTTGAACCTAAGCTCACTTGGAAGATGGGGTAACTCAGAACTTTCTCAGGGTACTTTGGAACATACTTGAGGTAACTCTGAACTCTGTCAGTCTAACTTAGAACTCACAAGGTATACAGGGGGCCTAAAACTAGGAATATACACTGCTACTCAGGCATGGTTGTGGGAGTGAGCACAGCTTAAATGGAGAAGGAGCTTGCCAAGCTGGAAGAAGACTGGTTGCACAGCAGATTAAATTAATTATCAGGTGAGGTGCAATAATGCCCATAACTTTCAATCCTGTGAAGCAAGCAGATAGAAATTGACACTCATTCTGTTATTGCCTGATGGAAGATGTGATTTACCAAACTGATAATGGCCCTTGCATTGTGGAGCAGTTTACTGTCCCTGGATTAGAAAGAATGGTAGTGGATAGGTTACATAACAATATTCTGAAGAACACTGGGCTATTGTGTTAGTTGTAGATGAAACTACTTCCAGCTTAAAGGAACGTATCCTTCAGAACTTCAGCAAAAGAAGACCTCCACATGATCAGCCACATGAGGGTCTCCAAGAGAATTTTAACCGTGAATAACTCTGTGCCTCATTTTTTGACAAATGGTCTGGTGCTGCAGAGAACCAATAATTGGAGAAATGCATTTCAGGCAGTACTGAAAAAAGGTTGACAAGAGTGAGACTTTTTGGTACAATGTTTATCCACTTGATCACTGGAAGATTTACCCCCCTACATGACCAGACAATTTTTTTGCTTTTTGGCACTGTGTTACTTTAACTGACAATTGTGCGATCATGCAACCCTGTGCTAAAATAAAATTTATATAATTTTTCCACAAATAGAGCTTTCTTTTGGTGGTATTTGAGCAATGCTGGGTTTTTTATTTTTTGCGCTAAAAAAAAATCTAAAACATAATTTTTTACTTTCGGCTATAAAATATATCCAATAAAAAAATGTCAATGTGTATTCTGCTACATGTTTTTGGTAAAAAAAAAAAATCCCAAAAATTGTATATCAATTGGTTTATGCAAACGTCATAGCATCTAAAAACTATGGTATAGATACTGGAATTTAATTTTTTTTATTTGTGTATACTAGTAATGGCAGCGATCAGTGACTAATTGCAGGACTGCGAAAATATGGCGGGCAGTCTGTCACTAACTGACACTTTGTGGTTACCAGTGACACTAATACAGTGATCAGTGCTAACAATATGCACTGTTATTGTACTAATGACACTGGGTAGGAGGGGTTAAACATCTAGGGTGATAAAAGGGTTAAATGTGTGCCTAACCAGTGTTGATGTGTACTGTGAGGTGCTTTAACTAAGTGACGTGTCGTTTTTTTTCCCTGCTTGGCAGGGAAACAAAAACCAGCACATCCCTGCTGACAGGACAGAGCTCTGTATTATTTACATAGGCAGAGCTCTGTCCTGTCTTCCTTCTCACTGACCAGCAGGTGCCAGCAGTCATCCGTTGGCCGGCACCTGCTGATTAGCTTGTGCTGTGGCTAATCACCACACAGCTGACGCGCCAGTAGTGCATGCACGAGCCCCCTATGCAGAAAAGCAGAATTACATATATATATATATATATATATATATATATATATATATATATATATATACGTGCCTTTGCACAGCTGGCGAGCACTGTAGTAGTAAAGCTACAGTGTGTGGTCGGGAAGTGGTTATTAATGATGATTAAAGAGATTTTGCACTCCATGGCTGGGTTGCTTTCAGATAATTTTGTATATGGAGGGCACCCCAGAAGACTGTTAGAAAGTCCTGTTCTACCATTTAAGACCAAGGTACTGCTGGCCAGCTAATAAACAATGCTGTGCTCACTGTGGCAGCAGACCACCCATGGTCCTATCACATGTTTGTGTTTTCCGTATTTCTATGGTACAATGTAGCCCTGTTTTTACATAGGGATGGGGGTCTCCTTATTGTTAAAGTGCGTTTTCAGGTTTCAATAAGCCATCCACTCACAGACCGGACAACAACTGGCTAGGGTTGTGAGGAAGAGGCCCTGTCCTCACCAATATGAGGTATTTGTTCCCCTCATTCCCTGGCCTGTCAGATTAAGGGTCTGATATGGATTTCTAGGGGTACCTCACGTTCATTTTTTTGTTTTCTTTCAATGAGGATGCCCCTTAAACTATCTATCAGGCCCTAGAAATCTCACACCTTACAATTTTTTTGTATGGGGTACCCCCTTAAAATCCATACCAGACTCAAAGGGACTGGTATGCATTTTTAGGGAGACTCTATGCAATTTTTTGTTTGTTCTTGTTATATGTTTAGCCAAAATATGTAAAGGCCAGTGCTTCAAAAAATCACTGCTCCTAAGCTGAGTGGAAATTTTTTAAAATATTTTTTTCACTGGTACGTTTTTTTGGGCAAAAAATATTTTTGAGTTGACATATTCAGTTTTCATTAATTTCAGTGAGGCTCAGGTTCTGCATCTGAATGTCTTTGAAGTTTGCCAAACCCTGCTCAAACCAAACCCCAGGGCAGTTTGTCTCATCCCTACTGTTGATATATTAACATTATTTTTACTTTTGTCAAGCTGTTTACATGTTTTAATCACACGTAAGTGAATTTTTTTTTTCTGTGATCATGAAATGAGGCTTGGAAATTACAGTTTGATTGCATGGCAATTGTAAATGCATATCCACTTAAATTAATGACAACTCTGCTTCGCTCAAATTGTTACAATTTGTTGTTGTTTTTTCTTTTTTTCTTTTTAAAAAATAGTCTATCCTTGATGAATGTAGATTCAAAATGACTAACAACCAACGCCTAATAAAAATAAACTATGGTTGCTTATCATAGAATATACCTTTTTTTACCTTACAATAAGATGTTTCAGGGCTGAATATTTTTTTTTTTTATTAAAAGCTCATTTAAAAAGACATATACACAGGACAAAATGTAAAAATGTATTATATTATTATATACTACAATATGCAGTAATTCACAGTTTTTTTTTTTAGCTAGGAATATTGTGTGGCTGGTTAACTTAATAAATGAATCATGCAACCCTTTAATACCCAACAATCATTAAAGTATGTGTCAGTTGGCTTGACTATACCTCTGTGACTTACTTGTATACTTAACTTTTGTAAAGATATTTTTATTGATTGTATTTTTTAATACTATAATTGTGTCAGGCTCCAGTGTCTTCTGCAAGCTGAAACAATTTTTAAAGAAGTCTTCAGTTTGCATGTAATCACTGTTATAGATCGGGGATCCTCAAACTACGGCCCTCCAGCTGTTGGGGAACTACACGTCCCATGAGGCATTGTAAAACTCTGACAATCACAGACATGACTAGGCATGATGAGAATTGTAGTTCCTGAACAACTGGAGGGCCATAGTTTGAAGACCCCTGTTATAGATGAACAGAGAAGCATGGAGAAGATAGATGATTTGCCACTCCTTTGACTAATAAATTATAGGCTTATCTCACTGACAATTTCTTTAAATAGTAGGCTTTCAAAGCAAAGCAGTTGACTTTATTCTGGTAAACATTTTAAAAAAGGACTACACTTGTTGGCTGAAAATGTTAAAATGCTTAAGAGAAATATTAACCTAGCTGGCGGTATGATTGTTTCCGATTTTAGGTGCTGAAAGCGGTACAATTATTTTGCTAGTAATTCTTAAGGACGAGCAGCCCAAACCAACTATTTACATATGATTATTTTTTACTGTGCGTTCTTCTTTATAACATCTCGGTTATGATAAAGTTTGAAACACAAAATCATAAATTATAATATAATAAATAAGTTAAAGTGTATATATATATATATATATATATATATATATATATATATATATATATATATATACAGTGCCTTGCGAAAGTATTTGGCCCCCTTGAACTTTGTGACCTTTTGCCACATTTCAGGCTTCAAACATAAAGATATAAAACTGTAATTTTGTGTGAAGAATCAACAACAAGTGGGACACAATCATGAAGTGGAACGAAATTTATTGGATATTTCAAACTTTTTTAACAAATAAAAAACTGAAAAATTGGGCGTGCAAAATTATTCAGCCCCCTTAAGTTAATACTTTGTAGCGCCACCTTTTGCTGCGATTACAGCTGTAAGTCGCTTGGGGTATGTCTCTATCAGTTTTGCACATCGAGATACTGAATTTTTTGCCCATTCCTCCTTGCAAAACAGCTCGAGCTCAGTGAGGTTGGATGGATAGAGTTTGTGAACAGCAGTTTTCAGTTCTTTCCACAGATTCTTGATTGGATTCAGGTCTGGATTTTGACTTGGCCATTCTAACACCTGGATATGTTTATTTGTGAACCATTACATTGTAGATTTTGCTTTATGTTTTGGATCATTGTCTTGTTGTAAGACAAATCTCCATCCCAGTCTCAGGTCTTTTGCAGACTCCATCAGGTTTTCTTCCAGAATGGTCCTGTATTTGGCTCCATCCATCTTCCCATCAATTTTAACCATCTTCCCTGTCCCTGCTGAAGAAAAGCAGGCCCAAACCATGATGCTGCCACCACCATGTTTGACAGTGGGGATGGTGTGTTCAGGGTGATGAGCTGTGTTGCTTTTACGCCAAACCTAACGTTTTGCATTGTTGCCAAAAAGTTCGATTTTGGTTTCATCTGACCAGAGCACCTTCTTCCACATGTTTGGTGTGTCTCCCAGGTGGCTTGTGGCGAACTTTAAACTACACTTTTTATGGATATCTTTAAGAAATGGCTTTCTTCTTGCCACTCTTCCATAAAGGCCAGATTTGTGCAGTATCTGACTGATTGTTGTCCTATGGACATAGTCTCCCACCTCAGCTGTAGATCTCTGCAGTTCATCCAGAGTGATCGTGGGCCTCTTGGCTGCATCTCTGATTAGTCTTCTCCTTATATGAGCTGAAAGTTTAGAGGGACGGCCAGGTCTTCGTAGATTTGCAGTGGTCTGATACTCCTTCCATTTCAATATTATCGCTTGCACAGTGCTCCTTGGGATGTTTAAAGCTTGGGAAATCTTTTTGAATCCAAATTCGGCTTTAAACTTCTCCATAACAGTATCTCGGACCTGTCTGGTGTGTTCCTTGTTCTTCATGATGCTCTCTGCGCTTTAAACGGACCTCTGAGACTATCACAGCGCAGGTGCATTTATACGGAGACTTGATTACACACAGGTGGATTCTATTTATCATCATTAGTCATTTAGGTCAACATTGGATCATTCAGTGATCCTCACTGAACTTCTGGAGTGAGTTTGCTGCACTGAAAGTAAAGGGGCTGAATAATTTTGCACGCCCAATTTTTCAGTTTTTTATTTTTTAACAAAGTTTGAAATATCCAATAAATTTCGTTCCACTTCATGATTGTGTCCCACTTGTTGTTGATTCTTCACAAAAAATTACAGTTTTATATCTTTATGTTTTTAAGCCTGAAATGTGGCAAAAGGCCGCAGAGTTCAAGGGGGCCGAATACTTTCGCAAGGCACTGTATATACATATATATATATGTGTGTGTGTATACATATATATATATATATAGATATACATGTATATCTATATATCTATATATATATATCTATATATATATATATATACAGTATATATATATATATATATATATATATATATAAAGTACAGTAAAACTGCAGGAAAGGGCACTCGGGGGCAAACTAATGTCAATTTATGGTATTTTGTAATGTAATCCAATAGGATTACAATATAGCAGTGTGTTTGTGTGTTTTATTTTTCAAATTTGCCGTCGGTTCCACCCCCCTGCGAACGTCAGCAGGGGCTCACGGCATCGGGTGGAAGATACGGCCGCCGTATGCTGCAGGGACACATCATGGGATCCCGGGGACAAGGTAAGTAACCTCTACCAGGATCCAGCGATGCTCCCTGGCGGTACCCCGAGTGTGGCTCAGGGTTACCGCTAATGGCACTAAAATTCCACCCCGAGCCACACTCGGGAATACCGCCAGGGAGGTTAACCATACTAACATACAAATACAAGTTTTGCGAATGTCCTAGCATTTTTTAGAAAAGTCACAAATAACACCTGTAAAAGCGGATGATTCATCCTAATGAGGGGATGTGTCTTATTGTAAAGGGGAAGAGGTGCTCTGTGTTATTTTGCAAATTTGTTTCATTGGACTGACAAAATTTTAATTTTTAAAATTATCCCAAAAATTTAAGTTTTAGGGATAATTTACAAAAAAGTTTCTCCCAAATGCTTTTTTCTCTTAGTATCGAATGTTAGGGGAGAAATCTTTGGAAACATTTGAACAGAACAGTTAAAGAACATTCGATCAAAGTGTTTGAAGATTCCTGTGCAAATTGTTACAAAAATTGAAGTTCTGCAGATAAACCCTCCAGCATCAGTGGGAAGCAAAGCAGGGGGATCCCTGCAACATCACTGACCACATATGGTCATGCACTTATTTGGTCAATGGCATGAGCCAGGAGAGCCAGACACTTTGTTTACATTATGACGGTGGGTACCAGTAGATGTAATTTGCCAGGAGTGAACTAACAGTATTAGAAGTGTTGGGGGACAGTGTTTTGTGGAAATCATTTACCATGATTGATGAAGATCTGCATGCTGGATAATGTGATTGACAGTGGGTTTACATTGTGAGATACTTTTATTGTTTTTTGAAAAAAAATTGTGTATTTACATTTTTTTGTGTGTGTGTGTGTGTGTGTGTGTGTGTGAATGAGTACATAATGAAGAAGAAAAAGAAGTTCCAGGAGAGTGGAAGTAGCAGAAGCCCAGACTCTGTCCAGGCCACGCCCCCAACATGTTTCATGCTTAGTCATGGGAATAGAGATTCCACAGACTGGTAGAGATAAATACATCATCGTCTGCTGCTTTTTTGAGAAAAGATCAATATCAGCTGAATGTCTGCCATACATGGAAGCCAAAGAACACAAAAATCTAGCCCACATTAATTCAGAAAGATAAACATAAAATATGGGGGAACACATTAGTGTCCCTCACTAAGAGCGTGGGACTTTAGATGAGATGTGGCCGGTGCGTACATGATGATCATTTGGTGATGCATATACAACTGCTGGTAAGCATAAAGGAGCATATGATAAATCATCATGTGTTTATTAACATATTTCATAGCACTTAAACATTTGTACAGCGAGTATTCATAAATTGAGACGGGGAATGGATAAATATACACAATGGTAACATAATACAATCATAATAAATAATACATAAGTTGAAGAAAATACCAACATGTATACAATATAAAAGATAATTTGGTTGGATGCCTGTTGTATATAAGCTATCAATTGAAAAGGCCTCTTGAGCTCTACGCATTTCGTGAAACAAAGTTCACTTCCTCAGGAGCAGGCTCATTTCAATCTCTAAAAAATATATATAAAACACATTGGATAGCATCCAAGAAAAAGGCTGATTTATGGAGCAATTCTGTAAATTTGAACTTACAAAAAGGTGAACACTGCAAAGAAGGGGGGGCTGGAGGCCACCCGAGTATACGTCCATAAAGGGAACTGAGGGAGTAGAGATTCCGCACACGACCTGGGCGCAAGGTCCATGTAAAAAAGTGAATTTCCAATAGAGGTCATATAGGGCTGGAATAAGATGTATATGAGAAAATAATTAGTAATAGGGTAAATCCATGTAATGGTAAGAAGGTACAATACTAAGCCCACAGGCAAGGATAATCTGGCATAGAATGGGTTACATGGAAAAATAAATTAAATTTAAGGACATAATAGATAGTAGGATAAACTATGATAATGGTTGTAATATATATGAAGGTAAAATACTGAGCCAAAAACTAAGGATATTGAAAGTAAAAATGGGCCCAAACCCAGGAGTGTGAAAAGGGAAGGAGCCAGAACCAATAGGTAGAACAGAGTGGCAGAGTGGTGGAATGTAAGAAGGGGATGGAAATGTCCCATCCAAAGTAGGTGAGTGGACCAAATCATGTGCTGAAGAAACCGAAACCAAGAGTGAGTTTGTTCTGGTACATTGCAATGGGGCTGGGATGTCCACTCCGATTCGTTCCAGATCGGGAACTGCGATGCGTTCCATCCGCTTCCGTTCCCCTTCCCCCCCGCCCCAACCTATTGGTTGGGAGTGGTATGGGGGTGTGGTCGCGGCTGCAACGCATCGGCGCCACTTTCCCGTGCATAATATGACGTCATTACGACGCCAGCGTTGTTGCACGTGACTTCCATCAGCGTTCACATAGGGACGCCATTCTTAGCAGCTCCAGTCTGCTTGGTGATGTCCCGGATTTCGAACGACTAGTGACGCTGGGAGTGATCTCTGCCCCTTCCTCGGCGCAGGTCGGCATTCACCTTCTCCATTTTCTACCTCATTCACTCCACACACATGGTCACCCTTTTCATGCATGTTCGATATGCCCCCAATCTCACCTTTTTTCCCCCCTTTTTTTAGGGATACCTTTCACACCCATTCTATTTCATTTTGGTATTCACTCTCTCCTCACTCTTGGTTTCGGTTTCTTCAGCACATGATTTGGTCCACTCACCTACTTTGGATGGGACATTTCCATCCCCTTCTTACATTCCACCACTCTGCCACTCTGTTCTACCTATTGGTTCTGGCTCCTTCCCTTTTCACACTCGCAGTGTTCACCTTTTTGTAAGTTCAAATTTACAGAATTGCTCCATAAATCAGCCTTTTTCTTGGATGCTATCCAATGTGTTTTATATATATTTTTTAGAGATCGAAATGAGCCTGCTCCTGAGGAAGTGAACTTTGTTTCACGAAATGCGTAGAGCTCAAGAGGCCTTTTCAATTGATAGCTTATATACAACAGGCATCCAACCAAATTATCTTTTATATTGTATACATGTTGGTATTTTCTTCAACTTATGTATTATTTATTATGATTGTATTATGTTATCATTGTGTATATTTATCCATTCCCCGTCTCAATTTATGAATACTCGCTGTACAAATGTTTAAGTGCTATGAAATATGTTAATAAACACATGATGATTTATCATATGCTCCTTTATGCTTACCAGCAGTTGTATATGCATCACCAAATGATCATCATGTACACACCGGCCACATCTCATCTAAAGTCCCACGCTCTTAGTGAGGGACACTAATGTGTTCCCCCATATTTTATGTTTATACATTCAGGGATGGAGACCCCATTGCACAGGTCTCATATAAAGTCCCATTTCCCTCTATTTTCCTGATTTGTCCTTTTTCCCTATCCTCCCCATTTTTCCTCATACCCGCTTTAAATAATTCAGAAAGATGTCCAATGGATAAAACCGCCTAATGAGGGGATGTGTCTTATTGTGAAGGGGAAGCGGTACCCTGTGCCATATTGCAACTTTGTTTGATTGGACTGACAAATTTTTAATCAGAGTTTTTGGGATAATTTGCCCAAAAAGGTTGCCTTCATTACTTCAATGTCAACTTTTTTGTAGTCTTGCAAATCAAAATGGACCTGCTTTTCAGCTGTGTACAATCACAGCCCAGAGCTATGTGTTGAAAATGAACACAGAGCTCTGTACAGAGAGAACAATCTCTCTGTTTCTCATCCCTGTAAAGCAGGGATGAGAACCTTAGAGATCTAGTTGTAAAAGCAGCACATATTACACATAGTTACACACACATTTAACACCCTGATCGCCCAAGATGTTAACCCCTAGTACAGTGACAGTGTATAATATTATCACTGATCACTTTATTAATGTCACCAGTGATGTCAGTGGCAGTTAGTCAGTTCCCCCAATATCAGTTAGTGTCATATTGTCCACGGCACTATTGCAGTCCGATTGTCCATGGCACTATTGCAGTCCCATTATAAGTCACTGATCACTGCCATAAGTAATATAAAATAAATAAATAAATATATAAAAATTCCAGTATACAGTATATAACATAGTTTGTAGGTGCTCTAACCCAGATAGCAAGCAATTGTGCTGCAAGTTTGAAAATTGTTTGCTAAGCTGTTGCTAGACTTGCTAGGCTTTACAAGATTGTTGCACAATTGCAGCAAGTCCACATTGCATGACTCCAGATCAAATTTCTTTGCAAACATTCTGCAAGTTTGCTCTAAATCCTGGTTTAGTTATGTTGTGCAGTAGTCATTCCACCACAGGGGGCACTGTTGATGAATTTTCATGCTGTGTAGACCTTCAGAGCTCTTGCTATAAACTTACCACTGCAACTTTGCTCTTGCTGGAAACTTGGAACACACATTTGCTACAAATTGGAAAAGTGTCAACTAGGACTTGTGCTTCAGTTCTCTGCAAGTGTACAACTTGCAGTGAAAATGTTAAGAAAGTTAACAGACTTACAATTCAACACTGCTTCAAATGTGTGGCAAGTTATCCCTGCTATCTGGAAACATTCATGCAAACCAATCAATATACACTTATTGGGATTTGTATTATCAAAGACATGTAGCAGAATACATTTATGAAGAAATTCGATTTAAAAAAAAAAAAAAAAAATATATATATATATATATATATATATACACAGTGGTGATCGAAAGTTTGGGCACCCCAGGTAAAAATTTGCATTAATGTGCATAAAGAAGCCAAGGAAAGATGGAAAAATCTCCAAAAGGCATCAAATTACAGATTAGACATTTTTATATGTAAACAAAAGTTACATTTTATTACCATCATTTACACTTTCAAAATAACAGAAAACAAAAAAATGGTGTCTGCAAAAATTTGGGCACCCTGCAGAGTTAATATCTTGTACTGCCCCCTTTGGCAAGTATCACAGCTTGTAAACGCTTTTTGTTGCCAGCCAAGAGTCTTTCAATTCTTGTTTGAGGTATCTTTTCCCATTCTTCCTTACAAAAGTCTTCCAGTTCTTTGAGATTTCTGGGCTGTCTGTCACGCACTGCTCTTTTAAGGTCTATCCATAGATTTTCAATTATGTTGAGGTCAGGAGTAGGGTTGAGCGAACACCTAGATGTCCGTGTTCGACGGGTTCGGCCGAACTTTAAAAAAAAGTCCGGGTCCGTGTCCCGGACTTTTACCGAACTTTTCCCGGACACCGAACCCCATTGAAGTCAATGGGGACCCGAACTTTAAGGCACTAAAATGGCTCTAAAACACCAAAGGAAAGGGCTAGAGTGCTGCAAATGGCAGCAAAACGTAATTAAGAGCATGGCAAGTGCTCTGCAAACAAATGTGGATAGGGAAATAACTTAAAACAACAAAAAAAAAACAGAAAAATAAAACAATGTTCTTCTTCATCTCTGAAGGACGAGGCCCATATGGAGTAGGAGGGAGGTTGAGGTGGTGGTGGATGTGGCGGTGACATAGGCGTGCGCACAGGGTGTGCTGGGTGTGCCTGGGCACACCCTAATCACCTAGGGCACATAGCATTGCCAGTGAGGAGATGGGAAAGATCTCCCTGGGACCTGCTCTGCTCTATTTCTCCTTGCCTACAGGTACATGGCCCCGATACATTACTCTCCCTGCTGGCAAACACATGCATGTGTATTTCAACTTTGGGGTGCACACCTTAATGCAATAGGCTGCGCACACCTATGGGCGGTGTAGGTGGAAGCGGCGGTGGAGGAGGACCAGGGCCGGATTAACAGCATCATGGGCTTGGTGCTGAGGATTTTGAAGGGCCTTAAGGGCCGTGCCTTGCCATGCACCCAGAGGAGGAAGGGTGCAGCCATGCATGCCTAATTCAACATGGGATGCTGTCTCTGAAGCCCATTAACACATCCATGCATCGCCAACTGTCCCTCCTTGTCCGGCCTTCACGCTGTGTGGGGAGGTTCTGAGGGTGCTGCCTGGGGAAGCGAGCATAGAAGCCAGACTTCTGTGTTTACAAGTGACAGAAGAGCGGTAACAGTGAATATGGCCAACCCGGGGCCTATATAAAAGGTAGGGGCCTGGAGCTGCAGCTCCAATAGCCCCTACATTAATCTGGCCCTGAGGAGGAGGACGAGGTAGCCAACACTGCTTCTTTTCAAAAATTTTAAATGAGGGTACACCCCAAAAGAGTGAGAAAGAGCAAAAATGGAACAATGGGTGGGTAAGGTCGGTATCCATTGCTATTCTGCATAAGGTACGGAAAAGTCCCGTGGGATCCATGCCTGGTTCATTTTAATGAACGTGAGCTTGTCCACATTGTCTCTGGACAGGCGGCTGCGCTTGTCTGTTATAACGCCCCCAGCCGTGCTAAATACCCGTTCAGATAATACACTGGCTGCAGGGCACGCCAGCACCTCCAAGGCGTAAAGGGCAAGCTCAAGCCATGTGCCCAATTTGGAGACCCAGAAGTTGAAGGGGGCAGACCCGTCATTCACTACATGTAGGCGTGTGCACACATACTGCTCCACCATGTTGGTAAAATGCTGCCTCCTGCTAAGACGTTCCATCTGAGCTGCTGGTGCTGCTGTTTGTTGTGGCGTGCTGACAAAGCTTTTCCACATTTCGGCCATGCTAACCCTGCCTTCTGAGGTGCTGGCGGTGCCCTGGTTGCGTTGGCGACCTCCTCCTCCTCCTCCTCTGCCTTGTGCTTCCACTGTGGCCCCGCTGTCAGATGGGAATGCCAGCAGCATGGCGTCTACCAGCGTGCGCTTGTACTTGCGCATCTTGCGATCGCGCTCCAGTGAGTGAATTAAGGACGGTACGTTGTCCTTGTAACGGGGATCCAGCAGCGTGGCCACCCAGTAATCAGCACAAGTTAGAATGTGGGCAACTCGGCGGTCGTTGTGGAGACACTGCAGCATGTAATCGCTCATGTGTGCCAGGCTGCCCAGAGGCAACGAAAGGCTGTCCTCTGTGGGAGGTGTATCGTCCGTGTCCTCTGTATCCCCCCAGCCACGCACCAGTGATGGCCATGAGCTGGCCTGGGTGCCACCCTGCTGTGAACATGGTTCCATCTCCTCCTCCAGCTCCTCCTCCTCCTCATCCTCCTCATCCTCCAGAACTGTGCCCCTGCTGGACAATTGCGTCCCTGGCGTTTGCGTGTGCAGGAACCCACCCTCGGAGCCCCTTGCGAATGACTGCCCTGAAAGCCTTGGAAATGTTACCTCTTCATCCTCCTCCTCCTCCTCATCCTGTGCCACATCCTCTTCCATCATCGCCCGAATTGTTTTTTCAAGGAGGCATAGAAGTGGGATAGTTAAGCTGAGAACGGCGTCATTGCCACTGGCCATGTTGGTGGAGTACTCAAAACAGCGCAACAAGGCACACAGGTCTCGCATGGAGGCCCAGTTAAATTAAATAGCGGAATAGAAAATATGATCCAAAAAAAGTGTATGTATATCACACGTACACAACCACACTGGGCCCCAATTACTATTGTTTGTACCCCTAAAAGGCTAGATGAGGAGTAGGGGGAGTATGGAACAGGCAGCACCCTCAAACCTTCAGAAGTATGAGATGAACCCCAACAACTTGGAAAGGTGGATCTCTCTCACACGTACCGACACAGACTATCCCGCAATTCAATTGATCCTCAAAGGTTTTTATTGAATAGCGGAATAGGAAATATGATCAAAAAAAGTGTATGTATCTCGCACGTACACAACCACACTAGGCCCCAATTACTATTGTTTGTACCCCTAAAAGGCTAGATGAGGAGTAGGGGGGGTATGGAACAGGCAGCACCCTCAAACCTTCAGAAGTATGAGATGAACCCCAACAACTTGGAAAGGTGGATCTCTCTCACACGTACCGACACAGACTATCCCCCAATTTAACTGATCCCCAAAGGTTTTTGATTAAATAGCGGAATAGAAAATATGATCCCAAAAAAGTGTATGTATATCACACGTACACAACCACACTGGGCCCCAATTACTATTGTTTGTACCCCTAAAAGGCTAGATGAGGAGTAGGGGGAGTATGGAACAGGCAGCACCCTCAAACCTTCAGAAGTATGAGATGAACCCCAACAACTTGGAAAGGTGGATCTCTCTCACACGTACCGACACAGACTATCCCGCAATTCAATTGATCCTCAAAGGTTTTTATTGAATAGCGGAATAGGAAATATGATCAAAAAAAGTGTATGTATCTCGCACGTACACAACCACACTAGGCCCCAATTACTATTGTTTGTACCCCTAAAAGGCTAGATGAGGAGTAGGGGGAGTATGGAACAGGCAGCACCCTCAAACCTTCAGAAGTATGAGATGAACCCCAACAACTTGGAAAGGTGGATCTCTCTCACACGTACCAACACAGACTATCCCCCAATTTAACTGATCCCCAAAGGTTGTTGATTAAATAGCGGAATAGAAAATATGATCCCAAAAAAGTGTATGTATATCACACGTACACAACCACACTAGGCCCCAATTACTATTGTTTGTACCCCTAAAAGGCTAGGAGTAGGGGGAGTATGGAACAGGCAGCACCCTCAAACCTTCAGGAGTATGAGATGAACCCCAACAACTTGGAAAGGTGGATCTCTCTCACACGTACCAACACAGACTATCCCCCAATTTAACTGATCCCCAAAGGTTTTTGATTAAATAGCGGAATAGAAAATATGATCCCAAAAAAGTGTATGTATATCACACGTACACAACCACACTAGGCCCCAATTACTATTGTTTGTACCCCTAAAAGGCTAGGAGTAGGGGGGAGTATGGAACAGGCAGCACCCTCAAACCTTCAGAAGTATGAGATGAACCCCAACAACTTGGAAAGGTGGATCTCTCTCACACGTACCAACACAGACTATCCCCCAATTTAACTGATCCCCAAAGGTTTTTGATTAAATAGCGGAATAGAAAATATGATCCCAAAAAAGTGTATGTATATCACACGTACACAACCACACTAGGCCCCAATTACTATTGTTTGTACCCCTAAAAGGCTAGGAGTAGGGGGAGTATGGAACAGGCAGCACCCTCAAACCTTCAGAAGTATGAGATGAACCCCAACAACTTGGAAAGGTGGATCTCTCTCACACGTACCAACACAGACTATCCCCCAATTTAACTGATCCCCAAAGGTTTTTGATTAAATAGCGGAATAGAAAATATGATCCCAAAAAAGTGTATGTATATCACACGTACACAACCACACTAGGCCCCAATTACTATTGTTTGTACCCCTAAAAGGCTAGGAGTAGGGGGAGTATGGAACAGGCAGCACCCTCAAACCTTCAGAAGTATGAGATGAACCCCAACAACTTGGAAAGGTGGATCTCTCTCACACGTACCAACACAGACTATCCCCCAATTTAACTGATCCCCAAAGGTTTTTGATTAAATAGCGGAATAGAAAATATGATCCCAAAAAAGTGTATGTATATCACACGTACACAACCACACTAGGCCCCAATTACTATTGTTTGTACCCCTAAAAGGCTAGATGAGGAGTAGGGGGAGTATGGAACAGGCAGCACCCTCAAACCTTCAGAAGTATGAGATTGTGTTCACTGTACCCCACAAAGATTGAGTTCACTGCACCCCACAATGATTGTGTTCACTGCACCCCACAAAGATTGTGTTCACTGCACCTCACAAAGATTGTGTTCACTGTACCCCCCAAAGATTGTGTTCACTGCACCCCACAAAGATTCTGTTCACTGTACCCCACAAAGATTGTGTTCACTGCACCCCAAAAAGATTGTGTTCACTGCACCCCAAAAAGGATGTTGTTCACTGCACCCCAAAAAGGATGTTGTTCACTCCACCCCAAAAAGATTGTGTTCACTGCACCCCACAAAGATTGTGTTCACTGCACCCCAAAAAGATTGTGTTCACTGCACCCCAAAAATGATTTTGTTCACTGCACCCCAAAAAGGATTTTGTTCACTGCACCCCAAAAAGGATGTTGTTCACTCCACCCCAAAAAGATTGTGTTCACTGCACCCCAAAAAGATTGTGTTCACTGCACCCCACAAAGGATTTTGTTCACTGCACCCCAAAAAGATTGTGTTCACTGCACCCCAAAAAGGATGTTGTTCACTGCACCCCAAAAAGGATTTTGTTCACTGCACCCCAAAAAGATTGTGTTCACTGCACCCCACAAAGGATTTTGTTCACTGCACCCCACAAAGATTGTGTTCACTGCACACCAAAAAGGATTGTGTTCACTGCACCCCAAAAAGATTTTGTTCACTGCACCCCAAAAAGATTGTGTTCACTGCAGCCCAAAAAGATTGTGTTCACTGCAGCCCAAAAAGATTGTGTTCACTGCAGCCCAAAAAGATTGTGTTCACTGCAGCCCAAAAAGATTGTGTTCACTGCAGCCCAAAAAGATTGTGTTCACTGCAGCTCACACACAGAAAAATGGATGTGGATCACTGACACCTGCCTATCTCCAATCCCACACCACACAGCAATATCGATTGTAGTTTGTAGAACACAGTTTCCCTAAAATTCAGCAGACTCTGTCCCTAACAGGATTGAGAAGAGATCGTAGATCAGGATTGAGTTCAGATTCACCCCACCCCCCACACAGCAATATCGATTGTAGTTTGTAGAAGACACTGACCCTATAATTCAGCAGACTCTATCCCTAAAATGCCTACAACTCGCCCTGCCTAAACACTCCGACCTGTCCCTCAATTCTATCCGGACACAAATGGTTTTTTCCTGCCTATCTTTCCCTAATCAGCAGCCAGCACGTTGATGTGTGCTCTGTCCCTGAATCTAAGCAGCATAATGACGCCGCTGCGGCTGCCTCGAACTTATAAAGACTTGGTCACATGCTTCAGACGGCCAATCACAGCTACTGAGACATTTGCAGGCATGGCTGGGATGGCTTAAGGCACACCAGTTAAACGATTGTTGATTGGCTGTTGAAAGCCCGCCATGAAAAGAGCGCCAAAGCATGCAAAACCCGGAAATAAAACGACCGAACACGGATTTTTACCCGAACATACAGTAAAGTGTCCGTGTCCGTGTTCGGGTACAAAAAATCCAATTATTCGGTACGAACACGAATAATACAGTCCGTGTTCGCTCAACACTAGTCAGGAGATTGTGAGGGCCATGGCAAAACCTTCAGTTTACGCCTCTTGATGTAATCCCCCATGGATTTTGAGGTGTGTTTAGGATCATTATTAATTTGTAGAAGCCATCATCTCTTTAACTTCTGCTTTTTCACAGATGGCATCAAGTTACCATCCAAAATTTGCTGAAATTTTATTGAGTCCATTTTTCCTTCTTCTCGTGAGATGTTCCCTGTGCCACTGGCTGCAATACAACCCCAAAGCATGATTGATACACCCCCATGCTTAACAGTTGGACAGAGGTTCTTTTCATTAAATTCTGTGCCCCTTCTTCTCCAAAGGTACCTTTGCTCATTCCGGCCAAAAAGTTAAATTTTAACCTCATCGGTCCACAGAACTTGTTTCCAAAATGCATCAGGCTTGTCTATATGTTCATTTGCAAAGTTCAAACGCTGATTTTTGTGGTGAGGACGTAGAAGAGGTTTTCTTCTGATGACTCTTCCATGAAGACCATATTTGTACAAGTATCTCTTCATAGTGGAATAGTGTACCACAACTCCAGTGTCTGCCAGATCTTTCTGGAGGGATCGTGCAGTCAAATGTGGGTTTTGAATTGTTTTTCTCACAATCCTGCGATCTGTTCTGTCTGATATTTTTCTTGGTCTTCCAGATCTTGCTTTAACTTCCACTGTTCCTGATGACTGCCATTTCTTAATTACATTCCGAACAAAGGATATTGACATCTGAAAACGCTTTGCTATCTTCTTATAGCTTTCTCCAGCTTTGTGAGCGTCAACAATTTTCGGTTTCAAGTTTTCTAGACAACTGCTTAGAAGATCCCTTTGTGCTGATTGTTGGGGCAAGGTCAGATGAGTCTGGGCATTTAAAACCTTTGAGATTGACATCACCTGGTCTTCCCAATAGATGATTGAGAACAATCCATGACACTGGCAGGTCTCAGCCTTGAAAAGGGGGCAGTGCATGCTATAAATTCTGTAGGGTGCCCAAACTTTTGCAGACACCATTTTTTTGTTTTCTGTTATTTTGAAACTGTAAATGATGGAAATTAAATCTAACTTTTGTTGACATATTATAAGAATGTCTAATCTGTAATAAGAATGTCTAATCTGTAATTTGATGCCTTTTGGAGATTTTTTCATCTTTCCTTAGCTTCTTTATGCACATTAATACAAACTTTTACCTGGGGTGCCCAAACTTTCGATCACCACTGTATATATATTGGATATGTTTTATATCAGAAAGTTAAAAATATATTTTTTTAATTTTTTGGTATTTTTTCATTTATATCGCAAAAAATAAAAAACCCTGTGGTGATCAAATACCACCAAAAGAAATCTCTTTTTGTGTAAAAATAAATTATATACATTTTGTTTGGGTACAGTGTTGCATTACCGCACAATTACCAATTAAAGTAGTGCAGTGCTAATTGGCAAAAATTATGAAGGGGATTACGAAAATCATGAAGGGGATAAAATCTTCCATAGGTCAAGTGGTTAAATATAACTTTTTCCCTGATTTTTTATTTATTTTTTCTTACATTTTAGAATTGTTTTTCTCTAAATTGAACCACTATAAGGTTATTTGGACCCCTCATCAGCTAAGCATGAGCTGCCTTCTGAAGCAGCAGGTTTTTATTATTAACCACTTGCCGACGGCCGCAAGTACATATACTCCTGCGGCGGTCAGCCCCGTGCAGGCAAAGTGACGTACCGGTACATCACTCGCCTGTGAGCCAATAGGGGGGGGGGGCGCCGCCGGAGGCACGCTCCCGCCCCCGCTCGTTCACGGACACCTCCGCGCGAGTGACCGGCGGACCCGATGTCCGCCGGTCACCTGCGATCGTCAGTTACAGAGGGAGAATTGCAGGCAGCTAATGTAAACAAAGCCGCCTGTCATTCTCCCTTGTGTAACAGCAGAGATCATATGATCCTGCTATGTAGGACCGTAGATCTCTGCTGTTTCATAAACAGCCACATCCCTGCACAGTTAGAAACATGCCCCTAGGGACACACTTAACCCCTCCTTCTCCAATAAAGTTAACCCCTTCCCTGCCAGTGTAATTTTTACAGTAAAAAACAACAAAAATGACTTTCCCGTAGTTAGTAAATGCAATAACTTTTGCGCAAACCAATCAAAATATGCTTATTGCGATTTTTTTTTTTACCAAACATATGTAGCAGAAAACAAATTGGCCAAAAATGTTAAAAAATTTTGATTTTTAAATTTTTTTGGGGGAATTTCATATAAAAAAATTTGAAAAATATTGTTATTTTTTCAAAATTCACTCTCTTTTTTTGTTTATAGCGTATGATCAAAAAATCGCACAGGTGATCAAATACCACCAAAAGAAAGCTCTGTTTGTGGAAAAAAAGGACATCAAATTAGTTTAGGTACAGCGTCGCACGACCGCGCAATTGTCCGTTTTAATCACGCAGTGCCGAATCGCAAAATAGGGCCTGGACAGGAAGGGGGTAAAATCTTCCGGGGCTTAAGTGGTTAAAAAGCTGAAGCATTTCAATCAGAACCTGTCACTTTTCACAGTGATTGTAACATTTTTTCATTTTAAAATATATTAACTGAACTTCCAGGTGGATACGAAAAGCATGTTATCCCTTTATACTTTCATTTAAAAAGTATTTTATCCTATTTAAATATGATTTAACTTTTTCACATTCAACTACAAATATGTCTGGGTATCAGCCCCTCTTTATCTACAACACAGCAGCAATGGAATTCAAATTGAAGCAATATCTTCCTGAACATAATTGTTGAAGCGTGACCTTATCACTGTACTAGTGCTTCTTCATTGTCCAATCAGGAAGAAGGGGGAAGCTAATGATCAATCTCTATTGCTTAACTGATGAAAAGGGAAGACAATTACCTAGTTATGCTAGCTGGCAGATTTTTTAATATTTTTTTCAGGAAAGCCATTTATAATGTATTTATGTATACAGGGAAGCCAGTGTATAGCTCAACAAGGGAGACCAACTACAGATACCTCACCTTGTCACTCATCATTCTGAGTTCTGACTACCAATATGATGCAATAAATGAGATGAAGTGTATTTTACAATTGGTGGCAAAGTAAAGCTTGGTGAAATTAGCATTATCAGTACCTATCCTTTCATACATCTCTGGAAGCTCTCAAATGACAATTTTGATGAAACAGTACTAAATTCCAGTATCTAAAGGTTTACAGCACTCCCCCCTACTCTCCTGTGCAATAATGTCTGTGTGTAATCATGTACTATTAAGCAATGCAAATAGTGCAAAGTATAATGAACAGTTCTCCCTCCTTTCAATATTATTCAAAAATTAAAATTAAAATGAAAAAAAAAAAAAAAAAAAAGAACAAAGGAAAAAATATTCAGCGCTGTGTGTGATACTCAATTAAATAATAAACAGCTGCACTCACTGTATTGTACACAACAATACACAAAACCATAAATCCAAATAGTGTTGCTCTGTTAATAAATTTGCATAGTTCAAAAAATCGCAGTGCTATCACAATATCAGTAGTTAAAGTGCCTTATAAGTGCAGAACAATTCAAATATATATATATATATATATATATATATATATATATACATATATATTGTGACAGGAAGTCAGGTAAATCTGTGAATGTAGTCACAGACAGGAGACACATTTCCACCTGGTTTGGAAAGTTCACAAATTACTATAGGGTGTCGGCTGCAGAGATAGCCAGCAGGAAGTTGAAAACCATTCAGCTGTTCAGAATGAGGAAATAAAGGCCTTTATAATTTGTCCAAAGGAAGTCTAAGGATTGCTGCCTTCTGATGCTGTGTGGGCGTGGGGAGAGGAGGACAGTCAGATGTGTGCCCCCCTGAAAGCTGTGTGAGCATGGGGAAGACCTCCTGAAGCGATGTGGCTGAGGAGGGTAACAAGTGTGAAGACTACTCGAAGTGAGGTCTTGGATCGTTTCTATGTGAAAAGAAACCAATGGACATTCCCTGTGTGAAGGGGAAATTAATTAAGACTGAAGACTTCTCAAGGTGAGAAAATTAACTATTTCTATGTGGAAGAAATAAATGAACTGTTTGCTATGTGAAGAGACAAACAAAGGGACAGGTTAAATGAGCATGTGCTGTGTGAAGAGATAAAACATGGACTATTGAGAGTCTGCTGTATGACCAGCCAAGTCTGCCCAACAGTAGGTTGGGGACAGACTTCATTAGATAGGTTCCAGTGTGTGAGAAGGTAGCCGCCCACAGTGGCAAGGATTTATTTTGTGTTTTATTTTTATTTTGATGTTTTTGAGGCTTGCACTTGTGTGAAGTAAACTGCAAGAATAAACCAAACTGTTGTTTGCAACCACTTCTCGGCTATCTCCCTGTGTAAATGCACCCCCCAAAGGGGTCATCCACGCCTACCACCGAGCTAATCTCCCACAATATATATATATACACACACAAGTAGGGTTAGGTCACACCACATGCAGTCCAGTGCATTTTGTTTCTGCATCAAAAACGCATGGAAAGTAGGTTATGGCATAGTTCACACCTGTGCTTGCAGTTTCAGTGCATTCCAGTTCCAGAAATTATAAGTATAGCATGCTGCATTTTTCCTGCACTGGAACGCTGTAAAAGGCATAAAAAATGCACTGGAACACATGTGTCCTTATTTAAGGTTAACAAAAAGGGGGGAACAAGGCACTGGAACGCATCAAAAATGCATTAAAAATGCATCAAAAACGTGCATGCAGAAATGCATCTGGAACACATCCGAACTGCGCTTCTATGGTGTGAACTGGCCCAGATAAAGTCATACAACAAAAATTCATATATGAGCAAATAAAGTGCTAAACCAACAATGCCAACTAGAAAAGTTCATTCAGATGCCAAAACCAGCAAGTGTGGCATGACTAGTTGTTTAGAAATGCAGAAAAAGAAAGTCCCCAGTTCCAATGCTTGTGGTAGAGATAGTGCACATGTGTTAGCTTCTAATTCATATGGTGATCCAGGTGATCAATCCACAGTGCTCTATCACCATGCAAAAGATGAACGCTTATCAGACATAAAGACTTCTATTCCAAGGTCTAATCAGGCATCAGTGAGCATAGCCCCCCACTATGGGCATCAAGGTATGGCTCCCTTCAGAGGATCTGCATAACAAACCAATCATCCCAAAAATCTCCAGGATCTGCAATCAGTGAAACATGAGACACCATACATCATCCAGGCTCATATGGAGAGAGTAATAAGATCGCTCATTGCGCAGTTTCCAACACAAAAATGCATTTTAAAAATAGTAAAACACTTACAGGAAAAATGAAAACATCAGGCATTCAGTTTGTAAATCGTCCAGCTCCCCGGCAGGTGTGCTGATGTCACCGTGCTGATATCAGCACTTTAGCTACTAATAATTGACAGCAGCTACATTTTTTTAACTAATACAAGTTTACTAACAGCACAACACTATTTGGACTTGGATTATTCAAAAATTGCTATTTCAATGCATATATATAAAATTCTTTTTTTTCACTCAGTCCATTCAGTTTGTTATCCAATGTGACTTCAAGTGCAGTCTTTTGCTGGATTTAATTACTCCTGTGCATATGTGAATGTGCATCTTGTGTCCCCGCTCATCGAATAGATGTGAAATATTGCACTATAGTTTCCAAGTAGCCAGGTGTCTCTGTCTTTCCTCTGAAGGTCTATCCTCCACTCCATTTACTCTGTGCCTCCAATCTCTATATAGTCTTGATATGACAAAGATAATCTGGTGCAGAAGGACTTGCATCCCATACATATAAAAGATCACCCAATAACTGGAGACCCCAGCTTCTGAAGATGCCCAGGGGGAGGGGCAAAACGCATACGGCGGTGTTTACCGGTGATGTCACACATGACCCGAGGGGCACACGCCAACTTAGTGTCCATGAGACATACTGGTCCATGATTGTGAGACATACTGGTCCATGCTTGTATAACTTTGCAAACTAGTGAGTGCATTTTGTTTGCTATAATCATGTTTAATAAAAAAGTTTTACACTATGGGAGCATTCCCTTGCTTATCTTTCCACCTTTGAGTCATATTGAGACTAAATAGAGATTAGTGGCAATTGGAGGCACAGAGCAAAAGGAGTGGAGGAGAGACCATCAGAGGAAAGACACAGATACCTGGCTACCTGGAAATTATAGTGCAATCATTTCACATGTATTTGGTGAGTGGGGACACACAAGGGAAGCACGGAGCATTTTTAACATGTGCACAGGAGTGATTAAACCCAGCACAAGAGACTGCACTTGAATTCACATTGGATAACAATCTGAATGAACATACCCAAAGTAAAAGAAGTGCATATTGGCATTAATAACGTGCCATTCTGTTCAGACCATGCTATTTGTTAGATAGCTCTATTTGCTGCAAAATACATGGTTAACAAGGTGTCTGACCCGGGAATGAAATTGCTTTGATCCCTTGCAATTATTTATTGATGAACTCCTTGCATTTCTCTTACAGTGAACACTATTTTTTATTTAACCTCAGGTTTTGTAGAATTCAAATTTCTTAAACACTACTGTGATACAATTTTTTTTCAATATATACAGTACTTGTCTTTGAAAGACAATTGCTTTTGCAACTAATTAAATGAATTTGAAGTTACATTTTGGTTTATTACGCTAAAATGAATAACAGTTTTTATTTAGAGGTGGGTGTTTTTTTTTATTTTTGTAGAATAAATACCCCACAATTATGCTCATCAGTGCCAGATGGCCTGTAGAAGGTAACAGATGTAGCTTGCATATAGCCAAATGAATTCCAGCACTTGGCAAAAAAAAAAACAATCTGGTTAATCATCAATGTGGGAGCTAATATCTTTTATACTATAAATAGATGAACACCCGAAATATGTTGAAAGCACATATAGAATAATAAATGAAAATTAAATAAAAAGTGGTGTACAATACGAAGTCTGTTTAGCACAAAAAGTATGCTCTGTCACCACAGTTATACACAGACGTAGACAGTATATATACTGACAGGCTAGTACTCTGTCACTGAAAAGAGTCAATTTGCAGTGATCTGGGTAATTGCTCCTCAGCAAGACTGGAGATAGAAACTCCTGCAAGTAGAGTACTGTGTTATGGGTCTTAGTAGGCCATAATGCATGATAATAATTGAGGAAAGGATTTTATACAGTTCAAGAAACTCCAGGAGAAAGAAATTGAAAATAAATAGCGAATAAGAAAATATAGAAGACAGTATAGCGCTATGTAAGGCAGAGTTATATGAAATACCTGAAACTGCTTAGTATCTTCCCTATAAGAAAAATACCACAATCAATATAGCACCTACTATAGGATGCCAAAAAGTATTTATCAATTAATATGGATATAAAAATATAAAACCTCCAGTGAAAAAATGCCATATAACCCCCCTCCCCTCAGCACCACTAAGTAAATCTGATATAAGGAGGCAGTCTCTGTATAAGACCAAGTTCAAGATGATGATTGTTGAACCTCAGGCAATTCCTCTGAGCAAAGACTATACTCTGTGGCAAACTCTCCTCACTCTGCACCTTCCATATAAGCTAGGCCCAGCCTGCTTTGCCTAGCCAGCCTCATGTAAGTATGGCTGTAGGCTGTTATTGGACTAAAGGTTCACCAGCAGAGTGTGGGGCCAGATGTAAGACGACAATTTGCTGTAATTCTAGCAATTCTTCTGAGCAGTTGCTAAGCTATTACAGTCTCTTCTTACTCTATACAACGTGGAAAAGTTCTCCATCAAGCACTTAGGACATGTTGCTGCTGATAGTGGCTTACTTTTAAAGTAAGCCACTATCAGCAGCAACATGTTCTAAGCACTTGATGGAGAACTTTTCCACATGGTATGGTGTTTCTTTCTCACCCCAAGGATATTCTCCAGAAGCTATGGACAGTTGGTTTTAATAATCCTGTGACCATACACACTCAATTCTGCTCGCGCCCAATCCAACTGGTGTTCTCCTTACTCTATGCCTTCCATGAAAGCTGGGTCTAACCTGTAGTTGTACTTAGAGCAGCCAAGTATGACTGATTAACCTAGGGCTTGCTGGCAGAGTATATTTGAGAGACTGAACTATGACAGATACACTGCGCTTTATATAGTATAAAACTTGTCTCACCGGCGCATCTTGCCGAAAGATAAAGTCCTCCATCTTCCTTGTAAGAAAGAGGTGAGTGGTGTCTGAAACAGCTTGGCTGTGTTCATCACACATGGAAGCACATCTGTATGAAAACTTTAGAATTTCATCTTAAGAACTATGGCTGAGGCATGGAGGGTCCCAGTAGAGGGTACCTTTTGGAGGCATACCCCTTTAGGGGTCATGTTAAAAGTGGTGCATGCAGAAGTTGGTCCATGTGGGTGGTAGCAGGCGTATAGATGAAACTCTTTTTGTCTTCAATTTTGACTGAAACAACTCCAGTTTGTATTTTTCTACAAGAAATGTATTCCTAATTAGGCTGGCCGTACATTATACAATTTTCTTGTTCATTTTTTTTTTAGATGTACCTTCAACAATGTAGTTCAAGTACCTGCATGATTGCATACAAATTGAAAGTATTTAGGTTTGACCTCATATTATATGTTTTTGGTAAATATAAAGGAAAATTGTACAAATAATTTGTATAATGTATGCCCAGCCTTATAACCTTTTGAGATAAGGTAGCTAGCTGTAGGCCTGTATCAGGCAGACCAGGTCGATGGCCATTTTAGTAGGTAAGGAGTAGATGTGCACACAGTCAGTATTAATACGTTTTCTTTATTGTTCAAGGGCCTGTATATGCAATGACCAAAGATTGCTGCTTCCAGGTACATACTGTATTTAAAGAAGTGTACTAAATGAAAGTGGGTGTTGGCGCTGCTTAAAAATAATAAATATATTAAATACATGCAAATATCAAAAGATAGTGTATAGTCTTATACCTGAAAAATAAGACCCTGTGCAATGATAAATTCATATAAGTAAATACAAAATTGATAAAAGTTGTGCAAATAGTGCATGTGTAAATTATACTTAAAAATATATTATTATCCAGTACCTACACAATGTATTTATACATATAACTTATGTAAATCCAATAATGGTATTATTCACATAGTGCAAGTACAATATTGAAAAGTGACTGTGTGCCAGATAACTTAAGTGCAAAATGGATAATGTGCAAATAACAAATTATAAATAAAGTGAATTATATAAAAGAATATGTAGCAGACCCCTTTGTAAGGGGTATCCTCTTTCATATAGTATATCTAATTTTCAAGGGTATACAATTTATACAGTTGTGCTAAATGACCTATTAGAGTCCACTATTCCAAAGTATTGCTGTCCATTAAAGTGCTTCAAATAGAGGATGATTGTAGTAAAACCACCAAATCCCAGGAACACCCACGTGGTGCGATGGCTCCCAGTGCTCTCGCTAGTGTTTCCCTATGGGGTTACACTCACCAGATAGCGGCTTCGTATATATATATATATATATATATATATATATATATATATTGCTCTCAAAAGGGCGACTCCTCTTCCCTCGTCTCCAATCAATGGTAATAACTCCACCTGTTTTGGCCAATCAAATGGATTTTGGTGTTGGATCAAACTCGTGGTTGGCAGATTGCTTTGTTTTCTGGAGTTTACTTATAATCATATTTTTGATTCCCCGTGACTCAAAGGTTGTTGAAATTGAAAACAACCAAATGACAAGCTCAACTCCCATGTGGTGATCAGGTAATACAGTAGGAGGAATCCCGGTATTTAAACAGCATCTATATGTAGAAATGAGAATTTTATTATGTTAGCATACAGTGAATATATATTTTTAAATTAAGTTGCTTTTTTGCCATGTATATGTAAAAAAAAATGTTTATTTTCCATATTTAATCTTATACATTCCTTAAAAGAAAATGTACGATATATATAAAATAACATCTACACGTTGAATGTTTTTCTATGTTTGTTATAAGAGGCTAATTTAAGATGACATTAACCAAATATGTGACTGAGCAGATATATGTGTTCTAAGAGTACTCAAAGCTATGTAATCTATCATCTACCTATAGTCTCACTAGATTTCAAGTCAAGCCCAAGAAGTACTCTAGTTTTCACAAAGACACTGCAACAACATCAATAGTATTCACACTCAGGATGGTGGGGGGGTTGGGTAAAGGGAGGGAGGGTGAAATCAGCCAGAAACCCCTGAGGAACATGATGTATCCATTTAAACCAGTCAGGCTATTTTCACCCTCCCTCATTTGATGGTTGAATCCTACAGCAGTGCCTCTATCCATGATTTCATGCTGTTTTGGGGATTTAGCCTGATTTACTGATTCATGTGATTTCACTGATTACCTTGTTTAATCTTACAGATGCAGTGATTTTTATTTTATCTATCCTAGGTGTTTCCTCTTTGGGGGTTTCAATGCAAGCCATGGACATATGCTTTGTTTTTCTGTACCTCATGGGTTCCTGAATCATACTACAAATATTTGGATTCTTCTTCATTATACTTTATTTCAGGATAAATCAATTTTGAATGCAAACCTATATGTAAAATATGGGCATATGGTTTATAACTCCCACTATTTAATGGTTGGTAGTCCCCAATAGTGATGGACAAACATCGGCCGGGGCGGTTCGCGAACGCCAGCCGCAAATTTTCTCAAAAGTCCGCGAACCGCGAGTTCGCGGCGGGCCCCATTGACTTTAATGGGAGGCGAACTTTAAAAACCTTTAGGTCATATTTGCAGCCACAAAAGACGTACTAGCTGTGCACAAATAATCCCAGCACATGGACAATGTCATAACAGAAGTATTGCAATTGAAAAAGTTGCCCTACATTTTTTTATTTTATTTTTTTACAGCAAAAAATATATATATTTTTTTCATAAATCAGCCAGAACATGACAGCAGCCGGTAAATACATTGTCTAATACATATAGGGTCCATTCACACATCTGTCAAATGGGTCCGCATCCATTCCACAATTTGGCGGAACCGTTACAGACCCTTTGTTTTTCATTTCCAGTCTGAAAAATTAGGCATTCACAGGATAAAGAAGTAAGTGTCGGCCATTCCAGGCCCCAAAAATTAATCCACATGCGTTTACCTGACAGCTAAGAACGTAGTATTCTGTGGCTGAAGGTACATTAGGCATTCACAGGTAACAGAAGTAAGTGTCGGCCATAAAAGGCACCAAAAAATAGCCCACATGGGTTTACCTGACAGCTAAGAATGTAGTATTCTGTGGCTGAAGGTACATTAGGCATTCACAGGATACAGAAGTAAGTGTCGCCCATTCCAGGCCCCAAACATTAGCCCACATGGGTTTACCTGACAGCTAAGTAAGTAGCAAAAAACTTTTTGAAGGCTAGAGGTATGGTATTTGGTGGCTGGAGGTACATTAGGCATAATTGGGGCCCTGAAAGGCCCCAAAAATTTGCCATTCAATGGACATGAAATGCCTTTTATGCCGCTGTATGTAGCGAAACCAAGGACCAGGAATTGTTGTGGGTGGAGGAATTTTGATGAAACCTGGTCTACTGGTCACATGTGTTGAATTCCTCAGAGATCCAGGCCTCATTCATTTTTGCCTCATTTATTTTTATAAATGTGAGGTAGTCTACACTGCCATGAGCTAGGCGAGTGCGCTTATCGGTCACGATCCCCCTGCTGCGCTGAACGTCCTTTTGGACAGGACACTGGTTGGGAGGCAAGCCAACATTTCCATTACAAATTGTGCAAGCTCTGGCCAGAGGTCAAGCCTGCCCACCCAGTAGTCCAGGGGTTCATCACTCCTCAGAGCGTCCACATCCGCCATTAACCCGATGTATTCGGACACCTGTCGGTCTAGGCGTTCCCTCATGCTGGATCGGGAATACAGCTGTCGATGGTTTGGCTGAAAGAAGGATCTCATATCTGAATTGACCAAGACATCTTCCAACCGCCCTCTTCTTGCAGGCGCTGTTGGATTGCTACCCGCAACTGTCTCTCTGTGACTGGAAATTCCTCTGCCAGTGCATGGAAAAGCAGAATGCAGCATTTCCCGCAGCAAGGCCTGGAAGTGCTGCATTCTGACTGCCCTCTGTGATTGTGGTAACATTTCCGCCATTTTGTGTTTGTACCGGGGGTCTAAGTACGTTGCCACCCAGTACATGGTCCTTGGCCTTTATGAGTTTTATACGGGGGTCCCCCTTAAAACACTGCAGCATGTAGGCCCCCATTCCCACTAAACTGGAAGTGGTATAGTGGCCTGCTTCCAGCTCATCATCCAGGATAATGTCGTTCTCGTTCTCCTCCCCCCATCCACAGATAACACCAGGAATCCCAGAAAGGTTTAAAGCATGCTCTTCTTGCTCCTCCTCACCCCCCCCAGCACCATCCTCCTCCTCTGACTCCTCTTCAGACTCCTGCTGTTGATTTGTCTCAGATGGAGTAGCACCCCCTGGGAATTCATTCAACGTTGCGACTTCCTGATCTTCCTGCTCCTGCTCCTCGATGGCTTGATCAATGACACGACGCAATGCACGCTCCAGAAAGAAGACGTAAGGTATGATGTCACTTATGGCGCCCTGGCCATGACTGACCAGTTTGGTGATCTCATCGAATGGTCGCAGAAGTCTGCATGCGTCCCGCATGAGCAGCCACTGGCGAGGTGAAAAAAACCCAAGCTCCCCAGAACCTGTCCTTCCGCCGAGTTCGAACAGGTAGTCATTAACTGCACGTTTCTGCTGGAGCAGCCTATTGAGCATATGCAACGTTGAGTTCCATCACGTCGGGCAGTCACAAATAGGACGCCTGAGGGGCAGGTTGTGTCCCTGCTGAATCTCAGCAAGGTGAGCCATGGCTGTGTAAGATCTTCAGAAATGGCCCGAGGGTATTTGGCAACGAAACGCTGCACCACCAAGTTCAGGACGTGTGCCATGCATGGCACGTGTGTTATTTTGCCCTGTTTCAGCGCGCTCAGCAGATTGGCACCGTTGTCGCACACCACTTTACCAACTGACAAATTCAGCGGTGTCAGCCACTGATCTGCCTGAAAGGAGTGCAGGACCAGTGTGGCTCTTGGCTTCCAGGCAAAGCAGACACAGCACGGCAACGTCTCACCTGGCATGTGGAATAGCTTCTGGGGATCTTGGGCGGCACAGGAGAAGAGACGGTAGCATCGGAAGAGGAGGAGTCAGCCGAGGAGGAGAGGGAGGATGGAGGAGGAGGAGAAGAAGAGGCAGGCCTGCTTTCAATCCATGGTGGTACAACTAAATCTACATGGGTGCCACGGGTTGCATGCTTAACGGCCATCAGAAGGTTCACCCAGTGGGCAGTAAAAGTGATATACCTTCCCTGCCCGTGTTTGCTAGACCATGTGTCTGTGTAGATAACACCCCGCTTCAATCTGGGATATTGGGGGCCACAGATTTATCACACCAGTTCTACAAATAATTGGCCAGTATCTGTTGTCAATGTGTGTAGCACAGTTAACACAGCAAAAGAGGCTAAATTTTTGCAGAACTAAAATACACTCTTAGAAAAGTATACTGTTAAATAACACCCCACTTTGATATGTGGTATTGGCGGGCCACTGGTCTATTGGCGGGCCACTGGCCTATCACACCAGTTGTTCAAAAAATTGGCCAGTGAGTTTGCACTGTGTGTAGCAGATTTAACACAGCAAAAGAGGCAATATTGTTGCAGGACACAAATACACTTGTAAAAGTATACTCAGATAACATCCCACTTCAATATGTGGTATTGGGGGGCCACAGGTTTATCACACCAGTTGTTCAAAAAATTGGCCAGTAAGTTTGGCATTGGCACTGTGTGTATCAGACTTCACTCAGCAAAATAGGCAATATTGTTGCAGGGCACAAATACACTTATGAAAGTATACTCAGATAACACCCCACTTCAATATGTGGTATTGGGGGCCACTGGTTTATCACACCAGTTGTTCAAAAAATTGGCCAGTGAGTTTGGCACTGTGTGTATCAGACTTCACTCAGCAAAAGAGGCAATATTGTTGCTGGACACAAATACACTTATGAAAGTATACTCAGATTAGACCCCACATCAATATGTGGTATTGGGGGGGCCACAGGTTTATCACACCAGTTGTTCAAAAAATTGGCCAGTGAGTTTAGCATTGGCACTGTGTGTATCAGACTTCACTCAGCAAAATAGGCAATATTGTTGCAGGGCACAAATACACTTATGAAAGTATACTCAGATAACAACCCACTTCAATATGCGGTATTGGGGGGCCACTGGTTTATCACACCAGTTGTTCAAAAAATTGGCCAGTGAGTTTGGCACTGTGTGTATCAGACTTCACTCAGCAAAAGAGGCAATATTGTTGCAGGACACAAATACACTTATGAAAGTATACTCAGATTACACCCCACGTCAATATGTGGTATTGAGGGGCCACTGGTCTATCACACCAGTTGTTCAAAAAATTGGCCAGTGAGTTTGGCACTGTTTGTATCAGAATTACCACAGCAAAAGAGGCAATATTGTTGCAGGACACAAATACACTTGTAAAAGTATACTCAGATAACACCCCATTTCAATATGTGGTATTGGGGGGCCACAGGTTTATCACACCAGTTGTTCAAAAATTGGCCAGTGAGTTTGGTATTGGCACTGTGTGTATCAGATTTCACTCAGCAAAATAGGCAATATTGTTGCAGGGCACAAATACACTTATGAAAGTATACTCAGATAACACCCCACTTCAATATGTGATATTGGGGGGGCCACTGGTTTATCACACCAGCTGTTAAAAAAATTGGCCAGTGAGTTTGGCACTGTGTGTATCAGACTTCACTCAGCAAAAGAGGCAATATTGTTGCAGGACACAAATACACTTATGAAAGTATACTCAGATTACACCCCACGTCAATATGTGGTATTGGGGGCCATTATTTTATCACACCAGTTGTTCAAAAAATTGGCCAGTGAGTTTGGCACTGTGTGTATCAGACTTCAATAAGAGTGATTGGGATCACATACGAGTATTCTCAAATTTTGGCTCAAAAAAGCACAACAGAATATCTGGTGGTAAAAACCAAAGTCCATAAAATAATAAAAAACTTATTAAAAATCATATAACAGTTCGTGAAACAAGAAAAACTCCTCTTGCTGGGGTATAGGTGAGTGAATCAACCAAAATCAGTGATGTGGAAAAGTCCAAAATTTTCAAGAGAAGTGTGGTGAAGATAAATAAGGTGTCCCTTCACCAAGTGAAATTCCTCCTTACCCGACGGAAGAAGATAAGTGCTATAAAGATGATCCGACTATTCACAACGTTGAAATCTTAAACTGGGTCACCTTCAAACGTGAGCAAACCTCCAGTGCAACACAGCAAACCTAGCCTCTTACCAAAAATCAACAGCAAACAGGCTCAGCAATCACTGCGATAAAGCTGAAAATGATGTTCCTTCCTCCCTCAGAACAGGCAGGTGGCTTTTCAGTTTCCACAGTTTGGCTCCAATATGCATGAAAGATATATAGGAGGCTGATAGTGTATTACCCTTGATAGCGTTTATTGATAAATACAGATTGCACTTACATGAGTATGATGTTAACGAGTGGTACAGATGATCTTAGCAGAGAAAATTTAGTGTAGAACCCGCGTCCGGCTGCAGCACGGACCGCGAGTGACGTAGTGACGGCACGCCTCCCCTGCTGACGCGTTTCCTCCAATAGGACTTCAACTGAGAATGGGGATAAGCGCGCGCCGTCACATCCGTCTCTTTATACAGGAAGGAAAGTCTTCCCTTCCGGTGTCTGCAAAGAAGGGTCTAAGAACCGGAAATAGCTTTAGAACGGCAGATCCTTAATTACCACGATTTAGGCAGATAGAAAAATTATCTTATTCACATCCAAATTCATTTTGGTGATGATATTTGGTTATAAATCGAACCCGCATCCCAATTTTCAATTAGGCTATTTGCTATGTATGGGCCTTATGACACCGGACATGGGATTTTCCATTACTTCCTGTTTCCATATTTAAATGGACATAAATTGATAAAGTGCATCACATAAGTATTTAATTATTGATTATTTAAATAAATACATAAAATACATATGTGGAATTAAAATATAATAAAAATATCATTAAAATCTTATATTAAAATTTATGAATATTTGCTAAAATGTATAAAAACAGTACATAAAAACAATGAGGTATGAAATTATGTCTATGCATCTAAATGAAGGACGGGAAATTAGCTATTATTGATATGGGAATTGATATCCCATTCAATATTATGTCCTCGAGGTCGAGAACATTTTAGTTCAAATATCCAGAAAGTTTCCCTTCTGGATATCGTTCTTTTGAGGTTACTTTTCAATGGCAATAATTTTCATATTTTTGGCATTTTCTTGATGGCATTTTGCATAGTGATGTGATACACTATGTCCTGGTAAACCTTTATAGACATTTGCTAGGTGTTCGCCTACACGTATGCTAATGGTACGAATCGTCCTTCCCACATACGGTTTGTTGCATTCACACTGTAACAGATAGATAACACCTTTCGTGTGGCATGAAATAAATTCCTTAATAGGATATTCTTTGCCTGTGGTGCTAGATCTAAATTTATTACATCTTATACTGTGTGCTTCTTTGCAGATTCTACAGTTTTCACATGGAAAGAATCCTTTCATATCTGGGAAGATTCTTGTGATGGTTGGTTTTTCCACTGGTTTTGTGCTACTAGATCTTTAATGTTGGTGGCCTTCCTAAAAATAATTTTAGGCTGTTGTGGTATAGCTGGTCCAAGAATTTTGTCTTCTTGCAGGATCCCCCAATATTTGCGAAAAACATGAGTCAGCCATTTGTAACTCGTAGAGAATTGAGTGGTGAAAGCATATTCAAAATGAGGTAAATTCTTCCTCACATGTTTTTTCACCATTGTCTCTGTGAGAGCTGATTGTTCAATCTCATGTATTTCTTGATCTAGTTTATGCGATTCGTAACCTTTTTCCAGGAATCTCTCTTTTAAGACTAAGGCTTGGTCTTGAAAGTCTTTATCATCGGTACAGTTTCTCCTGATTCTCCTGAATTGGCCCTTGGGCACAGAGTTCAACCAGGTAGGGTGATGACAACTGTCTAAGGCAATAAATCCGTTTTTGTCTGTAGGCTTAAAATAAGAGCGGGTGGCAAAGCTTGAACCCTTTCTATAGATGGTTAGATCTAGAAAGTTGATACAATTTTTACTATACTGGTATGTAAACCTAATTCCCCAGTTGTTACAGTTTAAATTGTCCATGTATGTATAGGGTAGGGGGACTGTCTATGTGCTGGAATGTTTCAATTGGCTGTCCCGTTCCACCTGACGGCTGTGTCACGGGTCAAAGTTCTCCCCAATGTAAACAAATATGGCCACCGCCAACGACGCCATGTGTTCGCAAATTTGGCGAGTAGCGAACAAGCAAAATTCGCCGCGAACCGACCGCCAGGCGAACCGCAAGGCCATCTCTATTTATCATACAGCAATATCTCATCTTCTTGTATATCAGTCCATTCAATTTATGGGAGAAAGTTCTAAACCAAGGACTTAGACATGTTTCTTCTTGGGAAATGCTCTCGTCATGTGATCAATATTTGACCATCATACATTACTGATGAAAATTATTTTGTTTTATATCTTTGGTATACTGTTTCCCACATTTGGTATCTATTGTCCTTTAAATTTGGGATTTTGGGAGGAGCCAGTGGCAGGCACAAAAGTTTTTTACATATGTCAAGTGTGCGGGTGTTTTTATGTATTTTAAACTAGTATGCAATTAAAGATTATGACTTAACACATGTGGTCTTAAATCAATCACACCATTTTGTTTATCATGTATATTCATGTTTATGTACTTTCACCTGATTGGTTTATTATAGGTATGTCCAGAAGAGGGTTGAGCTTCAATCCATATAGTGAGTTGCAATGTTAGATTTCCTCCCACTCTCCAAAGACGTGCAGGTAGGTAGGTAAATTGGCCCTAGTATGTGGATGAAGGTGAGTTAGGGACTAGAGTTGAGCGGACACCTGGATGTCCGTGTTCAGCGGGTTCGGCCGAACTTTAAAAAAAAGTCTGGGTCCGTGTCCCAGACTTTTGCCGAACTTTTCCCGGACACCGAACCCCATTGAGGTCAATGGGGACCCGAACTTTCAGGCACTAAAATGGCTCTAAAACACCAATGGAAAGGGCTAGAGTGCTGCAAATGGCAGCAAAACGTAGTTAAGAGCATGGCAAGTGCTCTGCAAACAAATGTGGATAGGGAAATAACTTAACCTCCCTGGCGGTATGATTATGTCAGGAATTACATACCAAAAGCGGTACAATTGTTTTCATGGAAATTTGGCGTTATGTATTATAGGCCTACAATTCTTAGTGACTTAAACCTGACCAAAACAAGAGTCTAGTAGACATCCCAGATGTGATAAATTTGAAACACAAACACGTCAATTATAATCGAATCAATAATATTATTTTATTATTTAATATATAATATATATAATAAAATTATATTATTGATTAGATTATAATTCATGCATTATATATTATATATAGATATATGTGTGTGTGTGTATATATATATATATATATATATATATACACACACACACACATATATATATATATATATATATATGCATATATATATATATATATATATATATATATATATATATATATATATATATATATATATAATATAAAATGTGTTTTGTGTTTTGTGCAACGTTTTTTTTTTCTTTTTTTTAATTTCCCTCCCTAGTTCCGCTCCCATGCAGCATTGCTGCTGCAGGGAACGGAACTAGAAAGTGATCATACCGACGGAGGACGGAGGAGCGGCGGGACTCTCGGCTGGCGATCTCAGCAATGAGAGATCATCGCTGGATCGCCAGGAGAAGGTAAGAGAACACCGCTGCGCTCTCTGCACATCCACCCCGAGCGTGACTCGGGGTTACCGATCCTGCAATGAAAAATCCATCCCGAGTCACGCTCGGGATTACCGCCAAGGTGGTTAAAACAACAAAAAAAAACCAGAAAAATAAAACAATGTTCTTCATCTCTGAAGGACGAGGCCCATATGGAGTAGGAGGGAGGTTAAGGTGGTGGTGGATGTGGCGGTGTCATAGGCGTGCGCACAGGGTGTGCCGGGTGTACCTGGGCACACCCTAATCACCTAGGGCACATAGCATTATCGTTCTGTTTGCCAGTGAGGAGATGGGAAAGATCTCCCTCGGACCTGCTCTGCTCTATTTCACTTTGCCAGCAGGGAGAGTAATGTATCAGGGCCATGTACATGTAGGCAAACACATGCATGTGTATTTAAACTTTGGGGTGCACACCCTAATGCAATAGGCTGCACACACCTATGGGCGGTGTAGGTGGAAGCGGCGGTGGAGGAGGACCAGAGCCGGATTAAGAGCATCATGGGCTTGGTGCTGAGGATTTTGAAGGGCCTTAAGGGCCGTGCCTTGGCATGCACCCAGAGGAGGAAGGGTGCAGCCATGCATGCCTAATTCAACATGGGATGCTGTCTCTGAAGCCCATAAACACATCCATGCATCAGGAACTGTCCCTCCTTGTCCGGCCTTCGTGCTGTGTGGGGAGGTTCTGAGGGAGCTGCCTGGGGAAGCAAGCATAGAAGCCAGACTTCTGTGTTTACAAGTAACAGAAGAGCGGTAACAGTGAATATGGCCAATCCGGGGCCTATATTAAGGTAGGGGCCTGGAGCTGCAGCTCCAATAGCCCCTATGTTAATCTGGCCCTGAGGAGGACGAGGTAGCCAACACTGCTTTTTTTCAGAAATTTTAAATGAGGGTACACCCCAAAAGAGTGAGAACAAAAGCAAGAGCAAAAATAGAACAATGGCTGGGTAAGGTCGGTATCCATCGCTATTCTGCACAAGGTACGGAAAAGTCCCAAGGGATCCATGCCTGGTTCATTTTAATGAACGTGAGCTTGTCCACATTGTCTCTGGACAGGCGGCTGTCTGTGATAACGCCCCCAGCCGTGCTAAATACCCGTTCAGATAATACACTGGCTGCAGGGCACGCCAGCACCTCCAAGGCGTAAAGGGCAAGCTCAGGCCATGTGCCCAATTTGGAGACCCAGAAGTTGAAGGGGGCAGACCCGTCATTCACTACATGTAGGCGTGTGCACACATACTGCTCCACCATGTTGGTGAAATGCTGCCTCCTGCTAAGACGTTCCATATGAGCTGCTGGTGCTGCTGTTTGTTGTGGCGTGCTGACAAAGCTTTTCCACATTTTGGCCATGCTAACCCTGCCTTCTGAGGTGCTGGCAGTGCCCTGGTTGCATTGGCGACCTCTTCCTCCTCCTCCTCCTCCTCCTCCTCTGCCTTGTGCTTCCACTGTGGCCCTGCTGTCAGGTGGGAATGCCAGCAGCATCGCATCTACCAGCGTGCTCTTGTACTTGCGCATCTTGCGATCGCGCTCCAGTGAGTGAATTAAGGACGGTACGTTGTCCTTGTAACGGGGATCCAGCAGCGTGGCCACCCAGTAATCAGCACAAGTTAGAATGTGGGCAACTCGGCGGTCGTTGTGGAGACACTGCAGCATGTAATCGCTCATTTGTGCCAGGCTGCCGAGAGGCAACGAAAGGCTGTCCTCTGTGGGAGGTGTATCGTCTGTGTCCTCTGTATCCCCCCAGCCACGCACCAGTGATGGCCATGAGCTGGCCTGGGTGCCACTCTGCTGTGAACATGGTTCCGTCTCCTCCTCCATCTCCTCCTCCTCACCCTCCTCATCCTCCAGAACTGTGCCCCTGCTGGACAATTGTGTCCCTGGCGTTTGTGTGTGCAGGAACCCACCCTCGGAGCCCCTTGCGAATGACTGCCCTGAAAGCTTCGGAAATGTTACCTCTTCATCCTCCTCCTCATCCTGTGCCACATCCTCTTCCATCATCGCCCGAATTGTTTTTTGAAGGAGGCATAGAAGTGGGATAGTTAAGCTGACAACGGCGTCATCGGCACTGGCCATGTTGGTGGAGTACTCAAAACAGCGCAACAAGGCACACAGGTCTCGCATGGATGCCCAGTTATTGGTGGTGAAGTGGTGCTGTTCCGCAGAGCGACTCACGCGTGCATGCTGCAGCTGAAACTCCACTATGGCCTGCTGCTGCTCGCACAGTCTTTCCAGCATGTGCAAGGTGGAGTTCCACCTTGTGGGCACGTCACATATGAGGCGGTGAGCGGGAAGGCCGAAGTTACGCTGCAGCGCTTACAGGAGAGCAGCAGCAGGGTGAGAACGCGGAAAGTGTGCACAGACGGCCCGCACTTTCTGCAGCAGCTCTGACATATCGGGGGAGTTTTTAAGGAACCTCTGCACCACCAAATTCAGCACATGCGCCAGGCAAGGGATGTGCGTCAAACCGGCTAGGCCCAGAGCTGCTACGAGATTTCGCCCGTTATCGCACACCACCAGGCCGGGCTTGAGGCTCGCTGGCAGCAACCACTCATTTGTCTGCTGTTCCATGCTCCTCCACAACTCCTGCGCGGTGTGTGGTTTTCCCCCCAAACAGGCAAGTTTTAAAACTGCCTGCTGTCGTTTACCCCTGGCCATGCTGAAGTTGGTGGTGAAGGTGTTACGCTGTCCGGATGAGGAGGCGGTAGAGGATGAGGAAGCGGAGTAGGAGGAGTTAGGAACAGGAGGTAAACTGAAGCGCCCTGCAGTCCTCGGTGGTGGAAGGACATGCGCCAAATTGCTATCCGCCTCAG
Organism: Pelophylax lessonae; assembly: GCF_965119305.1. Taxonomy (NCBI): domain Eukaryota; kingdom Metazoa; phylum Chordata; class Amphibia; order Anura; family Ranidae; genus Pelophylax; species Pelophylax lessonae. The sequence continues at coordinate 443,536,894 of NC_138768.1, read as the reverse complement.
GCCCATCCGCCACTGCATTTACCCAGTGTGCCGTTAGGGAGATATAACGCCCCTGACCGTGCTTACTGATCCACGTATCGGTAGTTAGGTGGACCTTGCCACAGATGGCGTTGCGCAGTGCACACCTGATTTTTTCCCCCACTTGGTTGTGCAGGGAAGGGATGGCTTGCCTGGAAAAGTAGTGGCTGCTGGGCACGACGTACTGTGGGACAGCCACCGACATAAGGTTTTTAAAACTGTGCGTCTCCACCAGACGGAATGACAGCATTTCAAAGGCCAAGACTTTTGAAATGCTGGCATTCAGGGACAGGGATCGCGGGTGGGTAGGGGGGTACTTCCTCTTCCTCTCAAGTGTTTGGGAGATGAAAAGCTGAATGCTTCCACGGGACATTGTGGAGATGGTTGGTGACCCAGGTGGTGGTGTTGCTGACAGATCGTCTGTTTGCGGGGTGACAGGTGCCGGTATCACTACAGATGTGGATGGAGCGGCCGAGACTGCAGCAAAAGAGGAAGCAGGATGAGCCAGAGACGTTTCTTGGTTTTGAAGGTGTCTACTCCACTGCAGCTCGTGCTTTGCACTTAGATGCCTGATCATGCAGGTTGTGCTCAGGTTGAGAAGGTTTATGCCTCGTTTCAGGCTCTGATTGCACAGGGTGCAAACCACTCGTGTCCTGTCATCAGCACATTTTCTAAAGAACTTCCACGCTAGAGAACTCCTTTGAGCTGGCTTTGTTGCGCTCGTTCCCTTGCTGCATTGGGCAGTAGCAGGCGTAGTGTCTAGGGCACGGCCGCTCCGCTTCTGCACCCTGCTCCCTCTTCTGCTGTGCTGGTGGCTCTGTGCGACCACCGCATCTTCCTCCAAACTACTCAGGTCACCTGCATGACCTTCATTCCATGTGGGGTCGAGGACCTCATCGTCCTCCACATCATCTTCCACCCAGTCTTCACCCCTGCCCTCCTTGTCGGTCTCCACAATTCTGAACGCCGCAGCAGTTGGCACCTGCGTTTCGTCATCATCGGAGACGTGCTGCGATGGTCCTTGCATGTACTCATCTTGAGAAATAAGTGGTTGGGCATTGCTGCACTCAATCTCTTCCACTTCTGGGGCAGGGCTAGGTGGATGGCCCTGGGAACCCTGCTGACAGAGTCATCAAATAGAAGAAGAGACTGCTGTATGGCTTGGGGCTCAGACTGCTTGCCTGATTTTCAAGGGGGTGAGGTGAAAGACGGTTGGACATCGGCTGCAGGTGCCAACTCTGACCTTTCTGCAGTAGACTGGGTGGGAGACAATGTGAAGGAACTGGAGGCACTGTCAGCAGCAAACCAATCTACTATCGCCTCTACTTCTTCTGGCCTCATCACTTCTAGAGGCGTATGATGCCCTACCAAATACTGATGCAGGTTCTGTCGCCTACTAACACTTGAGGAAGGTGTTTCACTTGTGCGTGTAGCTGGCACAGATCGACCACGTCCTCTCCTTGCAACAGGAGCTCTACCAGCAGCACCACGACCCAGGCCACGGCCCCTATTTGACGGTCTCCTCATATTTCTGTAATTTATGATCTTGCCCTAGAAAGGTGTTCATTGAATAGCGGAACAAAACAACAACAGTATCGCACGGGTGTATCTCACAGTCAAATATGCAAACTATGCCGCAATTTAATGTTTTTTACCCCAAAAGGGTGTATATTGAATAGCGGAATAGGAAAAAGGATAAAAACGGTGTATCTCACACGTACAAACACAGACTAGGCCCCGATTAAAATTTTTTGTACCCTAAAGGGAGGATGAGGAAGAGGAGTAGGAGGAGTTGGGAACAGGAGGCAAACTGAAGCGCCCTGCAATCCTTGGCGGTGGAAGGAGATGTGCCAAACAAATTTAAAAGGTGTATCTCACACGTACCGATACAGACTATCCCGCAATTTAATTTTTTACACTCCAAAAGGGTGTATATTGAATAGCGGAATAGGAAAAATTTTATAATACGGTGTATCTCACACGTACAAGCACAGACTAGGCCCCGATTACAATTTTTTGTACCCTAAAGGCAGGATGAGGAAGAGGAGTAGGAGGAGTTGGGAACAGGAGGCAAACTGAAGCGGCCTGCAATCCTCGGCGGTAGAAGGAGATGCGCCAAACAAATTTAAAAAGGTGTATCTCACATGTACCGATACAGACTATCCCGCAATTTAATTTTTTACACTCAAACATGGTGTATATTGAATAGCGGAATAGGACAAATTTTACAAAACGGTGTATCTCACACGTACAAACACTATCTAGGCCCCGATTACAATTTTTTGTACCCTAAAGGCAGAATGAGGAGTAGGAGGAGTTCGGAACAGGCAGGAGGCAGACTGAAGCACCCTCAAATCCTCGGCAGTATGAGATGCGCCCCAAAAATTGGAAAGGTGTATCTTACACGTACCGACACAGACTATCCCGCAATTTAATTGTTTATACCCAAAGGTTTTTATTAAATAGCGGAATAGAAAATATGATCAAAAAAAGTGTATGTATCTCACACGTACACAACCAGACTAGGCCCCAATTACTATTATTTGTACCCCTAAAGGCAGGATGAGGAGTAGGAGGAGTTTGGAACAGGCAGCACCCTCAAATCTTCAGAAGTATGAGATGAACCCCAAAAACTTGGAAAGGTGTATCTCACACCTACCAACACAGACTATCCCGCAATTTAATTGATACCCAAAGGTTTTTATTGAATAGCGGAATAGAAAATATGATCAAAAAAAGTGTATGTATCTCACACGTACACAACCAGACTAGGCCCCAATTACTATTGTTTGTACCCCTAAAGGCAGGATGAGGAGTAGGAGGAGTTTGGAACAGGCAGCACCCTCAAATCTTCAGAAGTATGAGATGAACCCCAAAAACTTGGAAAGGTGTATCTCACACCTACCAACACAGACTATCCCGCAATTTAATTGATACCCAAAGGTTTTTATTGAATAGCGGAATAGAAAATTGGATCAAAAAAAGTGTATGTATCTCACACGTACACAACCAGACTAGGCCCCAATTACTATTGTTTGTACCCCTAAAGGCAGGATGAGGAGTAGGAGGAGTTTGGAACAGGCAGCACCCTCAAATCTTCAGAAGTATGAGATGAACCCCAAAAACTTGGAAAGGTGTATCTCACACCTACCAACACAGACTATCCCGCAATTTAATTGATACCCAAAGGTTTTTATTGAATAGCGGAATAGAAAATATGATCAAAAAAAGTGTATGTATCTCACACGTACACAACCAGACTAGGCCCCAATTACTATTGTTTGTACCCCTAAAAGGCAGGATGAGGAGTAGGAGGAGTTTGGAACAGGCAGCACCCTCAAATCTTCAGAAGTATGAGATGAACCCCAAAAACTTGGAAAGGTGTATCTCACACCTACCAACACAGACTATCCCGCAATTTAATTGATACCCAAAGGTTTTTATTGAATAGCGGAATAGAAAATAGGATCAAAAAAAGTGTATGTATCTCACACGTACACAACCAGACTAGGCCCCAATTACTATTGTTTGTACCCCTAAAGGCAGGATGAGGAGTAGGAGGAGTTTGGAACAGGCAGCATCCTCAAATCTTCAGAAGTATGAGATGAACCCCAAAAACTTGGAAAGGTGTATCTCACACCTACCAACACAGACTATCCCGCAATTTAATTGTTTATACCCAAAGGTTTTTATTGAATAGCGAAATAGAAAATATGATCAAAAAAAGTGTATGTATCTCACACGTACACAACCAGACTAGGCCCCAATTACTATTGTTTGTACCCCTAAAGGCAGGATGAGGAGTAGGAGGAGTTTGGAACAGGCAGCACCCTCAAATCTTCAGAAGTATGAGATGAACCCCAAAAACTTGGAAAGGTGTATCTCACACCTACCAACACAGACTATCCCGCAATTTAATTGATACCCAAAGGTTTTTATTGAATAGCGGAATAGAAAATATGATCAAAAAAAGTGTATGTATCTCACACGTACACAACCACACTAGGCCCCAATTACTATTGTTTGTACCCCTAAAAGGCAGGATGAGGAGTAGGAGGAGTTTGGAACAGGCAGCACCCTCAAATCTTCAGAAGTATGAGATGAACCCCAAAAACATGGAAAGGTGTATCTCACACCTACCAACACAGACTATCCCGCAATTTAATTGATACCCAAAGGTTTTTATTGAATAGCGGAATAGAAAATATGATATAAGATTGGTGTGATTTATTAATAGCACATGATGTGAACAGCAGTGTCTTATATCATTCAGCTCTGCTTCAGGCCACAATTTAATTTTTTTTTAACCCAAGGCTGTATATTAAATAGTGGAATAGAAAAAAGTGTATGATTTTTGAAACCACTCAATAATAGCACATGTGAACTGAACACAGCAGTGTATGATCAGAGTCAGCACAGCACAGCTGAAGGACAAACGCTGCACACTGTGACTGATAGAAAAATACTTTTCTCCCTCCTCCTCAGTGGGCAAAAAAGATTGTGTTCACTGCACCCCACACACAGCAAAATCGATGTGGACCACTGACACCTGCCTATCTCCAGCCTCTCCCTAAAAGGATTGATAAGATCGGTCACTGCAAACCCCCCCACACAGCAATATCGATTGTAGAACACACTGTCTGACCCTAAAAATCAGCAGCCTCTCTCCCTAAAAGGATTGATAAGATCGGTCACTGCAAACCCCACCCAGCAATATCGATTGTAGAACACACTGTCTGACCCTAAAAATCAGCAGCCTCTCCCTAAAAGGATTGATAAGATCGGTCACTGCAAAATCGATTGTAGAAAACTGACCCTAAAAATCAGCAGCCTCTCCCTAAAATGTCCTACAACTTGCCCTGCCTAACACACTCCGACCTGTCCCTCAATTCTATCCGGACACAAATGTTTTTTTTTGCCTGTCTGTCCCTAATCAGCAGCCAGCACGTATGATGTGTGCTCTGTCCCTGAACTAACACAGCAGAATGACGCAGCGGCGCTGCCTCGGACTTATAAAGACTTGGTCACATGCTTCAGATGGCCAATCACAGCTACTAATACATTTGTAGGCATGGCTGGGATGGCTTAAGGCACACCAGTTAAACGCTTGTTGATTGGCTGTTGAAAGCCCGCCATGAAAAGCGCGCCAATGCATACAAAACCCGGAAATAAAATGACCGAACACGAAAAATACAGTCCGTGTTCGCTCAACCCTATTAGGGACCTTATATTGTACAGTCACATCAGTCCTTGCCCTCATGGAGCTTACAATCTACCTGGTAAATGCTGCGTGAATTTTCATTGCTATATAGTACCTGTAATAATATGTACAGTTTTACTAAAACATGTCAAAACTGCAAAATTGGGTTTGGGCGTAAAGGCTTATTTTGACCTTGGTCGTGAAAGGGGTAAAGCTGCCTATGTCTTTTCTGTTCACCCCTACAATATACTATTGTTAAATGTAAAAATAACATATACGTTTAGGAAACT